>NC_136067.1:463902327-464534537 GCF_964261635.1 Lissotriton helveticus | reverse complement strand
TCATCTTCCGTCTCCTCACCCACGCACACAAAGCCCTACACGATCAAGGCCCGAGCTACCTAAACAACCGTATCAACTTCTACGCTCCCAAACGCCACCTCCGATCAGCCAGCCACGCCCTCGCCGCCGTCCCCCGCATCTGAAGAGCGACAACAGGAGGAAGGTCCTTCTCCTACCTGGCCGCCAAGACCTGGAACTCCCTCCCGACCAACCTGCGCCTGACCCAAGACCACCTCTCCTTCAGGAAGAAGCTCAAGACCTGGCTGTTCGAGCAGTAACGGCACCCCCCCCCCCAAGCGCCTTGAGACCCTACGGGTAAGTAGTGCGCTCTATAAATGTCTATGATTGATTGATTGATTGACATTCATAGACAAATGTTTCGTAACAGAGTAGTTTTGAATTTATTAAAAAATCTTAAGAAATATAATAGGAAAACAGTGTTTTACAAGAAAAAGAAAAGAATAGAAAAGTTTGTTGATAAGGCTTTTGAAGTGAAGAGAAAGCTGTATATTTTAGTAATCAATAGAGTTCATACACTAGATAAGGCAATCAATGATTTGAAATCAAAATGTAAGTGGAAAAGAGTAATTAATCGGACTCATTTTTGTGATGTTTTTTCGGGAGAATTGAAGCATAGTTCAAGTTGTGAGCCATTTTTTAATAAGGAGAGTTACTTTCAAGGTAATGTTTTGGTTCATGCAGTTGACACCAGTGGTCGAGCAAATGAGGTGAAGGACGGTTGTCCAATTGAAAAAGAAAAAATTGTGCCTAGAAATGCAGATGAGGTGTTAGCTGATGAAGTTTTAGGGAGACGTCCTAAGGCTCCGGTGTATACTTGGAATTGTAGTAGTATTTGTAGTGTGATTCTATTAATTTGTTTTACTATTTCTTACGTACATATAGTAGGAAAAGTCTAAAACAAAAGTTCAAGATGTTGCAAGACTTAGATCCTTGCAGAGTGAGGGAAAAACAGGTTTGCATGGTCATTCACTGGCTTGTCTATCTAGAAAAGTATGTCAGAGTACTTTTCACCATTTTAGGATGTTAGCAGTGCATCAAACTAAAGTGAGGAAAATAGTGAGAAGGTTGTAATATGCAAAAAGCCCAGCACTTAAGCTAAAACAGTTAAACAGTGCTCTTTTGCATGGATCTGAATTAGATGTGAAGAAGATTTGTGAAGAAATAGAGTTTTGTTGCTTTGGTGAAAAAGAGGACACTGCCGAAAATGATACAGTAATAGAAAGTAATGTGGAAGAGAATGTACAGATTGTAAGTACTCAACATTTTGATCATGAAATTACAAAGTTTAAGGTCATTTCAAGTGAAAGGCCAAATTTTTCTTGTGTATGTTGTCGACGAACTCATTATAAGAATCAGACTCGTTTAGTCGATTTATATGTTAAAACTGAAATGGAAAATAATAATGAATGGAAGGATTTTGCAACTTATTTGTTGGTTGAGAATTGTTTTGATTTGGGTTCTGATCTACGTATTTGTAAATATTGTTATAATAAATTAAATGAAAACAGAATGCCTGCTAGAGTTGTACATAATAATCTTGAGTTGGTAAAGATTCCGTCTGAATTGATGGGTTTAAATACCTATGAGTTTATTCTGATTCAATGTGTGCATCCTTTTCAGGCTATTGTTCGCATGGAACCTAAGACAGGGATATTGCCTCCTTCAGATTTACAGATTTACAGAGAGGATTTAAGGGAAGAGTTGTTTATTTGCCTTTAGATTTAAAGAAAAATATTGACACCATTAGCGTAGAAAAAGTGGAAGAGGAACCTCTAGTTATTCAATTAATGGCATTCCTACAAAGAGTAAGAAAATATGGCAAGAATTAGTGGATGCTAGGAAAGTCAAAAAGGCAACGTTGTATTTAGTAAAAACAATCAGTACTACAAAAATGTATATGTAGGAAAGGAGGAAACAACTGTAGAAGAGGACAGTGATTCATCAGCTGGACAGATTGAAAAAGTAGATGTGTCTAGAAGTGAACAGATTTATGAGCATTATAGTGTTCATCCTCTGTATTCCAAAGAAGTAATGGGGAATGCTATTGAATTGTTCCAAATGAAAGAAGCCAAAGGAAGTCCCATAAGTGTATGGGAAGAAAGCTTGGAAGCTCGTTGTTTCCTCAATTGTTTCCAACAGGTCAAGGTGGAAGATATGATAACCGACCTGTTCAAATTCCTGCGTCGGAATACCAGACTTTAAGATTACATGCACAAGATCCAAGATTTCGTCAATGCATTCCATATTTGTTTCATCTTCTGTTTGAGAGTGACTTCTCTGGACTATCTTATGCTGTGAACCATATACTGAAATCTGGAGTACATCTTCAAAATGTTTCGGCAAGGGAGTTTATGGATAAAGTCCAAGTGGAAGACAGTATTTTGGAATCTCACCTAATCAATCTCATGGCATGTCAGCGTGGTACGAATGAGTATTGGTACCGTCGTCATGGGGAATTGAAATGTATGCTAAGAAACTTAGGAACTCCTACATGGTTCCTCTCTTTTACCTGTGCTGATTATGCCTGGGAAGACTTACTTGAATTTCTTTGATAGGCAAATGGAAACATAGAAAATATAGCATTCAAGACACCTGGAGAACTGTGCTCTTTGGATCCAGTTAATGTTTGTAGGTATTTTAATCATCGATTTGAAGCTATGATGTCTTTCATCACAAACAAAAAAAATCCTCCACTTGGTTTTGGATTTCTTTTGGAGAAAGTAGTATCAACCAAGAGGTGCTCCTCACATACATATGCTGCTATGGATCAAAGATGCTCTCAAATTTGGAACAGATTCAGATGACACAGTGATGAGTTTCATTGAACAATATTCCACATGTGTTGTTCTGAAAAGTACAGAAGAAGACAATTTACGACATCAAGTCTTACGCTTTCAAATCCATCGCTGTGGAAAGTACTGTCGTCGAAAGTTCAAATCCAAGGAGAAGTTATACACAAAATGTCGTTTTGGATTTCCACGACCAGTAATATGTAAAGGAAGAGTGAACAATTTTATGTCTTCACTGCGACCTACTGTGACAAGAAAATCACCGAAAAATACGTACAACTTGAAAACAAATAAAGAGTCCAAATACATAAATGACTACAACCCAGTCATTTTGTCCATGTGGAATGCTAACATGGATATTCAATATGTTGCTGACAAATCTATTGCTGTGGCTCGATATGTAACGTCTTACATCACAAAATCAGAAAAGACAGAACTGAAGGAAATGTGGGAGGATATTTCGCATGAAAAGAGCCTAAGTAAGAAATTATACAGTTACAGTCTGAAGATGTTGTCGCATCGAGAAATTGGAGCATATGAATGTTCAGATCGGTTATCATCAGCAAGTCTGTATGCCAAATCGAAATCCATTATTTGGGTGAGTCTAGGTCTTGCTGCAACACGAAACCGAGTTTTGAAGTCTGCACAAGAAATTTAGTATTT
Source organism: Lissotriton helveticus (assembly GCF_964261635.1). Lineage (NCBI taxonomy): Eukaryota > Metazoa > Chordata > Amphibia > Caudata > Salamandridae > Lissotriton > Lissotriton helveticus. The sequence goes on along the minus strand of NC_136067.1, from coordinate 464,531,064 downwards.
GGCGGAGTTTCAACCAAACAGTACAGATATTTTGAAGACAAACATGTTGGGTACATATTATCCAAATAGAAGTAGTCATCTTGAGAACGTTTGTCTCTATGAAGTCCGGAAAACCTATACTTTTTTGGAGGAATATGACAGAAGATATCAATAAAGGAGTATTTGCTGCAATTGGATGTGAAGGATGTCTGGTGAAACAAAGAAAAGGACATTTGATTAATCATCGTAAATTGAGTTGCGAATCTCCTGATAAAAGGGAATTTTACTATTTAGCTCTTTTGCAACTCTTTAAGCCATGGCATTCAGAAGAGGAACTACTTGGAGATTTTCTCAGTTTTGAAGATTCTTTCAATGCAACCAAGGATACCATAGAATGTCCTGTTTTTTAAAATTATCTGCAAATGTTGAACGATGAAATACAGCATGAAGCTGTTGTGGTAAATAAATAAATAATACCTCTATTTTTGAATGAATATATGAATAACAGATAGCTCAATAAATAAGAGTCAAGATTCGAGGTAGTAGGAGTTTGCAGGTTTAATACAGCATAAAGGACAGGAACAGGACAACCTGCACGGACAAGATCTGCGATGGCTAGCTAGCACAACTTTAATAACAGTGCACAAGTATATATACTAAAACAATTGCATTACAGTGAATTACAGTAGGCGGAGCAGTGGGTGTGGTCAATAGCAGTCGCGAAAGATAAGGGTGAAAGTGGGTGTAACAAGAGGCGTATACATGGACATGTGATGTAAACGTAACAGAATATGTCATAAATGGGGCGGAAACATGGAGGGGGCTACCTAAGGAGCCGGGACCTCTAACCTAATGGTGCGCGCAAACTGACAATGACGTGTTACTAGGAGAAGCTGGGGGCTATGAACTCTGTGCTAGGAGTAGGGACTGAAGTCTGGAGAGTCAGGGCGACATGTACCTAAACCCTATCTAGTATCTAATGTTTAGAGGACATGTTGATATAAACTAAGAGTCATCGGGGTAAAGGCTAACAGACTCTAAGACTGGAGCATGCATTATTCTACATGTAGTGCGTTGAAGAATATTAAATGACCATTAAAGGCAGTATTTCTCTTACATGGAGACGTAAAGGCTAGACAATGACGGAAACTATTGATGCGATTCAGTAGCTTAGGAATGCAGAGAAGGAGGGCTGGACTGATAACTAGAATCATAACATACTCTTGGCAGACTCGTAGGCAGAGCCAGGCCGAGCCGGGCACTGCGAGGCAGGAAGTAAGTGAAGGGTCGAGGATACAGGTGGGGGCTGTATCGCTCCTCAGCGAGGGTTCAGGAGACAGGAGCTGAATCTGGTGTCCGGGCCCTTTTGAGGCCTAGAAACGGGGACTTTACAATGAAATAACGTGCACACTGAGAAACGTGGCAACGCAACTTTACATAGGCCTAATATTCGTAGTATTCACGAGAACTGGAAACTAGCATACTAGAGATGGACACAACTGTAATTGCGTCTTTAATCGAACATGGGGAATACATATGCATATTTAATCATGCACACATAACATAAGATGGGGAACAATTAGGGACACAGAACATGGCAAAATTTACTTTTCCACATTCCCTCCTTGTCACTACGTTTCCATCAGGAAACATCAATATTCATGATACCATCTATCATTTCATACAGTATCATTTGTTCGTCTCGAATTTTCTTGGAACTGGATTTAGGACGGGACTTAGGACTAGGAATACAAGAGGTAGCACAAATGCCGCAAATCGCAGGGCCACATTGTAAACAGAGGCAGCAACTGAATGTGATCGCTACTGCAATACCTAGAAATGACAATACTTTCCATCCCCAGGCGGAAATTATATTCCAGAACCAACCGGACCATGTCCAGGTGCCTGGATCTTGGTGTAACATATGGGCAATATTATGGAGTCTGGTAATAGCTGAATAAACAGATGGCGCGTTATTAGGAATGAAAATGCAGCAACTAGATCCGATGACTCTACATGCCCCGCCCCTATCGGCCAGTATGACGTCAAGGACGAGACGATTCTGGAGCACGACAATTCTCATAAAGGATTGTTCTTCGGTTAAGTTACCTAGAGCAGAAGTAGTCTCAATCACTACTGCTTCAAGTGTTCTCGTTAATCTACGTATCAGTTTACTATTCACGACAGTACCTAAATAAGGGAAGACACCTTTATTGATATCTATATATTGTTCTAGAGCAGTTTCAGTATAATCGACAATCGGGAGGTCTCTCTTGTGTCTAGTATGTACTAGGTGGGAATTCCTATGATAGTCAGGTGGGGCTAGGAAAACTGGTGGCAGTAGGAAGGCAATGTAACAGGTTCCCTCCCAATCGAGGGGCAGACGAACATATGCGGTCTGACCACAAACAAAATAAGAATGACGTGAAGCTTTGAAAATAGATTTCCTACTGTCACTATACTTGACAATAGTAGTACAATCACTATGTCCTACATGTACGGAACCATTATTTCGGACACATAATTCGCCTTTTACTGGTAATACTGACATAGAGGGTAAGTCTGGAGTAGTATCAGACTGAACATTCAGGACCATAAAATTCGAAGAATAATTACCCAAATTATAAACTTCATTTTCTAGATCTAACCCTGTTCTGTGGGGAAGACCTTGCTTGTCTGGGAAACATGTACTGTTAAGAAAAGACATATCTGTTGAGGATGACGTTAACGTGGACCATGCTCCACACGAACCATTATGTGAAAATGGATAAGGAAAGAGTGGCAGAACTCCCTTCGGGGTCTGGAAAGGGGGGAGTCGACCACACACCCAACAATTAGTGGCATTGCTGGTCTGATGTGAATAATGTAACATGCGGATAAAGGAATTATTACGCATAGCAAGACGATATGAAAGTTCATGAGGAGGCAGATCACTAAACGTGTGCTCTACTGTAGCATTAGCAGACTTATTTACATGAGAAACTGGAAAATACAAATAAAATGCATAACATGTGCAGGTAAACATAAGGCTGAAAAACAATATGAAGCTTAGAAAAACGATACATCGGATTGAGTTTTGACTAACTCTCTCACTATGGGGGTCTATTTTATACATGTCAGAAACCGGTCTAACCGTTTCACCTAGGGGAGGACTTAGACAATCAAACTGGCTGACTTATTTTACTAGACCTTAATTTAAGCTTATACTCCTGCTGCGGAGTTTTTTCTAACGGGGAGGAATCTGTATCATTGTCTTTTGCGGGACAGTCCTTAAGAATAGTACTTTGGCAGTCTTTACAATCCTCGGAAATGTTCTTGGTAACAGGTTTTAGTCCGTAAAATCTTTTCACATGTGACAGGTGGACCCAGCCCTTCCTGCCTTCCAGCTTGACGGCAGTACGGGTGGCCAGGAGGACCTGTTTTGGTTCTTTCCAGCGGGGCTCCAGCGGACTTGAACGATCAAAATTCCGGACAAGAACCATGCATCCGGGAACGATTTCATGCGGTGCCACCTCGGTATTGTCTGGAAATGCGGCGGCAACCTGTGTACGACAAGAGTGTAGGGCAGACATCAAGGAAGCTAGGTAATCTGTCAGCATATTACTTGAAACATCGGTAATACTTCGGGGTCTAGGTGTACCCCACATATTAGGGGGGCGGCCGAATACGACCTCGTACGGGGACAGACCTGATCTGGAATGTGCGACCATGCGCATATAAAACAGAGCGACTGGCAGAGCTACTAACCAGTCTACACCTTTCTCTTTACATATTTTGGCGATGCGGATTTTCAGGGTCTGGTTATGTCTCTCTACTAGACCGGCTGCTTCAGGATGGCGTACACAATGGAACTTCCACTGGTACCCTAACAAAAGGGAGACATGTTTCATGAGCTCAGATGAGAATGGCTGGCCGTTGTCAGAATATACGACTGTAGGGAGTCCGTAGCGGGGGAAGAATTCACGAACCAACTGTTTGGCAGTGGTCGTGGCTGTGTAATCTGGAACTGGATATGCTTCTGTCCATCTGGACAAAGCGCATACAACTACAAGGACATACTTGAAACCTCGACATCGCTCCATCTGAATATAATCCATCTGGAGGACTTCAAACGGGTGGTCAGGGGGCTGGAATCCACCTTGTTCCACCGGGACACTTTTACCTGGATTAAACTGGCAACATATCATACAGGTACGGACTTTCTGCTTGGCTGCTGCTCGTAAATGCTTGTTGAACCAAATGTTCTGGATACTATCTAACATAGCTTTTTCTCCTAAATGTGCTGGACTATGTGCGGTATTGATAATGACTTGAACCATAGAGTCAGGGAGAAACCATGTGGCTTTTCCCTTCGTTACCCATCCCTGATCTGTCTGGACCCCTCCTTGTTCGGACCATTTCTTGATTTCATCGGGAGTAGCATGTAACTGGATATCTATGACATCTTGAGTAGGGTCCTTAACTGTCATACATGTAGTCGGATCTGGAGTATGTGTCTGTATCGGATTAACTGACATGTCTGGAGTCTGTGCTGTAAGCTTGGCTGTGCGATCTGCTAGATCGTTACCTTGAGAAATAATATCAGTAACTTTCGTATGTGCTTTGCATTTCATGATAGCAATAGATGTCGGTAAGTGTATGGCATCTAACAGAGCTTGAATAAGGAGACCATGCTGAATCTTGGTTCCATGAGAGGTCATGAAACCTCTCTCCTGCCAGAGCACTCCAAAGTCGTGGACGACTCCAAATGCGTAACGTGAATCTGTGTAAACATTGACTTTCAGGTTATTGGCGTGTATGCAGGCTTGTGTCAGAGCAACTAGCTCTGCTGCTTGAGCGGACAGGGTGTCAATACGGTGTGTTTCTATAACTTCAGTGTCTGTAGTCACTGCATACGCGGCTACTAGTTCTCCTGTACTTGTTCTCATACATGAACCATCCACATAAAGTGTCAGGTCGGGATCTGGTAATGGAATATCTGTCAGATCTTGTCTTGGCTTAGTCATAATGTTAACTACTTCCACACAGTCGTGTGTGGCAGGATTCGAATTAACTGACGGTAACAGTGTAGCAGGATTTAGAACGTTGCAGCGTCTGATTTCTATGTGTGGCTGGAACAGTGTCAGTTCATAACCTGTTAAACGTGCAATTGTCAAGTGCTGAGTCTGTGTTCGGTTTAAAAGAACTTCCACGGAATGTGGAACTTGTACTGTCAAGGAATGTCCTAATACTATGGAATCACTTTGTCTGATAGCTAGTGCTGTGGCTGCAACTGACTTGAGGCACGCAGGCAGAGCCTGGGCTACAGGATCTAGTGTGCTCGAAAAATAAGCACAGGGCTTGTATTGTCCTGCTTGATCTTGTGTGAGAACAGATAATGCTGTACCTTCACGTTCTGTGACGAAAAGTGTAAAAGGCTTACTGTAGTTCGGTGTAGCTAGAACTGGAGCTTGGCATAGAGCTTTCTTTAACTCATTAAAACTAAGTGTATGTTCAGATGTCCAAGGGAGGACAGTCGATACGGCTGCCTCCTGTGTCGTTAACTGTATCAGTGGTTTGGCTAGAAATGCATACTGAGGAATCCATTGTCTGCAATAAGAAGTAAGGCCGATAAAAGCACGTACCTCCTTCTGGGTCTTGGGCTGAGGAAGACTCGCTATTAACTGGATACGGTCAGGTGTCAACTGCCTACCCCTCTTGGACAGTAAGTGGCCTAAATAGATCACTTGCTGGACACAGAATTGAAGCTTCGAAGGGGACACCTTGTGCCCCATCTCGGCAAGGAAATACAAGACTGTAAGTGATGCTCGCTCGCAAGCACGTTCAGAACGGGCTGTGATCAGTAGATCATCGACATACTGGAGCAGGACAGTGTCAGTTGGCATGTGAATGTTGTCTAGTTGTCTCTTAAGTGCTTGACTGTAAATACTTGGACTTTCTGTGAAACCTTGAGGAGCTCGTGTGAACATATAGCTCCTTCCATTTAAACAAAATCCGAAAAGAAACTGGCTGTCTGGATGAATGGGGACACTGAAAAATGCGTTCTTGAGGTCTATGACTGTAAAAAATGTGGCTTCGGAATCAATGGCTGTCAATAGGGAAGAGATATCTGGGACGACTGGGTACTGGGGAATAATACATTTATTGAGTTCTCGAAGGTCAATCACTAATCGATATACTGGGGGTGCATTTGGATCAGTACGTTTCATGACTGGATTGATCGGAGAATTACATACATTGGAGTCAGTTTCTACAACTACTCCTTGAGCGATGAGCTCGTCAATAATTTTGGATAAGGCTGTTACAGCCTCAGGTGGCAATCTGTACTGTCTGATTCGTGGTAACACTACACCTGGTTTGAGAGTCACACGATGGGGTGTGATTTGCATATAACCTACATCAGTTGGACCTTGCGCCCATAGATGCTGCGGAACATTAGACAATCTTGGATCAAAATCTCGTAATACATAGTGACCCTTGAAGTCACGTAAGAACAGTCGTATTCCTTCTGGGGAACAACATATGACTGCACCTAATTCTTTCAGTGTTTTAATACCTAACAGATTTTCTGGACATGACTTCGTAAGTAACAGATCGGTAGTGCGGGACAATGGACCTACTTCTAGAGTAACTGGCTTAGATATCTCGTTTACAATAGGCTTTCCTGAAAAACCAAGGGAAACATTTCTAGAGCCTGAGAGCGGAGCCCCTGGAACTTCGGCGTGACTAATGGTGGTCCTACTTGCCCCTGTATCAATCAGAAACTTTCTGTCTTTCCCTAATACTTGACTGTGAACATAGGGACCTTCTTGATCTACAGGAATCTCGATGAGAGGCAAGCCTACCTCCCTCTCTAGGCTGTTTCATGAGTATGGCTGATACTCTGGATACTCGGACTGTGCATACTGGTACATCTGCTGTGTAACATGCTGTGTTGCAGCAATAGGCTGCGGTGCTGGAACTGTCTGTTGTGCATTCTGTGGCTGAGAAGTCTGTGAAACTTGTTCTTGTCTAGGCGGACGTGGTCTTTCTTTAGTCTTACCGGTAGCTATGTTGTGTTTCAGAACTGCACACTCGTTTATATAGTGACCTGGCTGTTAACAATAATTGCAGGTCCCTTTAACGGGAGCTGCAGGATGACTGGCTTGATTCGTACCCCTCTTCTGACTGTCTTGAGGAACAGATTGTGCAACTAATACTTTCATTTTCGTGTCTTTCATACGTTTTCTTTCATGATCTTGCTCTTCTCTGATTCTATTCTGGTGATACTGAAGCATCTGTAACATCTGGGACGGGGTATTAGCTTGCCAGGTACTTTCGACTTTCACAACTCGGTTCTTAACTTGGGGACTTGAATTCTCGACTAATTTAGTAACAAAAAGATGAGGGTATGACTCGCTACTTGTCTTGAGGCCACTGTTAATACTAAAGCATTTCTCAAATCTAGAATAGAAATCACTAGTGTCTTCATCTTGTTTCTGTTTACAGGCTGAGATTGCATCCCAGTCTTCCTTTTTAGTGGCTAATAATCTGGGCAAAACTTGTATTAGCAGTTCTGGTAATTCTTTACATTTCTCTCCAAGACCGGTACCTGGTACTCGTATCTTATCTTCGGCTTCTAGAACTGCCCAATCGATCTTTTTCTCTCCCACCTCCCATTCTTTTTCCTTGAGTTTTTCATATACCCCTGCGGGCAACAGGACCTTTAACATTTTAATAATATCTGGATACGTGTATTCTCCCATACGGAGCATGTCTTTTAATTCTCGGTGGAACCCTGCTGGATCTTTGTCATGACAGGGAATTAATTTCTTCATCTCTAAGAGTTCCATCTTTGTAATCGGAGTGTAAACAAACACTCGTTGCATTTCACCATCTGCTGTCCTAACTGGATGTACTTCTCGTAACGGATTCTGTCTGTCTATGTAAAAGGGTTTACTTTCTGGAGGTGAAACATGAACAAAATGCGGGTTCAGGAACGTTCTATATTTGTGGCGCTGTTCTAGAATGACACTAATTAAATCGGTACCTAGACCTTTCCATCTATACTGGAGTAACTCGTTCAGGACATCGTGTAACGGACCTGGATCAGAATGCTGACCCTCATACAGAGTAATGAGGTGCTGGATCATATACATACCCACCAGTCGTTGCTCGGCTGGGGGCAGTTTCAGAAACATTTGTGCCACTATTTCGTCTGGAAAAGTGGTAGAATCAGTAGTCCATCGGACTGCTGAGCGGGCTATTTCTTGTTCGTGCATAGTACTTAACTCACTGTAACCGATTCGTGATTTCAGAATGTGATCGGTAGCTTGAAATACTTGTTCTAGAGAACCTTGTTCTGGTGCTGGGTGATGAAAAATTTTCTTGTGTTCTAGGCGTAAATGGCGGTCTGGAAATCTAGTTCTACCTACATACGCTATTCTGGCGGGATTCTCGTCCTCTACCTCTTCAGTAGAAGAGTCATTCTCTTTCTCGCTTACTTGTGCTGCTTTACGTTGTTCGTGTAACTTTATTATTTCCTTACGAATTTTCTTGTACATACTCTCTATACTACTGATGGTTCTGTGCTTACCCTCGGCTATATTATCACTCCACCTTGTCAGGATTCTCATTTCGGCCGGATCTTTAGTCGGGTAATCTTGTTCTCTTATTAAACAATTAATCAGAAACTTTAATAACATGAGCTGGATCTCAGCTTTCCTTTGGGACATGGCTTCGCCAATACTTTCTGGATCATCCCCTGTACGGATGAAACGATATATTCTGTCTAGATCTTCTTTCATATTCGGTAGGGTGTCCAAATACCCGGTCACCCGCCTTACACGGATGGAATATATAACTGTACTATCATCACCTGCAACTGGATCATAGCGGCATTCAGTAAGGGCTCGTCGGATATCTGCAACGGACTTATATTTGGGCGTACGCTGTAACGCACATTCATGTAACTCGACTAACGTTACTCGTTGGTGTGGTGGCGGGGTACCAGGAGGACCTCCTCCTGCGGCCCCTAAACTAGAATCGTCGACTGATACTCTTCGTACTGGCGCGGCGGGAAATTGTAATGTGGGCTGGACCGGGGGTACCGTAGCAGGTACTCCGGTGACTGGAGGAGCAGGATTTACATTATTTACAGGAGCTGGCGGAACAGGATTTGTATATTCTGGGACTGTGTCGTCCAAATAGGACGAAATAAAAATATCAGCTGTGGTCGGTTTGTGACGTAGCTTGGTCGGAACTAAGGGTGGCGGAAAATTACTGGATGCCTCCGGGGTTGCTTTTGGCAAGCCCTCGGCAAGAAGAGGATACATACCCTTAATAAGGGCATTCCTCTGTCTGTCTGACTGTTCGGTTTTAACTCGTTCACCTATCTCGATTAATTCCTTTTCTTGGGCTCGTTCTAAGGATTCTCTACTTAGTTCTGACTTTCTGATTTCTTTTTCGGTTCTTTTATGAGATTCTTTGCGCCATAACTCGATGGCATCTTTCTGTGACTGTCTGGCTTTCTTTTTCCATAATGCTTCTTCTACTCGCATGATGCACTCGGCATCCCATGTGCCTGATACAGGCCATCTATACTTTTCTTCTAACTCTTTGGTGTACTCTACCCATAAATCTAGATATAATATGGCACTTATGCCATGCTTCTGATACATAAAGTGACCTGGACTGTCCCTAGGCGGGACAGGAACTGCTGCTTCTAACAGACCTTTTCTAGTTTTCAACTGACGTAGTTTGGAAAATAGCGGCATGACTGAACTGTAATCTAGACACAATACAATACACAATGAACACCATAACTACACCACTTTCGTACCACGACATTAAAAATACATGAAGAACATTTAAAATAACAGTTCGAACAGAATACTACCTGGAATACTGAAAACAGAATACATGAATCTTCTCGAGAACAGAACTGACTAGAACAGAAACTAGATGCACTGCTAAAACAGTACGAAACTTACCGGTCTCATAAAGAGACACGTCAGGACCCGCATCCACCGAAGTGGACACTTCGTTTTGGGTCTGTGTACCACCAAAACCCACGGACCAGAGTCAATTAGATTGACCCTGTCTAGATACTACCCCAGCAACGGTACTCACCGGGCAGCAAGAACGGAAGGCCTCGGACTGGACTGCTTCGACGCCGGACGGACGAACTTCGGACTTCAGTTACGGGTGGGCCTCCGGATACCTCGGACCTTGGACTCTCGGCTTGGGCTCTGGTCGGGACTCGCCGCGTTCCTCCACCGCCTCGTCTGGATGCTGGACCGCCACCTCCGTCTCCTCCGTGGGCCTGAGGGATACTTGAAGCAGAAATATCTGCACGTGCACGGTATGGTTCCTACACGGCTGCAGAGGGTCAGGGGGCCGGCGTGGCTTCACCGGCGCGTGGGGAAAGGGCAGGTCCCTATTCGGGCGCCATTATGTGGTAAATAAATAAATAATACCTCTATTTTTGAATGAATATATGAATAACAGATAGCTCAATAAATAAGAGTCAAGATTCGAGGTAGTAGGAGTTTGCAGGTTTAATACAGCATAAAGGACAGGAACAGGACAACCTGCACGGACAAGATCTGGGATGGCTAGCTAGCACAACTTTAATAACAGTGCACAAGTATATATACTAAAACAATTGCATTACAGTGAATTACAGTAGGCGGAGCAGTGGGTGTGGTCAATAGCAGTCGCGAAAGATAAGGGTGAAAGTGGGTGTAACAAGAGGCGTATACATGGACATGTGATGTAAACGTAACAGAATATGTCATAAATGGGGCGGAAACATGGAGGGGGCTACCTAAGGAGCCGGGACCTCTAACCTAATGGTGCGCGCAAACTGACAATGACGTGTTACTAGGAGAAGCTGGGGGCTATGAACTCTGTGCTAGGAGTAGGGACTGAAGTCTGGAGAGTCAGGGCGACATGTACCTAAACCCTATCTAGTATCTAATGTTTAGAGGACATGTTGATATAAACTAAGAGTCATCGGGGTAAAGGCTAACAGACTCTAAGACTGGAGCATGCATTATTCTACATGTAGTGCGTTGAAGAATATTAAATGACCATTAAAGGCAGTATTTCTCTTACATGGAGACGTAAAGGCTAGACAATGACGGAAACTATTGATGCGATTCAGTAGCTTAGGAATGCAGAGAAGGAGGGCTGGACTGATAACTAGAATCATAACATACTCTTGGCAGACTCGTAGGCAGAGCCAGGCCGAGCCGGGCACTGCGAGGCAGGAAGTAAGTGAAGGGTCGAGGATACAGGTGGGGGCTGTATCGCTCCTCAGCGAGGGTTCAGGAGACAGGAGCTGAATCTGGTGTCCGGGCCCTTTTGAGGCCTAGAAACGGGGACTTTACAATGAAATAACGTGCACACTGAGAAACGTGGCAACGCAACTTTACATAGGCCTAATATTCGTAGTATTCACGAGAACTGGAAACTAGCATACTAGAGATGGACACAACTGTAATTGCGTCTTTAATCGAACATGGGGAATACATATGCATATTTAATCATGCACACATAACATAAGATGGGGAACACGTAGGGACACAGAACATGGCAAAATTTACTTTTCCACACTATCATTGCAGCAGAGATTGCTAGAGACAGTTCTCAAGACAGTCAGAGTTCTGCTTCGTTGAGTCAGGATGCACTAGGGGGACCAATTAACCAAAATGAAGCTGCCACTGCCATGGAAGAGGTGGAAAGAGCCATGGAACAAGCTCAGGAGGATGTAGTTAATTTAGAAGATTTGGAAAATCAACTAAACGTGGAGCAGAAAAAAATATATGATGAAGTCACAGAACAGATTGAGCATGGTTTACGTCATGATAAAAAAGAGTGCTCTTGTACGTCATTTGTTCCTGTCCGACTGTATGTGAGTGGAGAAGCCAGAATTGGGTAAAGTTTTCTGATTAAATCAATTGCAACTTATCTGCAGAAAAGAACAGAGTCATCACTGTCTTGTGTTGTTACTGCTCCAACTGGGTTGGCAGCACATAACATTAAAGGGATTACTTTACATCGTTTATTGATGCTGCCAGTAGAGCATGATAATAAATTACAATACCACAAGCTATCTGGAGAAGCTTGTTGTGAAGTTGGTAGAGTCCTGAAGAAAATGAAACTTCTTATCATTGATGAGGTAAACATGATTTCAAATGTGATGCTTGCTTTTGTGCATTTAAGAATGCAACAAATTCTTAAAACAGAGTATGATGTGTTATTTGGAGGCAAACACATCATTGTCTTTGGAGATCTACTGCAGCTAACTCCAGTGAAAGGACAACCAGTGTTTAAGATGCTTACGCATGAAGATACAAGAAAGTGCCTAGGAAGCATTGGAAATGTGAATATCTGGTTATATTTTAAATATGCAGAACTGCTTCAAAACATGCGACAGGCAAAGGATGAAGATTATAAAAATATTCTACAAGATGTAAGAATTGGAAAAGTAACTGAACATGGCAAAGAAGCTTTACAGTCAGGATTAATTTCAAATTTGTTTCCAAAGGAAAATATTCTCCCAGAGATTATTTATCAGAAAATTGCTGAAAACAAAACTGTAATTTGCTTGATGCCAACTCTTTGAGAATGTTCAGTCTTCAACAACAAAATGTTAGAGTTAGAACATCAAGAGATTGTGAAACTGGAAGCTATTGATAAAATAGAGCATGAAGGAGTTACTATTGTTTTGTCAGAAAAGTTGAAATCAAAGTTGAATTCTTTAGAGAAGACAATTTCTAACACTGCTGGTTTTGAAAAGACTCTATATGTATGTTTAAATTGTCGTATAATTTTACGACGGAATTTAAATGTGGAAAGAGGTTTAGTAAATGGAGCAATGGATCATGTTGTTGATTTTGTGAATTACTGAAATAGAGATGGAATTGAATTTTTGAAAATTAAATTTGATGGGATTGAAGAAGTACAACAGTTTAGTCATTGTTCTGTTCGATTTTTGCTTGTGAAAGATTTATATGTCCGCCGAAAACAGTTTCCTGTTTCTTTGTCATATGCAGTAACTATTCATAAATCTCAAGGTTTAAGTGTAGATAGTGCTTTGATGAATATTGGAAGTTATGTTTTTAAGGAGGGTATGGCATATGTTGCTTTATCTCGAGTCAGAACTTTATCTGGATTGTACTTGATTGATTTTGATGAGACAAAGATTAGTGCAGATCTAAATTGTGTAAAGGAATATAATAGGTTAAGAAGAGAGAATGCTCCAAATTTACCTCAATATCCTCTATTTGAAAAGCGTGTGGTAGGCCGAAAAAGAAGAAATGAGAAAAATTGTAGCAAGGCTGTAGCAAAAAAAAGAAAAGTAGATGAACCAGTAATTGTAAGCAGAAACAAAGAGGATTCTGTTGAAGATATTGTTGGATTTCAGTTTGAGAACAGTTCTGGTGTCAACTGCTAAGCTAATGTAGTGGTTAATGTTGTTTTTTTTCTCCAAAGTTTGCAAGAACAGATTGTTGAAAATCGGGATCAAAGTTTTTGTTGAATACTGTGTTTGAGAAATGTAGCAGTGATAGAACAAATATAGAAAGTGTTTCTGATATTCAAAATGATTTAGACATATGTTCTGGTATAACTCAATTTTCTCAGGATATTCAGCAAGATTGTCAGGAATTTCTAATGTACATGCTTGTTGTATTGTAAGAGGAAGGTATAGATGTTGAAAATCTTTTTGGCCTTTCTTATAAATGGCAACCTGTCTGCGATAATTGTTCCTTTTCAAGTAGTACAACACTAGATACTGAAAGATTTATATATTTGACTTTACCAGACCGCAAATCAGTGTCTTTTAATAATCTAGTTAGAGCAGCTGATCAAAACATGGTTTGTACCCAATGTAACTCTGCAATGCTATCAACATTATTTATATAAAGTTATGGACAGTACATCATTTTAATGTTCCAACGATGTAGACCTGATGGAACTAAATTAACAACTTTAATTAAAAAATGTGTGGCTTCTCAATTATCAATTTCAGGAAGAACCTTTGTAACAGTAGCAATTATTTTCCATGATGGTCCTTCAACAACATCTGGACATTATACAGCTTATTTAAAATGTCAAAATGGTTGGACTTATTGTAATGATACCGTTTTGACTTTCAAAAAACGTTTGCCTTTTGACTTAAAAAAGTCTTACCTAGTGTTTTTACAACCTAAATTTTAGGAAAAGTAATTGGCCTCGATAGATTGGAGCAATTAATAAAAGTTAGTCATTAGGATACTATATGATGTTCAGATTCTGATAGTTTACTGGTTGTTTAAGGTTTTATGGACATGATACACATCCTTGGGTGGAGATATAAATACTGTTAGGTGTTACGAAAGACGTTGGAGCTTTTCATGAAGAAGGTCGGGAAATGGAAGGTCAAGAGTATTATTAAGTATTTTCCAAAACAAGGATTTTTTACGTACTATTTGGCCATGTGGGAAAGTACATCAATGAAAAATGAGTTTCTCTGGTAAATGTTGATAATATATGTTTTTACATAAGTTTGTAATGATACTCAATTGATTTTCAAACAACGTTTGCCTTTTGACTCAACAAATTCTTACCTAGTGTTTTTAGAACCCACATTTTAGTGAAAGTGATTGGATAATGAAGATTGGAGCAGTTAATAGAAGTAAGTGTGTTGTTCAAAATTAGTTTGTGAGTGAAAGTGATCAAGATAATTAGTAAACTGGTAGTTGTCATAGACGTAGTGTAAGTGTATCACATAGTGAGTGATATCAGTATTATAGGAAATGTTTATCAAGAGTAAGTCAGAGGTGCAAATATAATTATTGTTAGATGATGAAATAGATGTTGGAGTTTTCATTCCGAAAGTCGGGTAAATGGAAGTTTAAAACTACTATTAAGTAATTTCCAAAAAGAGGACTTTCTGTATACCATTTGGCCATGTGGAAAGGTATGTAAATGAAGAATACGTATTTCGGGTAAATGTGGTTAATATATGTTTCTATATCACTTTAGTTTGAGAGTATAATAATGAGATACTGTATCTTAGAAATTGCTGTTTGGAAGAAAACATTTAAGATATGTTTTTTCTAAGTGTTATGGGTTTTTTAAACACAATCATTTTGATTGTGGTTTTTTTTTGCCCGCTGTGATATGATGAATAGTATTGAACTCACTGTTTTTAGTGAAAATCAATATATTCTGAGAACAGCAAAAATAAACCATATAACATGTTGTACAAGTTAATTTGCATTTTGTATTGTGAAATATATATTATAACTGATTTGTTTATTCTCTTTCACAGATATTAAATTTATAAGGTAAGTACGACTAATAAAAAATATATTTTCATTACTTTTTTATTTCTGGTTCTCTCTATCCTTCCCTTACTGCCTCTCTCTTAACCTCACTGCTTTCATCCCTTCAGTTTCTCACTCCCTTTCTCTTATGTTCACTCCCTTTAACTCATCCACATTTTGTCACTGACTTTCTTTTGCTGCTTCACTCAGTCCCCTTCTCTCACTCTTTCCTTCACTCCCTCTATTTCCTCACTCTTTTACTCTTCTTGTCTCATGCTCACTTGCCTTTATTCATCCTCTATCACCTCTGTTCCGTCAAACTTACTGTCATTCTTTTACCCTTTGTCACCCCTGTCCCTTTATTGTGCTTCTCTCACTTATCCTCATTCCCTATACTTCACTCCCCTTCTTCTTAGTCTTCTCACCCACTCATGTTAAGTCAGTCCCTCTGTTTCACTCCCCTTCACCTCTCTTTCCTTCCTTTGCTCACTCACTAATTCCCCTTCTGTCACTCCCCTAACTGCACTTCAAACACACCTTCAAAAAACTCCCTGTGTCCTCTTACTTTCTCTGTACTCTTCCATCACTCCCTCTCTCTTAGACTCACTGTTGTTAACGCACCTGCACTAATTCCCCCTTCCCTCTCCCTCATTTCCCTTCCCTAACTCCTCTTTCCATTTTCTCCTGTTTTGTCTCTTGTATTGTGAATAATGTATTATAACTGATTTGTTTTTTTGTTTCCACAGATATTTCACCTATAAGGTAAGTACGACTGCCCCCAAAAACTTTTTTATTTCTCTTTTTGTCTATCCTTTCATCGCTCCCTGTCTCTTAGAGTGACTCTCTCCATCACCTCATTCTGTCACTCCTTTTCCCTCACCTACACTACCTCATTTTCCGTTCTTTGATCCCTCACTGAGTCTCCTTCTATCATTACTTCCTTCACTCCCTGTGTGTAGTCAATCACTCACTCCCATTGTCTCACGCTCACTCGACCTTATCCACCCTCTATCATTTGTCTTTCTTCAACTTAACTGTCCTTCTCTCACTCACCTCACCCTTGTTTCGTTAGGCTGCTTCCCTCAGTACCCTTTATTCCTATCCTTCATTCCCCTTCTCCTTTCTTGTTTCCCTCACTTACCTTTTCTCAGTTCATCTGATTTACTCCCCTTCACCTCTCTTTCCTTCTTTTGCTCCCTTACTCATTAACCTTCCCTCACTCCCCTTACTCCACTTCACTTACTTCTTCTGTCACTCCCTTTGAACTCTGACATCCTCACTTCTCTTTCTTCACTGTCTCTCTGTTAGCCTTACTTCCTCTGTCCCTTCACTGTCTCACTGCCCGTCCCTTACACTCACTCTCTTTAACTCACCCACACTCCATCACTTGTCTTTCTTTGCTTCTTCACTCAGTCCCCTTCTCTCACTCTTTCCTTCACTCCTTCTGTGTCCTCACTCCCCTTGTCTCACGCTCATTCGCCATCTCTCTTTTGACAGTGCTATGTCTTCCTTTGCTTGTTTCATGTTTCTCTGTGCGTGTGTCATCTTACCCTCTGCTTGCACCATCTCACCCTCTACTTGTTCTATCTCACTCTCTGCCTGCACCATCTTACTTTCTACCTGTGGCATGTGTCCCTCTGCATGTGCCATCTATCTTTCTTAACTCTTAATCTCCTTCCTTCTCTCTTGTATTGTGAAATATACATTGTATGCATTATAATTTATTTGTTTCTTGTGTTTTACAGATATTATATTTTTTTAAATAATTTGTTTCAGTTTTTTTATATCTTAGGAGGTAAGTATAAGAAATAAAAAACTTTTTTCGCATCAGTGTCTAAGTTTTCATTATTTATAAGGTAAGTATGAGAATCAAAAATAAGTTTGTGATCACTTTCTTATTGTGACAGAATAACTGCCTCACTCTTTCTCAGTCCCTTGCTCCCTCTCTCTCTACATGTCTCTCCCTTACAGTTAATCTTCTTTGCTCTCTCTTTCTACCACTCCTCCTCTTTAGCTCAGTCAGTTTCCCTCTTTCTTTTTTTGTTAGGTTTGATCTTATTATCCTTCCTTCACTCTGTTATCCATTTCTTACCTGTTAGTAAACCTTAATTTATTGGCACTCCACTTCCTTCTCTCTGTTTCTCACACCTCTTCCCTTTTGTGTTCTCTTTTGATTACACTTGTTTGTTTTGAAAACAGTGCCACAGGCCCTTAAATATTTATTAGTTACCACCGAATACTATACGGCCTCAAGGCCCATAGGAATCAATAGCAATTACCGAATCGGTAAATACCGATTCGGTAAAATGACTGCATTATACAGATTCGATAATTTCAAAAGAGAAATTACATACATCCCATTTACCTACTCTTATATATTGAAGTGGTATGATTTGGGACGCGATGTAGGTAGGCATTTACCGGTCGGTAATGGCTGAATTTGGCCGTTACGGACCGGTAAATGCGTTTTCCTATGTAGGAGGCATTTATTTACAGATTTGGTATTTTAACCGATTCTGTATTTACCGAATCGGTAAAATTACCGAATCGGTAAATACAGACTCGGTAAAAATACCAAATCTGTAAATTCTAATGTAGGTAGCACTGTTGATAGTGCTAGAGGTGTCTGAGAATTTGTTATTCACCACTCAATACAATTGGGTGGTAAATAAAGAATTCCTGTGTACATGCACATCTGTGCATGTACACCTGTGCCATGTGGCACACATACATTCCCTAAGGGCATGCATGTGTGTCACATTGCACACAAGCCAAAAACAGGGGTGCTACAAGGTGTCAAAGTGACACCTTGTTCCCCCTGGCAGGATTCAGTATTTACCGATTCGGTAATTACCGAATCGGTATTTTCCATTGATTCCTATGGGCTTCCAGGCCCATAGGAATCAATGACAAATACAGATTCAGTAATTATCGAATCGGTAATTACTGAATTTTACCGAATCGGTAATTAATTCGGTAAAAATACCTACATCCCCATTGCCAGTTCTTAAATACCGATTTGGTATGATTCGGTATTTAAGAAGTGCTAATCTGGGATTACCTACATCGGGCCCTTGGTATTTATGAGTAGGTAATTCGAGATTATGTACATCTGGCCCATTGAGTTGTAACATATTTATATACATATGTTACATTTCAGTGCTTTGGAAGTAGTACAGTATACTATAGGTAAACACCTTATAGGTTTATGCTGTACCACATCCTTTTAGTTTTGCACTTTGACATTCACTCTGTCAAACTTTTACATACAAACATAGAAATTTAGTTCTTTCTTTAACCAGTAGAGGTAGTTCTAAAAATAACTGTTTTTTTGTTTTTCTAGAGAAACGATGTAAAAAAATGAAATTTTTTAACTAAACAACTGTTCAACTGGAACAGACTATGAGAAAAAAGAAATAAAAAAACGTATGGGGTGCACCTGTGGTTCCTGTTCTTCTGTAGGATTACTTGAATTGACTCTTGGCCAAAGGCTGTGAGTTTACTGCAATGTATACACTGCATCATTAGATTTTTCAGCTCTGGCTGAATGTTTGGCACCATTGAGGCTGGCATTGGTGGTACTCCAGATGCTGAAGCAGAAGTACTAGGAAGAGAGCCCTCCTCCTGTGATCCCTCCTTCTGTAATCGTTGCGCCTTAGCCTTTAACCAATTATTTGGGTGTAGGTTTTTAACATGCCGCTCCATGCTGTAGGTTCCCAATGAATATTTTTTAGTTGGATCTCCCCTTGACATCACTGACAGACAGATCTTGCAGGTGACGAATTGCGAATTTACTTTTTTCTTATCCTCCGGAAAGCTGAAAAATTTCCTAACTATTGATTCTTTTTTTTTAGTTGTATGAGGTTGCTCTGCAACAAATTCTTCAGATGAAGAATGGTCTGAGTCAGGTTGTTCAGCCATTTAAAAAAAAAGTTCAATAAGTAGATGTCTTGAGACTGGAAAACAGGTGTTACATTCTCTGAAAGCCAAAGAAGAATGATGAACATGGGAGAGGTCTTTAAACAATTGGAGTAGGAAGTAATATAAACCAATGACATCTTTTATTATAAGGTAACATGGTTGGACGTAAGCTTACGGAGCGTTTAGGGAGCATTTACGTAAGCTTGCGGTGCGTTTACGTATTATTTACGGAGCGGTTACGTCATCTTACGATGCGCTTACGTAGTACGCACCCTCGCGAGATTTATAATTGCTTTAATAAAGTTGTATATGGTCTTTAAAAGTTTAAATTAACATGTTCTTTATTATCCCAGAAAATGTGTACCTTTACATTGTGCAATGAATACGTAGATATAACGATTTAAAGTTTATAAAACTTTCAGGGGTAAGAGCTCGAAGCTTTTACTTTGCGCGGACAGAGATCTTACGTTGCGTGCACGTGCGACGCACCCTCGCGAGATTTGTTACTACTTTAAAAAGTAATATACTGTTGTTAAAAGTTTTAAAAAAACATTTTCTACATTAAGCAGATATTGTCTACCTTTAAAATCTACGTTAAAAACGTAGATATTATGTTTTAGAAATTTGAAAAAATTAGTCGGGGTAAGAGCTCAGAGCGTTTACGGTGTGCTTTCGGAGCGCTCACGGTGCCCGGACCCTGTAATAATATAAAAAAAAACTTGAAAATAAAAATTATATATATATTATATTAAATATATATATATATTCACTGAATAAAAACCATAGGTTTCAAGCCTTACATAGTTAGGTATTAGCAATTAAAAAACCTTGCAAATTCACTGAAAAAAACATAGGTTTCAGGTCATATATAGTTAGGTATTAGCATTTAAAAAACCTTGCAAATTCACTGAAAAAAACCATAGGTTTCAGGTCATATATAGTTAGGTATTAGCATTTAAAAAAACGTGCAAATTCACTGAAAAAACCATAGGTTTCAGGTCATATATAGTTAGGAATTAGCATTTAAAAAACCATTGAAATTGCTCCTATATAGTTAGTTGTACTAACTATATATCGCGCACCCGCAATCCACTGCTGATGATGTCACATATTACATCATTCATGACATGGACAGTGACATCACTGATGACATCACTGATGACATCTCAAATGACATCACTGATGACATCACTGATGACATCTCAATTGACTTCACTGATCACATCACTGATGACATCATTCATGTGATAATTGATGAAAACACACTTTCAACCAGCTTGCTCCATTTATTAAGGCCAACAGCAAAAACGGGAACTCACATTAAAACATTTCCCATGGCCTAACGTGTTTCGGACAACAGTCCTTGATCACAGGCACAAAGCAGAATGAAGTAGCAACATGATTGCAGACACCTGAATATCCCTTCTTGAACTTTTTAAAAAATGAAATGCATTGCGGGGGCGTAAGTTATAGTTAGCTTAGCTAACTATAATTGCTGAAGTTCACGGGTTTTGTACGAGTGAAACCTGAGCCTAACTACAATATACCTGTAACCTTTGGTTTTCCAGTGAATTTCTAAGGCTTTTTTTATTCCATTTCCTAACTAAAATATCCCTGTAACCTGTTTATTTCTGTGATTTTCTATGTTTTTTTAAAGTAGTAATGACATTTGCAGAGTGATGGAGAAAGGGGGCACCTCCCAGGAATCCCACTATGTAGTACCAGGAGGGCTTTTTGGCCACCAATGTCCCTCAGCATCCAAGTGGACTTCATCCCAAACCAGTAGCACACCAGAGATACGTGCAGAGTGGTGGAGAAAGGGGAGTGGCCTCCACAGACCTCTTAGCAATCCCCCTGTGTGGGAATTAATGGAGGTAACATGAGTGGTTGTTTGTCCCAAAGGACCCTCAGCAGCCAATGGGACTTCATCACCCAGTGAGTAGCACACCAGGAGTCATGTTTGCAGACTGGTAGAGAAAGGGGGCAGCTCATGAAGACCTCTCAGCAATCCTACAGTATTGGGCTTACTGAAGGTAACAGGAGGAGTAGTTTGTTCACAAGGACATACTTGGGGGGGGTCAACATTTCCTCCTGTTACCTCCACTAAGTCCAACAAAGTGCAATGGCTTAGAGGTCTTCAGAGACGACGTCCCTTTCTCCATCCACTATACAAAATGCCTCCTGGTGCACTGATGGTTAGAGGATGAAGTCCTCTTGGGTCTAGATGGTTCTTCGGGCCAACAGTCAGTCAGTTGTGAGTTGCAGGTTTGTGAGATCCTCCATGAGTGTGTGAGTCAGTGAATGTCTGTATAAGTCTTTGAGTGGGTGCTTGAGTCTCTGAGTAGAACTGTGAGTGGGTACACAAGTGTCTTAGTGAATCTGTGAGTGGTTGTACATATCTGTGTGGGTCTGTGAGTGGGTACATGAGTGTCTGAATCAGGCAGTCAGTTGCTGAGATAGTGTCTGAGTGGATCAGTGAGTGGGTGCATGAGCGTCTGAGTGGGTTTTTGAGTGGATGTGAGAGTGCCTGAGTGCATCTGTGAGTGAGTGCATGAGTGTCTGAAGGGGCCTGTGAATACATGTGAGAGGGTCTGAGTAAGTCTGTGCAGTGCTTAATTTGTGCCGGTGCTTTCTGGTACTTAGCACCGGCACTTATTTCTCCACATGGGTCTTTCCGGTGAATATTTCAAATTGGATGCCGCATGCCTAATGAGGCACATTCCGCCTCACTGGAGAGGCTCTGTCGGAGAGCACACACAGAGCAGTGCCCAGCAGCAGCATAGTTAGTTAATATTTAAATATCTGCTTCAGACAAATGTTACAATGTGCCCTGCAGTCGTTGTGTACCAGGCTGTGGCGCCGTGTGGGGGATGATCCGATTCCGATCAGATGTGACCTCACGTCCAGTGAAACAAGAAGGAAGTGAGGTGGAAGTGGCGCGGGCCGAAGACTCGATTGGACTTGTTGTCGGTCCGCATGGCATCCCTCTCATCATAGTCTGAGACTGAGTGAACTGCTGCCTGCGCACTGCGCAGCAGGAAGGCAATAAATTAATAGTACCAGCAATGGACAGGCGGGATGGCACAGCATCGACAACCTCATCACATTGACTCTCACTCAGGTTAGGTCATAGCCGCACGGAATCATCACAGCATTGGGCGCTGCAGCGAGACTGCCCACTGTGCTGCACAGCAGTGCGCCTGCCACCCCATGCAGTGCTGCAGCTAATTGAGCCCGCCACTGCTGCTCACATCGCTATCTGTTGTGTAGACATTTGGTATCTAGTCTGTAGCCTCTCATCCAGTAATTCCGCTCGAGTCCAGAACAGGCCCAGTTGCTTAAGAGAGCTTGGTGCCTGCAGAGCCTCATGAGGCTGGCCCGCAGCGTGGATTGCTCTCTCTGCTTCAGTTTCAGGTATTTTATTCTAATATAGTTACGCGTCATCATGTCACTGCTGACTGACTCTGAGCCTGCTTCAACTCTGCTGACTGCTCAGGTGAGGCTGCGCTTGAGACGGTGCCGCGACGGACTTAGCTGGATGGATGAGGAAGAAATCACTGCAATCAGCACTACAGTTTAGATAATTTGAAAGGACACGCCACGCAATTGAGAGCTTTGACAGTACACACATTTCCAGAGCTCATGTGTCCCCTTAAAAATTGTTTGTAAGCGCTGTCAGTGACTGTGTTTTATTTGACCTGTGCTGCCCTCTATCGTACCTGGGGGTCGAGAAGGTCACTTGTTTGTATGGTAATGACGTGGCTTGAGTCTGTGCAGACCGTCATTTATTTTACTAAAAAATCAAGAAGAGGGTCTGCCACCAAGTCTTTGCTCAGCTTGCCTAGACGGTTAATTCCTACCAGGTGTACCTTACCACAGAGTCTGCTGTAGTAGGAATAGCATCTCCGTTTTGCAAGAAATACGACTGTCTGTCCTGTTAGTTTTCATTGATAGGACATTAACTTTGTTACGTTATTCTCTTTTTCTGTGATGTGCAGACATAATTTCATTGCGTATCACAAGCAAGCAACCCTCGGAAGTCTCCGGGGAGACCCACACAACGCACGGCCCTATCCCCATATTGGAGCTCTGTCGTCTGTTGCTCCCTGGCACCAAATCCCGCAGAACCTACCCCCTGCAAGTGTTCGTGGCCCGCCAATGTATGCTACGTATTCACCGTATGGCGGCGAAGACCCCTTGCTATTCCCCACTGCTGCCGCTAGCGGGGTGGCCACGGGGGAACTCATACTTCACAAGTGCCATGTTACGCATGTGGACGGAATCTGAGGTCACGGAGGCGGAGGTACTGTTCGCAGAGGGCCAGCTTCACCCGTACGACCAACTCATGGAGGACCACGGCCTCCCCCCTGGGCAGTTTCTGACACATCGCCAACTCATCGACTGCTTTCGCCCACACAGTGACCTTACAGCCGGCGAGCCAGCGACACACCCCATAATTCACACCATCCTTTACATGGGCGGCAGCAGACACCTGGTTACTTGGCTGTATAAGTCAATCAGAGAACTCACATACAAGCCATTGCTCACCCTGAGAGCTGCCTGGGAGGATGAGTTTGGGAGACAACTACACGACCGCGAGTGGGCTAGAGCGCTGGGATTCCCCAAAAAAGGTCGAGAAACGCACGGTTAAAAAAATACAATACTACATTTTACACATGGCCTATCAGACCCCAGCGCCTCCAGCGGTTCTATCCCCACACACTGGCTACATTCCTCTCCCGTATCTCACGAATATTCATTGGTCTTCGATTTCATTGAAGGCTTGCGTAGAGTTGCCATATCTAAACTCCCCCCATGCCCTTGCATGTACGGGTGCAGACTGAATTTGGGATGGAACAGGATGTTTTTCATTAGATTAATAAAGTGTAATGCTGCCATACTAGGCGGGTGGTGTTTGTGCTGGTTTTTGCGTCGTAGTTGTGTTTCTTTGCCATTCTATTCTGCCCTGCATTAACTGTGGGAGTTTTATGCTGTTATTACCAGAGTAAAGCAAGTTTACTGTTGAGGCATTAGCAGAGGAGCTGCGTGCCGATGCCATGTTTTGCTGTTGGACATGATTGAAGTGCATTGTGCTTAATGCTTATCTTGTAAACTATTAAGCGCAGGGGTCTCAAGGATTTCTGGGGCCTGTCGGCGCAGCCCAATGGCAAGATTGCTTAATTTCCCTCATTCCTCTTTGTGCACCTCACTCCACTTCTGTTCATATTTCTCCCTCTTGCAGGTGCTCTATTCTTCATAGGTCTGTTTCCAATCATCTATCCTCCCTATTCTGCCCCTCTCTTGCTATTTCTGAGGCCAGCACTGCCCCTTACTCAGTGAAATAAATATTCCTTTACTTGATCTTAATTTCTAATTCTGGAAGGTTAAATATAAACTTGTTTACAGTCCTCTCCCCGTATCACCTTTTTAACAAGTCTGTTTGTCTTTGTTTGCGTTACTAATCATTTATGGATAGATGAGCCAGGTCTAAAACAGATTTGAATTGTATTATTCCTGTATATATATATATTCACTGAAAAAACCATAGGTTATAGACTATATATAGTTAGGAATTAGCATTTACAAAACCTTGAAAATTCACTGAAAAAACCATAGGTTATACACCATATATAGTTAGGAATTAGCATTTAAAAAACCTTATTTTACTCACACAAAACCATTGAAATTCCATATATAGTTAGTTGCACTAACTATATATCGCGCACCCGCAATCCACTGCTGATCATGTCACATATTACATCATTCATGACATGGTCAGTGACATCACTGATGACATCACTGATGACATCTCAAATGACATCACTGATGACATCACTGATGACAACATCCAGTGACTGTATGTTTCTGTAAAGTTAAAATATGTCTTGAGTGGATGTATAAGTGTCTGGATGAAGGATTTAGTAGGTGCATGACTGACTGTATGAGTGAGTGATTAAATGTGTCTCACTGAATGCATGGGTTAGTGACTAAACTGTCTTAATTTGTGCATCATTATGTCTGTTGTTCTGTAAACTGCTGCATGTGTTGATCATTAGCTATACGAGAGGCTATATGTGTTATTAATTGGTTGCCCAAGTATTTCTATGGGAGATTGAGTTTGTGTGGGGGTGGCTGGAAGGTGTGTGACTCTATGCATAGATGTGTGAGCAGTTTATTCACTAGGTGTATGAGTTCAAGAGTGCATGTGGAAACAGCTACATGGGCAGTTGACTGTGTGCATGAGTGTATTGATGAGTGAATGGATATCTCAATGCTACATGTCATAGTAAGTACATATGTAAAACACAGTACATGTGAGAGTTGGCATATATAAATAACTGTGCATGAGAGCCACTGAATGAGTGAGTGGTTGTATCGATCATTGTGAACTTGTATCAGGGATTGTATAAGAGAGTAAATATGTGTTAGTATATGTTTCAATAAGTAAGGTGTGTTTAACTGTATAGTTGAAGAAATGGAGGTGAGATTGTTTCTTTGCATGACTGACTGGGTGTGTGAGTAACTCCATGGATGAGTGGCAGTGTGTGAGTGTCTGTTTACACTGAGTGTATCTAAGGTTATATTAGAGTCTGAAGAGGTTTATCGTATTAGCACAAGAATGATGTCAAATGAGATGTCATCAGTGATGTCATCAGTGATGTCATTTGAGATGTCATCAGTGATGTCATCAGTGATGTCACTGACCATGTCATGAATGATGTAATATGTGACATGATCAGCAGTGGATTGCGGGTGCGCGATATATAGTTAGTGCAACTAACTATATATGGAATTTCAATGGTTTTGTGTGAGTAAAATAAGGTTTTTTAAATGCTAATTCCTAACTATATATGGTGTATAACCTATGGTTTTTTCAGTGAATTTTCAAGGTTTTGTAAATGCTAATTCCTAACTATATATAGTCTATAACCTATGGTTTTTTCAGTGAATTTCAATGGTTTTTTAATAGCAAATATCATAAGCTGTCGAATGTCAAGTACGTGGTAAGTAAAAACATTTTCGTGTTTATGCACACTGATCTGCTTTGAATACTGCCCCCCACCCCTCATTTCTATTAGGAGTACTCTCTCTTTGCAGATAGTGAAGGGTAGTTAACGCAGCCCTTTGCCCCCTTTGTAATACGTCGTGCCTGCTTCTCTCTCCATTTGATTGATTGTTCTCTTTGGTTCATTCTCTATTTACAAACAAGCACAGAGTCGCAATACTCTGTTTAGTCTTTGCAGATAGCGAAAAATCGTGTAAAAAAACAAAAGGAATCGAGCAAAATCAGTAGGCCACTAATGGGATCTCTTTTTGACCTCGCTAAAATAGAAACATTAGGAACAACCTGTTGAAAATAGCAATGCGTATGTACATAAGCGGCGTTCATTTGTGTTCACAGTACCCCTTGTTGATTGTTTCAATCGAGCATTGAATTGTTCGAAGTTAATTCTCTTAAGGATCTTCTCTACCTGCAAACGAGGAAGAATAGGAATATTCTCTCTCCCTTTGCAGATAGTGAAGGGTAGGTAACGCAAGCCTTTAACACGTCGTACCTATTTCATTCCTCATTGATTGATTGATTGTCCGAACATTGACTGTTTGGGAATTAGTTATTTTTGGAGGTATTCCCTGTTTGCATATAAACGTAGGAAAATCTTTGCAAGTAGTGAAAGGGTACGTAATGCGGACCTTTCTCCCCCGTTGTAATCTGTCATGCCTATCTACTCCCCACTGATTGATGCACCTTTTTCACCCGGACCATTTACTAGAGATACGTCATCTGGCCCGACCAGAGAGCACCCCTAGTGAAAAGGACATATGCAATAATAACGAAGTGATCACTGTATCCTGTTAACAGAAACTTTACCATGAAACAACCTGGAAAGAAAAAAATAGGAAAACGAAAATCAGTAGGCCACTGATGAACATGAACTTTTATTAAACAACAAACAAAGAAACGATAACATAACGTAATGATAAAACCTATTAATGTCCTAGAAACAAGAAAACGTTAAACTATGCCAGTGGTGAGAGACCAGAAAAACAGTCCGAGAAACCAAATCCGAGAAACCAAATCACCCCTCGCTGTCCCAACTCATGCACTCTGAAAGTTCAAAGTTTTGAGGAGTGCTTGTAACATTGTCTGAAGCCTATTTGCAATTGCTTCATCTTCACTATTCTTAAAGTAAGTGGGGGCTGTTGTGATGCGGTGCCACCCTGAACCGCTTGACGGAGGCCCCCGAGGGACGGTGTCATGTCGCGGACTCGGAGGGGGCGCTTGGCTCCGGCCCCCTCCCCAAGTCGTGTTGCCCTGGTGTGGCCTGAGATCGCCCCCGACATAGGTGGCCGGCTCCCGGGGTCAAGCGGAACTTTTTTCCTTTTGGTGACTCTTCCATTCTTCACCTTGTCCCACAATCCGTTTCACCTAAAGACACGCTGTAGTGGGGCACCCCTTTTCCGTTTCATTTGCCATTCAGCCCGCTTTTGCTACACTGTGCCTCTTCCGCTATTCAGCTGTTTACCGCCCGCTCTTTCGACTACAGCGTCTCGCTCACCATGTACTTGAGTTGCTCCCGCTCTTGCGGCGCAGCGATAGGCGGCTGCCACAGGACTCTCAAAATGGCGGCCATCTCTTCAGATTTGGGCGTGGTCCACTAAAATGGGCCTGCGACACCTTGGAACTCGGACGCTTGTCTGCTAGAGCTTGGGCTCCATTCTCGAAAGCGTCCCCTCATCCTTGAAGATTCTACAAAAGTCTTGGGGGGCCCCCGACTCCCGCAGGCTTCTGGTGGGGAGCGCCTAGCATGATTGCTCGTGGAATGGCCACGACGGAGCTACGAAATGGTGGTGCTCTCATGCTAACGCCAGCTTCAGTCTGAAACATCCAGAAACACTGTAGACTACCAATTCGATCAGTTCCGGTAGCGCTCCAACGTGACCCGGTAGAGAAGAACTTGCCCTCCCCTCTTTGACTGATGGTTCTTGTTGCCTGTCCCTTCTGTTGTCATTTAACAGAACTATTTAGCCTGCTGAAAGGGGTTGTGTGCCGTCCGCTGGTTGGTGGAGACATTTTCACTATATTCTGGACCTGCGTTGTCGCGTAATGCGTCATATGACGCGCCGCGTTAGAAAGTTTAATAAATTATTAAACACAATAAACAATCCTTAAAAAATAAAAGTCTATCATTCATTTTTCATTGCAGTACGCTGCCCAGAAAGCTTCCCGGTTCCCGGACCGGGCGCTACCCACGCAAAAAAACAAAAAAAAAATTATTTTTTTTTGCCCCGCGGGGCCGTTTTAAAGCCTCCACATTAAACCTAGGGGGTCAGGGAGGATCTACTATGCCCCCTTATGGTTATTTGCCCCTTTGTTTTGGCCTCCTCTTGTCTCTCGATCCTACCGAGAGACAAGATGGCGGCAGCTACGGACTTTTTGGAATGTTGACAGACGCCAGAGAACCAATCAGCTTCGCTTCACAAAGCTCCGTTGCGCGAAAGGTACGCGTCCTGGAGCGCTGCCCGGTCCGCTGCTACAGATATATATCTTTTTTTAAACGTTAATTTCTCAAAATCCACTGGAGCACATATATTGAGACCTACAAAAGGCACATCGGGCTACCAGTCCCTACAATTTTGCCAAGTTTCGTGCAAATCTATTCAGCCGTTCGGGCTAAAAGTGAGGCTAACCGCCCTATGGAAAAATCAATGTTAAAAACACGTTTTGGGACCCCCCTTTTTTCTCGGCCCCCCCTTGACGAAACCCCCCCAAATTTTCAGGGGCTGCTCAGAAACAAAATGTGCCATTTTCCTGAAAATTTCAGCCAATTCCGTCCACAAACGCCAAAGTTATTAGACATAGAATTTTCAAAAAACCCATAGGGAAAAAATCCTAACTATATATACCTACTGGCGACCGCCAGTAGGTAATATATATATATATATATATATATATATATATATATATATATATATATATATATATATATATATATATATATATATATATATATATATATATATATATATATATATATATATATATATGTATATATATTTTAGTCTATGTTACAAAAGGGAAAACGCCGGTTTTGGATGATTTCCTCAGTTGTTTTTTTTTCTTTCTCTTTATTTTTATTTACCTTAAATTTAAAGTCCCAACCATGCCTGTAAAAAATGTCCACAACAACTGTGTTTAATATGTCAGAATAAATAAAAATAGTAACAATTGTACAACTTTTATGGGTGAGATGGTATGTAGTTGTGCTGGAGCTGTCATTGGCAGCGCTGGCATGAGCAATGTGTGGTGCAAGCTGTTGTGATCTGCCGAAAGGGCCCTGGCACTTATTTTTTCTACAAATTAAGCACTGGCGTGGAGCAACTAGATTAAGTGGGTGGAGCCATTGGTTGAAGTGGGTGGAGCCAAGGGACGTGGGGGTGGCCTCCTAGAAATGTTTGAACACCTACACTTCATATTTTACAAATTAGGCACTGGGTCTGTGAGTGCATGTCAGTGGGTGCGTGAATGCTTGAGTATGTGAGTGTGTGTGTAAGTATCAGTTGCTGTGTCAGTGACTGATCCACAACAGAACTGCACCTGCCCCTTTCTCCAACAAGAGTCCACAGCTTTGTATTAAATATATACCTAAGTGGAGTAATTGTTGCTGGTTAATTAGTGAGTGCTATCTCACTGGATACATTTCCAGTATGTATTCTACACTACAGCTGCACAATTGATCACGAGGAAATCTCAACAATGCCCTTGTGTGTGTTTTGGTAATGTAATTGTTCCTCATCCATCTTTATCCAGAACTTTGTGATAATATTATCTTCCTATAGAGACGATAATGAGAGTATAAACAGGTAAATCTCCACCAAACAAGGGCCCTTCTTCTTAACTATATGAAGTAAGTAAGCCTGGGTGGAATTCCGCGAGCAGTTGAGTGCGTTAGATAAATGCCTTTTGCTGTGATTATCAGTGTCAGGTGCTTGTCTGCACTGTGCAATCATCACGAAGAGCACCATGCACAGGGTAAGTGGGCGCTGCTTCCTCTCTACTGCTCGAGTAGATTTTTACTCAAGTGGCAGCTTTCTCAACGCAAATAGACGGTCTCTCAACGTGAGCATATGCGACTACTCACAATGAGAAATATACGTCCTGCATTGAGAAATCTCGCTGGGAGTTGAGTTTTCACACTTGTGCTCACCAACTTGATGTTGACGATCGCGGGTGAGGAAAAATCTCACCGGGAGGTGGATTTTCCTCACTTGCGCTCACCAACTTGAGGTTGACAAACGCAAGTGATGAAAAAAACTCCGCTCTGAGTTTTTCTGAACTCCACAACCTCTGGGTTTCACGGAGTGCGTAAAACTCACCAAAGTCCACGTGCGGAGCAGATTTTACCCCCCAGGTTTAGAAGTAAGTCCCTCTTACAAGTAGGTCCTTCTTTGTTTGGTGGAGATGTCCTCATATTCCTGGGCATCATGAATGCCTCACCAAAATTGGTGGGAATACACTGGGGCCGTCTTGCTAAGCTATCCATCAAATGGGTAGAAGGCAGGAAGATTTTTGCATAATACTAAGGTGGGCGGGTCCAAATTGGCAAATCATCCAAGTGATTTGCACCTTTGAATATTCAAAGTAGTTTGAAGTGAGAGCCATGGACTAGGCTCTCACTAGGTAAGGATAAGAAAGAACTCACTCGTCACAGTCACTACAGAGTACGTTCCAATAGATCATCAGGTCCAATAGATCATCTGGGCAAAGCAGTCACTCACTCTGCTTTCTTTGTCCGCTACAATTAAAAAAAAAAATATTTCCATTCATCCCGGTTGGCACCCAAACAAAAAGTCATCTCTGCCCTAGTTTTGGCTACAATAGGTTCCTGCAATGAGTTGTACCTTAACATGCAAGAACAGCACCACAATAAGCTTCAGGTACTACAAAATGCTGCAGCCAGGCCCTGACTGGAATCCCCAGACATGTAACTGTTGCCTCGGTTATCAGACAGCTTCATTAGCTACCTGTCAGGCTGAAAATCAAATTAAAAGCCCTTTGCTTAGCGCACAAGGCACTTAATAGCAATGGCCCTGATTACTTGAAAAAGGCCTTCAAGTTGTACCTTCCTGCAAACGTTTGGAACAGTCTTCCATTCGATATCAGCTCCATTTGCAACTTGCTCAGTTTCAGGAAAACCTTAAAAACATGGCTTTGGCAAAAATAAGTATTTTCTATTTCCTTTTGTCCACAGTGTTAGTGCCTTGATACCTTTGGCAATTGTTAGCACTTTATATAATCTGGTAACATAACATAACATAACATAACATAACATAACATAATATAACATAACATAACATAACATAACATAACATAACATAACATAACATAACATAACATGACATGACATGACATGACATGACATAACATAGCATTTATGTACTCACCCTCAATAAGGATTTCAGATCATTTTTTCAAATTGTAATTGCTGAGAAACACACCTGCTTTGCCTTTGCCATGTCCAGGAATTCCTTTATAGAAGAGGAGGGGCCATGTGGCCACCCTACCTCGGCTGAATTCGGCACAGGGACACCACCTCCCAGGGCCTGTCCAAGAATTGATGGGGATGTGGGGCACAAAGCCCCCGATTTTGAGCTAGGGGACTGCATCCTCTGGGGCCCAGCCGATTATTGAAAGGGGAGAGGGGCAATTCAGCTACCCTCCTGGGCCAATTTTGGAACCCAGGAACCCCATTCCCCAAGGCTTGGCCAAGAATTAATGGGTAGGGCTGCGCTGCCCGCTCCCCAATCTGATTTTGGCCCCGGGGATCCTAACCCCCGGCGCCTACCCAATTATGGGGCTGGTTTTGACCCCAGGGGCCATATCTCCCAGGCCCTGGCCAATTATTCAAATGGGAGGGTGGCTGCACAGTTCATCTCCCTGGGCTGGTTTCAGCCACAGTTCAACGCCAAAACTTATTGGTCGAGGGGGAGCACATGACTCTCCCAGCGATGATTTTAGCCTCCGGGAACCGATCCCTGGGGTCTTGCCTCCTGCTCCTGGTTGCTTTGTAGCCCACATTGTGGACAGTTGGGGGAGCCTCAATGCCCCGGCGGTCCCAGCCAGCTCCCGGCCTCGAGTGGGAGCCAGAATTGCTCCTGCACATAGAGAGCAGACAAAATTGCTTCTTCCTGCATGCAGGAGGAATTCCTGCAGCTGTCTCCCTGCCTGCTTGGCAGCAGGCAGGAAAACAGATGAAAAGCCTGCTCCAAGAGAGCAGGAGCAACTTTCCTGCTCCCACCCAGTGGGATTGGACTTACTGTTTGCTGTCACTTGGCGGGAGCTGTCAAAGCTTCTGCTTAGTGAGAGCAAATAGCTATGTCTTGGGGTTGGGCACCCTGGAACAAAGGGAGCCTGCCCTGGGGGTGTGGTCCCAGGGCCATTATTGGCTCTAGGAAGAGGGGCCATGCAGCCCTCTTCTTTAATTTTCATTGGCCTGCACCAGTAGGGTTGTTGTCCCTTGGGCCGTACATGACCCCCTTCCCCTTCAAATTTAATAAGTGGCCCCAAGGAGGTGGACGTCACCAGGGCCCTTAAGGGCACAAGGAGGGGGTCACTGCGGCCATCCTGCAATTTTGTTATATAAAGCCCTGAGGAGGTGGTGGTCCCTGGACTCTTAAAAGCTTCAGGAGGCCGGCGTACTGCCATTCAACTTGAAATTACATCCGCCTGCCTCATGGAGGTGGTTGTCCCGGAAGCCATGATCGGGCATTGAGAGGAGGGCCACATGTACCCACTCCCCATTTTTTATATATAAAGGATCTCCAGGGACCTGGCCCACAAAGAGGCTATGCATTAAACAAGCACTGGAGAACGTGCTTGTTTTGTTTAAAATGTTTGCTACAAATACAAAAATTTGCAATTTCACTGCAATTTTTTTTATTGTGTTTTGCCCTGGTGGGGTCTCTGGCACCTGGGCTAGGGTGTCAGTGTATTCCTAGCCTGCCCCCTTCTCTTTATTCTTAACTTTGTTTGTGGACTCAGCAAAGGCTAAGTGCCAAAATGACTTCCAATACTTAATGGTTGATTTTGGCAACCAATCATATCTCTGCATGAGATCGTCAATATTCACATACAAATTTGGATTTTCTTTAATATCTCAAAAAATATTGACCGGATTTACACCAAACTACAAAAAAGGTTGCTCTCTGGAGCCATATCTAGCTTGCTACCAAATTTGGTGTAATTCCATTCAGTGGTTCGGACTGTAGTCATGTCTAAAATTGCAATGGGAATTTTTGTTCCCTGCTTTTTCTCCGCCCCAGCTTGACAAATCACCCCGAAACTTGCCATGCACAATAAGACCCACCGGCACACTTCTTTTTGAAAATTTGGTGAACCAGCTCCAAAGATATAGGCAAGTCAAAAACACTTTTCCTATGGAAACTAGGTCCTACCTATAACTACCTTCTAATGACCACATCAGGTAATACATATATTAGTAATAGTTGTAGGGAGAACCTAGTTTCAATAGGAAAAGTGTATTTTTTAATTTGTCTATTTTTGGAGCCAGCAGACAAATCTTCATAAAACTTTCAAAACTACTATGCATCTGAATTCAGCTGCTGTCTTGAACGTTTTAGGGTGAACCCTCAAGCGGGAGCCCAGAACAAGGAGGGTCCGAAAGCACATTTTCCCCATGCAATATTTCCCATGGGGATTTCAGACATCGCTAGAGCTTGAACCACAGAGCGAATTTACACCAAATTCAGTAAAAAGCTAAATCTTGGTACAGTAGTTTTGGAGAGATTAAAAGAAAGCCACATTTGTATATCTAGGGATGCGGATGGACTGTGAATCCTCACAATGCAATGCTGAGATCTGATTGGCTGCCAACCCATCAACCAGGAAGTGTTGCCACCATTTTGAAACTCAGACTCAGCCAATTCCTAAACAAAAAGGTAGGAAAAAGAGAAGGGGTCAGGGTAGGAATAATCTGACCCAATGTGGCCAAAAATATTTTTTTCTTTTAATTTTCCTGGTGAAAATCAAGACGGATTTGCAAATTGGCGCAAAATAAAAACCAAACACACTCTTCTGTGCTTGTTTGTATTTCAGTCCACAGGTGAGCCAGGTCCTGGGGGCTTTGTGAATAACTTAAAGTTGGAAGGTGATGCAAAAAGCCAACCTCCTTAGGCTCTTTTGAGCCCTGTTGATCAACCCCTCTAAATAATGGAGGTAGGCTGTGCTGAACCCACTACTTATGTTCATAAGAGCCCCTGGAAACACCACTTCCCGTCCTAAGCGCATTAGTGGGAAATTGGAGGGGCGTGTTTGTTCCTATGACCTGCTCAATTAGATGGCAGCTATTTTCAGTTTGAAAGGCTCGGATGTCTTACTGGGAATGGTGTCATTCGATTTGGCATCTTAAATCTCGGGTTCTGGCAATACGCTATAATTGGATATATTTTTTGTGCACCACACATTCCATCTAATTTAGAAATACTATTTTTCAGACATTCTTGACCTACAATGGCTTACTCACCTTGATTCTGCTTATCATTTGATTTCTGTCATCATTCAGTGCTACTATCCTGACCAAGGGGAGAGTGTCATATGTCCGTGCAGGCCCATTGTCATTTTCCCTATGCTAAAATGAGCATTTTGCAGAGCTTTGCACACGTTACTCTACAGACACAGTTTGCTTTGTGCCACATGGTACTTTCACACAGAACATGCTGTTGTTTTTGAGTTACATTCTTCCTGGGATTTAGTCTGAACATGTAGCCAAGGATGAACAACGATGCCCCTTGTTATTCTGTTCTGGTCCAGCCCTAGCACCTAGACAAATCACACAGATGCAGCTGTTGTTTGGGAACAAATAGTTTTGTCATACAGGTATGCACAGAAAGGTAACACACACTTGGAAAGGGTTGTTTCTAGGGAAAAGATTGTGACCTCACCTGAAATGTAGAACTTTCATCTGTGTATACTAAGGTACAGGGTCTGCTGATAACATCTAGAGATCTTCTGATATATAATAATTTTGCTTCTGTAAAAGAGGACATAATAATGACAGCTCCATTTATGATTCCGGACTACTTGCTATGCAAACCGTATTTGCATCAGGCATTTTCTTACTTGTTGTGTTAAGTGTACTGCATACTAGAGCACAATAGTTAGAAATAAGCATTTTAAACTTTCCTCGTGTCTCTGTCAGAACTTTTTGTGGACTAGTATGAGCGTGACAGCAAAAGGGTGCGTCCTGCAACCGTGATTCCTGAGGGGGTTGGTGTGTTGTGTACTGGGATGTCTATTCACTTGTATCTCTATGAGTAAGTAGAAGGGGAAGTGAGATACTATAGCTAGTAGGTCCAGGGCTCATTGTTACTCAGGTTTTAGGATGACTGCATAATCCCTGCAACAGGACCACAGGGGCATTGAGGCTCCCCTCACGTCCCCAGTGCTGCACACTGGGTACCCTGTGTGGGCTCTGGGACACCCAGGATCAAGTGGCCACACTGCGGGTGATGGAGACCCTAGGTACAAAAACAGCTCGGGGAGGAGAGCCACAGGGCCCCCTTCCCTTCTTTAAACAACATAGGATCCTATTTTCTTGAGGAAGACAAAACAAGTTAGTTTCCTCTTGTATTCCATGTTAAAATGCAAACTGAATTCCTTAATGGAGGTGAAAGTATCATTGATTTATTGGAGCGCAATCTAATCTGCAGTTACCACCAAATGTTTTGTTTCTTGTCATCTGCTGGTGAGAGCAGAGTCAATGGTTCTCCCTTTTAATTACCCTGAGTATCCAAATGCCCAAAATCATCTACAAGCTCCGCCCTTTGGCCCTGACTCATTTTTTTAGTAGTATACAAAGGTCTTGCAGCCTTTTCCCATGTTGATGGACAGCTTACCAAACGGCCCCCAAGCGTGTTTCCCGCTGATTTTGGTAACAAGCTCTTGATGCAGAGAAATACAAGAACATCTCCACCAAACAAAGGAGCACTTACTTCATGTAGTTAAGAGGAAGTACCTCTATTTCTTGGAGATTCACCTCTTTGTAGTCTTGTCATCTTCTCTTGAAAAGGATTCATGTTATCAGAGATTTGTGAATGAAGAAACCGCCGAAAAAATTACTTGGTTGAAATGACATGCACACAAGGTCACTCAAGACATTACCTCGTGGTCCTTTACTCAGCTGTAGAGTAGAATATGCATTAGGCATTTGACCAACTAGGGAGCAGTGATGGAATCAGTGTGAGGAGGAGCCGCGATCCAGCCACCTCGCCTCTGTTGCATGCCGGGAGAATTCCTGAAGCTCGGCTGTCGGATTGTTTGACAGTCTGTCATCCAGCGCTGCAGCAACACAGTAAAGCAGCGCGGCAGCGAGGAAACCGATTCATGACCAGCTCAAAGGATTACTGGACGATCCGCAGCAGAACAGAGGGCTGCCTAATACTCTGCGTGGCTATCTTCTTTAGGCTCCGGCATCAGGGCTGTCTTGGAACAGCGGTTTCTACGGTCCTGAACGCACGATCACCGGCGGTGGTTAAACAGCACTTCTGGCAGCCAGACAGGAGCAACAGAGCTCTGGAAAATAGGATGATGACGAGGCAGCAAAAATCAAAATTGAATGTAATACAGGCCAAAGGAGAGAAGGCGGACCTGACCCTGAAAGGTAAAAGGGACATGGGGCAGCTAGGAAGACTACTGTAAAGACTACTGTAAAACCTAATACAGCTAAGGAGGTAACCTTGAATAGTCCAGGGCACCCTCCAGGGCACCCTCCCTCAATTAGCCAACATTTTTCAAGCTTGGGAACTAAATCCACAACCACCTCAACTACTCCTACTAACACCCCGGCAGACGCTGGCTCAAAAGAGAGTGGGAATGACAGGCAGAACCACCAGGATAACTGCCCCCAAGATCTCTCACCTGAGGAGATAACGTAATTATCGCAAATAGCCCCAAATGTGTGCCCAGAGACAGGGACAGACAATGCACTAGCGGTAGATAATACCGAGTGACCGAAGGAGGGAGCAGAGATCATGACAATGGAGAGATCCTTGTACTTAGTCTTGACGGCCTACCTCCCCAAACCCCAGACCCTGGCACGGAGCATTTTTTTTCAGCATCCGACGGTTCTGAAACCAAAAACGACCGAGAGATCTCCTCGTTGTCAGAAGACCCCCAGTCAGAAGGGCTCTTGAGTGAAGAAGAGGCCTCTCAAAGTTAAACAATGGATACGGTACTAAGGAAAAGACAGTCTAGAAAAAAACATAGACAACTAAAGTGGGATTACACTGACTCCCCTAGCTTGACACCCAAAGGGGAAGGCACAATGGCACAATTACCTAGTACAATACCCACCCCAGAGCCTGAAGCACCCTCACTTGCCTCCATCCTTAAATCCATCAAACAATTCCAAGAAGAGGTGCGATGCGAAAGCCTCACAGCTAGAAATGCTGCTAAGAAATTGCAGTCTGATATGAGGAAACTGAACAAAGCGTGTACTGAAATTGGGGACAGGGTGGTAATGGTGGAGGCCAGGACGGAGGCATTGGAAGTAGAAGTAGCTAAAGTCAAAGAGCAGGGAAGCTCTCACGAAGCGTGTCTGATTGATCTAATGACAAAACTCGAGGACCAGGAAAACAGGCAACGCTGTAACAACTCCGGAGGGAGTGGAAGGGGACGACCCAAGTGGGTATGTAGTCAGACTACTTCAAGCCGCATTTCCAGAAGAGACCAAGTGGAACTGGGATCTCGAAGTGCAGAGAGCGCACAGATTCCCATTCAACATCAAAACAAGAAGGGGGGAAGCCCATACCAACGCAAAACCCCGAGTCTTCCTAGTATTCTTTGGTAACATTTTACTGAGACAGAAGGTCTATGATCAGGCAAGACCAAATGCGCAGAAAGAAGCGAACGGGGTCAAATTCTTCGCAAAACCAGATTTCTGTCACGCCACAGTCGAGCGCTGGTGGAGACTTCACCAATTAATCTCGCCCTTTCAACAACAAGGAGCGCAAGTCTTCCTCATGAACCCGGCCAGGCTAAAAGTACTGCACGAGGGGAAAATCTGTGTCTTCCTCACAGAAGTTAAGGCAGGAGAATTCCTAAAGGACATCACTAAACGGAGGTCTCAGAGTAGCTCAATTCAGTCATGAATTAGACTAACATATTCTGCTTGTGACATTAAGGATTCCAGCCTCTCTATGTGTCTTTTTGTTTGTTTTCTTTTGTGGTTTTGATTTTTTTATCGGTTGTTTTTTGGGGGTTCTGATTACACTGTTCTTTTGTTTCTACAACTAAATAGTGGCGGGCGGCTGGAACTCACACATGATCTCCATCATACAAGACCGTCTTGACTGCTCAGCAAGGGTGAGGGGGTGGGGGGTTGGCAAACCTAAAAATGAGGTACCAAGGGGAGCACATAGACACAATGGGCCCGGTTTTAAGGAGGGGGAAAGAGAGGAAAAACATTACTGCACACAGGGGCTTCATGGCATGGACTGGAAACAGTAGTTGAAGCTGAGGTTGGGAATCTTAGGCTAACTAGATTAAATAAAGAAAAATGAGTGGAATAAGCAATCTCAAAATAGTAACACTGAACATCTGCGGGCTCAATGACATCAAGAAAAGGCAGAAGGTTGCACTTGGATTGCGGACATTGGGTCCAGATATAATATGTTTACAAGAGACACAAATTGAAGGGGCTCAAAAACAACTTTTAAACTCGATTGGATTCAAACTAATCGGGGCTACTATCCAGGGGGCCAGAGTGAAAGGAGTTGGGATCCTAGTAAATCACAGGCTTTCTTTAAAAATAGAAAAGGTCAAGTCAGATAGTTTGGGCCGATGGGTAATCGCCCGCTGCTTTCTACCGTCACAACACTCCTTCACAATATGCTCTATTTATGGGAGTAAATTAGACGACCCCGGGGTAATAAACTGGATAACAGACGAACTGGCACATTGGCAAACTCCTATTGTATTATGTGGAGATTTAAATATAAATCTAACAAGCCACTGGCAAGCGGAGAGGAATTGGAAATACACGGGGAGAAAACTGAGGGTATGTCAAGCCATGCTAAATTTGATTGAAACACACGGGCTCGTGGACGTCTGGACAGACCTAAGACCTATGCAAGACGGATATACGTTTTTTTCAGCTCCCCATGAGTCACTTGCTAGACTAGACTATTTCCTTATTTCTTCTGGTCTGATTGATTCCTCACAAGTGGAAATATCCCCCCGGTTTTTATCAGATCCTAACCCAATTATACTAATTCTGAAAGGTATAAATCCAGAAGCACCAAGCATAACATGGACTTTTGAAAAAGCATAAGTATAAAACGAATATGAAGAGTTGGATCTCTGAATTCTTTCAGGTAAACATGGGAACTGCTCCTCTTATGATTGTCTGGGATACATTCAAAGCTTAAGTCAGGGGCGAGACTATTAGCTACTCACTAAGGAAGAATAGAATTGAAAGGGAGCAGGTGCAGAAGCTCCAGGAAAGGCTAAAGGGAGAAGAAACCAAATTAACACAGGCCATTAAATCCGGTGGGGGATCTGAGACAGCTCAGCAGTCGATAGCCAAGTTAAAAGCTGAAATTGGTTCAGTATTTGCGGAAAGAATAGCGGCAAAATGGGGCTCAACTCTTGGGAAGATCTACGAATGTGGGGAACAAATAGGTCATCATCTAGCTCTCGCCATCAGGCAGCAATCAACTATAAATACAATAATGGCAATAAATACAGAGGTTGAGGGAGTTACCAAAGATCCGGGGAAAATTCGCAAGGCCTTTGAAGGGTATTACTCGAACCTTTACCTTGAGACAGATGCTAGGCCTTTAGAGGTCAGGAGTTCTGACATTGCAGACTACTTAGACCCTACACCAATGATCAGACTTAGCCCCGAACTAATGGAACATCCCCCCCTCCTGGGAAGAACTAGACAACGCAATAAAAACCTTGCCGGATGGCAAAGCAACTGGCTTGGATTGTATCCCTGCCAAGTTCTGTAAAACATTTATTGGGCAAATTAAAGAAATTT
This sequence comes from Lissotriton helveticus, assembly GCF_964261635.1. Lineage (NCBI taxonomy): Eukaryota > Metazoa > Chordata > Amphibia > Caudata > Salamandridae > Lissotriton > Lissotriton helveticus. The sequence continues at coordinate 464,490,809 of NC_136067.1, read as the reverse complement.
TCACTGCAGTCGTTCTTTCCATATTTGGTGGCACCCATCCTCCTCCCTCTTGGTCTCTTGCGAAGATAGTCATCTTTCCTAAAAAAGACAAAAATCCACACGAAATGTCTTCATATAGGCCAATAACCCTGATCAACACGGATTCTAAAATCTTTTCTAAAATATTGGCTGGCAGAATTAACCTAAACATACAGGACTTAGTTTCAAATTGGCAACATGGCTTCATCCCTAAAAAGGGTACCACAGAGCATGTGCGAAGAACAATTATGTTGTTTGACGCCGCAAAGATAGCAGGAGATCCGATCGCCTTAATATTGTTAGATGCCAAGAAGTCATTCGATCGGGTCTCCTGGCATTTCTTATGGGAGGTCATGAAGAGGGCGGGCTTCGGCCCTAATATGCTGCAGGCAGTCCAGGCACTGTATAGAACCCCAAGGGCCAAAATTATGGTAAATGGTAAACTTACGGACACAATAGAAATCTCAAGAGGGACCAGACAGGGATGCCCTTGCTCCCCTCTATTTTTTGCCCTATTCATTAACCCACTTATTTGCAAAATAGAGGCTAATCTCGAGATACCAGCATACACCAGACATGGTATAAGTACAAAAATCATGGCATATGCTGATGACTTAGCTATAGTGACCCCAAACCCCAAGAAATCCATAAAAGCCTAAGAAAAAGAAGCCCTATCATTTGGGAAAATTTCTGGATGCGCACTAAACAAAACTAAGACACAGATAATTGTGAATGAAAACATTGTCTGCGATGTATTTAGGAGTAAATATTATGGCTAATCTAGAGCAGATAGTAGAGAAAAATTTGAACCCCCTATCTATAGACATTAAAAAAAAGCCCTCAAAAGAATTGATAATCTACATCTGACTATAATTGGACGCTGTAATGTAATAAAAATGACGTATTTCCCGAAACTATTATACTACCGCCTCACGATCCCCCTGGAATTTAATAACTCAATCCTGCATCTATTTGAACACATTTTTTGGCAATTTATTTGGGCCTATTCTAATACAAGGCGGTCCTATAAATTACTATCTTTACCTAAAGAGAGAGGAGGTTGGGCACTTCCAAACCTGAAACTGTATCACTGGGCAACCGTCTTGCAGTACAGCTCATGGTTACTACATGAGACTTGTGGAACGATAAATTCAGGATTACCCTCTCCATATACGGCATTACTGGAGGAAGAAAGCAAGGGATCCCTATGGAGACAACTTGAGTTTGGGTACTACAAACGCGTTCATTTAAGACTCTTGAGAATGCATACCGGGTCTTCACCAACTTGCAAAAATGATTTGGATTGGGCAGACTGAACTACTATACACCGCTAACTAATAACCCACTGCTTCCATTGATATTTGGCAACACATATCTTCAGAGATGGTATAGCTCAGGAGTCAAGAGATTGGGTGATCTGATTACAACTGAGGGGGTAAAGACCTTTGCTGAGCTTAGCTCGCAGTTCTCGATAGAGGGGAATCAGAGCTTCCACTACCAAGCAATCAGGGATTTCCTAATACGCAAGACAGGGGGCCTAGCCGGCTTTGTAAGGGTAGACATTGTTGATAGATTGCAGGAAGGGATGACACCTCGAATAGGAACAATATATACTGCTATGAACGCTAAAATGCCGGATGACCTGGAAATAATTGACACAAAGTGGCAGGCCAAACTCAATAATAACCAGAACACCTTTCACAAAGCCCTGAAGTTATGCCATAAATATCTATTGTCAACTAAACTGCAGGCCCAATTCTATAAGACAGGATTTTTTCTCTATATAACACCTAGCAAAATAGCCAAGTGGGGATCAGGTAGTGGAACTCTCTTTCCCAGGTGTCATGTATTCTCAGCCGATCAAGTACATATGTTCGCCACCTGTCCGAAACGTAGTCCACTTTTAGAACAAGTACAGCATTTCATTGGGGTGGTTTTGGGACAGGACATACAATTAACACCCACAATTATCACTATTGGGCTGGATGACACGAATCAGATTGGGGGCCCTTTCATTTTTGTAGCCATGACCATCTTTAGAATCTGCATTGCGGCCAACTGGAAAAGTCGGGATCCCCCTTCATTCGCACAATGGCAAGCTAGGCTGTTAGCTACCTGTAAACTTGAGAAAGCCATCTATGGGAAAAAAAGCAAGCGAGCTAGGAAAACTGGGCTGTTGGTCTGGGAACAATTGTCTAGTTGGATAGTGGGGACACCGGAAGAAACTACCAGCAGGTAATAGCAGGAAGCGATGGATAGAAAATGACACCGCAGCCTTAACCTCATTATGATTTTATTATGCTTTTATAGCTCCAGTCAGGAGGATGGTTAAACTTAGATTGTTTTTGCTTTCTTAAGATGTAAAGTATGCTCTGGATTATCTTCTCACTAATTTCTTCCTTTTTGTTGTTTTCTCTCTCTCTCTCTCTCTTCCTTGTCCTTCTCTCTCCTTTTCATTTACTTGCAGTAAGCTCTAATTTTTTCTATCTTAATTACGATGTGACCTAAAGGTGTGTGGATGGGGGAGGGGGGAACGCTGGAAAACTAAAAGTGACTGTAACTTTGTAACTTCTGGCTTTTCTTTGTGAAGAAAAAAAAATGCATTTGACCAACTAGTTAAGATGGTCTAACTAACCAGCAAAAAGCACTCCAATTGCTTAGACATTTTTGTCAAAACTGTGAACTCTTCTTGGAAGAATGAGGTTCCTTTTTGGCCATGATGCTCATTTCACAGAAATAAACCTCAACAGGAAGCACTAACGGGACGACGGGAAACAAAAGAAATAATAAAATCTCTGGAGGCTGCTTTAAAAGAGTCCCAAACAATGTGTGGCGATATAGAAGGGGATTCATTTTCAGCAAAGAAAGTAGTAGCAAACGACTAAAATTGGTTAGTAAATTAGGGGTAAATTAGTAAAGAGAGTTATTAAATCTCCATCTTCTAGTGCATTGTATAGGAGAAGATATGTCTAGACTTAAAATAACTGGTGCATGATCAGAAATTAGGATAGAACCAATGTCAGATTGCAGGATATGTTGAATGAGTGATTGTGAGGTAAAAAGGTCATCAATATGAGAGTACGAAGAATGTGCTGTAGAAAAGAAAGTATACTCTAAAAGAGTAGGGTTACATAGGCACCATGTGTCTACCAATGACCGTTGCTGAATAGTGGAAGTAAACTGGGAGAACATAGTAGACAGGAAGAATTTAGAAGTGGACTTAGGCTCAATGGTCGGGTCCATAACCATATTGCAATCACCTCCAACTAATAAATAATCATCTTGAAAGGACAATAATTTGGATAAAATAGTGGGCCAAAAACTGACATCAGGAGCAGTAGGAGCATAAAGGTTAAAAATGGTCATAGGGATATTCTGAAGTAAGAATGAGACAGAGACCCATCAACCTGAAGTATCAGATTCCTGAGTAATAATTTGTAATTCAAGATGTTTATGACATAAAATGACAACACCATTGCAATGACCTGTGGCTGGGGATGTGAAAATGTTACCTACACATAATCTTTTAAGTTTAGGAATTTCTTTAACCACAACATCAGTCTCTTGTAATAAAGCTATATCACAGTTCAAATTACATAAATTGGAGAGAACCCTCTGGCATTTGATCAGAACCGTAACCTTTAACGTTCCATGAAACAAATTTTAACGCCATTTATAAGAGATAGAACAGTATAAACATTATATGGTAATCAATAAAGCAATTGAAAATTAGAGAACAGCAAAAAGCATTAATGAATAATACGGTAAACATGTAGTCATACCAGATAATTTTAACTTGCTTAGTAAATGAAAAAAAGATAGGTAGTTATGGAAAGGAATGTAAGAATGAAGGAAAGAAGAAAAGCAAAAGAAAGAAAAAGAAAAAGAGAAGAGAAAAGAAAAGAGCAGAAAGGAAACAGACAGCGAGAAGAAAGCAAGAAAGAAAAGAAAAATAAGGCATTATTGAAAAACAAAGAGATTCAGAAGTAAGGAAAGAGGGGTAAAGATAGTAGAATAAAGAAAGAAGGGTAAATACATTGAAGAAAAAGAACAAATAGACAATTCAAAAACCCACTGACACTACAAATAACATTAAAGGATGAAGGGTGGTGGAGCCACATATGGAAAAAGGCACAGCTACCGGTGAGTCAGGGCGGATCAGGGAAGAAGGATGCCATCCAGGACAGACCAGGGATGACATAAATTTCATAGGCAAAATTACTGCACCTAGAGGATAAAACGGAAAAGATATGAACAAATGAAACATAAAAAATGATATATTGACACAACATTAAATGGGTTGAGAGATTAAAAACACCAATGTTTTAGCTGGAAAAGCACAAAAAGACATATAAGAACAAAATTTAACAGGGACAAAACAAGATATGTCCATATCATCATCACAACATTGGTCCAAGATTCTCTGGAGTAAAGCAGGATCTACATAAGTTGTCGTTTTATTTCGATATGTAACCTTGAAAAGACATGGGTGGAAGAGTCCATAACGAGCATTGAGAGCACATAGCAAGAAATTTCTTTCGACGTTCTGCTGTTGTCTTGGCGTAACCCTGAACAAAGAAAAAGGTGGAGCCCTGCCACGTGAAACGATCTTTAGATTTAGCAGTTTGTAAGACCCGTAGTAAGTCAGTATAGATAATGACTCCTCTGGGTCTGGATGAAGAGGATGATGCAGATGGATTCTGACCCAAATGGTGAGCTCATTGAATATTCAAAGCAGGAGTCACAGGAAGACCAAGAATCTTAGGAAGAAATGTTTTAAAGAAGGAGATGGGATCTGAAGCTTCCAAACCCTCTGCCAGGCCATAAATGCGCAGGTTATTGCGATGGCCGCGGCTTTCCAAATTTTCCACTTGTTTCTGGAGAGAGAGAATGTCGGATTGTACAGTGGGTACTTGATGAACTACATCCTGGATAGAATCCATTTGTCACTCCATCAGTATGATTTTATTATCCATTGTAGACCACTTGTCATCCAAAGATTGAAGGCGCCTGTTTGTTTCTTCCATGTATTGGCGAAGCGCTCGTATTTCCTCAAGTAATATCTCCATAGTGTCTGGTGGAGACGATGTGGTAGGTGACGGAGGATTAGTTTTAACTTGTTTACCAGTAGTAGAAGGCAATTTCGAAGCAGGAGTAGGTGAGGAAAGTGAAGAATGAACAGATGTTACCAGAGTGTCCATATGAGGTGGTGTTGCAGGGCCTTCAATTTGGTCCATTGTTGCTGAGAGATTTGAATAAGGGTTATGATCCACCAGATGAAAAAGGGACAGGAGGACCAGCTACACTATGTCGGGATTTCATTCTCCCCATACAATTGACTTAATAATGTCGCGCCTCCTTCCATTAGCAATGTTCCTACAGAGAGACTACAGTGCAGATGAAGTTTGAAGAGAAAAAATAGATATGTCACTACCCAAGCGGAGAAATGTCAAAAGGTGGCAGTCATTTGAGGAAAACAAGACTTCTCAGTCAGGAAATGGACTGTTTTGTGGATGTGAATGGATGTGAATGTGGGTTCAGCAAAAATTGATAATGTCTGGGAGACTTGCAAGGCTTTCCTTCGGGGGAGGCTGGGAGCTCTGGGTGCCTCTAAAAGGAGAATCTATTACAATAGAGTTGTTGACCTGGAAAAGGAAATCCGTGTGCATGAGGCAGAGATAGTGAGAGCAGGGGGATGTAAGGCAAAAGATAAGAATTTCCAGGAACTAGAAAAGATAAAAGGAGAGCTAAGTAATAGGGTTAAGGAGATATGGGAAGCCAGTAAATTGGCGCAATTTGAGTACGGTGAAGGTTCAAGTAAATTGTTAGCGTGGAAGGCGAGGAAAGATCGGGTACGAAATATGATCAAGGAGGTGAAAGTGGGAGAGCCAGAGCAAATTGTTACTGACACTAAAGATATTGCGGAGGCTTTTTTTAAGTATTTCGAAGAAGTATATAGTGAGGATCTCTCTCCGGATAAACAGGCAGTAGAGCAGTGGGTGAAGGAATTGAAACCTATATCAGAAGAGTTTCAGGAAATTTTGAATAAAGAGATTTTGCAGGGGGAAGTTGTGGCGGCAATTAAGCAGGCGAAGAAAGGGAAGGCACCTGTTCCAGATGGCCTTCCCGTTGAGGTATATATGGTGTTGATTGGGAGCATGGCACCTATATTAACGAAAGTGTTTAATGATGTTTTTCTAGGAAAAGCTGCTCTCCCACTATCATGGAATGAGGCGAATATTATAGTACTTCCTAGACCTGGGAAATCTCCAAAGTACATGGACTCGTATAGACCAATATCGCTTTTAAACTGCGACTATAAGCTATTTGCGAAGATTATGGCGGACAGGCTGTGTAGAGTTATTCCTCAGATTATACATGAGGACCAGAAGGGGTTCATTAAAGGCAGGTATTTGAAAGAGCTAACCTTCTCGCTTATAGGTAGCATTGATGTGGCAGTTACACACAACCTCCCCTTGGCGGTAATAGCTCCAGATGCCGCCAAGGCGTTTGATCGGGTGAATTGGACATACTTAAAGGCCCTAATTAATCATCTAAAAATGGGGCCAAATTTTAGTTCAGTTGTGGAACGGATATATCAATTTCCCACTTCAGGAGTACTTGTGAATGAGACATTAACTCAGCCAATTAAGGTAATGAGAGGCACGAGGCAAGGGTGCACTCTATTGCCTCTCTTGTTCGATCTTTATATTGAACCGCTAGCCTGCAAAATTAGAGAGATAGAGAGGATTCCCCATTTTGAATTCCAGGGATGGGCCAGAAAGATCGGGGTATATGCGGACAATATAGTTATACTAACTGCTAACCTCCAACAGTCGATGAGGCGTCTAGATAAGATAACAAAGAAGTTTGGGATGGTTTCTGGTTATCTTTTAAATAAAGATAAAACGGAGGTTCTGTCCTGGAACTCAAGAAAGACAGAAGATATAGTGTGTAAATCAGAGATAACACAAGACCTAAGAGACCTTACTAAAGCTAATTTTGTTAAGGTTAGGAAAGAAATTTCTAAAGATTTGAGAGGATGGGCACACCTGCCGCTAACAATATATGGCCGTGTTAACCTAGTGAAAATGATGCTTTTACCCAAGATAACTTTTCTGTTTGACTCCATACCGCTTCTTTTTGAGAAGGATTGGCTTATAAAGATGCAGAGTGAGATAGGGTCATTTATCTGGGCGTCTAAGGTGTCCCGCCTATCATGGAAAATCATTAGGAGGAAACTTTTGAAGGGAGGATTGGCGGCTCCTGATTTCCAGATTTATTCTTGGGCTTTTTTGCTGAAGAACTGCAGAATGCTTTTAGCCACCCCTGGGAGTTCGGACAATAGCAAAATGTTGTCTGCTTTGCTGAAATTGGAGGGGGTAAAACAGAATGGATTCATGTATAAATTTGCCGACCCAAAGTACGTAAAAAAATAAGATTAAAAGTGTTGAAAGATCTAGCGATGGTATGGTATGGAATTTGGAGGGCAACAAAAATACCATATCTGAGTGATATGGCACCGATATGGGACACACCAGGAGCACCGCCCTGGACTAAAGATGTCTTGGCATTGGCACTGAAAACAGAGGGTCCCCAGAGGTGGGGCAAACTCTTTATGGAGGGTAGCCTAGCACCTTGGAGATACTGCGAGCAGAAGTGGGTACTTAATTTCTCTAAGTTTAAATATTTACAGATAGAAAGCTGGGCGGCCGGGAAGGAAAACTTAATTGGTCAGTATAATGAGTTTGAAGAGCAGCTGGCTACGGAGACTCAATATAAGAAAGAGGTGTCAAAGTGGTATTGGTCAATAGTGGAGATGGAGGATGGACCCTTTACACTACCGGAGACCCAGTGGGGAGAGTGCTTGCCCAGGATCGCTACAGAAGATCAATGGCAAGTAACTATGTTGATTCTATACAAGGTGGTTAAACCTGCAAATTTAAGGAGAAATCACTTGTTTACCCTCCACAGGGCATATTGGACTCCTCGAAAATTGGCAAAGTTTAAACCCGGCGGAAAGGTGGCATGTCATAAATGTAGCAGCTTAAATGAAGATGATCTGCACATGTTCGTTACATGTCCGGAACTAAAAGTCTTCTGGGACGCTGTAAGTAAGTGCCTGTCAACAGCATTGGGCCTCCAGATTGAGGTAAGCCCTGAACTTGTCATGACTGGAAGAGCGGACCTTCAAGGAAAGGGCTTGGATGATAAAGCAAAATTTGTGTTTTACTCTGTACTGGTGGCCTGGAGAGAGATCTGTAAGATGTGGGTGTCCGCAGACCCTCCCTCAGAACTAAATTGGTTGAGAGCAATGAGAACTATAGCCAGGCTAGACGTGGTGGATCTGCACAAGAAAAAATATAGATTTTGGACTCCTTTTTTGCTATGTTGTGGGTGATGGGGGGGTCAAGGTAGAGGTAAAGGTTTAAAGAAACAAGTCCTATGATTAAGCCTTTCCAAATCTCGGTGGATACTAGGCTTGAGGTAGATCGGACAAGGTGGTGCACTACCTCCTAAGAGCTAAACAATCCCATTATATGAGATGAAGCGCCCAAAGGCGGTATCGTGAAAACAGGGGTGAGGAGAGGCGAATGAGGACTAAAAAACAAAAACAAAAAAAAAGACTTCTCAGACCTCTCATAAAATGCCAGCATAAATATAAAGGTGACAAAATGTACTCTGCTACATCATGGGTAAAAACAATAATAAAAAGGCCAGCACCAAATGTCATGCATTGAAAGCAAAGAATGTGAAAAAGAAGCAAAAACAGGGGATTCTGGAAACATTCCTGCTCGTAGAAGTTGTGAGGCGATGAGCATCATGTAGGAACAAAATGGCGGGCACTAGGTGAGAGAAAGAAGGGTTAAAAATACCAACAACAAAGAATATACAGAGTTCCCCGGACAGAGTCAACTAAATGACTAACGTGAACCTCTCTCTCATATTGAGTTCAACAGAAGAAAAGTGAATGTTGTGAACCCTTTACGGAATTTGGGGATGCCTCACACAGGTCACCGGTTGGACGACTGTTGTCATCCCACCCGGCGATCGTCCAGCGTCATCATCGGTATCCTGCCCCTGCGACAGACTGGCGGTGCAATGCCTGTCGGGCAGCACCGGATGCTGCACTTTGGCGGGGTTCTTTTATTCCTTAGCCAAAGGGTGTGTGAGTGTGAGGGGCCTAAAAAAGTGCAATAGTGAGCGTGAGTGTGGTCTAAAAAAAGTCAGTGGAGTCCATGGGGAAAGGAATTTAATAGTATGGCTCACTGCTTTATTAAAAGGAACGATAAGGGGTATTGAGGCGGGATAAATAAAGTAATCGTGCCTCATTCAACCCTTAGTGAACGTGTGGTCAACATGTTTCTTGCCACTCAGGCAATTCATCAGGACCAAAAAAGAAGCTCATATAATTGCTGACAGATCCCTCAGTAATCAGAGGAATCTAGTATACGACCTGGAGTGTGTCGTAGGGACAATCCTTCGTCCAGTCCCTCCCAAGAGCCGTGATCCCAGGGTCGGGCGGCTCTCACGCACTGACCTGGTGGGGCCAGAGATAGGTTACGAAACCTGATTATCGCTGGCAGAGGGCGTCTAGAAAGAAGGGTTAGTCATGTGAACTGTGAAAAAATGCTCACCGAAGCCACAGAAAGGCATGAGGCAGTGGCGGAATGCATCGCATGACAGCTCCAGTCCTCAAGGAGCACCAAGGAGGTGAAGGTCCGCCGGAGGGTCGGTACTTCCCTCAAGTCGCCGCTGAGCTCGTTCGAGCAGCAACCATTTTCAATCGGCGCCAAGCCATGCCCCCATTGTGTAGAATATGCACTGGACATTTACCCAACAAGCACTTAATAATTAACCAGTAGAAAATACTGTAATTGTGTGGATATTTTGTGGAAAACTATGGACTCTTGTTGGATAAAGGGGCAGGCGAGGGTCCGTTATGGCCCGCTCACTCACTCAGCTATTGACATACCCACACTGACACTTAGAGACCCATTCACACACCCATTTTGCCACTCTCACATATACTTACAGACCCACACAGCCACTTACATACCCATACAGTCACTCACATACCCACTCACAGACCCATACAGTCACTCACACACCCACTTACACACCTACATATCCACTCACACATCTACTTACAGACCCATAAAGCCACTCACACCCCACTCACACACACATAAACCCACTAATATATCTACACAGCTACTCACACACCCACTTATAAACCCATACAGCTACTCACACATCCACTCATGACTCACAAATCCAGTCACACACCCTCTTAGACACCCTTAAAACTACTCACACACCCACTCCAATCTTTACAGTCACTCACTCACCCACTCTCCAAGGTTACAGGTAAGAAATAGAATACAAGAAATCTTAGGAGTTCACTGAAAAAAGAAAGGTTGTAAGGATGTTATAGTTAGGAAATTGATTTTAAAAAACATTAAAAAATCATTGAAAAACCAAAGACTACAAGGAGATTATTGTAAGGCTTAAATTTCACTCATATAAAACAAGTGAAATTCAACAGTATAGTGATCTGACTGTAACTTATGCCTCTACAATGAACTGCTTATGACTTCATATATTGCATCACTCATGACATGGTCAGTGATATCACTGATGACATCTCAAATGACATCATTGATGATGGTAAGTTATAGTAACCTCAGTAAACTAATTTCTACTGATATTGTAGAAGTGAAATCTGAGTCTAACTATAGGTTCCCTGTATCCTTTAGTTCTTTCAGTGAATATATGTATATGCTTTTTGTGATTTTGTGTATATCCATTCACTGGTTTTAGAGATAATAAATGAAAACCAAATTGGTTGTGGTTTAGCTACACTTTCCGTCATCACCTAGAAAAAGACGCTTCAGTGACGGACCCTTGGAAATGTCCAAAATAACCACTGTATCTAGAGAGTGTGGTAACATTTGCTGCCACTGTCTCTTTGGAGGAGGGGTGCCAACATCTGTGATGTCAATTGGGATGTCATCAGTAATGTCATTGACCTTGTGCATTTAAGATCATAGGTAGTGCATTGCGGGGCGTAAATATTTTGATTTATAGAAAAATATATATATAGATGTAATATGTGACATCATCAGCAGTGCATTGTGGGGGCACAAGTTATAGTTAGCTCAGCTAACTATAACAGCTAAATTTCTCTGGTTTTGTACGAGTGAAATGTCAGACTAACTATAATGCCCCTGACACCTGTGATTTTTTCAGTGAATTTCTAAGGTTTTTTAAATGCTAATTCCTTATTATAATGTCCCTGAAATCTGTGTTTTTTTCTTTGAAATTCTAAGGTTTTTTAAATGCAAATTTCTAACTAAGCCTACATAGGTAGAACATGTATAGAAAGAGGAAAAAAGGCTCAGAAAGAAGCAAGAGAAATGCGGAAAGAGGGAGGAGAGTTGCAGAAAGAGGAAGAAAGGTGCAGAAAGGAGCAAGAATAATGCAGTAAGATACAACAATAGAGGAGGAAAGATGGAGAAAAAAGCAAGAAAAGCACAGGAATAAGCAACAGAGGTGCATAAAGAGGCCTACTTTGACTGTACCTTTCCACAGACTCATACAAAGTAGCCTAATCACTAATCCTTCTCCCAAGATGTCTTAAACCGCACCTTTCTCTTGAAGGTTCACTATGCATTCGATGCCTAGTGACATGTTACATAAAAATAAACATACAAATACTTGAATACCTGTGTTTCAAACAGCATACTCTGTAAATTTTTGTACAAAAAGATGTATGCTTTTCTTTCTGCTCATAATACAGGGTACATGTGTATCCAATTGTATATGTTTTGGGCTTTATAACACCTATATACATAGACATGTCTGCCAGTTCAAGCGAATGACAGAGCAGAACTAAGACGATTTGACCACCTATGGGAGAAGATACCCACTTTTTAAGCTCCCATCTAAGACGATTTGACCACCTATAGGAGAAGATACCCACTTTTTAAGCTCCCATCTTCAGATGCAAAACACATTTGAGAATACATGTACAAGTAGACACATATCTCAGTCACATGAGCACGCAGACCTTTAAACTTGACAGCTTTTACTTCCCATTTGAATACAGAAAGAGGCAAGAGAAGTACAGAAAAAAGCAAGAGAATTGCAAAAAAAACAAGAGAGGTGCAGAAAGAGTAAGAAATGTGCAGAAAGAGGCAAGAGAATTGCAGAAAAAGGCAAGAGAAGTGTAGAAATAGGTAAGAGAAGTAAAGAAAGAGGCATGAGAGGGGCAGAAAGAGGCAAAAGAGGTACAGAAGGAAGCAAGAGAGGTGCAGAACAAAGCAACAGAGGTGCAGAAAAAGGCAAGAAGGGTACAGAGAAAGGCAATAGAATTGCAGAAAGAAGCAACAGAGGTACAGAAGGAGGCAAGAGAAGTTCAGAAAGGGGCAAGAGAGTTGCAGAAACAGGCAATAGAGATGCAGTAAGAAGCAGGAGCAGTGTAGAAGGAACCAATCGAAGTGCAGAAGGAGGCAAGAGGGGTACAGAAAGAGACAAGAGGGGTGTAGAAATTTGCAAGATAGGTCCATAAGGAGTCAAGAGCAGTGCAGAAAGAGGCAAAAGTGTTGCAGAAACAGGCATGAGAGGTGCAGAAAAAGGGAACAGGGGTGCAGAGTGTGGCAAGAGACATACAGAAAGAATGCAAAAGGGTGCAGAAAGAAGGAAGAGAGGTGCAGAAAAAAGCAAGAGAAGTACAGAGTTACGGAAAGAGGCAAGAGGTGTGCGGAAAAAGGTAAGAGAAATGCAGAAAGAAGCAACAGAGGTACAGAAGGAAGAAAGAGAAGTGCAGAAAGAGGCAAGAGAGTTGCAGAAACAGGTGGCAAAACAGGTGCAGAAATTTGCAGGAGCAGTGCAGAAAGAACCAACAGAGGTATAGAAGGAGGCAAGAGGGGTGAAAAAGAGACGAGAAGGGTGCAGAAATTTGCAAGAGAGGTCCAGAAAGAAGCAAGATCAGTGTATAAAGAAGCAAGAGCAATGCAGAAAGAACCAACAGAGGTGCAGAAAGAGGCAAGAGACTTGCAGAAACAGGCAAATGAGGTGCAGAAAGAAAAAGAGCAATGCATAAAGATCCAACGGAGGTGCAGAAGGAGGCAATGGGGTGCAGAAAAAGGTAAGAGGGGTGCAGAAATTTGCAAGAGAGGTCCAGAAAGAAGCAAGAGCAGTGAAGAAAGAACCAACAGAGATGAAGAAACAGACAAGAGGGGTGCAGAAAGAGGCAAGAGAAGTGAAGAAACAGTCTAAAGGGCAGGGCTTGACTGGGAAGTCCAGACACCGGGCAAACCCCCGGTAGGCTGGATGGGGTGGGGGCCGTTCTGTTTTCCATGCTGGCAGCTTCCACCTCCCCCTCTCTTCCTATTATTCCCTCTCTTTCTGTCTTGATCCTCACTTACTGAAAACTGTGACGTGAAGAAACTGTTCACAACCTCTCTTTCCTTCTTTCATTTAGTTGCTTCCCTGTGAAATGGATCCAAAAATGAAAAACACTTGCGGGAAATGCCCTTTTTCTGACATTTTTCTGTTCCAAAGTGCAGCCTCGGGATGGAGAGAAATAAAAGGTTTTATTTATGAAAAATAAATACATAACTAAATAAAGCAAGACAGGTTTTATTCACATCCAAACACATTAGCCTCACTTTACAGACTTTGGAGTGAAGCGCTACTTTTGTTTTCACGTCTTTCTTTGAACAGCATTGTTGTCCCCAGGTGGGGAAGTGCACTATTCCTGGATGTATTGCAATACCTGGTTAATGGGTGGATTGGAAAACAAAATGTGTACCATGGCTCTTTGTCCTTAACTTTTCTGGTAAAACCACTCACTGATTTCTGAATAGGCAGCATATTACTCATATCAAGTGCATAATTTGAATTGAGCCACATCCAAGTGTTTATAGCATGGCACAACTAGGTTGTAGCTGAAGTCAGTGTGTGTTTCTCTCAGTGGGGCAGTATGGTGTTCAGTGGGTGAGAGGATGCTGCACTATGGCCAGAGCTGTCGAAGTTGGAACTGGGAAACCAGGTTCAGCCTTCATGAACAGTCCACCAGACCACTCTACTGAGGGAGCATATTCCCATGCTAGACCTTACAAGACCCACTAGACCTTAGAAGGCCTGATGTCTTAGCACAAGCAGAGGTACCCTAGTGGTGTCAATTGTGGGTTACCCTTGAAGGCCTGTCCACCACAATCCATACTGAAGTTCATCTCTAGTCTTGCGGGCAGGCCCACGAAGCAGCACACCCTAGAACAACAGTGATCCAGTCACTGTGACTCTGTCACTGAGGTCACATGAACCTTGAGCAGGTTAGGGCGGTAAGAACGGTGTGACCACACTGGGTACCTATTTCGGGTGGGTGTGTCCTGTTTGAAAGTATATTATGGTTTAAAAAACTTCCTTGCCTCCAGCAATTTTCAGCAACAATAAAAATGGCATGATAACTACGGTGATTAATGTTCTTCCTAGAGAGAGATCGGAGTTTTGTCTAGTGGAAGGGTTGACTCATTGAAAGGCAGCGCAGAGGGTTAATGTGCCTGCTGCAAAGAACATGCAGATCACAAAGTGCACATAAAGTTATCTAGGTTATTTGAATGCACGAACACTGAGAGAGACGCGTTACCGGGCTCCACCCGTAAGGACACTTAGGCCTACCATGGTCTGACTATACGGAGGAATAGACCGCAACATTGCTGACCAGACTAGGATTTGATGAATTGAACTCCTGCGCCGAAATTTGGCAAATATATACAGGATTTGGGAGTAATAACTGGAATCCCATTGAAACATGCCAAGAAGTGGTCCGCTGTACGGAAGCTATACTTGACATTTAAGCCCTGAAGAAGTCCTATTGTAGGACGAAACGCGTTGGCTACTGTGGTGTCTTGGATGATAGGATCTCCAAATAAAGAAATCGAATAAAGCAATTCAATCAACAAAAGAAACAATCTTGTTTTGAATATTTACTCAATGTATACTTTTCTTGTGTGCTGATCATAATTTGGTTATTTATGTTTACAGTGAGAGTTTCTTAAATGTCAGGTTCCCATGATCTTTCGCACTAAGGATTGATTTCCTTTTCCCGAATGATATATTAGGTGCGGCACTATATCTTTGACTTTTGTAAATCATTAACTAGGTTATTAGATTACTGCTTTTGTCAGAAAGATCCTTTTGTTACTTGCAGTTTATAAGTTAAAATCCTAACATAGAACAGTGAGCTATTAAACTATACTGCCTACTAGTATGGTTGTCAATTGGCTTCTAGACCTTTTAGTCATTTGTCTTATGTAACATTTCCTATAGAGTGATTTAAACACATATCAATGATTGTATCTGTGTAGTGTGCGTGATGTTAAGTGCTCTGACACCGTACACTGGTATGAGTGGCACTGTAAATCAAATTAAATGCATTTGAGAGAATGCGGTTATGGAGACTTGAGGGGGACTGTTAACGGGTGGTAGTGAGGGAGTACGAGGCATAGGTGATCATTGGGCCATTGAGGCCAGTCCGCCTCACTCATTGGTACCGCCATTGTACTTGTTTCAGCAGTAGTAGCTGTAGTGGTGGCTAAATTGTGGAATTCCTTGCCGATGCAGATGCAGATGCTGCCAAAATGTTTCTCTTTCCCACAGCCTAATCCCGTATCTCTTCATTTCACTGCTATCAGTGCCGGGACGCCTTTTCGCTCAGGCAGCTGTGCGCTATATAAAAGATTTTAACATAACCTAACAACTCACCAAGGATTGTCAATGCAGGATTTGCATGCACCAAACTAAGGGGCATATTATCAAGAACGGTGTTAAAATTATCGCCACTTTAACGGCAGAAAACTGCTGCTAAAGAGGCGATAATAGGCTTGATAATATGCCTTTGAGAATTCACAAGGACATATTATCAAGCCCATTATCGCCGATTTAGCGGCATTTTCCTGTCGCTAAAGCGGCGATAATTTTGATAACAGGCCCTTAAATTTGCAAACTTCACAGTCTCTCTGCTTTATGCACAAGTACTTTTAACATGTGCTACCTGCTCTGGAGCCACTGGAATTATGCAGCAATGGGGGAGAAAATGATGCCGCAGTGTTGACTAAATTATGCAACAAAAAAAAGGCTGCAGCGTAATGCAATATATTTTCTTATACTTTAATATTTAGACATTTTACACATGTTAAGTTTTTGCAAAGATTCTGCCTCATTAGTATCAATATAACGTACAAATGCAGCAGTGAGAAAGGTGATCAGTCAACCTTTGCCAAGGGCCGTCCACTTTGCAGCAACTCAAGTCACGTTTTTTAGTAACTTTTTATCCATTTGAGCTACAAAAATGATTAGTTAAAACTGTAAGATTATGCAGTGGATGATGTATTATGTGGCAAATAAGGCAGAGCCATAATTATATATAAAACAATTGCAAACTAGGATATTTGGTCATTCATGTTTGAACTACTCTTGTGGAAGAAGGGAGGAGAAGTGCTAATGAGAGAAACTGCATGGCTTGGAGACAAATGGCTTGTGATTCCACTTTTAAGTTTATTTGGGACATTGTGTGATTGGAAATATATCCCACTTTGTGAATGTATTTAAATGCCAATAACTCCTATTAACCGCATGCGTGCGGGCGGAATTCCGCTCGTACGCTGAGATTTTTCAAAGCGCACTTTACGTGACGAGCTGGGCTCGTCATCAGCGTAGCAGGAGGCTACCTCATGACGAGCCCAGCTCGTCATCAGCGTCGAAGGGGTTAATCAAGTTTATCCATTGGTTGAATTACATAACACAATAAGCTGTAACTGGTCGGTGAAATGCCAAACCAATACAAAAAATTGGGATGTTTGGCACATTCTGGCCACACCTGTGACTCCGCCCACTGATCCACTTCTTGGGTTATCCCCGCCCTCGGAGTCTCTGCCCACAGTTCCCCAACTTTTTTCCCCCACTTCGACCACTGATTAAATACCACCTGACCTGACCTGACCATAATGAAGTTCATATAGTCATAGACGCGCACAGCGCGCAGATGTCTCCGCCTCCGTGTCTGCGTGCCGTGGTTATACAGTTAGTTTTACCTTAGGGAGGGGTCTCTGCTGCCTGGTGATGCTTATCATGACATGCGCATTTGGGCTCGCGCATTAAAAAGTGCGCGTGACTCTGAGGCAGGTATCTCAGAGTCCAGAGACAGGACTGGGAAAGAGAGGCCCGCAGGTGAGTCTATTTAATTGCGACTGGATGCCAGCTATTTACATTGCATGCAATGCAAATGCAATCCAGTATAGCGTTTATGCTGCCCCAGGCTATGCTGGATATGATGAGACCGGAATAGGCATCCAGTTGAGACAAACAGCGTCATTGTTGTGGCTTGCCGTGTTTTGTTATGCTGACTTTGTAACAGGTCAGCATGGCCCTACATTCAGAGCATTATGAAAGGACTGCTTGGGAAAGAGGTGTTCAGCTGAAAAGGGATGTGCGTCACATCAATATATTCAATGTATGCAAAATTCCACGCATATTAATGAATTAAAAATAAGCTTTTGTATATGTTTTCATTTATTTTAATGATTTTCATAGCGCTGGCATGAAGCCATTATGTCTCTCTGCAACCAGGGACCCAGCGCAGGCCCCTGTGGGGGTGGTAATCCACCTTTAAGGGCCCCAGTTCAGCCTCCATACTGAGAATGTGTGTGAGGTATGAGAATTTCAGTGGACCCTCAGCTCATTTTGCTGGGGGATGGGGGTTTGCATCACACCACTATCTGCAGCTAGGTCTATGTGATGAGTATCTATAGCGCTACCAAGAACCACATAATGCCTCCTAGGCGCTTGGCTAGTGAGGAGCTGGGGTATGAGAGAGTGCTGAGTCAGTGAGATAGCATCCCCGATTTTTTAGCAGGTCAGTGTGTGACTAGAGATATGCGATTTACCACCTCAGTTGTTTTTACAACAACTTATCTTGCCCTGTTTCACAGTTTGTGTTCTGATACTTGTATCTTGAGTTCATAGGAAGAACATTTAAACTACATAAGCAGCTTGTTTTCTTCTTGTCTATTCAATATTACATTCTGATAGCTGCAGTCCTGCATTTGTAAAAACAAAATCAAAATAACAGTGTACATTGTTTTATATCATGCATGAACATTGAATATTGTATTCTGGTACTTGGAGTCCTGCATTTGTAAAATGAAAATAACATGTACAGTGTGTTTTATGCTATCATTGACCTAGGATGCAGTTTGATACTTGTACTCCTTCATTTGTAAAACGAAAACCAGCAGAACATGTACTCTGTGTGTACTATATAATACACGTAGGAGGAATATTGCATTCTGGTACTTGTACTCCTGCATTTATAAAACGAAAATCAAAGAATATGTACAGTTTGTATTTTTGTGGCATATCTTTGCTTGATGGCTTTCACTCTGGTACTTACATAACCAGAATGAAACTCAAAATTACATGAATTTAATATATCATACCTTCTCATGGGATATTGCTTTATGAAACTTGAATTCCTGCGTTTATAAAAAGAAAATCAAAATTGCATGTACAGTGTGCATTGTTGTATATAGGACTTCTGCTAGGCAGAGTGCATTCTGGTACTTGCAGTCCTGTATTTATTTTTATATTAGTGTTCTGTTATGGTATTTTAAATCAAAGCATTTATGATGAGAATTCAAACCACAGATGACGCTTGTATTGTGTCCTCCCACGTCTGTGTGTGGACAGCTGTTTTCCTTTGTATGTTTAGCACGGACAGGGTGCTGGCCATGATTGACGTGTATGTAGTCTGTGCAGATTAGGTGCTGGGGTTTATGTGCTTCTCAGTGGTTTAACATACTAGGTACCCTGCATGCTACATGCCCAACGATGAAGAGAAGGTGGCATTGGGTTTGTGCGCCCACACTGCCAGGCCAGCAAACCTTGTGGCCAAAGATGCTTGGAGTGGGTGCTGTGAGAGGTGTATCTACATGTCAAGGGGTGCTCACACATACAAGGGCAGTCTGATGTGTGTACCACCATGGGATGTCGGCTGGTTAAGGGGAACACTGCTGCTGGCGGGGGATGGGAAGGAAAGTTGGTGGCACCAGGAAAAGCTACTTGGTAACTGGCATCTTGTCAGCAGTACCATGTAGACCCAAGTATGTGGGCACACATACAGAGATTAGGTGTAGTCAGTGGTAGCTAATGAGGAGGCCAAAACTCTGTGTCAAAAACATTTATTGTCTTCATTTTTCTCACCACTGATTGATGAAATTGTGATCCGCTTTGAAAAACAGACTGTAAAATGACTCCTGACCAGCGAGTGATGCTTTCACCCCATCATGACCTTTTATCCTCAGCACTTTGCATGAAAATCTAGACTCAGGCCCATAAATGGAAAAACAAAACTACATGTCCCAAAATGCAAGGCAGTGTCTGGGAAACAAGAGTAGCACCTTTTGTCATGGCATGTGGTCTTCTGCCAGCACTGCACCCCTGTAGCAACCACAAGCACCCAGACCAGGAGAGGCCATGGCACAAAGATGATATCTTTAATTATTCTCTGGCTCAAGGGCATTGTGATGGAATCATCCATTATACCTATGAACTGGCTCAGTTGTACATAGATGATGTGATCAATTATTGGAATTGCCTCATCCGTTGCAGACATGGTGATGTCATCAGTGCGGTTTAAGAGCGAAAATGTGTTAAAAATTGCTTTGTTTTGGCCTTTCTGTCTCCAAACTTTTCTTGGGTGGACAACCCCCCAAACTCCCCCTCGTAGTGGTTGCTCACTGCGCTTGCTCGCTACACACCATGTGGAGGATGGTCTCACTTTTACTTTGGTCTCTCTGATTCACTACTTATCTATTTTTGGTACTCTCTGAAAGAATGTCTATGTGTACATATGACTGGGTGGGTAACCTGATGTTCTTTAAGGTCATCATCTACTATTTACTGTGTTTTGAAAGTTGATACAATTGAATATGTAATGCAAAATGTGCTGTAAAATTCACCATTTTGGTCTGTCTTTTTCCAAAATTTTCGAGGAGGGAGAACCCCCCCAAACCACCCTAGAAGCGGTCGGGGTCGCTCACTGCGCTTGCTCGCTACGCGTCAGACGGGGGCTGGTCTGGCGAAATTTTCCAGGCCTGCTTTCAGTTCCCAGTCCGGTCCTGCTAAAGGGATCCAGAAAGAGGGAACATGGGTGTAGATAGACGCAAGAGAGGTGTACAATTTTTTCAAGAGAGGTGCAGAAAGAAGTGAGAGCAGTGCAGGGAGAACCAAAAGAGGTGAAAAGGAGGCAAGAGGGGTACAGAAAAAGGCAAGAGGGGTGCTGAAATTTGTAAGAGAGGTACAGAAAGAAGAGCAGTGCAGGAAGAACCAACAGAGGTGCAGAACCAGACAAGAGGGGTGCAGAAAGAGGCTAGAGAACTGCACAAAGAGGCAAGAAGATGCAGAAACAAGCAACGGATGTGCAGAAAAAAGCAAGAGAGGTGCAGAAAGAAGCAACACATGTGCAGAAAGATGCAAGAGGTGTGCAGAAAAAGGCAGGGAAATGCAGAAAAAGCAACAGACAAAAGAGGTACAGAGAGAAGCAAGAGCAGTGGAGAAAGAACCAACAGAAGTGCAGAAAGAGGCAAGAGGGATGCAGAATGAGGAAAGAGGGATGCAGAAAATTGCAATAGAGGTGCAGATAGAAACATGAACAGTGCAGGAAGAACGGACAGAGTTGCAGAAACAGACAAGAGGGGTGAAGAAAGAGGCAAAAGAACTCCAGAAAGAGGCAAGAGGGTTGCAGACACAGAGAAGAGGTGCAGAAAAAGGTAATAGGGGTGCAGATAGAGGCATGAGTGGTGCAAAACATGGCAAAAGAGGACCGGAAAGAAGGAAGAAGGGGGTAGAAAGAGGCAAGAGTTGTGCATAAAGAAGTAAGAGAGGTACAGAAAGAAGTAAGAGAAGTGCAGAAACAAGCAACAGAGATGAAGAAAAAGGCAAGAGGGGTGCAAAAAGAGACTAGAGAAGTGCAGAAAGAAGCAACTGAGGAGCAGAAGGAGGCAAAAGAAGTGCGGAAAGAGGCAAGACAGTTGCAGAAACAAGCAAAAGAAGTGCAGAAAGAAGCAAGCACAGTGCAGGCACAGTGCAAAGAACTAACAGAGGTGCAGAAGGAGGCAAGAGGGGTGCAGAAAGAGGCAAGAGGGATGCAGAAATTTGCAAGAGAGGTGCGAAAGCTGGGGCAGTGCAGAAAGAAACAACAGAAGGGCAGTAGGAAGCAAGAGGTGTATAGAAGGAGGTAAGAGAAGTACAGAAAGAAGCAAAAGATGTACAGAAAGATGAAAGAGAGGTGCAGAAAGAGGCAAGAGAGGAGCAGAAAGAGGGGGTGCAGAAAGAGGCAATAGGAATGGCGAAAGAAGCAAGAGAGGTTTAGAAAATAGCAAGAGAAGTGCAGAAAGAAGCAACTGAGGTGCAGAAAGAAGCAAGGGAAGTGCAGAAGGTAGCAACAGAGGTGCAGAAAGAGGCAAGAAAATTGCAGAAACAGCAAAGCCCGTTGCAGAAACAGGCAAGAGAGGTACAGAAAAAGGGAACAGGGGTGCAGAAAAAGGCAAGAGGGGGGCAGAAAGAAGCAAGAGGGGTGCAGAATGGAGCAGCAGAGGGAAGAGGGGTGCAGAAACCTACAAGAGAGGTACAGAAAAAAGCAAGAGCAGTGGAGAAAGAACCAACAGACATGCAGAAACTAAAAAGAGGGGTGCAGAAAGTGGCAAGTGAAGTACAAAAAGAATCAACAGAGGTGCTGAAAGGGAGTTACAGAAACAGGCAACAGAGAGAACAGAGGTTGAGACAGAGGCAAGAGAGGTGCACGCGTAGGGAAGAAGAGCACAGAAAGAGGCAAGAGGGATGCAGACATTTTCAAAAGGGATGTATTACGTTACAACGCATGCTTTTACCACGCATGCTGTTACAACGCAAGTATTACAACGCAAACCTTTACAACGCATTACACTTGGGCGTGCTGGATAGTGAATAGTTTAATTTACTATTCCAACTCCAGTCCCCGTGGACACTAGGGAAGGTGTTGGATAGTAAATTAAAACTATTCCCTATCCTAGAGCGCCCCCCAGTGTAATGCGTTGTAAAGGTTTTCGTTGTAATATTTGCGTTGTAACAGCACTGCGTGGTAAAAGTTTCGTTGTAAAGGATGTTTCCCTTGCAAAAGTGGTGCAGAAAGAAGCAAGAGCAGTGCAGAAAGAACCAACAGAGGTGTAGAAAGAGGCAAGAGGGATGCAGAAAGAGGCAAGGTGATTTCAGAAAGAAGCAAAAGAGGTGCAGAAAGAGGCATATGAGGGGTTGAGAAAGTGGCATGAGTGATGCAGAAAAAACAAGAGATGTGCAGAAATGTGCAAAAGAGGTGCTGAAAGGAGCAAGAGAGGTGCAGAAAGAAGTAAGGAAAATGTAGAAACAAGCAACAGAGGTGCAGGAACAGGCAAGAGGGGTGTAGAAAGAGGCAAGAGAAGTACAGAAATAAACAAGAGCGGTGCAGAAAGAGGCAATAGAGGTGCAGAAAGAAGCAAGAGAGGTGTAGAAAGAAGCAACAGAAGTGCAAAAAGTAGCAACAGATGTGCAGAAAGAGTCAAGAGGGGTACAGAAAGAAGAAAAAGTTTCAAAAACAGGCAAAAAAAGAGCAGAAAGAGGCAAGAGGGGTGCAGAAAGAGCCAAGAGGTGCTGAAAGGAGCAAGAGAGGTGCAGAAAGAAGTAAGAAAAGTGTTGAAACAAGCAACAGAGGTGCAGGAACAGGCAAGAGGGGTGTAGAAAGAGGCAAGAGAAGTACAGAAATAAACAAGAGCGGTACAGAAAGAGGCAATAGAGGTGCAGAAAGAAGCAAGAGAGGTGCAGAAAGAAGCAACAGAAGTGCAAAAAGTAGCAACAGATGTGCAGAAAGAGTCAAGTGGGGTACAGAAAGAAGAAAAACTTTCAAAAACAGGCAAAAGAAGTGAAGAAAGAGGCAAGAGAGGTGCAGAAAGAGCCAAGAGAGGTACAGAAAGAGGCAAGAGAGGTACACAAAGAGGGAAGAAGGGTGCCGAAATAGGCAGGAGTGGTGCATTAAGAAGCAAGAAAGGTGCATAATAAGCAAGAAAAATGCAGAAACAAGCAACAGAGGTACATAAAAAGGGAAGAGAAGTGGAGAAAGAGGCAAGATAGTAGCAGTAACAGGCAAAACAGGTACGAAAAGAGAGAACAGGGGTGCAGAAAGAAGCAAGAGGGGTGCAGAAATTTGCAAGAGAGGTACAGAAAGAAGCAAGAGCAGTGCAGAAAGAACCAACAGAAGTACAGAAACAGACAAGAGGGGTGCAGAAAGAATCAAGATAAGTACAGAAAAAGCCAACAGGAGTGCAGAAAGAGGCACAAGAAGTGCATAAGAAAGCAACAGAGGTGCAGAAAGAGGCAAGAAAATTGCAGAAAGAGGCAAGAGAGGTGCAGAAACAGTCAACAGATGTGCAGAAAGAGGGAACAAGGTGCAGAAAGAGGGGAGAGGGGTACAGAAAGAGGCAAGAGAGGTGCAGAAGGAATCAAGAGAACTACAGAAAGAGGCAAGAGAGTTGCAGAAACAGGCAAGAGAGGTGCAGAAAGAGTGAGAGTGGTGTAGAAAGAGGCAAGAAGGGTACAGAAAAGAGGCTAGAGGGGTACAGAAGGAAGCAATAGAGGTACAGAAAGAGGCAAGAGGGGTACAGAAACAGGGAAGAGAAGTACAGAAAGAGGCGAGAGAAGTGATGAAAAACGCAACCAATGTGCAGACAGAAGCTAGATAAGTGATGAAAGAGACAAGAGAGTTGCAGGAAGAAACAAGATGAACAGAAAAAAGCAATAGAAGTACAGAAAGTGGCAAGTGAGGTACAGAAAGAGGCCAGAGAGGTGCAAAAAGATTCAACAGGTGTGCAGAAACAGACAAGAGGGGGTGGAGAAAGAGGCAAGAGAAGTGCAGAAAGAAGCAACAGAGGTGCATAAGGAGGCAAGAGAACCGCAGAAAGAGGCAAGAGTGCAGTAAGAAGCAAGAGAGATACAGAAAAAGCAAAAAAGGTACAGAAAGAGGCAGGTGGGGTGCAGAAAGAGGCAAGACAAGTTTCGAAAGTGGCAAGAGAGGTGCAGAAACAGGCAACAGAGGTGAAGAAAGGGGGAAGAGAGGTGCAGAAAGAAGCAAGAGGGGTTCAAAAAGAAGCAAGAGACGTGCAGAAAGAGGCAAGAGAAATGCAGAAGGAGGCAGGAGAGGTGCAGATAGAGGGAAATGGGTGCATAAAGAGGCAAGAGAAGTGCAGAAATAAGCAACAGAGGTGCAGAAAGGCACGAGAAGTGCAGAAAAAGGAAGAAAGGTGCATAAAGAATCAATAGAAATGCAGAAAGTGGCAAGAGAGGCGCGGAAACAAGCAAGCGTGGTTTGCACACCATTAGGACCAATTTGACAACCACATTTAACAATAAGTAAGAAGTGACCATTCTAGGTTTGCAAAGGGCCTTCCACCATGCTGTAAATTTGATTGCTGCATTTTTGGTAACTTTTGAGCAGTTTGAGCTAGAAACAAGGGTTTTTTGTTCAAATCTACAGATTATGCAGCAGATGATGTACAATTGTGCGAAAGTTGGTTCAGCCAAACAGTCACATAATTCCAGTGGCCCAGCTCATACCTCTGACTAGGTCCAGAAGTGCTCCTCAGTTGTTCCTTGTTTTTTTACTCTCATTTAGTTTATAATTTTGCTTCCATGAAAACGAGGAAGATTAAACCTGAGGAACACTCCACAACACAGACTACAATAGCACATAATTACTCTCCATTACACATAATCCCACTCTACATAATTCCTATACACTAAATACCACATACTTTCTATCCACATAATTCACTGCACTACATGCCACATAATTTCACTGCACACAACGTACATCCACTCCACTGCAAAAGACATTAGTAAAAAACATTTACATTTGCCAATAGCGCTAACTCTCAGAAATGCAAGACCTATTACATTGCAAATGGTTCTTTAACTAGTAGTCGCATTTGCAGAGTGGTGGAGAAAGGGGGCCGGGCCTCCGACCAGCGCTCTGGAATTCCGCTGCATAAGACTTACACAAGGTACCAGGAGTGCTTCTTGGCCCACAAAGTCCCCCAGGAGTAATTTGGAATTCACCCCCCAACCAGTAGTGTGGCAGGAGAAGTGTTTGCAGAGTGGTGGAGAAAGGGTGTGTGGCCTCCGACGACCTCTTAGCAATCCCACTGTGTGGTACTTACTGGAGGTAGCAGGAGGGGTAGTTACCCCCAAGGACATTCTTGGGGGCCAACTACCCCTCCAATTACCTCCAGTAAGTCCCACACAGCAGGATTGCTATATTCTCATAGCAGGCCACGCCCCCTTTGCCCAAGACTCTGCAAACATTCTCCCTGGCACACTCCTGGATGGAGAGTGAAGTCCCCTTCACTGTTGGGGGTCCTTAGGGGCCAACTAGCCTACCTGTTACCTACAGTAAGCCCCACACAGTGGGATTGGTGAGAGGTGGACACAGGCCATGCCCTCTCTCTCCACCACATTGCAAACGCACCTCCTGTTGTGCTCTTGGTAGGAGATGAAGTCCTTTTGCCTCCTGAGGGTCCCTGGTGGCCAACTAACCCTCCTGTTACTTGGAAAAAAAGTTTGGCTGGGACACTTGCGCAAACCTAATTAGTCTTCCCAACGTAATAGAACGTATTTCCAATCATGTGGTGCTCGAAGGGAGAGAGCGGCAACCAAATGCTCCAACAATGGCTGGGAAAACCCAGTCTAAACAATGTACATTAGTCCCGAGCAGAACGCTCCAGTAATCATCAGACACAGCACACTAAGTCCATTAGATTCTTCTTGATTTCAGATTGATGTATTCTTTTGATCTTCATTCATAAGTAGTCCCCTTTAGCCAACACGTGTTTCATCAGATCGAGGTATTAACATCACTGACTTCATCAGGGCTAATCAACTATCACCGTCAAAAACATATCAGAAATTCATGTCTGGCTTATGTAGATCTCTGTGTGTTCAGCAAGCATCTCTACTCGACTGCTGCTTTTACGTAGTTTTGTTACCTGAAAGTAGGAGAGTGCTCCTTCTTACATCCATCCAGGCTTGGTTCAAGCCCTCCTGTTACCTCTAGTAAGCCCCACACAGCTGGATTGCTGAGAGTGGTCAGAGGTCACTCCCCCTTTTTACACCACTCTGCAAACACGCCTTAAATAAGTCAGCATCTCCATAAGAAAAGCTTTTTTGGTTTGATAATAAGTTCAAGCTGTTTGACGAATCTTCACAAACATTTTAAAAGAATAGTTCTTTTCTTACTAGTTACTTCATGGAACTTTTCAGGATAATGTATCAAGTGGGTGGGCTGAAAAAAAGGGTGATACAAAAGAACAAAGTCCCCATTTTCTATAGAATTTTTTAACAAAGCTAGCATAAAAACTGCTGAATGGAATTACACTAAATTTGCCAGGAATCTAGATCTTCATCTATAAAGTGCTTTTTCATGATTTCATGTAAATCCATGCAGTAGTTTTTGAGGAATTATGGTTCAAAAATATTTGTATATTTCGACAGTTGGGTTAAAGGGACCTTCACAAGAGTCCCTCAAACCCAATTTAAAAGCATAGAGCATTGTCATTGGCCTATGAACCTTTTGACCTTTGTGGCAATTTGCGAGCACTCTTATTGGGTAGCTGCAATGTGAAAGATAATATTTCAGTCAGCCATTACAGGACTCAGGGACTTAGTCCCTGTCCTGAATTTGTTTAAGTGGAAAATATATAAGTGTCAGGGTACTGATACCCAGTCCCCCTTTACTATAAGAGAGGGTACAAGGGATCCCCTGGGGCCAAAATACATAATAAAATAAATGCTGCAATTCCCAGGCTCTCCACACCACTGGAGTCAAGCTATCCAGGCTGATGAAGGCTGATAGCCAGAAACCGGTCCTTGGATGCTTGATTCCGGTCTGGGAAAGACATGGCTTGGTAGTTCGGACTGGACTGTTCCCATGAGGCACAGGGTCAGAGCTGATTTGCATAACCCAGGGTGGTGTGAAGTGCACAAAAACGATGGATTTAGGCCCATATCCTTGTACTGGGGTGAATGTATGACATTGTTCTACATTCTGTCCATCAACTGTGTTTTTTGCAATTCCATGGCCTGCCACTTTATTCCTGCAGGACTCCTGTGAAAGACCTGCAGGAAGGACTGAATTTTTCTATTTTTTGTAGTTGATTCCCACTGTTGGCTATAGGGCTGAAAGCTAAATTAAGGGGAGGGGGCATTTGACCTACCTCCCCAAGCCACTAGGCTCCAGGGACCCCATCCACCTGGGAAGAATATTAAATATATAAAATATAGGGAAGGGTGCAGGCAGACCACCTCCCCAAGCTACTAATGGGTCCCGAGGGACACTATACCTCCAGGGCTAAATTTTTAAAACAGGGAACATTAATGTCTTGCGACATCAATGAATCTCCCTGGACCCAATATTCTGGGGTTGATTGGTAAACTAAAGGAGATGTGCACATCCCCACTTCCCAAGCTTGTAAAGGCCCCAAGGACCTCATCCCCCAGGGCCGATTCACTAACTGTGTACCGTGAGTCCATCCATGGCCCTACCCACAGGTGTGCATGGAGGCTACAATGGCACCCAGCCACCTACCTTCTGCTCTCTGAACAACAATCATCTTTGCGTAGCAAACATTATCCTCATCCTCCTAGTATTTAGAAAAGCATCCATACTGACATCAGAACAGCTACAACCCTCGTGCAATTCAGGAATAAACTCAAGACACATTTCTTCCAGGAGTAATGCAGTCTACCACACTAGCAAGTCCCTGTTGTCTGCCTCCCCATAACAGTTGCATCATCCTTTTGATTACTTAGTTGCTTTGCAGGTAGATTTGTGCTTTACAAAAACCTGTACATAACTACATAAATACATACATACATACATACATACATATCACATCCTGGTAATCATAGGGTCCATCAGAAGCTACAAGCCTTGACTGAGGACCATAAAGAGGGGCACATGCACAGTGTGCAAAGCCTCAGCTCAAACAACTCAGAAACGTTTTGGGGGCTAGAGGGGAAAACTTTGCCGGACTTCTCTATCTTATAATAATTGGATCACACTTTCTTTGCATTAGGGTAACGGCAAATGAGGACAATAAAAAAAAAATAATAATTAGATCACACTTATAAAGATTTGTACAGTTGGGAAAGATAAAACACAGCATTTGATAAAAGACACCATCTATTGGTTGTGTCACATTAGCTAGATCAGGAAGTAACATGTCAGACCTTCAGATTAAGACTAACATTATGGGTGGCCCAGTAAATGAGCTGGAATTTCTCCAGCCCAAGAGTCAATGATACTGGTGGTACCAATAACTCTTGATGCGGGGAAAATCCAGCCCATCACAAGTTAGACAATAAGCATCCACTCAGTAATGATGAAGCACCATGGAATAAGTACTTTCAGGTCTGATACCACCAGTAATTACTCATATTCCCCTATGCTTTCACACAGCGATTTCAGTGTTTTCAGCATCTGAAAACAGTGTGTGAAAGTTAGATCTGTGGTGTTCCTATGGGTCTTGGAATTTACATGGGAATAGTAGCTCCTCTTGTCAGCACCATCAGAAGTAAGAGGACACTCATAATATGTTGTAAAAGGACAAAATGTTGTGCGACATGAACAAAACAGCCCCAGCCCTCCTCCCATTGTGACAGCACTACCTCTGTTTCACCTCCCTGAAAACAGGCAGCAGATCAGCTCCTTTTGCTAGGGAGTATCTCTTCAAAATGGGCCACGTTCTTCCCGCTGTCCACACAGCCCTGCCTAGTACTACGCATCAGATGTTAGACTAACGTCACCCCATTGAAATGCTAAGTCATGCATTATAGCTCCTCCTGAGCTTTCAAGTAGAGCGCTACTAATATGCACGACACTGACAGAAAGCTGTGACAGCGCGCCCTGCTCTCTGGCTCAGCTCTTCATAATTCTAGCTGGCTGCTACCCTGCTACAATGAAACATGACACCCCGGCACGGCAATATGACTGTGTTGTCATAACTGCTACACAAACAAATGATGGATGGAATGCTGAATAAATCATACATTCACCCCCAGTCAAGAGATCTGTGTTAATCCATTGTTCTTTTGCTCACCATGGCACTCCAGTTTAGACCCAAGCATCCTAAGACCGGTTTCTGGGTATTACCCTTCATCAGCCAGGCTAGCTTGAATCCAGGGGCACGGTGAGCAAGGGACCCACGTCTGGGCATGCCCATCCCACTCAGGGTGAAAAGTGCTAAGCAAATCATTGATGGACGGAATGCTGAATAAATCATACATTCACCCCTAGTCAAGAGATCTGGGTTAAATCCATTGTTATTTTGCTCACCATGCCACCTCAGTTTAGACCCAGTCATATGCAAATCAGTCTTGACCATGTGTCTCATGGGAACAGTCCAGACCGAACTGCCAAGTCAGGTCCTCCCTGGACTGGAAACAAGCATCCTGGGACCGTTTTCTGGGTATTACCCTTAATCAGCCAGGCTAGCTTGAATCCAGTGGCTCAGTGAGGTTGTATCAATGCGTAAAGAGGCTTGATACGCTGGGCATATTCGGGAATGTAGGTACACCTGAAATTCAAAAAGCCCAGTAAAGCTTGTAGTTACTTCAGTGTTGTGGGAGCGCACAAAAGGGCGCATTTCTCAAGGAAGTGAGGAGCCAAACATCGATCTGTAGTGTCGTTCCTATATTCCCAATAGGCTCTGCGCGTTGGAATAATATATCCTATAGATTAGACATAGGACTGAGGTCGACTAGGTCTCTATCGAATATATTAAAGCTAATAGTGAGTGCCAGCTAGCTCAGAGGTCACTAGAAACTTTCTCGAATTCACAAGAAGGAATTAGTTTCTGACAACCGCATAAACATGACAACTTTGTTTCCCAATAATAAGAAATATATCTCTAGAGTCGAGGAAACAATAGTTAAGTATATCACCTAGTCACTCATGTATGCTTCATTACTACAGTTGCAGAGAAATAAAGAGATGGGCGCTTTCAATAAAAGGTTTATTGAACAGTCTTCTTTCTCATGAAAGAAAAGTGAACTGCTACAATCATAATGCGTACAGCGAGAACAATATTATAAAATAATACTGTAAGAGCATTGTATGGTTCCTAAGCCATATATAAATACATACATGAATAACAAGTTTAAAAAGGATCTCAAGACCCATCTGTTTGTTTGTCAGGCCTAGGATGTCTCTCTGTGTTATGTTTGGTCACATCCGCAACGTGCCAGCATACTCCCCAGTAGCAGAGCGCGCTACAAAACTACCTATAACATAACATAACCTATAACAATGACTAAAAATACTCAACTGGTGTTTTTATAATTTGCCTAACCCAATGTACCTATCCTAAGTCTAGTACGCAGAAAGAAGTAAGTATTGTGTAGCATAGGATTTCGTTTTCTTTGCCAAGAATCTATCCAAGATTTCTCTAGGTTCTAATCAGCTCCATACCCTATTTAGAATGAAGGAGGTCTGGTATCTCAGTCTCGGGACTTAATTTCCCAACACCCCGCAAGGGGAGCTTAGAAAAACTGGAGCTGGATTCTCGGCGAGAGAAAGGAAGTTTCTCGATCAGTGCTTCAGCTGGAGGGTCGGCTTCCTTCGGCACTTGCTGTAGCGAGCTGCGTCGGGCAAGTAGATAGTCGAACTGCTCAGAACCACGGTGTCTTGCTAGAGCAAGTGAAGGTATATTTATACCTTGAAGGTGTCTAGGGAAGCCATAGTTTGACGTAAAGTCGGGCATAATATCGTCAGGAAAGAACCCTTACGGAATAGTCATTCTTTACAAAGTACATGAGTTCTTGGATAAATCAACATTCAAGCAAGGATAGGTCCCTGACTGCTTAAGCCGTTTTTCCAAGAAATCGTTGTGACGTTTGGTATGGGTGGAAGTAACCATGCTTGTATTTGGTCTGCCTGGGTTATGTCTAAACGAGGGCTTGGTTTCTATGCCTATATTAGGGTAATGTGAATTGTACCTATACAAGGGCATGAATCGGGAAAGTTCACTCGGAGCCTAAAACGCCACACAACAGACCTTCATTGTTGAGCTCGTAGCCCAGGAAAACACTGTGTACTCTGCAATGTAAGATTTTGGAAAGTTAAATTTGTATCTAAAATCCGCACAATTGCAGAATATGCGGTCCACTCGGCACAGATGCGGCCATAATTTCTCGTCTGTGAGATAAATGTCATCCACATACGAACATGCATCTGTGTCGATCCCCTCCAAGAGAGAGACAACGCAGGCGGCAAAGATGCCAGGACTGTTCTTGTAGCCCATAGCCAAATGGCGAAATTGGCGCTGTTTGCCACCACTGGTAAAAGCTGTCCATTGACTACTAAGAGGGGACAAATTGTGGGCAAAAAAAAACATTGGATATGTCAAGTGTGGTTTTGTACCTTTTACGCATGAGACTATCCACAAGAGCGGAAATGATAGTATTCTGCACCACGCACGTACGACAATATGAGCTTAAGTGGAGGTAATCCAATACCAACCAGTACGAGCCATCCGGCTTGGTCACAGTAAAAAGAAGGTTATTCAACGGAGACACAGACGTTTCATTACACCTTGATATTCCAATTATTCAAGGATTTCTGCAACAGGAGCTTTTGCTTCTCGCCGCATGCGGTATTGGGATTGAGGCTGTGGCATTGACCGCTAAGGAATCTCATGTCGAGGGGAAAATTTGTCCCATCCACATTGAGTACAGTACAAAGCCGGCGCTAGCGCCTTAGCCAAATCTTCTGCAAAATGCTGTGCATGCTCTTTCGGCACTGTGTGCACGAAACTAGGGAGGATTACCTCCTCCCCCTGTGGAGCAGCTAAGACAAAGGGGGGGGCAGTCGACCTAAGCCAACAATATATCATAGGTAGTAGTAAGATTTTCCCGAAAAAAACGTTTATGGTACGTTCTATATCACCTTCAATTACAAGGACAATTTCATAAAGTCTGTTAGAGGGAGCCACTCTAGTGTCAGCTGTCTCAACTACAACGAAGGTGTCAGTCGCTATCACCTTCAGGAGTGGACACAGGGCCTCTCGCACTTTGGTAATCTCTGCCACAACAGTGTCAGCGCCCATGTCTGATTCCGAACCTGGGGGCAGATGTATTAAAATCCCTATTTGCGATTCTCAAATAGCGATTTTTTGAGAATCGCTATTTGAGAATTGCAAAATGGTATGTATATAAAAAATCGGTATTTTTTAGCGATTTCTTAAAATTCCTTAATTGCGATTAGCAAATTGCTAATCGCAATTAAGGAACAATTTCCAATTAATTTCTATGGGCCAGGAGGCCCATAGGAATGAATGTGAAGTCATTCTTAATTTGCGATTCGCAATTTGAGAATCACAAATTGAGAATAATTTCAAGGGTGCAAGGGTGTCATAAGGACACCCTAATGCACCCCTGAAATTCACATGTGTGTGCATATGGCGCACATACATGCCCTAAGGGCATGTATGTGCGCCACAAAGCACCTTCACAATTGCAAAAATGTGCTTTTGCGAAAGAAATCGCAAATTACCACCAACTTCAAGTTGGTGGTAATTTGCGATTTCTTAATGAGAAATCGCACAACTTCGGTGCTTCATACATTGCATTTAAGGAATCACAAAATGTGCGATTCCTTAAATGCAATCGCAAAATAAGGAATCGCAAATTTGCGATTTCTTATTTTGCACTCAAATTTGCTACATACGTTTGCGAACCCATTCGAGCTTCATACATCTGCCCCCTGGTTCTCACTATCTGTAGCATATCTCACTGTTACTGCAGAAACTTTTTTCTTTGGAAACTGGGGTCTTTGTTTCGGTGACTCATCTTGCTTGCCTCTTCCGTCAGCCTTACGAGGTTGCTCACGGCTCTGTTGGGCACCGCGACCTCTGCCCCCGCCTCCTCCGCCGGTGGCTGAGACCGATGTTTCCTGCAAAGAGCGAGGAGAACGTTGTTCAGGAACCTGAACTCTATCAGGTGACTTAATAGTAGTGCGGTCGTGCAACTCATATGTACTCTCAGTAGAGGCAGGTGTAGGTGAAGCAGGACAGGACCCCTATTTCTGTTGCTGTTTCCCCTGTTTTTTGTTCTCACTCCAATTTTGTTTCTGAACTTTCGGCGGTCATCTTTATCAGATGACGCTTGTTGAGTTTGCTGCTGTGTTTGTTTTTTAGCAAAAGGCTTAACACCCAAACTATTACGGCCAACGGTCTTATAAGTCTCCGTAATAATTCTCGGTAACTGACGGGGTTTGTCAGCATCAGAGACATCGCGCAGAGCATTTAACACTTGGAAACGTACCGCATCCCCCTTAACATTTGCAAGGACGAGATAGCGAACTATGTCAAACGCTCCCACGAGTCGCATTCCCAACTCCACAGCCGCCTCCGGCCCGTGTTCATCTTGAAAACGCTTAGTGACGGAGAGCAGGACAGCCATTGATGGGGTGCCGAAGCACCTATTATAGACTGCCGCAAAATTCACACCCCAAGTGGTACAGTCATTTAGGTCCGGCACTAAGTCTTTCTGCAAACTAATGGTAAGGAACCCATGTTTTTCCACAGGAGAAGTATTCGAGAATACTTGCTTCCAGTTGGTCAAATTTCTCGGCAAGCCAAAAAGGCATTTCATCCTTATCTTGGAGACGATTGCCCATCACGCATTATCCATAAAAGCTTTAGTCCGTTTGCTCCAACTGGATGCGCAGCACCAACGGGGGCCCCACCTGGGAGTTTACGGGAAATGTAATGACCCCTTATAACTGTTACAGCAGAGTTATAAAGGGGTCTCAATTCGGGAGCTGTCAACCGCGACACATTAGGATGCGGGGTTTAAACAGCTAAAACAGGACAAGAAGTGCCTGCAATCGACAACGATCCTTGTCTGACCGCCCTTATTACGTGTGAGAGGGCGCCATTAAACCAAACGGCATGCGGCCAAACAAACTTGGAATGAATAAAATAACTCAAACGGGTATGCTGCGTAGGCAGATACTACAAAAACAACTACTTGTCCCTCCAAAGAGACTAGTAAAATCCTGCAAATGATTCCGCACAGCCAAACGACTGTGAGCTGGGATATCAACCGCCGCTATATCGACATAGTGTAAGATTAGTACAATGCAATGAAAAAAGCACAACTGGGTAGTAATTCAATAGAAAATTGTTTTATATTATCAAGCTTGAAAAGACCTATGTAACTATAGGTAGATTTATCCGTCACTACTGTCACTCGGAAACAATAGTGAGGGGGTCGTGGACTGATACAAGCACTACTCAAGATTCTCACAATAAGACCACATCGTTGGTGGCGCCATGTTGCAAGGATCCTACTCAAACACAGAACTGAGCACAGAGACCTAGGACATCAGTGAATTGTGGTGTACCAAAAACTCACCTCAGTACCCAGAAAACCCCCAACCAGCTAGCATCAGTGTCACATTAGCTCTTCGTCCTATAGCAAAGTATCTAATGATTAGACAACCTAGAACATGCGACATAGTGCAAACTCAGGAATGGTGGGAAGTGAGAACACTCTTTCGTTATACTCTCATACCAGTCCACAACAGGAGTAAATAAGAGACACGGTGAGGTTAAAAGATTTATTTTACCATTGTGATCTCATGTGCAGTATCTTAGCCAACATAAGCAGAAATAATATGGACAGCATTGTTACAATTCCATAAAATACAAAAGGAGAAATCATATTACATTGATGGTGAAAAACAGGTCTTATAGCGCCTAATTTTAACACCCTCCCTATATAGGAAGTATGTATTATAAACTAAAGAAAGTCTCTTAGGCTTGTGTGGGGAACCCCATTACCTTTCTGCTCAGTAAGAGTGAATCACATTCGGATCAGTGCATGCTCTCTGCATCCCTGGAAACAGAAATCTTCCAAGTGCGTGAAATCATGGCAAGTGTGCAATGATAAAGGCGCCAGATTCTTAGTTGGCTCACAGCTGCCAAATTGTTGTGTCTAGAAGGCGTTACTCAAACATGTCGAAAAACAGCTAACATGTTTTGATAACCTTGACGGCTTCAGCACTTACTGTGCAGACTAGGGGCACGATGTAAGTCTAGAGATGTTCAAAACAAAACGTTTTCTCATGTATAGACCTTCGTGAAGGCTAACTTACAAAAACAGCTATGCAGTGTCATGTGCAAAAGCAGCAAAAGGTAAAATGGCGTTTAACCCCTTTGCTGCTAGGCCTTTTCCCCTCCTGTGCTAAGCCTTTTTTGGGCTTTTTGGGGTAGTGCGCGCTTAGGCCCCTGTAACTTTTTGACCACATAAGGTATCCACCCCAATTTTGTATCCTTTATTTCAAACATCATGGGGATTCTAAAGGTACCCAGGGTTTAAGTTTTTTTTTTCAGAAACATGGGAAAACAGGCTACAAATGAAAGCGTCTGGGTTTTTCCCTGCAAATGTTATCAAAAAGGGCTTTGTGGGGCTGAAATCATTATTTTCCCAGTTTTTAGGAAATGACAGTCTTTTGTCAGAAAACCAACATTTTTTACACAGTTTTAGCATTTTTCTGGGACATAGACTATTTTTGCTAGTTTTAGTGCTTTCAACCTCCTTCCAGTTAATGGTAAAAATTAGTATGAAAGCAATAATGGATCCTGGAAAGCTATACATTTTAGAAAAGTAGGCTTATTTCTGAATTCAGAAAGGGGTCATTTGTGTAGATCCATCAAGGTTTCTTCATAGAAACTAACAGTTGAATATTGGAAACATTTTAAATTAGTTGAAAAAAACAGCCTTTTGTGTCAACGTTTTCACCTGTAACTTCTTGTAATTATGACAGCTCTTCAATAGCAATGTACCGTTACAACCTTCCTGGTTGTTGGGATATATAGGACCTGTAGGTTCACCAAGAACCAGACGAACCCAGAGTCAAAAACTGAGTAGCAATTTGCAATGGCTTTTTATCATGTACCGGGTAGCAATTATTGTGTGTAAATGTGTACATGGAAAAATCGGCATGAAAGACACCTATGTATTTCTGAAATGGGTACAAATGATAGAGCTTATAAACAGTACATATTTGCACATTTTCAAAATTAGGAATACTCATACTAGCATGAGAATTGTTGGTCATTTTTCCAAATGACTTATTTTTTACACAATTTCTTTCATTTGGAAGGCAGAAATGCATACAAATTAAATAGGTAACAACTGTTGCTTTACAAATCTGAATTACCATAAGTCTCCCGATGAAAATGGTACCTCACTTGTGTGGGTAGGCATAGTGTCCATGACCGGAAAGGGCTCAAAACCCAACATGAACACATCACATTTTCACAATGAAAATTTACCCTTTTTTTGCGAAATGTGTAGCTGTTGTTTTTTACTCATTAATCAAAAAGAGGGGGGGATTGGACAACATTTAACTTCGTTACCAAGGTTCTCTATCTCTCTTAATAAAAACCCTCATACACGCATTGTAGGAACGTTGGCGGTATATCTTGATTCTCCGCCTACACTAATGCGTTATTGCATCATCATTGGTTTTTTTTTGTGTGTCGTATGCATGCCTCAAGCCTGAGGCGACCACTGGAAAACGAAGTAGTGTCCAGGGATAGATGGTGCACCATACTCATACGTAGAGTGAGTAAAAAACAAACACTCATCCCAAAATAAAACTTTAATTCAAATGTGGATGAGGAAAGTTATTAAAAATTATAGTGTGTATATATGAGGACCGTGTTACAGGATCCACTATACATTTATTAATCATTTAGTCGACATGTTTCTTCCCCATTATGCCCAGCCGGGTCTATGGGGCATTCATCAGGACTGTAAAAACGGTTCTTACACTATTTGTGCAGTAACTACAGTGGGTCTTGTGTTCCACTTTATTCTGGGCGAGGTTATATTGTGCCTGTAGTTTGGAAACACAAACAACAAATACGCATACAACATACAATTAAACACTTATATATACTACATTATAGCTGTGTCTGCGAGGTTAATATTGGCCTCTTACATGACTAGGGTGTACTTAAAAATGTTTCAAACTATTTTAGTTTTACTGGAAGTTGTGGTTTTTACAGTACATTCCTGATCTATATGGAAAGCGCTGCTGTCTTTTAATGCAAATCAGATTTCTGACAAACATAATGGTGTATTTTCCGTAATCGGTAGAAACACAAATGTTATCAGTCAAATGGCTCCGCTTTCAAACCGTACAGTAAGAGTAGCATGCATTGTTAATATTATGAGGTGGTGTCGTGCATTATGTTTTAGAACCGGTCTTAACTTGAGCAATTTAATCCTGTACAAATCTCCTTCATATGTTGTGACCAAACGAAACGAAACACGGAGTTATGTTTAAGACTCAGATAACAGTTCTAGTATTACCTCTTCAACCCTTCACACTTGCTTCAGTGGGGGAGCGGAATAATATCCCGGAGCTGAATCAAAAGGGAGACGCTCTTGTTAGATACATTACTCACGTGTCCAAGGTTTTAGGCTCGTTCATGCCGATAAAGTCGTTCTTACCCGCTCTTCACATATAGCTCCCTTGTGCTGACTCTGCCCCCGGAAGTACCGATACCTTCCTGCTAGCTCATTTTAAAGGCGGTTACCATTAGGGTCATAGTATCTCTACTTGTAGTTCCCCTTCAATACTCAAAATTGACCAAATTTACCAAATAAAGTTACCATATTCAAAAAAATAATCAGTATCAACCTTCGAATAACGGGTTTGATAATTGAAGGAATTGTGCTTTAATGAAAGATACATTCGTTCCTCCTTACACAGAAAACTAATACATTCTGATAGTCCTTTCTTTATGACTATGACCCTAATAGTAACCGCCTTTAAAATGAGCAAGCAGGAAGGTATTGGTGTCTTCTGAGAAAAATGATAACTCACTTGTGTGGGTCGGCCTAGTGCCTGCGACAGGAAACGGCACAAAACGCAACATGGTCACACCTCAATTTCGCAGTGGAAAATGACACTTTTTTTACAAAGTGGCTAGCTGTACTTTTTGAACCCTAGCTCTGCCGGCACCTAGAGAAACCTAGCAAACCTATACATTTTTGAAAACTAGATACCCAGGGGAATCCAGTATTGGGTGACTTGACTGCCTCCCACCAGGTTCTGTTACCCAGAAACCCTTGCAATCCTAAAAAATTGTCCAAAAAAAACACATTTTTCCCACATCTCTCAGGTGGAAAGTTCTGGAATCTGCATGTATCCACAAATTTCCTTCCACTCTGCGTTCCCCAAATTCTTCAGAGAAAAATGGTACCTCACTGGTGTGGGTCGGCCTAGTGCCTGCGACAGGAAACGGCGCAAAACGCAACGTGGTTCCACCTCAATTTTGGTAAAAAAATTACCCTTTTTTGCAAAGTGCCTAGATGTAGATTTTGAACCCTAGCTCTGCCGGCACCTAGGGAAACCTAGCAAACCCATACATTTTTGAAAACTAGACACCCAGGGGAATCCAAGATGGGGGGACTTGTTACCCAGAATCCCTTGCAAACCTAAACAATTGACAGAAAAAACACATTTTCCCCACATTTCTGTGGTGGAAAGTTCTGGAATCTGTGTGTATCCACGAATTTCAATGCACCCCGCGTCCCCCAAAGTCTTCCAAGAAAAATGGTACCTCACTTGTGTGGGTCGGCCTAGTGCCTGCGACAGGAATCAGCTCAAAACGCAACGTGGTCACGCCACAATTACGCAGTGAAAAATGACCCTTTTTTTTGCAAAGTGCCTAACTGTTGTTTTTTAACCCTAGCTCTGCCGACACCTAGGGAAACCTACCAAACCCACACATTTCTAGAAAGTTGACACCCGGGGGCTTCCAAGGAGGTATGGCGTGCGTGGATCCCACAACATTTCCTTACCCAGAATACCTTGCAAACCTCAATTTTAGCTTAAAGTGTGGCATCACCGGGCTCACACAAATTTCCTACCACCCAGCATTCCCCCAGGTCTCCCGATAAAAATGGTCCCTCACTTGTGTGGGAGGCACAAGTACCCGCGACAGGCAAGGGCCCCAAACGTAGTGAGGTGACATCAAAATTGCCTATCTCAAAACCACCTGTTTTTGCAAGGGGTGTAACGTGGGTTTTTGGCCCCGTGCTCGGTGGCCATCTAGGGAAACCTACCAAGCCCACACATTTCTGAAAACTACACACCCCGGGGATCCAAGGATTTAGGCTTGCGTGGATCCCCCAACGTTCCCTTACCCGGAATCCCTTGCAAACCTCAATTTTAGCTGAAAAAAACAGTTTTTTCACACACTTTTGTGTGGGAAAGTGTGGCATCACCGGACTCACACACATTTCCTATCACCCAGCGTTTCCCCAGGTCTCCTGATAAAAATGGTGCCTCACTTGTGCGTGAGGCCCAAATACCTGTGGGCCCAAAACAGTTTTTGATAGGCAATGTTGATGTTGCCTCAAAGCGTTTTTTGCCCTTGCATGTCGCGGGTACTTGGGCCTCCCACACAAGTGAGGCACCATTTTATCAGGAGACTTGGGGGAACGTTGGGTAGTAGGAAATGTGTGTGAGCCCGGTGATGCCACACTTTCCCAACCAAAAATGTGTGAAGAAAAGTGAATCTTTCAGCTAAAATTGAGGTTTGCAAAGGGATTCTGGGTAAGGGAACGTTGGGGAATCCACGCAAGCCATTCATCCATGGAACCCTTCATGTGTCTACTTTTTAGAAATGTGTGGGTTTGGTAGGTTTCCCTAGATGGCTGCCGAGCATGGGACCAAAAACCCAGGTGACCCCCCCCCCCTTGCAAAACCAGGTGGTTTTGCTCTGGCTAATTTTGAAGTCTCCACAGTACGATTTGGGCCTTTTCCTGTTGCAGCCACTATGCTTATCCACACAAGTGAGGTACCATTTTTATCAGCAGACCTGGGGAAACACTGGGTAGGAGGAAATTTGTGGATCCATGCAGATTCCAGAACTTTCCCACACAGAAATGTGAGATAAAAGTAAAATTCTTGGCAAAATTTGAGGTTTGCAGGGGATTCTGGGTAGGAGAGTGATGGGGGACCCATGCAAGCCATACCTCTCTGGACTCACCCAGGTGTCTAGTTCCCAGAAATGTGTGGTTTAGGTAGGTTTCCCTAGATGGCAGCCGAGCCCCGGGCCAACACCTCATGGGACCCCCCTTGCAAAACCAGGTTGGTTTGTGATAGGTAATTTTGATGTCGCCTCAAAAGGTTTTGGGCCCTTGCCTGTCGCGGGCACTAGGCCTACCCACACAAATGAGGTACCATTTTTCTCTGAAGACTTTGGGGAACGCGGGGTGGGTGGAATGTTGTGGCCCCACGCAGATTTCAGAACTTTGCACCACAGAAATGTGGGGAAAATGTATTTTTTTGACACATTTTTAAGTTTTGCAAGGGATTCCGGGTAACAGAACCTGTTTAGAGCCAGTCAAGTCACCCCATCCTGGATTCCCCTGATTGTCAACGTTTTCAAAAATGTACAGGTTTGCTAGGTTTCCCTATGTGCTGCTAGGGCCCAAAATCCACAGGTAGGCATATTGCTATAAACAACTCCATGCCTAGTTGGCTTTCTGCTGCCCCGGGGGGATATTAGGAGGGGTTGCCCCATTATGCCCCCAAGGGTGGTAGAAACACTGTGGCTATTTTCTTTGGGGGTGGGGGCATTTGTATGCCCATTCTGGGCAGCCACCACCCCCACGCACAAAAAAAGCCAGCATAATCGTTGGCGACTAGTAGGCTTTTTGCCCCCCCCCCGGCAGATCAGTTTGGGGGCTAATGACCCATCTTCACCCGCAGGGGGGCATAAAGCCTACTAGATGCCAGGGATTTTTTGGGGCAAATTTTATTAGGGTGGGGGCTGCCCAAAACAGTATGCCAATGCCCCCACCCTAATTAAAATATGCACAAAAAAATCCTTGGCATCTAGTCTGCTTTTTGCCCCCCCCCCCCGGGGAGCAGATTGGGGCTACTGCCCCATCTGCCCCCAGGGGGGCAGTAAGGTTGTAATTTTTGCAGAGCAGGGGGTGCGGGCATCGGCATTCCCGTTTTGGGCAGCCCCCACCCTAATTAAAATTCTCCCCCAAAATATCCCTGGCAACTAGTGATCTTCCCCCCCGGGGATGCTGATTTGGGGCTAATGCCTCCATCTGCCCCTCAGAGGTGCAGAAAGCCTACTAGACGTCAAGGATTTTTTTGCAAATTTGAATTAGGGTGGGGGCTGTACGAAGCAGTATGCCAATGCCCCCACCCTAATTAAAATATACCCAAAAAAATCCCTGGCGTCTAGTGGGCTTTTTTGCCCCCCCAGGGGGAAAGATTGGGGAATACTGCTCCATCTGCCCCCCAGGGGGGCAGGAAGGCTGTAATGTTTGTGGGGGAGGGGATAGGGGCATTGGCATGCCCGTTTTGGGCAGCCCCACCTTAATTAAAATTTGCCCCAAAAAAATCCCTGGCGACTAGTGATCTTTATCCCCCCCGGGGGTGCAGATTGGGGGCTAATGCCCCCATCTGCCCCTCAGGGGGTGCAAAAAGCCTACTAGACGCCAGGGATTTTTTGGGCAAATTTTAACTAGGGTGGGGGCTGCCCAAAATGGGCATGCCAATGCCCCACCGTAATTAAAATTTGCCCCAAAAAATCCCTGGCATCTAGTGGGCTTCCCCTCCCCCCGGGGGGCAGATTGGGGCTACTGCCCCATCTGCCACTGATGGGGGGCAGGAAGGCTGTAATTTTTGCGGGGGAGGAGGTGGGGGCATCAGCATGCCTTTTTTGAGCAGCCCCCACCCTAATTGAAATTTGCCCCCAAAAAATCCCTGTTGACTAGTGTACTTTTTACCCCCCCGGAGGTGCAGATTGGGGGCTAATGCCCCCTTCTGCCCCTCAGGGGGTGCAAAAAACCTACTAGACGCCAGGGATTTTTTGGGCAAATTTTAACTACGGTGGGGGCTGCCCAAAACGGGCATGCCAATGCTCCCACCCTAATTTTTGCAAGTGGCCCGGTGGCAGAGGGCTGGCTTGCGGACGCTGAGAGAGCGCTTTTCTTAAATATTCTGCATTTCGCCCCGCTGATTGCGAACGGAGGCGCTTTTATGCTGCGCATTGATTTTAAATGTAATTTCACTGTATTTTTCGTTATGCAGGTTACTAATCTGAGTTTTGGGTTTCAGAGGTGAGCTGCTGGCTGGGGGCTGATCGTGGCCGCGGGTTCCCAGCGGTAGCGGCCGACATCTTTGCTTGGGCTGACCTCCACCATATTCTATCCCTGACACTCCACCGACGCTCCGCCCCTATTTAAGAGCGCGACTTTCCCTCGCCTAGTGTTTGCAAGTGGCCCGGTGGCAGAAGGCTGGCTTGCGGACGCTGAGAGAGCTCTTTTCTTAAATATTCTGCATTTCGCCCCGCTGATTGCGAACGGACGTGCTTTTATGCTGCGCATTGATTTTAAATGTAATTTCACTGTATTTTTCGTTATGCAGGTTACTAACCTGAGTTTTGGGTTTCAGAGGTGAGCTGCTGGCTGGGGGCTGATCGTGGCCGCGGGTTCCCAGCGGTAGCGGGCGCCATCTTTGCTTGGGCTGACCTCCACAATATTCTATCCCTGACACTCCACCGACGCTCCGCCCCTATTTATACGGGCAGTATGTGTCAGCGCAGCGGACGAGCGCAGCGGGCGCGACGAAGGCGCGTCGGAGTTGCGCCTGAGTTAAGCCCGTCTGCGCCCGTCCGTGGCCGGCCGGGGCAAGGGGCTGCCACTCTGCCTCTCTCCTCACATATTCCCGCTCCTCCCTTATTATGTGTCATGACCTCGCACTCCCTTCTCCTGAGTCATCTCCTAGGCTCGCCTCACTTGGCCTGCTCACGGCCAGAAAATCCTTTCCTGAGATCATTTTCCCTTCACTTACCGCCAGGTTACCAGCCCCGGGGCCCAGGTCCTGTACTTCTTCATCGGTAAGAGCCTTAAAATCCTCTCTGTCAGTGATGTACCTTAACACCCGGTCCCTGGTCAGCCACCAGTCAGATATTTTTTATCTCCTGGGGTCGGAACAGCCGGACATTTTGTTTCTGACCGAGACCTGTCTCACAGATGACTCTTCCCCGACATCCTGGCGGCTATTCCCTCGGGATATTATATACTGCAAGTCAATCGTTCCTCTGGCAAAGCTGGTGGGGGGGTTGCAGCCATTATTAGGCACCCAATTCGTTTCTCCCCAGTGCCCACTACCAGTATCCCCATGACTGATTGCCTGGTACTTAGACTGGAGCAGCCAGGGTCATCCCTCATATGCGCCCTGGTCTATCGCCCCCCTCAATCCATGCCCAGTTTCTCGGCCCAGTTTGGTGATCTTATCTCCCAGCTCACTATCAATAACGCCAACGTTTTGGTCCTGGGAGACTTCAATTACTGGCCGTCGGATGCTCATGAAACCCCAGGCTCACTGGCCTTCTCAGACCTCATGCTAGGCTTAAACTGCACTCAACACATACACTCACCTACTCATGTCAAGGGCCACACTTTAGACCAGGTTTGGACCTCCTGCCTGGACATTTCTGCACCCCTTATTTTCCCCTGCCTCTGGTCAGATCATTTTTAAATTACTTTTACTTTAGCTATGCCCTCCCCTGTTACCAAGGTCCGAGAAACCAATTTCTTGGCACGCAATTGGAACAGGGCTGACCTAACGGAATTTACCTCCCTTCTTAGTTCATCTGTCCCACCCACCACTGGATCTTCTGTTTCTATCGATTCTCAGACACAGAGTCTTACTCACTGGCTTACCTCTGCTGCTGACTTGGTGGCACCCTTAAAACTAGTCAGAGTGAGGCGCAGTCATGACGCCCAGAGGTGGTTTACCGAGGATCTCAGAGCCCAAAAACATGGTCTTCATCAGGCAGAACGGCGCTGGCGCCGGGGGTACTCCCCCGAGATCAAAGAGATATTCTCCTCCCTGCTTAGAGAGTATAAATCAGCCATAGCTTTGGCTAAATCCCTCTATTTTTCCAACAGAATTTTGGACTCCTCAAACAAATCCAAGGATATATTTTCAATTGTTGAGGAACTGTCTAATCCGGTGAGAGTCACTATTGCGCCCCTCCCCTCCCAATCCCTATGTGATTCCCTGAACCAATTTTTTGTGGATAAAATTGTTAAGATTAAAACCAGTATCTCTGTCCAAGCCCCGCCAGTCCCCTCTCCGCTTATTGTTTCCTGCCATCATCTCAATACCCATATTTGAACTCAGATTCCCCTCATCTCGAAAGTTAACTTTCTTTCACTTTTGCACAAAGTTTCTTCTGGTTCTCCTCGCGACTGTTGCCCCCCCTCGGCCCTTCGGGAAGCCTTTACTTCCTGCTCTGAACCCCCCT
Organism: Lissotriton helveticus; assembly: GCF_964261635.1. NCBI lineage: Eukaryota > Metazoa > Chordata > Amphibia > Caudata > Salamandridae > Lissotriton > Lissotriton helveticus. Next base: position 464,446,299 of record NC_136067.1, on the reverse strand, counting down.
TGGCCCTTTTAAACAACTCTTTGGCCACTGGGGAGGTTCCTTGCTCCTTTAAACAGGCCGAGGTGGTTGCCATCCTGAAAAAACCCTCGGCAGACCCCTCCATCATGAGCAACTATCGCCCTATATCCCTCCTCCCCTTTCTTAGTAAAGTCCTGGAGTCGCATGTAACCCATACCCTTAGCACTTTTGTTGAGGACTCGTGCGTCTTGGACCCCCAGCAGGCCGGGTTTAGACCTGCGCATTCCACAGAGGCAGTTATCCTCTCCGTGATGGAGGAATTGCGCAGAGGGGCCGACGCCAACATCTGTCAGGCCCTGGTCCTCTTGGATCTGTCGGCCGCCTTTGACACGGTCGACCACGGTATTTTGGTCGACCGTGTCAGAGAGGCTGGCATCCAGGGTACCGCCCTGGACTGGGTTCAGTCTTTCCTGACTAAACGCCAACAAGCCGTCAGGCTGTCCCAGTTCTCTGCTACTCAGGTCGGGCTGACCTGCGGTGTCCCGCAGGGCTCCTCTTTGTCCCCACTCCTTTTCAACTTGTACCTGGCTCCTTTAATCCGTTCCCTTCGTGGGTTGAGTGTCACCGCGTTTAATTACGCGGATGACATTCAACTGGTCTTTACCATTGATTCTTCTGACGAATCAATCACTACTTTTCAAAACACGCTCTGCTTTATTAGCAATTGGATGAGCTCAAACCACCTGAAGCTCAACCCCGACAAGACCGAGCTGGTTCTTGTCGGGGGACTTTCCAATCCTTGGCAACCTTCCTTTTGGCCGGCAAGTCTGGGCAGCCCTCCTTGCCCAGTTAATTCAGCCAAACGCCTGGGAGTCGTCATTAGTAACGATCTTTCTATGACACCCCAGATCGGCGCAGTAGTGTCCTCCAGCAACTTCCAACTCAGGAAAATCCGCAAAATCTCTCGTCTACTCACTACCGAAGCTCTTACTTTGGCCTTGCTTGCGTTAGTCATTTCTAGGCTTGACTACGCAAACGCGCTGTATGTAGGCATTCCTGACTACCAACTTAAGAGACTTCAGTTGATCCAAAATCAGGCTGCTTGCCTGATTTACCACCAACCTAGAGATCAACACGTTCGTCCTCTCCTAAAAAGTCTCCACTGGCTTCCGGTATCTGCTCGCTGTAAGTTTAAGTTAGGCTGCATTATTTCAAAATCTCTTGCAGGCCAAGGTCCCCTTTTTATTTCCTCCCTTCTCCACCCGTATGCTCCTCCTCCAATCTCCGGTCATCCCAGATGGCCCTGCTATCATTTCCCAGATTTAAGAGGAGAAAACACGGTGGCCTTAGGTTTTCATTTCTAGCTCCTTCTTTTTGGAATTCCCTTCCCCTTCCTCTTAGGGTGCCTTCTCCATACTCCAGGTTCAGATCCCTCCTTAAAACCTTCCTCTTCACTGAGTCCTATATTTAGTTTCTGCTCTCACGCTCTCTTCACTGCTCCCTCAGCATAAGCGCCAAGAAACCTAATGGTGTTAGCCGCGCTCAATAAATTTTTGTAACATAACATAACATAACATAATTAAAATTTGCCCAAAAAAATCCTGGGTGTCTAGTGGGCTTTTTTCCCCCCACGGGTGGGCAGATTGGGGGCTACTGCCCCTGAGGGGGGCAAGAAGGGTGTAATTTTTGCAGGGGAGGGGGTGGGGGCAACGGCATGCCTGTTTTGGGCAGCCCCCACCCTAATTAAAATTTGCCCCATAAAAATCTCTGGCATATAGTGATCCTTTTACCCCCTGGGGGTACAGATTGGGGGCTAATGCCCCCATCTGCCCCTTAGGGGGTGCAGAAAGCCTACTAGATGCCAAGTACTTTTTTGGGCAAATTTTTATTAGAGTGGGGGCTGTCCAAAACAGTATACCAATGCCCCGAACCGAAATAAAATATGCCTGAAAAAATCCCTGGTGTCTAGTGGGCTTTTTGCTCGCCGGGGGGGCAGATTGGGGGCTACTGCCCCATCTGGCCCCCAGGGGGTGCAGGAAGGCTGTAATTTTTGCAGAGGAAGGGGTGGGGGCATTGGCATGCCTGTTTTGGGCAGCCCCCACCCTAATTAAAATTTGCCCTAAAAAAATCCCTCGTGGATTAGTGAACTTTTCCCCCCTGGGGGTGCAGATTGGGGGCTAATGCCCCCATCTGCTCCTCAGGGGGTGCAGAAAGCCTACTAGATGCCAGGGATTTTTTGGGCAACTTTTAACTAGGGTGGGGGCTGCCCAAAAGGGGCATGCCAATGCCCCCACCTTAATTAAAAATTTCCCAAAAAAACTTTGACGTCTAATGGGCTTTTTGTCTCCCGGGGGGGCAGGAAGGCTGTAATTTTTGTGGGGAGGGGGTAGGGGCATGGGAATGCCCGTTTACGGCAGCCCCCACCCTAATTCAAATTTGCCCCAAAAAAATCACTGGTGTTAAGTGGCCTTTCTGCCCCCCCTAAGAGGCAGATTAGGGGCCAATGCCCCATCAGTCCCCCAAGGGGGGGGCAGAAATACTGTAATGATTGTGGGGGGTGGGCCCATGGGCATGGCCGTTTCGGGCAGCCCCCACCCTAAAAATAATTGCCCCCCAAAAAATCCCTGGCATCAATTGGGCTTTCTGCCCCCCGAGGGGGCAGATTGAGTGCTACTGCCCCATCTACCCCCCAGGGGGGCAGAAAGGCTGTAATGGTGGTGGGTGGGTGGGGCATTGGCGGGCCCGTTTTGCGCAGCCTTCACCATAAAAAAAACTTCAAAAAACAAATTCCTGGTGTTTGGTGGGCTTTCTTTCCCCATCTACCCCCCAAGGGGGGGCAGAAAAACTGTAAGGATTGCGGGGGTGGAGGCATGGGTATGCCCATTTTAGGCAGCCCCCACTCTTATTTTTACTTTCTAAAAATAACCTTGTGTCTAGTGGGCTTTCCCCCCCCCCCCGAAGGGGCAGATTAGGGGCCAATACCCCATCTGTCCCCCGGGGGGCAGAAAGACTGTAATAATTGCGGGGGTGGGGGCATGGGCATGCCCCCACCATTATTTTAAAAGTATTTAAAAATCCCTGGTGTCTAGTGGGCTGTTTGCCCCCCTGGGGCGGCAGATTGGGGGCTACTGCTCCCATCTGGCTCCCAGGGGGGCAAGACTAAATTGTGCCAATTTACATTGGGGTGAGCAAAGGCCTTTGCCCAAGGGGCTGCTCCCCCCTCCCTGGTGTCTAGTGGGTGGATCACTGCTTGGGGATCGCCCTCCTATGGCGATATCCAAGCAGGAAGCCACTGGGTAGGGGTACCATTGGAAAGGTGGGAGATTCTCCCCTTTTCAACGATACCTCTCCCCTCTTTCTACGTGCTCAGGGGGCTAAGATAGCCCCCTCAGCATATAGAAAGGGAAACTGAAATGAGCCTCTTGGCTCATTTCGGTATCGGTTTCACTGAAATGACGTCAGCGCGACGTGCGCGCTGATCGTCATTTCAGGCAAACCAGGGGGGGGGGCTCGGGAGCTAGGGAAGCTCTTCCCCAGATCCCGAAGCTTTGGGGGAGAAAAGGGAATCTCTCTGGTGCCCGCACCGGAGGGTTTTCCCGGGGTGGGTGTCATGAGGAGCTGAGGTCGTCATGAGCACACAAGCACTGTGTGCCATGACGAGCTCAGCTCGTCATAAGCAGGGAAGGGGTTAAACTTCTAATAAGGTATGCTAACATACCATGCGCACAAAGCAGGCCTTAGGCCATACTACAACATCAGAGGGTGCTTCTGTGAGCTGTTTAAACTGTATTTACTAGGGACTGTGCACTTCGTTTTTTGGCCAGGAGAGGGAGTAAAGTTTTATTCAAACAGTATTGTTAGATTTCAAGTTAGTGAGGCCTTTACCTGCAGAAGTCCAAAGTGTAGATTGAGCATGTCTGTCTCCTAAGAGATTCTGAACAGGAGAAGCATCTTCCAACTCCCTGGCCAGCAATCCTTGTCTGAGGTCGCTGGGACCTTATATGGTCTGCTAGTGATTGGTGCATGTATACACTGATTAGTGGTTGTATCTGGTGTTTCTATTGGATTAGGGTTAGTGTCTTAGGGTTTTTGTATTTGAGGGTCTGTGATTCCATCAATGTAGGGTTGGGGCTAGGGCTAGGGTTAGGATTTCTATTGGAAGTAGGGACTAGGGCTTCCTATGTTATTGGTTGTTTGGAATAGGGTGGGACTAGGGCTAGGGTTAGACCTTTAATTGGAAGTAGGGATTAGGGTTTCTGGTGTGATTGGTTGCTGGACTAGTTGTGGGACTAAGAGTAGGGTTAGTCTTTCTATTGGAAGTAGGGACTAGGGCTTCCTGTGCCATTGGTTGCTTGGACTTGGGTTGGGACTGCTGGTAGGGCTAGGGCCTCTATTGTACGTACAGATCAGGGTTTTCAAACTGATTGGGTGCTTGGTCTAGGGCTAAGATTAGCTGTAATGTCCTGGTCTCCTATTGGTTCTAGATTTTAGGGCTAGTGTTGTGATTGGGTAGTGTTAGGGCTAGGGTTCCCATTGGCTGAAGGGGTCACCTGATTACTAGGGCTATAAAAGGCCAGGGTTAGAGCGTCTCAGTCCGGGCGTCGAGGCGAAGGGCGGAGAGGACATGGGCAGTTGCCTGTTTGAGACGGACCAGGGCCAGGGCCAGGGCCAGAAATGAAATGCTGCCCATTTTCCCATTGAGCAATACCCAGCCCACACCATCCACATCTACAAACTTATGGATCTATATATTTATGTCTTTCTTCTAATTTAGCATTTCCAATGCACTACCCTATATGTCAGCCTATACTTCGCTCAATATATCTTCTAGCCCAACCTTCTGACTCATCTCAAACTTCTTCCTACTACTCTTTCCAATGCACTACCATATCTCTCATCCTATATATCTATCAATATATCCTCTACATCCACTCTCATTTATCCCAAACCCCATACCACTGCTATGATCCCCAAAATAACCCTTTCTAGGCTCTCTCCTACTCTACCCCTTCTTGCATCATCTGACACCTCTTTTACAATACCGATCCCCTAAAACAAACCTTTCTAAACTCATCCCTCTCACTCCTCCCCTCCAAAACTCCTTTTTTACTCATCCAAATGCCTCCTTCTACTGCTAAAAACAAAAAAACAAAAAAAAATCTTTCACTCTTTTATCCCTCCACTATCCTTTTCAATAAAAATTAACAGACTAACATGTTCACTTCTCATATTCCATATTCAACTATACTAATTTACCACTAATCCTTTATGGATTTCGGAGTGGCTTGCTACTCGCCAGAAAAGCGCTTCAACACACATCAGGGGTAACAAGTGCTATATGAATGCAAATCTTTCTTCCCCTTTTATCCCTCAGCTATCCTTCTCACTCCAAATAACTGACTAATATCAACCACTGAAATTACTTCATATTTCATCATATTAATTCACCACTAATCCTTCATGGGCTTCCTGAATAGCGTGCGTCAACACCCCATCAGGGGTAACAAGGGCTATATAAATACAAACTTTTTCCTCTTCTATCCTTCTGATATTATTCCAAATCCAAATAACAGACTAACCTATCCACCACTTAAAATGTACTTGCATGTTTCACTATACTAATTCAACACTAATCCCCTATGGGTCCCGGAATAGCGTGTTAATCACCGAAAAAGCATTTCGACGCCTCATCAGGGGTAGTAAGCGCTATATAAATGCAATTACAATACAATAAAATACAATATGGTGCAGCCTAGTAGGAAGTAACTCAGAAGCCTGAGCACAATCTACCACAGGGAGGGGGCATTCAGCGGCTCGGCTGCATGATGGAGTGTTCAAACTATATTGAAGAGGGCGGTGTTCGGCACATTTAATTTCCTTATTGATTTAAGCATTTCTGTGGCACGGCCTGCGTCAAGTTCCATCAGAACACTGTACATTTGGTGGAAAAATTAAGAGTTAGGAACCATTATAAACGTGCATGTGTACAGAACTGAGAATGTCGAAATTGAAACATACGTGTTCGGGCCGAGTTTAGTGGATACATTTGTCAAAAAGATGTAGCTTAATAAAAACAAAAACTCTAAATACTAGATCAGTTTTGGACCAAACCCCATATGCCTAAGATTGGGCTAGTATGTCGCTATTGGGATCCTATGTGCGGACTCCATCAAGTTTACATCGTATTAGTTCCTTGCTTTTAAACTGTGTTAAGCAGTCTGTCTCTGGTTAGCACACCATTTCTGGTGCTTTGCAGCAATTTTAAGATCTTAGAGTTTCTTGTTGCTCAAATGGGTATCATTTCTGAGTTTAAATGTTTCTCTTGTCTTCATTGCTTGATTTTGCTTGCGAGAAATTTTCACTTATAGTTGATGAAATGTCACTCATAATTACCCCAAAATTATAAAAATGTCACACATAGCAATTGTTGAAAATGGCCCTTTTTACAGGGTTATCCCCAAACTTTTTGCTTCTTCCTCCCTTGTTTTTCCTGACCTGTGGTTGTTGGCAATAGGACTCTGGGCACTTTACCACTGCTGATCAGTGCTAAAGTGCATAGGCTCTCTGTATAAATTATTATTGTGCTTCGTTATCCATGATTGGCTTATTTGTTTTACCAGTAAGGCCCTAGCAAAGTGCACTGAGTGTGCCGGGGCTGGTAATTCAAATGCTACTAGTGGGCCTGCAGCACTGATTGTGCCACCCACATGAGCAGCCCTAAAATGGTGTCTGAGGCCTGCCACCGCAGTGCCTGTGTGCAGTTGCTAACTGCCATGCTGACCTGACCAGTGTCCACACTGGCCGGGCCTAACCATTCCCTTTCTGTACACATTGGACACCCCTATGGAAGACCCAAGGTACCCCCCTGGGCAGGGTGCAGTGTATGTGAAAAGTAGAGCATGTACTAGTGTGGGTGACATGCTCTGGTTGTGAATTACAGCCATTTTCCTTTTTCTCTATTAAGAGGGATATCTTGCGCATAGGCTATAATGGGGAATGCTGTGTATAATGTTTACCTGCATATCTTCCAATAGGAGCAAGAGAGAAAATTAAAGTCTGGTATCCCTGAACTCAGAATTTAATAACCTATCTTTTAGGAAGGATGGTTTTTAATTTCTGTGTTTGAGAACAGCACTTTTAGAAAGTGGCTGTTCTCTTGTCTGACCTTGGCCTGTTTGTGATTTGATGGTCTGGTGTGTGAGTGACAGGGGCTGGGGAGTCCCCAGGAGGCTGGATGAGTCAGCCCTAGCATGAATAGCTGCATCTGCGGCTTGAGTGGTGGGAGGGGATAGCACCTGGGCCTGAATAGTGCTGTGCCTGGCTTCCACAATGCTGGCTCCACCTCCTGCTGGGTGGCTGATGACACTGCCCCTCTCTCTGAAAGGAAAGAAGAAGTCAGGAAAACCAAGTGCTCCAGGACTGACCAGAACTGGTTAAGCCATGACATCTCTGCCTCCAGAGAACAAAGGAAAGACTGGTATAAAAATGGCTACCCAGACTACAGAAAATTAGATAATCCTGGAATCAAGAAGGAACCTCTGCGAAGGAGAAAGCTGGAAGACTGAAGAGGAATGACTGTCCTGTTGTGTGCTTGTGTACTAAACTGCAGTTGCGTTACTGCCAAGGAGAGGGGAAGGACTTTGCTGTGTGCTGTGTCCCCTTGCTTGAAGAGATCTCCAAGAGCCTGAGGAGAGCTGGCCTCCTGTTAGGAAGTCCCAGGAACAAAAGTACTTCACCCCCAGCTTCCCCTTGAACTCTGCTGTAGGAGTTCTGCTCTTCCTAGAGTGCTTGATCCAATTGTGGGGCCTCTAGAAGTTGTGCCTGCTGTTTGGGAAGCTGAACAGGGAGAAAAGAAGACAATCTGCAATTTTCACGCATCGCTCGCTTGCGGAGCGCATCCCCAACAGTGCGAGGAAATTCCCGCCGCCGCGAAGATCGAGATCGTCACAGCACCTGTTGCCACTGCAAGAACCGACGCATCGTTCGCTTGCAGAACGCATCGCCCCGGTGCGGGAATTTTCCTGTTACTGCGAACATCGTCACAGAGCCATCGCATCGAGGGGCCGCGAGAGGAGAAGATCGAGGAACCTGCGCACCGGAATCCATACAAGGTATCGCATCCCTCCCCATACAGACCAGATTTGTCGCAACACGCCCGCTGCATCCAGCAGGGCTGTCGCATCGCCTCCCCAGGGTCTCAGGAGTGACGCATTGCTTGTTTTTCAACACTGCAGCTTCCATTTGGAACTTTTGCTGCATCTACCGGTACTTTGGGCTAAACGGACGCAACTGGATTATTTTAGCGCAAACCCTAGAACTCTTTGAAAATCATATTCTTGAACTGTGTATTTTGGATTTTTGTCATTTTGGTCTTGTGTAGTTTAGATAAAGATACTTTATTTTTCTAAACTGGTGTGGAGTCCATTTGTGGTGTTTTCGCAGTGTTACTGTGAGTGTTGGTACGAATACTTTACACATTGCCTTTGATAAACCTGTCTGCTCGTGCCAAGCTACCAAGGGGGTGAGCAGGGGTTATCTAAAGAGTGCATCCCCCTTATCCTAATTAGAAGCAAGGGTCCCTATTTGGACATTGGTACCTACCTCTGCCAACTAGAGACCCCCAGATCTAACATTAATCTAAAACCTTGGCAGATATGTCTACACTTGTCGGTCTTGGAAATAAAGGCAGTAGGGACCTCAATGGAGAAAATTACTTATGACCTAATGCTGGGCTCATGTACGGATTTTCTTTTCTCCTAAAAGCAAATTGTGCACAACATTTAAAACCACTGCAAACCCTGTACTTGGACATACACCTTTTTCGAACTAATATGTCTGTGCTTTTTTTAGAAATCTCGTTTTTAGTGTGTGTAGAAATTTTGATGATTAACCATAGCATTAGATTTTCTTCAACACAGGGAATGTTATTTGAATGCCAATTATCCTAGCCGTGCAGAATCAAAAATCGCATTTAATTGTTTCAAAGCAGTGAAAATACACTCGCAGAAGTGTAAAAAGGTATGTTAATTGTCATATAAATCTTATTTGTATTAATATATTTTCACCTCGCAGACTTTCAAAGTTTGTGTGTACTTTAAGATTTGAACTGCAGAATCAAATGGCGGTAATTAAATTTCGAAACGTGGCTGTTCTGTCAGGTATGATTATAAAATAAGATGAAAAGCTCATTCTGTCAAAGCTGAACTGGTAATTATTCCAGATCCGATTTGGATTTATAATCAATGGATCCTTGCAGTATTATTTCAAGAGAAAGCAAAACGAAGTAATAAATTATTTCAGCAACACTCATTTACTTGCTGTAATATTCATTGCATCTTATTGCTCACTGGGAAAATGTAGTTTTAGGGATATGCGAATTGCTAGATTCGTTAACTTTTGTGAAGATGTATAGAAAGTTTTACAATTTCGGAGTTTGCAAGTTTTTCACTTTGGGACATCAGCAAGAAAAGATTGATTTTGTGGTAGTTTTTGTTGAATATGTACCTGAGGCTTCAAATGTGCTCTGCACAAGATATACTTTAAGATAACAGTTATTTTCTTTGTCCACGAATGCACAGAAAAACAGCGAGAATACACTCGTGGAGAAAATATCAGTGTACATTTTCAAGCATACAATTATGATGCAAATATGCAAATAAGGTGAATAGAACTTTATAGGTGTGTTGGCCTGGCTAGGTTTTCCTAGAATTAAATTGATTTAGGGAACATACTCTGTAAAAATTAAAATCTTAGTAAAGGCAATTAATTTTGAACTTTTTTTATGTACAAAAACGAGAAATCCATTTTTGCACACCTCTATGTATACCACCTTGTAAATATTTGGTACACAATTTCAATAATGATAATTTTCATCTGGCCATGTGTACAATAAAATGCTACCTTTATTCTTTCATGGCACAACAAATGGGGTGGGAGGTAGGTAGCACTCACGAAATCACTTCAGGATCCTTATAGCTAAAGGATGACAATAGTTATCTCAATAATGTGTCCTTGTACTCTTCTGTTGGCGGCATTAAACATGGGTCATAAAGTCTACAATGGGTGATATAAAATAATGGCAAATAGTAAAACTGCCTATAATTGCTAGATTGGTTTATAGACAAGATTGTAGGGTATGTTAGGGGGAGCAATTTTATGTCTCTAACCCCCAGATGCATCAACAACCCAATTTGCGATTCCTTAATAGCGAAAAATACCGATTCACTATTAAGGAATAGCAAAATAGAATGCATCGAGAAATCACTTAAAAAATAGCGATTTCTTAGAATTCCTTAATTGCGATTCGCAAATTGCGACTCGCAATTAAGGAATACCTCCCCATTCATTCCTATGGGCCTAGAGGCCCATAGGAATGAATGGGAAGACAATCTCAATTTGCGAATCGCAATTAGCGAATCGAAAATTGAGATTGCGATTTCAAGTGTGCAGGAGTGTCCAAAGGACACCCTGGTGCACCCCTGAAATTGATATGTGCACATATGTTGCCCACACACATGCCATAAGGGCATGTGTGTGCGCAACATGAAACTTTGCATTTTTCAAAGTTTTTGCAAATTATCATGAAGTTCAACTTCATGGTAATTTAAGAGCCCTATTAGCGAAATCGCTATTTTTTAAACTTTAATGCATTGCATTTAAGGAATCTAAATTTGAGATTCCTTAAATGCAAATAATCGCAAATTTGCGATTTCTTATTTTGCGATTTTTGCATTTGGGATGATGCATCCCAAATGCAAAAATACCGGTCGCAAAGGGGCAGATTCTGAGAATCTGCCCCTTTGCGAGCGGATTTTACCTTTATGAATCTATGCCTAAGACATTTACCGCGGTCAAATACGAGGTGCAAAATGTGCTATGTAAACGTTATTGGTGGCACTTTGTAGTTAAAGGTGTCATTTCCAGACATAACTGAGTGTTCAGAACCCGAAGTTACCCTGGAAGTCCAAATGAGGGCTCTTTTGTAGTTTTAAAACTGGCCAGGGCTTCAGGAGGTCACATACATTTGCCCGAATGCTGCCCTCTGTCATTTGGTGTGCATGATTCCATTTCTCTTCATCAGTATGCAAGGGTTGGGGTGACCTGCTGTCATTCTAGGTTGCTCTCCCCATGATGGTGAAAAGGTTTAGAAAGCCCCATATAAGTGACCAGGGTCCATATTAAGGTAAATGCACATTTTAATTGTTTGCATTTGTCGTACCTTCAAAAAGGCGCAAACAATGAAAATGTGCCCTATCCACGCATTCACTGCCCTGGGGGCAGCGCATTCCAGAAAAAAGTGTAGCGGCTGCTTTACAGCCGTTATGTGTTTTCTCAATGCAGGCGGCTACCCGCCTGCGCTTTGAAGGGTGATTAGAGATTCCCTTGTAGCCGTCCTTGCAGGCGGGTGCAGGCAGTGGCTATACCCACCTGCAAGGTGATGTCTGGGGGTCCATAAGACCCCCTTACCACCCTCCAGACGGCTGCTATCAGGGAGCGTATTGACAGTGCACCACCTTTGAAATGGCGCACTGTCAGTGTTCCTCCTGGCAGCATATTTGCTTCTGCGCCCATGTCTGTAATAGGGTGCGTGCGTAGAGGCAAAGGGATTCCCCCAGTTGCATGGAGCATGCTCCTATGCAAATGAGGGAACACCCCCTCAAGATATTGCTAGCCCTTTATGTGTGCCAGCGCTATCTGTATCACAGAGGGTCTGCGCACGATTCTGCAGCCCATTGTGCAATTCCTAAGTGCCCCAGGGTCGCGCAAGGTGGGCTAAAACACCTGCTGCACCCCTGGGGCACTCTATGTAATATGGCCCCAAGATAGCCATGCGACAGACTGCTGTGTTGCAGAATGCCCCAGTCCTCTGCTTCACCAGAGTGAGAATCCCTGACTATGCTCCAGGTCAGAGCTGTGGCAGGATCAGGGTAAGGCTCCCCAGGACCTGGGTTCAATGAGCCGGGTAGTTCAGGGGAACACCTATTTCCAGCTAGGCATAGAATCCATTTTCTGGCATACCATGGTATCCTGAAGGGGTCCCATAGGCAACAGAAGGACTCTCCTTCTTTGCAATATTAGAAGTTCTGACCAGGTCAGAGCTCCAGCTGTCCTGTGGAACTCCTCTGGTCTGGTGCTACATTCTTCTTCTCATTATGTTGTGGGGTCACACAGGCCTGAGGAAGGCCCCCATGCTGGGCCAGTATGGGAAACTCTGCATTCGGCAGCCCGCCAATTTGTAATGCTGCCAGTGACAATGTCCTCAGGCGCGGGAGGGCTACCCTGCTTAGTTAGGATAAAAGAAGTTCTGTACGGGCCCAGGTTTAAAGCTACAACTGGAATGGAAGGGAAAGCCCCAGGATTTGGCCCACTGCATCATAAAGTGCCCAGGACAGGGTGCCACAGGGCTGGGGAAGGATCCCCTGCTTTGCTATAATAGAAAACTCTGACTAAGTCCAGATTTGTCTTGCATGAGTACCCCCGGGACCTGGGGTCCATGCACTGGTCCACCTTGTCTCAGAGGGCCCAGAATGAACTTCCCCAGCCCTGAGGAGGGCTACTCTGCTTTATCATGGTGAAAAGCTCTGAGCAAGCTATGGCTGGGAGCTTCCAATGCCTGGCTGGGCCTCAGGTCAGACCTGGTGTCCAAGTCCTGGTCTGCAGAGTCACTCAGCACCTCTAAAATGTAAGCAAAAACACTTTACAGAAGGCAGGGTGTGACCAGATGGGTGTCTTCTGGGACTGGCTATGTGGTGGCATCTTGAAGGATCTAATGATGCAACAAGAGCCCGGGCTAACGTGAAAATACAGAAGAGGGCTCTTTTGAAGTTTCAAGCCAAGGATTCAGTAGGTTGGATACATTAGCCTAAATGTCACCCTCTAACACCCTCTGTGCACGCATTACAGGAAAGTCTAGTGGCCTTCTGCCAAATTAGCAAGGGTAAGGTTCTCGGGACCTGTTGGTCATCTGGTCATCCTCCACAGGTACTGTGAGGGTCCTGGCAAGCCTGCATTGGTCTGCAACCTGCCTTCTATCCATGCCTGATGAGCCTGTATAGGAGACAAGCATCAGTGAGAACAGGCAGAGTTTTCAAAGAAAACCATTCTGGGCAGCGTGACCTGCTTGAGGATGCCCTGATTCTCTGATGAGGGTTTACAGGAGGCTGGATACATTTGTTTGAATGTCCCCCTCTGTCACCCTGTTAGAAATGGGGGAAACAAGTGTAGAACAATCTTGCAAAATATACAAGGGAGAGAATATGCACTGTGGTAAAGTGCCCAGAGACATAATACCAACAAAAACAGGCCAGAAAGAAATACAAAAGAAATGCAAAATGTTTGTGGATAAGCCTGCAAAAAGGGCCAATTACAACACAAGCCCCTTCTAGCCTAAAGCCAGGGTAGACTAATCAATACCTTGTGGGTTACCCTGCATGGGGTGATAGAACATGGAACCTGGCCTGCAATTGCAGGGGCAAGTTCCCGTTCTTCGCCAATCTGAACCCATCCCTTTGTGTATGCTCGCAGAACCAACTAAGCCAACCCCTGGGGACTCCTTAGCAGTCTGCAGCCAGAAACAAGCTCCGGGCCATCGTGGGTTTCTGGTCCCTGCCATCTCACAGAGTGGGAGCGATAGTCCCAGGTACATAGTATCCTTGCCCCACTCTACCTCTTACCAGTGTAGAGGTTCTACTTTGCCACTGGTCCCTCAGCCTAGGGTCTGCACCCTCAGGCTGGCTAGGGGTCATGGGTGAGGCTCACCTCCACCTACCCCTCCTTCTAATTCACCCTCCTCCTAAAAGTTGACCACCCAGAACACAGAACTGTCACGGCTGCTGGTATCAACCGTCCCACACAATTCTCCCACAAGTTCAGGGGTTCTACCCTGCAACTGGCCTCCCAACCCAGGGACCACACCCTCAGATTGAACCGGGGCCAGGGGTGGATCCTCCCTCCCCCTGCACCCCCTTCCAGAGTTCTGCATCCTCCCACCTGGAGTCATACCCCAAGAAGCCGACACTGTTAGCAGTTGCCCCTCCCTCTAGGTCAGGGGTTACAGTCTGAACCCGGCCTCCCAACCCAGGGACTACACCCTATGGCTGAGCCTGTGCTTGGCAACTCGAGACTCCCTGGGGACCCCACCTACCCGCCCTAAGGGTAACACATTCCTCATGTGTTGCATGAAAGTCTAGTAAAGAAAATTTCTTCCCTTGGTAAATTATTCACAAAAACAGGAGGGGGGACCCTGATCTAAATATCTGAGCCCACCCAGTCAAGGATTCACTGCGTTACTTAACTGACTAATACACTTCAGCAGCTGTGGTAAAATTCATTGTTTATTATATATAAAAAAATATTTGTACAAATACAATCAATTAAAAACAATACGTGCCAAATACATTACTTTCAAATCTCACAGAATGAAACATACACTCTCTGATGCACATGAATTCAAAATACAATATAATCAATTAACATTTGACATTTAGTAAAACTGAGAAATAAGAAAAAGGGAAAGGAGAGACATGCAAAAGACAGTCAACTTGTCAATAGTTTTTACACGTTTCTGGAGTTTCACATGAACACCATCCTGAGAAACTATAATTATTTATCTACAGGATAGGTCTTTACTCCCTTAATCGTGCAGTAGGGCGTCGACGCGTTTCGATGGTTTTATTGTTCTATTACCATCTTTATCAAGACTATAATGATACGTCTCTCCTATTTTATGGCACTGGTTGGTTGCCCGTGGTTTATGTTCTCCTGTGGATAAACATATTGCCATCAGAATCTTATATACAGTACATTCTACATTTTGCAATACAGTTGGTTACAATCTCTTTTTCCAGTGCTAATGTTCTAATGTGCACATATATTTATTGGCATCTTGATGTTCATAATATCATACCACAACCCAATTCTCAGATATAACTGGCCTGAATCATACATACATCATATTCATTAGTGTATCCCATACTTGTAAATTAAATTCTCATGCTATACATATTTTAGTACGTCTACTCTAATCGATACCTTTGTGAGTCCTCCTGTAACCACCCTGTTATTTTAAATGCTGTGTCCATCTTTTTTAGGATCTTATCTGCCCATATGAGTTACCCGATTACAATCATGATGGTCTCATTTTGGGAGCCTACTTTCTACTTATTCTTAGGGCTATATTCCTCTCTCACCAGTTTTAGTCTTAGACACATATTAGAACTAATCCTATTTTGTTCTCTTTGTTACCTTTTACATGTTACAGGGTTGCACGGGTTTTCAGATTGGATGGCCGGTTTTCCTTCCTGACCTATATGTATTTTAGACAGATAGACATACTTTTGTTTCTAATGTCCCTTGCAAGGCACAGAAAAGGATTACTCTCTTGTCATGCCCCTTGTTTATTTACCATTGAATCTTCTTTCTTATTCTGGTTCTGATGAGGTTGCAACGTTGTATCTCTCACACTTTCTTTAAATAAAACCGAACCTGTAATTTGTATGAATTTAAGAGAGAAAAACAAGGGATGGTTTTATCCTTAATTCTCACTCGTGAAGCTCCATTCACGTGTGTAGCAGCATATTATTTTAGTAATTACCTTCAATTTTAGTATAGGCAGTGCTCTATCCCCTTCTCCAGTTTTCTGTTTAAAATCAGTCTGTATGTTCTTATTATCCTTTTGTGTTGTAGCCGATATCGGTAAATAACAATATGCATCCTATTTACTAATTTGGCCCTATCAATATACTCTGCGTTCTACAAACACAAACACACATCTTACCCCTGTTTGTAGCGGTATTTAAGTTTCTATTTTCATCAGGGGCGGGTACCGTTTTTATTTCATCTGTACGTATCTGTTAAGGATAAGGCATCGGATTACTTCACTATATCAAGTGTTCCCCGTTTTTAAATCTTCCTAGTAAGCGAGGTTTTCACTCCTGCGAGTCGAAGAGGTCTTACCGGTATAAAGCCGAACCCTCGTTTCCCACGCCCCTCGTCTGCCTCAGCTTCTCGGCGAGTCAGGAACACAGCGTATATCGCCACGAAAAAAGAGACCATTCTCCATTATTCGGCCCTTTTTAAACATGGAGCTAAGTTCTTCTATTGGCTCCTTGTAACCCGTACCCGGTGAGTTAATTGTTATCCTCTCCTCCCACAAAGGGTTTCGCGCGTAGACATTGTTTGCGTTCCAAGCGAGTTCCAAGCCTCGCTTTGAAACGCGATCATTTTTCCTTAGATTACGCGATATCCGGGGTTGATTGCACATTCTGCTTGGGTTTCAAGCCTCGTTATCAAACGCAGCCATTTATTATCTCACCTCCTCATTAGCCGGCAAGCATTTCAATAAAGCTATTTACCTCGATGTTATTTTTGTCCCTAGGTATTTATTATGCAGACGCATCGCCTACTGGACATACATTGCGCATTACTACCAATCTTATTTGTTCTCATATTGAATCCAGCTATATTAATACAAGATATTATTTATAGAAATATGTATGTTTATCATCTTTTATGTCTTACACAACTCAGGTGTTTCCCTATATATATTGATGTCATGGGCTATATGTTTCAGCTCAACTTATGTTTCCTAAAAATGGGGCCTATCTGTATATATACATAGTAACAGATTTGTTAATGCATAGTGCTAGATTTATAATGTCACAAATGCATCCCCCACCAGTATTGGGATACCCTGTTCATCGATTGGCCACGATTTTCATCCAATCCTCTCTTGAATTTAAGCCTTTATTAATTGTGTCCAGATAAATCATGAACCACTGTTCTCTTGATTTACGTATCAGTTCTAAATTTCCCCCTCTTCTACTCATATTTACCTTTTCTAAAATGAACCATGTAAAGTCGTGACATCCATGGTTCATGGTTCTGTAGTGATCTGTTAGGGGGGCATTATCTTTTAAGTTTTTGATTGCTGATCTATGTTTGAGCAATCTAATGCGGAGTTCCCTCCCAGTCTCACCCACGTAGCCTAGGCCACACGGACAGATCAGGAGGTACACCACACTCTTGCTCCTACAATTGTTTAAACTTTGGGGGTTCAATGCTTTACCGTTGAATTGCAGCGTCTTGCTCTCAATACAACTTGGACAGATTGAACAGGAGCCGCATTTATAATTGCCAAGTGCCTTCCTGTTCCCGAATACAGTATTTTGAGAGAGGCAGGAAGAATTCTTAAAGGTGTGTACCAGGGCGTTTTTAATCATTTTGTTCCTCCTGAAGGAGAACAGTGGTTTTGCCAGTGGTACTGTGAATTCGCTGTTCAGGATTTTCCAATTACGAATAACAATATTTTTTAATGTATTGCTCACTCCCGAATATTGGGTCACAAATACTATCCTGTTCTCGGTCTTGTTAATTTTCTGTCTGTTAATATCTAAAAGTGCATCTCGATTAAAAAATCTCGCTCTTTTTAGGGATTGTTTTATTAGTTTTTTCGGATATCCTCGTTCTTGTAGTTTACTGCTTGTAATCTCTGCATGGTGGTAAAAGTCATCCAGATTAGTGCAGTTTCGCCTTAACCGCAAAAATTCCCCAAAGGGAATGTTGTCTTTTTGGGATCTAGGATGGTTACTCTGGTATTTTAAAAGGCTATTTTTGTCAGTTGGCTTTGTATAAAGCTCCACCTCTAGTTTACCTCCAGATTCTTTTAATTTGATTTCCAAAAAGTTCACATTATTATTGCTGTAATGGGCTGTAAATCTTAAATTTTTGTCGCCCAAATTTAGCCAATCCAAAAAGGAGGTGAGTTCCTCACTTGCACCGCTCCAGATGAATATAATGTCATCTATGAAGCGGTGCCAGTGGGTAATATTTTCAAAGTATGGTGCTACTTAGTTGTAAATATGTTTTTGTTCAAAGTTAGCCACATAAAGGCAGGCCAGGCTGGGGGCACAGGTGGCCCCCATACTGGTCCCCTTCACCTGTTTAAATAACTCCTCCTTAAAGAGGAAGATGTTGTTTTTTAGCACCAATTCAATGCACCCCAGGATGAATTCTCTATGCTCTTCCATGAGGTCACCCTCCTCCAATATGGTGGATATGACCTCAACGGTATCGTCCTGGGGAATAATTGTGTATAAGGCCTCAATATCGAGGGTTACCAGATATTGAGTGTCCCTATTGAAATCTATTCCCTCAAAGATGGAAATGGTATGGGCTGTATCTTTTAAGTAGGATTCTTGAGCCTGAACTATTGGACGCAAGAAATAATCAGCATACTTGCTGAGGGGTTCTAATAATGATCCCAGACTACTAACAATCGGCCGCATCGGCGGATCCTCCGTGTTTTTATGTATTTTGGGTAATCCGTATATTGCTGGAATTATAGGATTACTGTTGAACAAAAAGTTATATTCATCCTCACAGATCAACTCATTTTCTCGACCATGGTTTAAAAAGGTGGAAACATCTTTCTTGAGTTTATCAATCATTTTATTAGAAACTGGAATGTAGTGTTCTTTCACGCCCAAAAGAGACCTCATTTTCTTTTCATAATCAGAACTGTAAAAAATAACAACCCCTCCCCCCTTATCGGCGGGTTTGATTGTAATTTGGTCGCAGCTCTGTAGATCTTTTAATGCAGTTCTTTGGCTATAGGACATATTATTACTTGTAACTGTGTTGGATGTCAGAATATTCCTCACCTCTATTTCTACAATTCTTTCGAATAGTTCTACATTCCTATCGACCTGATTCAGGCTCGGAGTAAAGATTGATTTTGGTTTGAACCCAGTTCTGTTCGATCTTGGTTCATAGTCTTTATCAGCAAAAAATCTGTTACGTCTCACCTTTCTAAAAAAGCTCTTCATATCCTTCTCTAGTTCAAATTTATTTGGTGGGGCACTAGGGGCAAAACTAAAGCCATTTTTTAAAACCTCTATTTCCTCATTAGTAAGGATTCTGTCTGAGAGGTTGATGATAGGAAAATCCCTTACCTCCGATACCTCGCATTCCTTGTTTTGAGGTAATTTGGAGTCCCCATGTTTGGAGATTGATGGTTCCTCATGGGCTCTTCCCGGGAATAATTCCGATATCCCCTGTTACCCCTGTAGGGGCGCCCCCCTAAAAAAGGTTGCTGTTCCTTCTGGTGAGTTGGATTTATTCTCCCCATATATTCATTAGTTTGTTCTTCGTCTTCACTTGATCCAGAGGTTTCAGAGAATGTAATTCTCCTATTACCTCCCCTGGAGTATATTTGTCTAGTCTGTTGGGGCCTATCCCATCTCTGGTCTCTCTTGGTGGTGTAATAATCTTTTTGGAGGAAGGGATATGCTAACTCTGCGCTAAAGTTTTCAATATCTTTTTTCAATTTATTCGATTTTCTATTGGTTAAGTAGTCTTGATAACCTTCTATGTCTTGCGCTAGCTCTTCTAATTTCTTTTTAACATCATCTACCATTGTGTTTTGTTTCAGCGCTGCCTCCAATTCATCAATTTGTTGACGTTCCAAGATTATAACTTCCTGCGCTGTTTCTATAATCAGGATTAACCAGTCCCTACTGCATCTGTTTGCTATGTGCGACCATACTTCGAGAAACTTTCTGTTTTCTGTGAATAGTCCTGGTTCGTTTCTAATGCGGAGTCCTAATGGAATGACTCCTGCTCTTAGGTACCCCATGAGAAATTCCGCATGGAGTTCTGTTCTTATCAATTTCTTCCTAAGATTTAAGATTTTCATTAATTCTTCATGTCCATTTTTATTGTTAATTACGGAGCCCCCTGATTTGGGTTGTTGGTTTAGTAATCTGTTAAATTGGTCCTCCGTAAATCCAAACGTTTTAAGACTATCCATGATGTATTGTAAAAACTGGTAAAATTCAGTTGGGCAATTAAGATACGACTATGCTATATTCTTGTTATTACACAAGTCGTTCTGTTTCGCAACTCTCCAGCTCAACCGAGCTGTGCAACAATTATTTCAAATTTGAGAGAGACCCCCTTACAACCAGGGGAATTAGAACTAATCCTATTTTGTTCTCTTTGTTACCTTTTACATGTTACAGGGTTGCACGGGTTTTCAGATTGGATGGCCGGTTTTTCTTCCTGACCTATATGTATTTTAGACAGATAGACATACTTTTGTTACTAATGTCCCTTGCAAGGCACAGAAAAGGATTACTCTCTTGTCATGCCCCTTGTTTATTTACCATTGAATCTTCTTTCTTATTCTGGTTCTGATGAGGTTGCAACGTTGTATCTCTCACACTTTATTTAAATAAAACCGAACCTGTAATTTGTATGAATTTAAGAGAGAAAAACAACCCTCCTGTTTTTGTGATTAATTTACCAAGGGAAGAAATGTTCTTTACTATTGAAGTACCCTATTCCCCTGGTTGTAAGGGGGTCTCTCTCAAATTTGAAATAATTGTTGCATGAAAGTCTGCCTGGCACTGATCTCCTGACCACTGCCATCTGACAGCACGTGAAAACCCCCAAACTAGAAGCGGTGTCACCAGGGTAATTCCTGGGGAGCTCTACATTAAGAGTTGGGCTCTGACCAACTGGTTCTCCCACTAGGAACTGCCTCCCCCTCCTACCCCTTCATCTGGCCTTCTGCACTGTCCACTCAGGAATGGTGCTGCCAGACGCCAGAACTGGTGGGACCCCGTGACAGCCGCCCCCCAAAGCTCTCTTGACACAATGGAATACCCCCAGTGGATGGCCTTCCAGTACAGACTAGTCCCCCCTCCTGGTGTTCACTCATGGAACCAACCAGGCTCTGGAACTGGGCTATGGGTAATCTGGGACTCCGTCCAGCCTTACCCCTCCTCCTCACCTGAGAAAGGACATGGGAGTCTCTCACCATCCCACCACACTGAGACCTATCCTGGCTACTACAAACCTTTCCCACCACCCTTGATTGGGAAAACCTGAGCCACTCCCTTTAGGATCAGTCCCAAATGTCTTTCCCTACCCTCTGGCACCCACCCAGAGTTCTGCGTCCCGTGCAGGTTCCCTGGGATCAGAGAACTTACACTCCAACAGGAGCTGGCATAGCCTTGTGCTCTCTGACAATCAGGTTGAACAGCCCTTCAAAATTGTTTGCTGTGCTATCCTTCACCCAACCCTCCAGTGCATTACACAAATCTTACACAAACTTCCCCCAAGACTGGTGAGACAGTTTCCTACTGCCCTTAAACCTCAAACTATACCCTTCAGGTGTGAAACCCTCTTCCTGGGAACTGAGTACCATGCTCTTGGATCTGGGATCAAAAGTTTCTACACTTGACACAACATTGCTGCCACCACTGGACTCCACCCTCACCGGTGAGTCCAGAACACTGAAACTATGCTCATTGGACAACTTTACTCAAGAACCAGTTTCTCTCTGGCAAAGGCCCTCTCTGCCTCTGCAACCAGCTCTGCTAGCTCCTTGGCATGCTCCAATTTGAGCCTTTCCAATGCCACTGGTGCTCCCTTCCTCCTGCCTGTCCACCAACTTATCTGGGGACAGATAAAGGAGGTGACTCTACTCCAGAACCTAGACCCAGCAAGGGACTCCTTCTCCAAGGGGTCCTCTCTACCTACTGGTGTCCCTGTCCAGTCATACTATACCTCCTGCTTAGATTCTCCAGGGCCACTGCCCTCCAGGGGTGTGTACATGGTAACCTTCCCACTTAGAGTCCTCCCTATTTCTAGTGTCCTTCTTAGGGTCTCCCTCATAACCACTACCATCTCTGTTGGCGCCTCTTCAGGGAACTTTTCAGCATAGTACTGGGCACTACGATAGTCCTCACATTCCCTTCTGTCCTCTTGCCACCTGAGCAGGATTTTCTGAAGGTCTAGCGGGGCATCTTCACACATCAGCACTATTTTCCTCCCCCTGCAGAACCCCTTTAACTCCTCCAGTTTGTATTGTAAGAGGCCATGTATGTTAAAGGTAGGTTCCATTTTGGCAAGATACTAATACACAAGTGCAACACAGGATACCTAGGTGCAAGAGCTAAAGCAGGAGTACACAATAATGAAAAATGACTAATGAGAGAAAATCAGGAAAAAAACAAAAACACATGATTGTCTAAGTGCAAAGTTTGTAGTGCAAATATGAGCCTTGGTGGTACTGTGCAAATGCAAGTCCTATCCTCACAGCTGATCATCAATATTAGAAACGGGGTTTCTGGTTGGCTAAGGTATGCATCTAAGCCAGGCAGAACCCACCCCTTTAACCAGGGTAAGGAAGTTACACACCCAAGATAACCCCTGCTCATGCCCTTGGTAGCTTGGCAGAGCAGTCAGATTTATCCCAGAGGCAATGTGTAAAGCATTTGCGCAACACACACACACCAGTGACAAACTACAGGGGGCCACTGCTCTCCAGGGGTGTGTACATGGTAACCTTCCCACTTCGAGTCCTCCCTATTTCTAGTGTCCTTCTTAGGGTCTCCCTCATAACCACTACCATCTCTGTTGGCGCCTCTTCAGGGAACTTTTCAGCATAGTACTGGGCACTACGATAGTCCTCACATTCCCTTCTGTCCTCTTGCCACCTGACCAGGATTTTCTGAAGGTCGCAGCTATCTCTGGGAAGCCTGCAATAGTTTCTGTCTTATCGGAGCTTTGGGAGCCAGCTGTCCTGTTGGAAGAAATCGGCTTGGACTAACTGCCGTTACTCACACAGGGGCCGGGACTGCGAGACCCAGGGTTCCGCGCATACCAACCCAGCGCACCTTGTGTCTCTTCCCCTCCCCCTACTCCTCCTACATAGCAACGCCCCCAACGCTTAGCAGGACGCGAGCGGGACGCCCGGGCGAAGCCCGGACAAAGGGCGGACAGTCTGCGACAGTCCGCGATTGGCAGCGACTGGACTGGGCCAGGAACATTGACTTTTCATCCTCGTGAGTGACCTTAACTTTTCAAGATAATTCTTGAAGTACTATTGTTACTATTAAGGATTACCGACTGAGGGCTAAACAGTACTCGCTAGTATTGACTCGTGGCAAAACAGACTTGATATCTTTAGGGGCCATTCTGATTGTGGAGCGTTTTTGTTTTCAATCATGTCTAAACAGAAACAATGTATTGCCCCATCAAACACAATGGACAATTATTTAGTCCAAGTGGTTGCTAAGATAAATAATGATAGACGGTCTTCTCTGGGTTTGAGTCTAACACCTAACATGATTCTAACTGACTCCCCTCAAGTTATTACACAGGATTTAGATAATCCCAATGGACTAGGGGTGTTTACCCAGACTAGTATTGATAGCCCCGCCCTTAATATATCGTTCCCTCTCACACAGAGTAACCCTCGAGTTAACTTACAGGATGCAGAAGATGTCATTGAGCAAGGGGTGCCCTCCCAGTTTGGTACTGATAGTCCTGTGAATAATGTACTGTCACCAGTCATATTGAGCAAAATAATTGAGGCTGATCACGATGATTCAGATCTAGATTTAGAAATCGTGGTGGATAGTTCCCCTAAATCTATACCTGTTCCTGCACCTAGGGTGACAAGAGGGGTCACAAAGGGACAACCTAGACGTACTGGATTACGTTCTAGTAGAAAAAGACCAGCAACCCCACCTAGGAAAAATAATATAGACACCGTAGTAGCTGAGGATGAGGGCAGTATGATGTGGGATGAGGCCAACATTAAGAAACTTATGGGACTGTTTGACCAAAAAATGAGGGGTATAATTAAACCATTGATATCCAAGATCGACCAATTAATCGATAAAGTTCATAAACTTGAGGGGCTCCTGTTGTCCACAAATGAAAATATGGGAGAAATACCCAACCAGGTGATGGACAAAATAGAGCAAATTAAACTCATAGAAGGTAGAATTGGAGAAAGTGGTTCAGACTCATCCACCTATCTCCATACCATTTCCAATAGAAAATGCCCATTGTGCACTAGATCCAATAGCAACTAGCGGGTCGGGGGAGATTCCCTTCCTGAATCAGGCCCAGTGGAATTAATCGTAGAAGCATCTCCGCTCATCCTGGTTCTTGCAAATGTTCCAATTCTAAAACCTGGCCAGATAGAGTCTTCCCAAGCACTTCTAAGCAAAGCTTTACACTGGCTTACGAATAATATGCACATTACCCATTGGGGCAAACAGAAACTTGCAGAGGAACTACTAACAGCCAGGAGAGTAAAATGGATGGGCAATAGCCCAAAAAGATTTGAAGGTGACTGCGTGGTTCTTAATTTCAAGGGGCCAGAAGTATTGCCTGAGATCCTACCTAATCTCTTGCCCCCACAACGTAGAACAGCAGAAATCATCCCTCTCACACTGGACTTCTTCTATAGTAGAAGAGGCTTTATTGCAAAATCAAGTGTCTTAAGAACTAAATGGACTACAGTGGCAAATAGAAGGGGTGGGGGTGTGGAAGGGAGTGTCCAAAGAGATGACTGGGGTGTTAACTTAGAAAACAGATTTGCTGCACTATCTAACTTAAATGATTGCGATTGACTCGTATATCAAGCCCCGATTCGGATAGCTAGCACCATGGAAGTTCTCAACAGTAAAATTGGGGAGGGAGGGACTGATTCCTTGGAGTGGTGCAGATGCTTAGGCCAGTGTAATGATAGTGAGCCAGTACAGGAGAATTGCCCATTTAATCCCATAGGCATCGCTTCGGGTCCCTTAACAGTAGAAATAACACAGAGGAATATAATTGAAAGCAGCCTCCCAAGAGCAGGCCAGTTAGGGTTTGCCACACCTGTGAAAATGATGAGTTGGAACATTGTAGGCTTACGCTCAAAAAGAGATGATATAAAATGGCTGGGTCTGCTAAAAGAATGTGATGGGGTTGCCCTTCAGGAGACGTGGGATAGGGATTGTGATTTTTGGTTAGATGGATACACTTCTCATTTTTCAGCTGCTCAGCTATCGAGTTCAGGTCGAAATAAGGGTGGTTTGTTGTTTTTGATATCTGTGAATGTGAGGGGCACCATAAAGGTTTTGAACACATTATCCATTAACTTTTTAGCTGTGGAGATTACTATGCCTAACAATTATAAATGTGTCTATATTAACCTTTATAATAGCATACATAGCACAGTACCAAATGACAACATTAACTCCTTGACTACGTTTTTATGTAAATATAAGGAGAGTCAAACAACTTTTGTATATTTTTTCCTGATGGGGGATTTTAATATACATTTATGCCAGCAGAACTGCCAGTTTAGAGATACTATTAATACTGATATGCTTCCCTATCCACACTTTGAACACTCTGTAAAGGGGTCTGCCCTGGAAGAACTTCTCTTAGAGAATGATTTATATGAACCAGAGTTCTATGACATTAATGAGAGGGCGCCAACTTACAGTGCTAGGGACAGCAATACTATCATTGATTATATATTTATCTCGCCGGGCATGCTGGAAAATGTAATTTTTTATAATGCTTTACACAGAACATTTAGTGATCATAATCCTGTAATTTTAGAGGTAGATAACAACATGTTGTTTTTTAACAAAGGAATAAACGTGGAATCATTTACAGATCTAAGTGTTAAAGACCAGGGAAGACGGGTTAAATGGAACAAAGTCATCCCAGAGGATTTCTTATATTCCTTAAAAGAAAAGGTAGGCAAATAAATTTACATCTGTAGGGACCCACTACAGTATGAGGGGAATATAATTTTATCATTTGAAACAATTTGTAAACAGTAGCGGATGATTTAAAATGTAAATCGAAAAATAAGGTGAAAAAGGAAAACGGGTGGTTTGACAAGGAATGCTCCAAATCCCATAGAGACTTAAATAAAGCATTAAAAAAGATACCCAGAGATAAACAAGAGGTGGCCATATTTAGGAAAAAAGTATAATTCAAATATCCTAAGACGAAAAAACGAAATTAAAAGACAAGCTTGGGATGATTTATATGATAAGGCAACGCTGAGGGATAGCGCTAAATTTTGGAAAATTGTTAATACCCCCTTATTCAATGGGAAAGATAATGCTTTATTACAAGTAAATATCCCGGAACAGGATTGGTTGGATCACTTCCAAAAAATCTATGGTAGTAACCTTGATTTGGACACATTAGACCAAACCCTGTTGGAATCACAGGAGAACCTACCCAGTTTTACCATTAAAGAGGTACAGAAAGCCATCGAAGAAACAGCAGGCAAAAAAGCCCCAGGTCCAGATGGCGTCCCGGCAGACATGTTTAAACCTAATCCCGACATGTGGGCAGTGGTTCTCACCAATGTCTTTAATGTGATTAGTCTAGATAAGTTAAAAGCCCCAAAATCATGGTCAAAGTCCACCATAATCCCCATTTTTAAGAAGGGCCAAAGGGGGGACCCAAGATGCTACAGGCCCATATCCTTGTTAGATTATTTGTTTAAAATCCTGGGCAAGGTTATCCTAGAAAGAATCTCATCTTGGGTGACAAATAAAAATATTCTGTGTGAAGCTCAGTATGGCTTTCGCTCAGGAAGAGGCACAGAGGACCAATGCCTAAATTTACATCTCACACTGAGTAAATACACAGTAGCATCAAAGGGGATGATGTACTTAGCATTTATGGACTTGTCCACAGCCTTTGACCTAGTTAATAGGTCAAGGCTGTGGACAATTCTTTTGGAAATGGGCCTGGAAAGGGAACTTGTAAATTTCCTGGCGCCGCTACACAGTGATCTGAGGGCAACTATTCGCATGTCTCAAGAGGGAAATTGCACTGCTTTCTTTAAGTCTGGTAGGGGGGTGCGCCAAGGGTGCATTTTGGCCCCTATGCTTTTCTCCCTTTACATCAATTCAATGGGAAAATCGTTGGAAGCAGCCTCTATTGATGTACCGCGTATGGGTGGCTCCTCTCTGCCGGTTTTATTATATGCCAACAACACGGTTTTATTGTCAAGAACCCCACATGGTTTACAACTTTTATTAAACTCCTTTGGGTCATTTATGCAAGATTTGGACCTACTAGTTAACATAGAGAAATCCCACGTAATGGCAGTAGGTAAATGTAAGAATAGTATTAAAACTCTCTCCTGTAATGGCTCAGTGCTTACCAAGGTCAAAGTCTTTACCTACTTAGGCGTGGTGTTCGATGAGAGGGGGACATGGGCACCACAAATTAAAAGTAAAACAGCGGCAGTCAAGAGATCGGCTGCCGCTATTCTGGGCTTTGCAAAACGACTGGGTGGTAAGCCAGCTGAGGCCATATTGTCCATCTATAGAGCCAAAACCTTGACTATTGCCAGGTATGGGGCATCGATCTGGGGCTATAAAAATGTGGCTCAAATACAAAGAGAGGAAAATATATTCTTGCGATCTATACTGGGTCTCTCTCAATCTATCCCAGCATTCTCGGTTCATATGGAATTGGGGATGGGGTATATCGAAGATTCACTGTCTCTGGCCCCGCTATTGTCATGGATTAAGATATGGCTTAACCCAGTTTTAACTTTAAACCACAAGATTATTGGGGATTGTATGGGGCAGGACAATGCGGTGGAGATCGGGTGGCTAACACATATTAAAAAATTTGCAGTATACTTGGGCCGTCCCGATCTATATTTTAAACCAGAGAGCTTGGTGAAAGGATATGAATTGGGTTAAGATCCACTATACAAAGAAAAAGGAGGCAGCAAGGGAGGCTAGAGAAATCCTGAAGCCAACTGTAAGGTCCCACTACATGACGATTACATCGCTATCTATTCAACCTTACCTGATGATAGTAAATAAACCTTTTCATCGATGGGTCCTTACAAGATTTCGCTTCAATTTAGCTCACTTTCTCTTAGGAGAATATGAGAAGTGGTGTAAGCCCCACGAAAATGCTCCCTGCAAATGTGATGACTTTTCTGACCAGGACCTATTACATTTTGTGTTCTTCTGCCCCCTTTTTAAGAGCGGGAGGGAAAAGTTCATCAAACCAATACTGAAAAACCAAAGGTTTATGCAGGTTAAACCAGCCTTATTGTTCCTGCAGCTTATGGAATCCCCATTGGTTATGTATGGGGTAGCTAATTTTCTGATTATGTCTATTCGATCCAGACAAAATAGATTGCGGACAACTATGACCTTGAACCATTAGTAAAAATTAATTATGAACTATGTAAACTTTATAAATTTTTCCTTGCACTTAGCACTTTGTATATAGAACTGTAAGAACCTTAGAATCTATTAAATTTTGTAGGATTTGCAAATTTTTTTCTGCAGCTGTAAAAATGGTTGCTTTCAACTCTGATCTGAAATGATGAAGATGTGTACATTGAATTCATGTTTTTCCCTTTTTTTTGTTAAAATTTTGTAAATATAGGTTTTAAAATTGTTTGTCTAACTACTTGTGTTTGTATGATCAAAAATGAATGTATAGTATAGCATACTTTTATGATTTTAAAATAATCGCATAAAGTGTATTTGATTCTGATTCTGAAACTTTACTCAAGAACTAGTTTCTCTCTGGCAAAGGCCCTCTCTGCCTCTGCAACCAGCTCTGCTAGCTCCTTGGCATGCTCCAATTTGAGCCTTTCCAATGCCACTGGTGCTCCCTTCCTCCTGCCTGTCCACCAACTTATCTGGGGACAGATAAAGGAGGTGACTCTACTCCAGAACCTAGACCCAGCAAGGGACTCCTTCTCCAAGGGGTCCTCTCTACCTACTGGTGTCCCTGTCCAGTCATACTATACCTCCTGCTTAGATTCTCCAGGGCCACTGCCCTCCAGGGGTGTGTACATGGTAACCTTCCCACTTAGAGTCCTCCCTATTTCTAGTGTCCTTCTTAGGGTCTCCCTCATAACCACTACCATCTCTGTTGGCGCCTCTTCAGGGAACTTTTCAGCATAGTACTGGGCACTACGATAGTCCTCACATTCCCTTCTGTCCTCTTGCCACCTGAGCAGGATTTTCTGAAGGTCTAGCGGGGCATCTTCACACATCAGCACTATTTTCCTCCCCCTGCAGAACCCCTTTAACTCCTCCAGTTTGTATTGTAAGAGGCCATGTATGTTAAAGGTAGGTTCCATTTTGGCAAGATACTAATACACAAGTGCAACACAGGATACCTAGGTGCAAGAGCTAAAGCAGGAGTACACAATAATGAAAAATGACTAATGAGAGAAAATCAGGAAAAAAACAAAAACACATGATTGTCTAAGTGCAAAGTTTGTAGTGCAAATATGAGCCTTGGTGGTACTGTGCAAATGCAAGTCCTATCCTCACAGCTGATCATCAATATTAGAAACGGGGTTTCTGGTTGGCTAAGGTATGCATCTAAGCCAGGCAGAACCCACCCCTTTAATCAGGGTAAGGAAGTTACACACCCAAGATAACCCCTGCTCATGCCCTTGGTAGCTTGGCAGAGCAGTCAGATTTATCCCAGAGGCAATGTGTAAAGCATTTGCGCAACACACACACACCAGTGACACACTACAGGGGGGTGGAGACAGCATTGCGAAAGGCAGCAACAGCCCTATTCAGGTGCAGGTGCAACGCCTCACACCACTCCAAATGCAGACCAGGCCTATTCAGCCCACCTATGATTCGCCCAGGAAAGTCAGGACACACCCCAACTCGACT
The DNA here is from genome assembly GCF_964261635.1 of Lissotriton helveticus. NCBI lineage: Eukaryota > Metazoa > Chordata > Amphibia > Caudata > Salamandridae > Lissotriton > Lissotriton helveticus. The sequence continues at coordinate 464,416,843 of NC_136067.1, read as the reverse complement.
GTGACTGTCTACAGTGAATGCACATACTCAGCCCCAGTCACTACAAAACCAGACACTGCATGCACAGCCAGGCAGGGCACAAAAAGCCATAAGCACACAGTGGCATTTCTAAAATACTAATAACAAATCTGCTTTCACCAATGAGCAGGATTTATCACCACTATTCCAAACATACCAAACGTGGCCATGTTACCCCCTTTCATATCAGTAATTTACACTGAAACACATATCCCAATGCAAACCTGTGAGAGGAGGAGCCTCACAGTAGTGAGAAACAAAATAGGCTGTTTGTCACTACCAGGCATGCCACACAATAAAGGTACATATCCTACCTTTTATCTACACTGCTCCCTGCCCATAAGGCTACTTAGGGCCTACCTTAGGAGTGACCTATATATAGTAAAAGGGGAGATTCAGATGTGGCAGACACTTTAAGTGCCACGTCACTGCGGCAGTAAACTGCACAGGAAGGCCCTGCAGCGACAGAGGCCTGAGACAGATTTGAAAGGCTTCTTCAGTGGGTGGTGTAACCTGCGCTGCAGGCCCACTTGTAGCATTTAATTTACAGGTCCTGGGTATATGAGATACCATTGTACAAGGACATACAAGTAAAATAAATATGCCAAACTGGTGTAGACCAATCTTACCAAGTTTACAAGAGAGAGGAAAGGCACTTTAGCACTGATCAGCAGTGGTAAAATGCCCAGAGTCAGAAAAACCAACAAAAACAGGTCAGAAAACAATATAGGAGGAAGGCAAAACGTATGGGGATAACCCTGCCAAAAGGGTCAGTTCCAACACACCCTGTGTGCATGCATTACAATAATGGCAAAAGGACTTCCTCGTGGCTTAGTAGGGACAGGGTGATCAGGACATGCTGGTGTTCCATTTGCTTCCATGGTCACTGTGAAGGCCCGGGTAAGTCTGCCCTGAGCCCTTCACTTGCAAAAGGAAAATTTCAAAAAGATCAATCCATCCATTCACGGGCCAGGAAATTGAGACAAGTCCTCACACATGTACCTGCCATATCTTCGCTGCAAACAAAAAAATCGTGCAGACACATTTATGAAGTTGGGGGAATTAGCGGTGATGTGCATTTAAAATAGACTAAGGTGCATAACAACATTGTAAATTTCATGCATATGCCGAAGGACTGATTAAAGACAGTAAATTGTAGTAAATAACTGCGAAGGGGAAAATCAGAAACAAGGACTTTGGATTCACACAAATGCACCGAATTGGCTTTCAGCTTACATTTTCACAAACTGTGCTTTTCGTGAACTGGATAGCAGTCATTTGTAAAGGATCAGATAGACACAGAAAAAGATGCACATTGGCTGCTCCAGCAATAGGTACAATGGGGCATATCATCAAGCAGGGCGATAGGCAATTATCGCCGCTTCGGCCGCTAAGCGGCGATAATTCTATCGCCCTATTAGCAAGCTGTCGCTAACTGATGTTAGCGACAGCTTTTAGGTGATAGCGAGCAGTTTGGGGCCCGCTTTGCATGTCAGTGATGTTTATCACTAATGACATGCAAAGTGGGCGTACCCAACCAGTTAGAGACTGAAAGCAGTCGCTAACATCGCTATCGCCTATTAGCAAGGCAGGCGCAGCGATGGAAATATTGGCGCTAAGCGCGAATTTCCAAATACTAACACCTACCCAGACCAGTTCTTAGCCATGTTATCCAATGGGAGGTGGATAACATGGCTAAGAGCATTTTGTCACTAATGCGTGAATATCGCTGTATTCTCAGCGATATTCACGCATTTCGCCGCTATCGCTGGATATTTTAGCACAATGGAGAAAAACGTTGCTAATAGCATGTTTTGTCAGCTACCATATCCAGCGATAGCCAGCGATAAAAGAAAATGCGCTAAGGGCATTTAGCGATAAATATCGCTATTCCTTGGTAATATGCCCCAATGTTCCTACAAATGAGGGGTCGAAGGGAGAGGGCGATGATTTGCTGCATAAGAATCAATATTATCGCTTGGCTAATGATTCTGTGAACCACAGGCACTGCTTCCCACCACCTGCCACCAAAGACATCGTTAATGAGTGGAAAGGACAGCTAAATGCATCCACTTCCCACTCACTTACCATCCCACCACATGTGAAGGTTAATGCAGCATTGTAGTCATGTACAATGGTTCGTTCCAAAGAACTGCAAATAACCTCTGTAATATCCCAAACTAGTCAGAAGCTATGTCTGCGACAATATTGGATTACATTGTTCAGCGCCCTCATAAGCTTGTGTGCCTACCACAACCTGTGCCACGGGAGTTCTACACAATTTCCCATTTCCTTTGGATGCTGAGATCTATTTACACCAAACTTGTTGCACTACAATCACGACAAGAGACAGAACATATTTTCGCAACAAAAAACTTTAGGATAAAAAAAAAACACAGAAGGCAATATATGATGTCCATGGCCTCATGCAGAATATCAATGCCACTTTCCTCGGATTCAGCCATGACAGGTACATCCTTAGACTGTCTGCGGTAAGAACAGCAGCGTAGTTGAGACCGTACATTATGGAGAACTATGGGACATATTATCAAGAACCGGCGTTACGTTATCGCCGCTTTTATCGGCAGGAAACTGCCGATAAAGCGGCGATAATGTGCTTAATAATATGCTCTATGAATTCCAATCGAAGCCCATGTTAGATGTCTTCACATCTAACATGAGCTTCAATTGGAATTCATAGAGCATATTATCAAGCACATTATCGCCGCTTTATCAGCAGTTTCCTGCCGATAAAAGCGGCGATAATGTAACGCCCGTTCTTGATAATATGCCCCTATGATTCTTAGGGGAATGATGTCATTAGCAATGAACCTGACAGTTGTGTGTTTGAGTATGTCAATGAGAGGACATATACAGATGTCCTTTCACGGCATGTGAAATAGCAACCAAGGCACTTGAACTAAAAATTCTTTCCAATCAAATAAATAAATTTAAAGAAGAAGAAGTAGTAGGTCTGTACTCAAAATTTATTATTGACCTTATCTAAAAACAACAATCACAAAACATACAAAATAACCATCAATTTAGACATTATCAAGGTATTCATAAATTCAACAATACATAATCCATACACATTAAAAAGTAACAAATCACAGTTTAAAAGGTGACATAACAGATAGTTCTCTACGCGCGTTTCGGCGACCAGCGCCTTCTTCTGGAGTAGCCACGTATATCCTAAAAATAGGAAAAAGCAATAAAAGAAAAACAATATTCAAAACAATATAACATGATAGATTTACAGATACCTATATATAAATAAAGATTCATAACACAATTAAAAGCTGGTACAGTTAACCTACAGTAATATAATTACATCTTCTTTTTAGAGGAACAAAAACGAGTTTAAATAACTCAGTACTGCCCTAAATAAGGGCTTTCATTTCTTTGTGCATTTCAGTTTCAAACCTAGGATCAACATGTAGAGAAAAGGGGGGGTGAGAGGGGGGGGGGGGTTCTTTAAAAAAAACATGAGTTGAATTTCCTAAATGGGTGAACCACCATTTATTTCTGATTATAAACATAGAGCGGAAACACCATTATTTTTAGGCAGAAGTGCTCTCATATGTTGAAAAGTAACCACGGCCTACTTACTCAATTAAGGAAGTAGACAGCAACCTGATTTCATGAAGCCTCAGCGTAAATGCATAAAAATCTTCTACGAGGCAATGAGTGATAAAGGTAAGTAATTGCTTTTGTATAAAGTTGTTTATTTAGTACACCATTTACAGCTATAATACTTACATGTTCTAGCATGAACTTAGTCGCAGATTAACCTCAAAAAGTAAATTAATATCTTATAGTGGTGAGGGGATAGAACGGGATAAGCTGAAACGAGAAGTACATTTTAATTATGCAACCCTTTTTCCCTTAAAGTGAGATTGAGAGCGTAAGATATTCTAATAAAAATCACTTCAAGTTACCTGATCCTAATTCAAGACTGTCTTGTCTCACTAATAGTTGACTGAAGTGGTGGGGTTCTTAATTCGATAATATTTGCCCTATTTTGCAAGAGATAATCCGATTCTATTTAGACATGCCGCACAATCATTGTCGTTTAAAGATTAAAGGTAGACATAATTCAGAAAAATACCTCTTATGTTTGTAAATGTGGAGACCCCACACGGATCGCACTCAACTTCCAAATTGCCAAGATGTAAGACCTTTTTGGAAGACCTTTCATAGGAGATTAGTAACGGTCTATTAAGAAGAAATGATGCGAACCGACGTCAGTAAATATTTTCTAAAACATTATTTTTTGGATGAAGCGCAAGTAAACCAATGTTACCTGAATTAATATCGCCAACCAGCTTCCTGTTTCTATGTTGCTAAAAATATCTAGTCTTGACACACACACGGATTCTATGGATGAAATACACATAGTGTCATTAAATAAAGTAAAATGAAGTCGGTGATCTAATGAAATCGGTAATCTAATAATGTGATAATCAGGAGAAAATACAAATAACTCTATAAGTACCTGGTCTAAAATGTTTAAAGTCCTGTCTCGCTTCCCAGTTTGTTTAGTTGATTGCGTATTAAGATGCCACAAACAACAAGACAACAGACATAAATTTGTGAGTCATTACTCAGTTACAACTTAATTTAAAATGATTTTGCAATTGTGGTGTCGGTTTAGAACGTACCTCAATTGATATGAATACTACACGAATTGCAGCAGAGAAGTCTTCTTGATATGAAGAACCTTCCTTCATTTAGTCAGGCATAAAAGGAATGCCGGCGAGATTACATACAAAAAGAAAGACAAAATGTTTTAAAAGAAGGGGAAAATATTAGCGAAGTTATCGCGCTTCTGAACGGCAATATCAGTCAGAGCTTAAAGCTGCCTAAAGGTCATGCCGGCATTATAAACTCTCACCAAAGTGAACGTAGTTTAGCGTCGATAGAAACTGGGAGCGAGGCACGAGATACCAAGGCTTCCGGTAATAATAGCAACCGTTTGTCACAAATGCTCGTTATTTAAGCTCTGTGGTCCGGAAGCTGAAGGCACAAAATAGTTTCAGGTGTGTTATTCCTGAATTTGGTTGAAGCGCACACGCCCCTCCAAAGTGCAAGCAAAAGCGCCGAGGCACTAACAAAGTGTGTATATTTATTTATTTATTTATTTGGCGATTTGTAGAGCGCCTGGTGACCCGGAGGCCTCCCCGCGCTATAAATCAGTGGAGACCAAAAAGGGGGAGGGGGGATGGAACTATTTGGGAAAAAGGAAAGTTTTCATTTTTTTTACGAAAGAGGGCGTGACAGGATTCCAGACGCAAGCTGCGGGGAAGTGAGTTCCATCCTGAGGAGGCTTTGACCGCAAAGCGTCGCCCACCGGTGCGGGCCTTCCTGAATTTGGGGACAATGGCCAAGTGTTCGTTGTCAGAGCGAAGGAGTCTGGGAGCTTTGTAGGGGTTGACCATGTCTTTCAGGGCGGCTGGACCAACACCGTTGATGAGTTTGTGGGTAGTGCACAAGGCCTTAAATTCTATTCTCTGGCGAACAGGAAGCCAGTGCAGGGCCCTAAGGGCAGGCTTGGCCGAGGCTCTGGGGGGGAGATTCATAATGAGCCTCGCCGCCGCATTTTGAGTACGTTGGAGTTTTGCCAAAGTAAACTCAGGTGCGCCGAGGTAGACGGCGTTGCTGTAATCAAGCCGGGCTAGGATGAGACCCTGAACCAGTAGTTTTCTGGACAGGGGAGGGAGGAGTGGAAGGATCTTGCGAATAGATCGCATGAGTCCAAAACATGTTCCAGCAGTTTTGGCTGCCTGAGTCTTCATGGTTAGGTCAGGTTCTAGCCATACTCCCAGTGTCTTAATTTCTTTTTTTGGTGTTGGGATCTCACCAAAAACGTCCGGCCAGACCGACGGAGGAATGGAAGTCCATTTATTGCCCAGGAGCATGATTTCGGTTTTTGCTCCATTGAGCTTCAAGGAGGACTCGCACATCCAGGTGTGAATATCCTGGAGGCAATTCAGCAGGTTGTCTGGGTGGTTGTCCAGGTGGGATAGTGACACGACGAGTTGAGTGTCGTCTGCATAGTTTACTATTTTTATCCCGTAAGGGGTGACGACATCTTCAAGGGGGGCCATGTACACATTAAACAGGGTGGGACTAAGCGAGGACCCCTGGGGAACACCACTAGTGAGTGGTAGTGGGTCCGAACGTGAGTTGCCGTCCCACACCTGAAATGAACGGCCGGATAGGAAGGAGTCAATCTAGGCGAGTGCAATACCCGCAATTCCTGCCCTGGCCAGGCGATGTAAAAGGGCACGGTGGTCCACCGTATCAAAGGCTGCACTGAGGTCCAGGAGGATCACTGCCACTGATCCTCCTGAATCCAGAATGCACCTTGCCTCCTCGATGACGGCGAGGAGTGCGGTGTCCGTGCCATGGCCGGGACGGAATCCAGTTTGGCCTTCTATTGAGGCAGACGAAGGACTCCATGGGCCTCATTTATGAAAAGTGACGCATCGCTGCGTGAAAACAGCGATGCGTCACTTTTCACTGCGCTCTCCCTGCGACATGATTGATGAGTCATATTTATAATATGACGCATCATGTCGCAAGGAGTTACAGATACCTCAGTATTTCTGACGTATCTGTAGGCGCAAAAGTGACGCATTGCTGGAGTGTGTCACAAAAGTGACGCAACTCCAGCAATGCTTCCTTTCACATGGGGAAAGCCCCATGTGAAAGGGCTTGCCTCAGTCTTATGCCTGCTGCGAGGCAGGCGCAAGATTTTGACGCAACAGCGTCCTAAAAGTGACGCAGTGAAATCTCATAGATTTCACTGCGTCACTATTACGAGGCTTTTTGCGGGTGAACGCCCCCTCTGCATACATTATACCTGACGCAGGTATAATGTAGCGCAGGGGTTTACAAAGTGACGCATCTGCTTAGATGCGTCACTTTGTAAATAGTGCGCATCAGGAGGCAAGTTTTACGCCGCCGATGCGTCACAAAAAGTGACGCATCGGAAGCGCAAAACTCACGCAAGGCCTCATAAATGAGGCCCCATGTATTGTCTGATCGACAGTATTTCTGAAAGGAAATTAAAGCGGGCAGTTTCTACAGTCTTAAAACACATTCAAAGATGGACCTGAGTCTGTGTCATTAGATAGCTCCAAAAACGAACCAAAATAATCGTCTATAACGTAATCGGCTAAAAAATAAAAAATAAAATAAAACAGAAATAAAAAAATATAAAATTTAAACAAATCATTAATGTATAAAGCTGACTTTGTCAACAATGGACAGATGGAAAAAACTAAAAGCTCGTATTTTTATTAGTTTTCAGCCATTGACCGACATTCAAAATTGAAATATAATCGTATATTTTCTCGTTTAATATAATATAGCCAATTACTATGTCGCAGTGCCCATATTTATTTGTTCAGCGCCCTCATAAGCTTGTGTGCCTACCACAACCTGTGTCACGGGAGTTCTACACAATTTCCTATTTCCTTTGGATGCTGAGATCTATTTACACCAAACTTGTTGCACTACAATCACGACAAGAGACAGAACATATTTTCGCAACAAAAAACTTTAGGATAAAAAAAAAACCACAGAAGGCAATATATGATGCCCATGACCTCATGCAGAATATCAATGCCACTTTCCTCGGATTCAGCCATGACAGGTACATCCTTAGACTGTCTGCGGTAAGAACAGCAGAGTAGTTGAGACCGTACATTATGGAGAACTATGGGGCATATTATCAAGAACCGGCGTTACGTTATCGCCGCTTTTATCGGCAGGAAACTGCCGATAAAGCGGCGATAATGTGCTTAATAATATGCTCCATGAATTCCAATCGAAGCCCATGTTAGATGTCTTCACATCTAACATGGGCTTCAATCGAAATTCATAGAGCATATTATCAAGCACATTATCGCCGCTTTATCAGCAGTTTTCTGCTGATAAAAGCGGCGATAATGTAACGCCCGTTCTTGATAATATGCCCCTATGATTCTTAGGGGAATGATGTCATTAGCAATGAACCTGACAGTTGTGTGTTTGAGTATGTCAATGAGAGGACATATACAGATGTTCTTTCACGCCATACCCACAATACGTCAATAGATATGCAACAACGTACTACATGAACAATGTAAATTCTGTTACCTTCACCTACCATTGATGATATCACACACAGAGGTGACTATATCTGTTGACGCCATTCCACCACCCGCTACCCTGCAGAGCACAGGTTCACTACTGTACATTTAGGTACAAAAGCCATTGTTTAATGTATGATTCAACAGAGAATGCAAGATCCTAATGGCCTGTAGTCTGCTGCGAATCATATCTTTAAGAAAGAGTTTAGATTTGGCTTTAGAGGAACATCACTACTAAGTGCAGTTCAGGACCCTCCACTAGTCCAACGCCATAAGATTGGAAATCATGATGTGGCTATATTTTTCACATGAATTAATTAGAAACATATTTATTTACTAACAGTAGGTCCGACATGGCATCTGTCAAATGGGAAATGATTATGAGAAAAAGTAGAATAGTAAACAGCATGAAAATAACTTTCGACTATAATGTTAACTTAACCTTGCCAGGTCAGGCAAGACAACAACATAAACATGCAGCACTGTTGGTGCACGACACACCCATGTACTTCCAACTTACAAGTTGGAAGGAAGAAAGGGCATATTATCAAGGGGGTTTATCTCTGCTTTTTTGGCTTTAAAAGCCAAGAAAGCGGAGATAAAATTATCTCCCTATTACCTAGCTGTCGCTAACACCAGTTAGCGACAGCTAGTAGGAGATAGCGTCCATCTTGGACCCCACTTTGCATGTCAGTGATATTTATCACTAATGACATGCAAAGTGGGCGTGCCAAGATGTTAGCGACTGGAAACAGTCGCTAACATCGCTATCTCCTATTACCAACTTTTGGAGATATTCGCGCTAAGCGCGAATATCTCCTAAAGCTAACACCTGCCCTGAGCAGTTCTTAGCCATGTTATCCAATGGGAGGTGGATAACATGGCTAAGAGCATTAGCTCGGTAATACATGAATAGCGCTGACTTTTCAGCGATATTCATGCATTGCGGCCGTTTATCGCATTTGCGATAAACCTTGGTAATACCAAGGTTTATCTGCGGTAAAAATTGCCGCAGCTCAGCGGTAAAAAATTGTCTCTAACCAAGCAATAGCGATAATTATCGCTATTGCTTGGTAATATGCCCCGAAATTCGTTGTCACAGAATTGCGTGCATATAAACATAAGATTAAAAGTACACAAATCATACAGAATCAGCGTCACATTAACATTAAATACATCTATTCAGCGCTTAATTTATAAAAAGCGCCAGTATCCGACCCAAAAGTTTGCAAAAAATCAGCGGCCAGCGATATTCCAAAATACATCAGTTGTAGACTTCATAGCCTGGACTCCACCTCATGCCTCTTAAACCCACCAACAGACAGTGGCTGACAATTTTATTTTCCTTTTTAAGTTTCATTTTCTTCCCTGCATTCTCAGTTTGTCACTATTTTAATGTTCTTCTCTTTTTTCTCCTTTTTGTTTTTGTTTTTCTCTCTCTTGCTCTGAATCAAAGTCTGTTAAGGAAAAATAACTGCCGTGGGTCGCACCTACAATTCCCAGCTGAAATTAGGAACCTAAAGTCAAATACAGCCATGGAAATTGATTACTACAAATCAAAAATGAAATTATGAAACCATAACTCATTACTATGCAAACACAACTCCTGAAATTGACATTTACTAGCTTTTTCCGTGCGAACTCACACAAGTTGCTGCTCAAAAAACTAAAAAGTGAATTGATGTTCTAATTGCATCATGTAAGTGCCCAGACGAAACTCTAGAAAATGTGGACCTCGGACTTTACATGCGAGGAGCAATTCCAGATTGCAACGTTTACATTGCGTCTTATAAATAATTTTTTTATGACTATACATGCTAGTCCAAATATTACAGGCATTTAATTGCAAAATGATCCTAGAGCAGTAAAGCACGGATATCAAAAGTGAACGATCATCATATGTGGCCTTCCTCACAATGATGACGTATCACTGATTTAATCTGGCACCTATGCAAGTCACAAAAGATACTCTGAACTTTCCATTGTCCTGTTCCCAGTGGTGACCTATTAATGAGCAGTAGATGGTTGCCAAGTGTGGCAAAGCGACCACGATTGAATTCCTCCAAAAGCTTCACCACCTGCAATATGACTTGTAAGAGAATTGGATGGAGTCAGATGCACATCATCATTGTGACTCACATTCCAATCTTTTAGACACATTATCACATAACTTTCAAGTGCATCATCTTTTCTGAAAACAACAATTGATGGATGGAATGCAGAACAATGTCAGACATTGGGAACAGTCCAGCCTGAACTGCCAGGCCAGGTCCTCGCTGGACTGGGAAAAAGCATCCTAGGACCAGTTTCGGGGTTTCACCCCTCATTACACACGATAGCTCGACTCCAGATGCATGGATTGCACGGGACCCACGTCTGGGCATGCCAGTCCCGCTCGGGGTGACAAATGCAAAAACAACAATTGATGGACAGAATGCAGAATAATGTTATATATTCTCCCCAGTACAGAGATCTGGGCCTAAATCCATCGTTTTATTGCTCACCATGCCAATCCAGTTTGGATCCAGCCATATGCAAATCAGTGTTGACCCTGCACCCAATTGGAACAGTCCAGCCCAAAATGCCAGGCCAGGTCCTCCCTGGACTGGAAACAAGCAGCCTAGGACCGGTTTTGGAGTTTCACCCCTCATCAGCCAGGATAGCTTGACTCAAGTGGCATGGAGAGCACGGAACGCAGGTCTGGACATACCCGTCCCACTCGGGGTGACAAATGCAAAAACAATAATTGATGGACAGAATGCAGAACAATGTCATACATTCACCCCAGTACACTTTGCGCCCTACGTAGGATGGGTATGCCCAGACGTGGGTCCCTTGCTCACTGTGCCACTGGATTCAAGCTAGCCTGGCTGATCAAGGGTGACATACCCGGAAACTGGTCCCAGGATGCTTGCTTCCAGTCCAGGAATGACCTGGCTTGACAGTTCGGTCAGGACTGTTCCCATGAGGCACACAGTCAATCAATCAATCAATCAAAGGCATTTGTAGAGCACACTACTTACCTGGAGGGTCTCAAGGCGCTCGGGGGGGGGGGGTGCTGCTACTGCTCAAACAGCCAGGTCTTGAGCTTCTTCCTGAAGGAGAGGTGGTCTTGGGTCAGGCGCAGGTCGGTCGGGAGGGAGTTCCAGGTCTTGGCGGCCAGGTAGGAGAAGGACCTTCCTCCTGTTGTCGCTCTTCGGATGCGGGGGACGGCGGCGAGGGCGTGGTTGGTCGATCGGAGGTGGCGTTTGGGGGCATAGAAGTTGAGGCGGTTGTTGAGGTAGCTCGGGCCTTGGTCGTGTAGGGCTTTGTGTGCATGGGTGAGGAGATGGAAGGTGATTCTCTTGTTGACGGGGAGCCAGTGCAGGTCTCTTAGATGTCCTGAGATGTGGCTGCGTCGGGGGATGTCGAGGATTAGTCTGGCTGAGGCGTTCTGGATCCGCTGGAGTCTCTTCTGGAGCTTGGCGGTGGTTCCGGCGTAGAGGGCGTTGCCGTAGTCCAGTCGGCTGGTGACGAGGGCCTGGGTGACCGTCTTCCTGGTCTCGGTGGGGATCCACCGGAAGATCTTCCGTAGCATGCGCAGGATGTTAAAGCAGGATGCGGAGACGGCGTTGACTTGTCTGGTCATGGAGAGGGAGGAGTCCAGGATGAAGCCCAGGTTGCGTGCGTGGTCTGTCGGTTTGGGTGCGGTGCCCAGGGCGGGGGGCCACCAGGAGTCGTCCCAGGCGGAGGGCGAGGAGCCCAGGATGAGGACTTCCGTCTTGTCTGAGTTCAGTTTCAGGCGGCTGGTCGTCATCCACTCGGCTACTTCTTTCATCCCTTCGTGCAGGTTGGCTCTGGCGGCGGCGGGGTCGTTGGTCAGGGAGAGGATCAGCTGGGTGTCGTCGGCGTAGGAGATGATGTTGAGGTTGTGTTGGCGTGCGATGGCCGCGAGGGGGCTCATGTAGACGTTGAAGAGGGTGGGGCTCAGCGAGGATGCTTGAGGGACGCCGCAGATGACTTCGGTGGCCTCTGACTTGTACGGTGGTAGACGGACTCTCTGTGTTCTTCCGTCGAGGAAGGAGATGATCCATTCCAGTGCCTTCTCCTGGATTCCGACGTTGCTGAGGCGCTGCACTAGGGTGCGGTGGCAGACGGTGTCGAATGCCGCGGAGAGGTCTAGGAGGATGAGGGCCGCTGTTTCTCCGTTGTCCATCAGGGTTCGGATGTCATCGGTGGCGGCGATGAGGGCGGTCTCGGTGCTGTGGTTGGCACGGAAGCCAGACTGTGAGGGGTCGAGGGATCCATTCGTCTCGAGGAAGGCGGCCAGCTGTTTGTTGATTTGCATATGGCTGGTTCCAAACTGGGGTGGCATAGTGGGCAAAAGAACAATGGATTTAACTGAGATCTCTTGACTGGGGGACAATGTCTGAATCAGTCATCATTCCGTCCAGCATTTGTTGCTGACACACTTTTCACCCAAGTGGGATGGGTATGCCCAGAAGTGGGTCCCTTGCTCACTGTGCCACTGGATTCAAGCTAGCCTGGCTGATGGAGTTTGACATGCCCTGAAACTGGTCCCAGGATGCTTGTTTCCGGTCCAGGGAGGACCTTGCTTGGCAGTTCGGTATGTACTGTTCCCATGAGCCACAGGGTAAAGACTGAATTGTATATAGCTTGGTCCAAACTGGGGTGGCATATTGGGCAAAAGAACAATGGATTTAACCCAGATCTTTTGACTGGTGGAGAATGTCTGAATCATTCAACATGCCATCCATGATTTTTTGCAACATCATCTTTTCTGCCAATTACATCACATTGCATGCATTGCTGTGCCTTCATCATATTGGTCAGATGATCTCGATCTGGGCATTCCCTTACTGATACCTCTGAGACGTTAAAAACGACTATCATGTTGTTTTTCAATTGAAATCAATGCTTCTCAACCTGCTGGTACAAGAAACCATCACCCTAACCATGAGCTCAGTCATAGTTGACACCTCCATAAGTGTCAAAAAGAGTAGTGTCAAAACGTTTACTGTTCAGAAATGTATGGACACCTCTTGAATGTGTGGACCACATCTACAAGGAAATATACTGCAGCGGTTTTTGGGCATTATTCATGATAGTAATTTCAGTGTGTCAATGTATTGATTGCAATGGACTGGGCATAATCTGTTCTTTATTTCTGCAACCAGTAACTCTCATGTGACTGAAAATCCTTGGGTATGTGTGTCCTCATCTTCTGTCTCCTCCGCCTTATGACAGCTCAATCAGGGCATTCAAGAGTGTATTGGCATTCACACTAGTGTCTTCATTAGATGTATTGTCCAACTGAGGTGCTGACAAAGGGTTGGGCACATGCCTGGTATCCTATCCCTGCTGAGCATGGGCAAAGCACTGTTACTTTTGGATACTGTCAGGAGTGTTGTCAGTTGACATGTCATCAGTGATGTGACATCACTCATTACATGTAGCACGCGATGAGAGTAGGACCTGGCCTCTACACAGCTGTGGGTGCTGTGCTGCGGGAGTCGAAACTTCAGTGCACATATGTTTCATTTATTTATTTAGTGATGTATTTTTGAATGTTCGTAAACTGAACCGTCTTTTAATGCTGCATTTGTAGGGTCTAAAACATATTCTATTTTTTTAGTTTTATGACAACACATGTTGGCTTTTTTATTTAGATATTTTTGTGTGTTTTGTTTTTGATTTTCTGTGATGAAATACTCTGTAAGTCTGGCAACGACCCTCTTGTGTTACTTGTGTTTTTATATTTTTTATTTGACGGCCCATCATTAAAGAGATTACTATCCAGTTTGGTCCACCCATGTAGATCAATCATTTTCATTTTCCATGCACCACCTAGAATCAGGCTCTTCTACCTGCTCTTGCACAACTTCAGCAGGCACTGTTTCCTATTGTCTCTTCCACTGTAGTTCACCCTTGGAAATCTCATTAGGATGAAGTACACGCAGATGCTTCACCATCTCCCAGGTGCCCAATGAGTAAAGACCCCTGTGGTCCCATTGTAAAACCACCTGGCAAACCTCTTGTTCAGTATTGTTCGATTGTTTGCATAATTATTTTATATGTTTATGTTTCACTTTGTCTGACAATATAGAGATGTGTTTCTATAGGTTTGCAAGGTTTATATTGTATTTGTGCAAAAATATGTAAGTTATTACATGTTACATGGTGATAGAGTGTGTAATAGTATAAATGTCACACTTGTCATAGTTAGAATAATGGTACATTTTTCGTTCTGTTATTTATCAGTTGATTTGTGGGCATAGGACACTGCTGGGATGTTTTTAAATGGCTGGGAGCGCTTTTAAATCATATATGATATGTGTTAAAATTTGTTTTTCTGGTTGACAGATGTATGCACACTGTCCAAGCAGGTTCTTTCTTCTTTGCTGTTTCCTGCTCTGCTGTGCCCGGTCCTGAGGACCACAGCATCCAGCCTGCCTCCCGCTGGGGGGGGGCGGCACAGCTGACACGCATTCGAACAGCGCCTGGAGGCCCTACGAAAATGCTCACAAACTCCCGCAACGCAGGTTCTTTCTTCTTTGCTGTTCCTGCTTTGCTGTGCCTGGTCCCGAGGACCACAGCATCCAGCCTGCCTCACGCTGGGGGAGGAGGGGGGGGGAGCACAGCTGACACGCATTCCAACAGAGCATGGAGGCCCTAGAAAAACGCTCGCAGTCAGATTCCCGCAACACGGGACGCGAGCGCTGACAGCGCCGGAGGAAGCCCGGCCCAAGGGGGGATCCATCTGAGCCCGTCAGAGACTGGAGGAGACCCGGCTGGGCCTGCTCCCTAACTAATTACCCTCGACATTATTTCTTAAGGCATCCAGCTTCAGGTATATCAGAGCTTATTTTTACCCTTTCTGCCTGTATGTGTTCAGAGACCACTAATTATTAAATTTGCGGTGACTGGTGCATTGTTAAAATAATTATGAGTAACCCAGCTGTGAACAAATGCAAGGGGGCCAAGGGGACTTGGATGCATTCATTATGAGGGCAGAATCACTACTTTGTCACGAGATCGAATAAACGGAGAGGCGGATTTCTTTAGATCCCTCATCTTTGCAGAGGTGTTCATCTTTAGGTACACACACTACCGGATGCCTACCTCAACATCAAAGCTGTCTATTTCCCACCATTCAAGGGGCGGTTCTGGTCACTTTGAACACTTCGGTCCCCGAGTCTGAAGACTCAATAGCATCACACATGAATACTCCTAGCGGGCTTAGTATAGCTACAAGGACTCTGACTTCTAATCTCCCCTCGGTGGGCACAAAGGTAAAGGCACCAAAGGAACGCAAGAAGGGCGTGGGTGCCCAGAAGCCTAAACAGCAAAAGGTGCCTAAGTGCAAACATGTGGTCGCAACTTTTTCCATCGGCACTCAGACTATGGACGCACACCCCTCAGCGTCCCCCTCCAGCTGGGAAAATAAAACTGCTATTATTGCTACTGGTGTTACTACTTTGGTTTCTGCCCTTGAACAGATCAAAGACCGAATAGACAAACATTTTGTTTCTTTGCATGGTCGTCTTGAGCATCTGGACAATGTATTGACCAATATGTCAGGGCATAGCGAGTCTCTCTTTACCTTAGTGAATGTAAAGGCCACTAAGGCCTTGGAAGTCCGGTGATCTGACAACTCTACTAATTATTATAAGTCAGCCCTGGTTCCTTTAGAGAAACTGTTGGCTATGACACCTGTTATTGAGGATCTGTTGAGTAAAATACAGGTTGCATGTTCCACTAATAGTCTGCAGAACCGTCTGACAAGTGCATTGAGTGATGGCAGGGGACCCCAGACTTCTCTTGCTGATAATTTGCAATCGGTTTCTGGGAAATGTGTTGGTCCTAAGAGTGATCTTAATACTAATCATAAAAAAACGCAAGTGCAGATAGGGCCTAGAAGTCATTCGCTTCCGCCTAACCCCCGTGTAAAACAGAGGGAGAGAGAAAATGGGGAGGAGGTGCTCTTAAACCTGCCGCCAGAAGCCCCTCCATATACAATAATTTTAATGAATGTTCCACAATTCACTTCAAAGTCAATCGAATCCTGGGAGTCCCTAAGAAACAAGGCTCTCTGTTGGCTTGGTTCTAAATCTGGCCTAACAGATGCCTTATTCAGAGAGTTTAAAATGGTAAGAAGGGTGGGATGGGTGGGGAAAAGAGAAAAAACGTTGCCCGGAGACTGTGTTGTTCTTATGTTTAAAATGCCAAGCTTAGTACAAGAGACATTGCGCAGACTAGGATCTAATCATGTGGGTAATCAGGGAATAAACGTACTGCCCCTGGTTTACATTTACCCTCCAATAAATTATACTCCCAATGTTATGCAGCAGAGTTATTCTCATTCTATAAATCACTCTCCCTTTAATTTACCTTTGTCTAACAGATTTGATATGTTTTCTTCTTTGGAGGATGATGATTGACTTGCAAACAGAAGTAATCATGTTGTACAAACCCAAATACCCAGAAAATATCTATCTGCTCAAATTCTATCACATACAGTGCCTTTGGTTGATGTTCATCAAGTTGACATTGAGGCGGGAGACATTTCCGTTGACCCCAATATCGAGAACAGAACATCACAACAAATTATTAACAAGCCTTACGCATGTTCATTCATCAGCTCCTGTCAACATTCAAATGTGCCCATTGTTAATCCTTTCTATAATGATTGTGCACTCCAGGGTGTGCCTAGGACAAACCAAATGGAAATTCCTTTTTGGAATGTGGCAGGCCTTAAGGCCAACCTGACCAACTCTGCATGGTTGGAATTTATCAATCAATTCGACATTATATGTATTCAAGAAACCTGGATTGATAATGTATAACACATAAATGGGTATAAAACGTTCTTCACCCAGGCAGTTCCCTCCAGTCATGTAAGGAAAAAGTGTGGGTTATGCACCTATATCTCCTATAGGTTGAATGCATTTAAGATTGATTTTGTGGAACCTACATTTTATTTTCAGGTGCTTAAATTGTGCATAGATATTTCTCACTGCACATTATTAATACACTTTTATAACAATATACCTGCTGGGGACACTGAACAAATCTTAAAGCATTTACAGAAAGCTTTGGATAATATCCAGCAAATAACTAATAAAGACCTTTGCATAATCTAGGGCCGTGATTTTAAATCTGGACCTTGTCTACACACAGCAGGAGATGTCTGTGGTATAGCACTAGATGTTGACAAGGACATGTCCCGTTTCCTGCATTCTGCTACTGGCAATTATTTTAATCTGCTTAAATATGGATCTATGACATAATATCGACAGACAGAATATCTACATACAAAAATATCGACATCAAAAATATCGGAGTTATATCTTCATAAAGGTAAGTACAAAAAAATCGAAAAAATAATATCGTAGTACAAAAATATCGAAATTAAAAAAAATATCGTTTTTTTAAATGTATTATTAATAATGTAAAAATAATTAAAAAATATATATAATTTTACAAATATTAAATAAAAACATTAAAACATATTAAAAAAATTATAACTAATACATATACATTTAAAATAAATTAAAAACTCTACATATAAATTAATATATATACTTACTCCACATATTGCAACAGTAGGAAAAGCGTTGGATAGCGTAGGGGAAAAAATTACTATTCCCACTCCAGAGGGTGCAACAGTAGGGAAAGCGTTGGATAGCGTAGGGGTTTAAATTACTAATCCGACTCCAGAGGGTGCAACAGCAGGGAAAGCGTTGGACAGCGTAGGGGTAAAAATTACTATTCCCACTCCAGAGGGTGCAACAGTAGGGAAAGCGTTGGATAGCGTAGGGGTAAAAATTACTATTCCCACTCCAGAGAGTGCAACAGTAGGGAAAGCGTTGGATAGCGTAGGGGTTTCAATTACTATTCCCACTCCAGAGGGTGCAACAGTAGGGAAAGCATTGGATTGCGTAGGGGTAAAAATTACTATTCCCACTCCAGAGGGTGCAACAGTAGGGAAAGCGTTGGATAGCGTAGGGGTAAACATTACTATTCCCACTCCAGAGAGTGCAACAGTAGGGAAAGCGTTGGATAGCGTAGGGGTAAGGATTAATATTCCCACTCCAGAGGATGCAACAGTAGGGAAAGCGTTGGATAGCGTAGGGGTTTAAATTACTATTCCCACTCCAGAGGGTGCAACAGTAGGAAAAGCGTTGGATAGCGATAGCGTAGGGGTAAAAATTACTATTCCCACTCCAGAGGGTGCAACAGTAGGGAAAGCGTTGGATAGCGATAGCGTAGGGGTAAAAATTACTATTCCCACTCCAGAGGGTGCAACAGTAGGGAAAGCGTTGGATAGCGTAGGGGTAAACATTACTATTCCCACTCCAGAGAGTGCAACAGTAGGGAAAGCGTTGGATAGCGTAGGGGTAAAAATTACTATTCCCACTCCAGAGGGTGCAACAGTAGGGAAAGCATTGGATAGCGTAGGGGTTTAAATTACTATTCCCACTCCAGAGGGTGCAACAGTAGGGAAAGCGTTGGATAGCGTAGGGGTAAAAATTACTATTCCCACTCCAGAGGGTGCAACAGTATGGAAAGCGTTGGATAGCGTAGGGGCAAAAATTACTTCCCACACTACTCCCCCTTTAACACACAACACACTACACATACAAAAAAACACAATTAAAATAAATATCAATTAATCAATTAATAACAATTAATATTATTAAATTGATGTAATAATAAATGAACTAATTAACACATATTAATTACCAATTAATTAACAATAAATACCAATAAATAAATACAATCTCTTTAATTAATTACATGTAATTATATCACACCCTATTCCCCTATAAACACACAACCCACTACACATAAATAAATAACATCATTTAATCACTTAATAATTATTAATTAACAATTAATTATTAATTAACAATAACTACATTTTTTATATATCAGCACATTAATGCTAATTAATTTAATTAACTAATTAATAATAATTAATTACCAATTAATTATTATTTAACAATAACAAAAAATTAAATATATTAGCACATTAACTCTAATTAATTTAATTAACGTATTAATATTAATTAATTACCAATTAATTATTAATTAAACATATTAAAAAATATATATTAAATAATTAATTATTATTACATTTCTTCCCACCCTATTCCCCTATAAACCCACAACCCACTCTGATACTAAAACGCAAAATGTAAAAAAACTACTAATTTGCAAACATACATTAAAAAACATATTTAACAAACATATAAACAACATATTAAAATACATAACACTAAACTAAATTTCGATATTAGTAAATTTCGATATTAATAACATACATACCTTAAAAACGATATTCTCTCTGTCGATATTTTGCACATCGATATTCTATACCATCGAAATTAAAACATCAATATTATTGTATATCGATATTTTAATTTCGATATTTTGTCTCTCTACCCTTAAATATACTATGGATTTGGGTTTTGCAAACGATTTATGTTTACCTCCAATTCCATTTAGCAGTGCTTTTAATGGTCGGGCCTGTACTCAGTTATAGACCATATTTTAGTATCAAATAGATATGCGGATAGAATAAGCCATTGTAAAATACATCCGGTCGCTTTTAGCGACCATTATCCCATTAGTGTTTTTATTGATCTTCCTGCCAAGGTGCTAACTAGTAAAAGTTTGGCAAATCAACTGGCGGAAGATCTTGCTATCAACAGACTGGATGGTTATACAGTTAAGTGGGCAGGTGTTGACTCGCTACAACTATGTAAGTTTCTTTTAAATAGTTGTAGAGATGACTTCACAGTTTGCCTTGACGAGACTGCCAATAAGTCTGATGTTCTTAGCTCTTTTAGAAACATATCTCAATCCATACAAAGCAAACTACCATGAAAGGGAAAAACCAGATAGATAGTAAGAAAGGATGGTTTGATTCCAAATGCTCTAAAGCACATGCAGCCCTGATAGCTGCCTTACACAAGACCACAAAAGATACAGAAGCGATAAAAAGGGCTAGAGCAGCGTATAAGCTATCCCTCAAAGAGCGTAAGAATACTATAAAATTGGTATTATGGCAAAATCTAAAACAAACTTTAGATCTGAAAGATATGAAAGGCTTTTGGAAGGCGGTGAATGCCCCATTTCTTGCCCCAAACAAAACGACCTAGTTTCAAAATAACAATAGGGGAGGATCAGTGGGTATCCCACTTTTCTAGTCTTTATTGTAACACGGCAGACCTTCAAAATGAAGAGGCTCCTAGTATAAACCAACCAAGCTATCTTCCAATTGAGATTGATTTTAGCGTTGACGAGGTGATTTTAGCTATGAATGTGAGTGTGAGAGGCAAAGCACCGGGCCCAGATAGCATACCTGTGGATTTATTTAAATGTTGTTCCGCGCTATGGGGACCATTGTTAGCTATGGTCCTAAAGGCTTGCTGTTCCCAGGGATTTACAGCAACTTGGTCGGAGTCCATAGTAGTCCCTATTTCTAAGAAAGGCAACAGAAATGACCTGACCTGTTATAGACCAATATCACTCCTGGACTCCCTTACGAAGGTGGCCAGGTGTGTAGTCTTAAATCAATTACAGCTGTGGATGGAGGAAAACTGTATAATCTCAGAGTTACAGTATGGATCCTGTCGAACAAAGTCTGAATTTGAACCTCTTGCTGGGAAAATATCTACAGGCCAAAAGGGGGAGCCTATGTTTGCGTTTTGTTGATTTGAGTTCAGCTTTTCACTGTGTTAATCATCAGAAGCAATGGAGCATATTAGAAACCATGGGGGTGGATCCAGCAAATTTTAAAGTACTCCTACTCAGATGCTAGGGCCAGGGTGCGTTATGGTAGATGTGGTGACCTTAGTCATAGTTTCCCTGTCAAGAAGGGGATGCAGCAGGGGTGTGTGTTAGCCCCCCTTCTGTTTACCCTTTATATTAATAGTCTGGGCGCAATATTGAATAGTGAATGCCAAGATCTACCACTTATTGGTAAACGGCCAATTGGAGCATTGTTATACATGTCCCAGGCTGCTCAGCGGCAGAGCGGCGGAAACCGCCAACGATAATTCCGCGCACCGAGGCGCATATAATCCGAGGTTAAACCCGGCAGAGCGGGCGGACCTTAAACAACGACGGGGGCACTTCGGCATTCTACCTTACCTGCTCCCTGGTGCAGGCTGCTTCACGGTCTCTGGTGGGCTCGCTGGTGCTCTCTGACCCCCCTCCCGCCGCCGCAGACACAGCTATCGCGGCCACAGTGTGGAGGTGGGGACTACATGCCCCAGGCTGCTCAGCGGCACAGCGGCGGAAACTGCCAACGATACTTCCGCGCACGGAGGCGCATATAATCCGAGGTTAACCCCCGCGACGCGGGACCGCGTGCGAGAATAGCCGGGCTAAGCCCGGGCAAAGGGCGAGCCGTCTGAGGCCGTCCGGGGCTGGCCGAGGCAGGGCAAGGCCACAGACTTTGGACTCTGGATTTTGGACTCCCACATTGTATCGTGAGATTTTGTTTATAATTCTGTTTTAGCATATTATTATTGTGTGTTTATATAATAATAAGTCTTTGTGTCACTATTTGGTGACCGTCCTGCTCCCAGCTGAAGCGGTCGCTCCACACGCTGCTCCCTTCCTCACCTGGTATCGTAGGGATCTCGCCTTGCACTGCTTTAGCCTGTATCATTATTTAATTTAATTCGTAGCGCTAGATTGCCCCGCCTGCCTATTATTAATTATTAAATTGCTGAGGTTAATTAGATCGTAGCGCTTGATTGCCAAGGTGCGCGTGTACGACATTTGATCTTGTGCTGTGCTTCCTGCAGATTTATTTGTGCCTGATTGTACCGGCGCCACTTCCATTTACATCGCGCTATTTCAGATTGTGCCCCAGTCCTGTTTCGTTATTGGCTTGCTGCCATTTTTTTGTTGTTGTTGGGCCTTCCCTACCCTGATCTCCACCCCGCTCCCGCCTCCCAGCTGACCCTCCCTCCCACTGATACTGACTACCCCGCTCGTCCGTGGTTGCGCTGTGACCGTCCTGCTCCCAGCTGAAGCGGTCGCTCCACACGCTGCTCCCTTCCTCACCTGGTATCGTAGCGATCTCGCCTTGCACTGCTTTAGCCTGTATCATTATTTAATTTAATTCGTAGCGCTAGATTGCCCCGCCTGCCTATTATTAATTTTTAAATTGCTGAGGTTAATTAGATCGTAGCGCTTGATTGCCAAGGTGCGCTTGTACGACATTTGATCTTGTGCTGTGCTGCCTGCAGATTTATTTGTGCCTGATTGTACCGGCGCCACTGCCATTTACATCGCGCTATTTCAGATTGTGCCCCAGTCCTGTTTCGTTATTGGCTTGCTGCCATTTTGTTGTTGTTGTTGTGCCTTCCCTGCCCTGATCTCCACCCCGCTCCCGCCTCCCAGCTGACCCTCCCTCGCCCCTCCCCTTCCACCATCCACATATGACAGATGCTTTTGCGCGCAGCGTTAATGCACAGCGGACGCGCCCCACGCGCGCCGAAGGTGCGCCAATGGTAAGCCCGTCTACGCCCGTCCGCGCCTGGACCGCTACCAGCGCCAGACCCCCTGGTCCTCGCAAAACCCACCCCACCCGCATAACGTATGACGCCGCTACCCTCTCTGCCCTTAACCCAGGACGCACACCACAATGCTGCGAAGCTGTCCCCGGACACACCCATGGACCGTTCGCCTGCCACTCCTGCAAGTTCACCTGCATTAGGACCCACACTAAATCCACTTCCTCCAAACACAGCTCCGACTCTAACCACCTGAAATGCATCCTGCTGAACACCCGCTCGGTCCACAGACAAGCCACTGAACTCTGGGACCTACTCGACACTACATCGCCGGTCGCCGCCTTCCTTACAGAAACCTGGATGAACGCCTCATCAGTGCCCGACATCGCCATAGCCATCCCAGACGCCTACACGATCATCCGAAAAGACCGCACCAACCAAACAGGAGGAGGCATCGCCATCGTCCATAAGAACACCATCCGAATCACGACCAGCTCCGACGATAACCTCGCGACCGCCGAACACCTTCACTTCCAGATCCACACCGACCCCAGGACCACACTTAGAGACACCCTCATCTACAGACCACCAGGAACCCGCACACACTTCAACGAAGACATCACTGACTTCATCAGCCCACATGCCCTCACATCCGAGAACTACATTCTACTGGGAGACCTCAACTTCCACCTGGAAAAGAAAAACGACAACAACACCACCACCCTTCTGGACAACCTGGCCAATCTTGGACTCAAACAACTTGTTGACACCCCCACCCACTTAGCCGGACACACGCTCGACCCTATCTTCACCTCCAGCAAACACATCTCCTTCGATCACACCACAGCTCTCCACTGGACGGACCACAGCTGCATTCACTTCAGCTACAAAAAGACCATGATCCACTACCCCCCACAACCTATTCCTCGAAGAAACTGGAACAAAATCACCACCGACCAACTCTTCACATCACTTAACCAAAACCCTCCTACCATATCATCGGACCCAAACCAAGCTGCCACCTAACTTACACAATGGATCACCCACAGCGCTAACGAATTAGCACCCTTGAAAAACCACCAGACCAAACAAGGTAACAAAAAAGCCCCCTGGTTCAACGATGACCTTAAGAAATCCAAGAAGTTTTGTTGTACCCTCGAGAAAACCTGGAGACAAAACCCAACCACCGACAACCTGACTACCTTCAAGGACACCACCCGCAAACACCACCAATTGATCCGATCCACCAAGAAATCAGCATTCAAGGACCAACTCGACAACAACGCCCACAACAGCAAGGAACTATTCAACATCGTCAAAGAATTTACCAACCCCACCGCCGGCGCCAACGACATCACTCCCTCCCAAGACCTTTGCGACTCTTTATCCTCTTTCTTCCACAACAAAATCGCCGACATACATAACAGCTTTGAAAACCAGTCCACAGAACAGACCACTCCACCCACCTGCGAACCAAAATAGCACTCTCACAACCTTTACGCCTGGAACCCAATCACTACTGAAGACACCATCCGCCTGATGAACTCCATCCACTCAGGTTCACCAACCGACCCATGTCCCCACCACATCTTCAACAAAGCAGATTCCATCATCGCACCCCATCTCCGCGATGTCATCAACTGTTCCTTCAATTCCGCCACCTTCCCGGAAAGCTGGAAACATGCCGAACTCAGCGCCCTTCTGAAGAAACCCACAGCTGACCCCTCTGAACTTAAGAACTACCGCCCCATCTCACTCCTCCCATTCCCCGCCAAAGTCATTGAGAAAGCCGTCAATAGTCAGCTCGCCGCCTTCCTTGAATCCAACAACTCCCTCGACCCCTCACAGTCCGGTTTCCGATCCAAACACAGCACCGAAACCGCCCTCATTGCTGCCACGGACGACATCCGAACGCTACTGGACAACGGAGAAACAGTTGCCCTCATCCTACTTGACCTCTCCGCCGCCTTCGACGCAGTCTGTCACAACCCCCTCATACAACGCCTCAGCAATGTCGGGATACAAGGAAAAGCCCTGGACTGGATCATCTCGCTCCTCGCCGGAAGAACCCAGAGAGTCCGCCTCCCCCATTCAAATCTGAGGCCACCGAAGTCATCTGCGGCGTACCACAAGGATCATCACTCAGTCCCACCCTCTTCAACGTTTACATGAGTCCCCTCGCATCCATCGCGCGACAACATCATCTCCTACGCAGATGACACCCAACTGATCCTCTCCCTCACCAAAGACCCAAACACCGCCAAAACCAATCTACACGAAGGAATGAAAGAAGTAGCCGAATGGATGAAGAACAGCCGTTTAAAACTAAATTCGGACAAAACGGAAGTCCTCATCCTAGGATCATCCCCCTCTGCCTGGGACGACTCATGGTGGCCACCGGCCCTGGGTACAGCACCCATACCTACAGATCACGCACGTAACCTGGGCTTCATCCTAGACTCCTCCCTCTCGATGACCAGACAAGGCAACGCCGTCTCATCTTCATGCTTCAACATCCTACGCATGCGCAAAAAAAATTTCCGTTGGATCCCCACCGAAACAAGAAAGACAGTCACCCACGCACTGGTCACTAGCCATCTGGATTATGGAAATACCCTTTACGCCGGAACCACAGCCAAACTACAGAAAAAACTCCAACGCATCCAAAACGCCTCAGCCAGACTCATTCTGGACATCCCCCGCCAAGCTCACATTTCCGGTCACCTGAAAGACCTCCACTGGCTCCCTGTCAACAAGAGAATAACGTTCCCTCTCCTCACCCACGCACACAAGGCCCTCTACGACCTAGGACCCGAATGCCTCAACACACGACTGTCCTTCTACACACCCACACGCCAACTACGATCATCCAATCAAGCCCTCGCCGCAATTCCGCGCATCCATAGATCCACCATGGGAGGAAGATCCTTCTCCTACTTAGCGGCCAAAACCTGGAATTCTCTCCCCACTCACCTCCGCCTTACACAGAACCACCTCTCCTTCAGAAAGCAGCTAAAAACCTGGCTTTTCGATAAGTAATGCACCCATCCTCCCTCAAGCGCCTTGAGACCCTCTGGGTGGGTAGCGCGCTATACAAATTCTTGAACTTGAACTTGAACTTTGGTGGATTACACATTGTCGGACAATTCATGTTAGCTTACACGGTCTTTTGAACCCCTACTTGAATATTTTATTCTCATAAATATGTCTAAAAATAAGATAGCACCAGCATCAGCCACATTGGACAACTATCTAGTCAAGGTTGTCCATAAAATTAATAGTGAGAGGCGATCGTCGCTGGGACTGAATAGTCTTCCTTTACCCTCTGCATTATGCACTTCACCTGTCTCACTAGTAATGGGTGAAACTTGTAACCCCAGCAACCTGGACGTGTCTGTCGAGGTAGTGTTTGAACAGCCAGTTCCCATCCAAATAGAAAAGGATGATTCCATATCTACATCAGTACAGTGTTCCCCGACCCCTCCCACTAGAGCGGTTAGAGCATGTAGAAAAGTCCCGCCTAAACGAGGGGGGTACCCGTACAAATAGGAAAAGAACAGTTACCCCCTCAATAGAATCTGTTAAGGATAGCGATGCTATGACTAAAGATGACAGTATTATATTGGATGCTGAACAACTTACACTTTTAGTCAGCACCATTGATCGAAAGATAAAGGGCATTGTTAAACCCCTAATGGACAAACTTGATCAGATGTCTGCGGAGGTAAACAGATTAGGAGGACTTTTGAAAAAGTATATGGATGATGCAGGCAGTTTATTAACCCCTCTACAGAGTGGTAACATTAACCAAGATGCTCACCCTGAGAGAGGGGCATGTGTTAGGGAGACTGCTATCCAGAATCCAGCCCCTCCAGTTTGCCAAGTTACTCAGGCTGTATCAACAGTAGCAAGGAAGGAGGAGGGATGGACTGAAGTAAGGCGAAGGCGTTCCAATAACCTCCCCCCTGAGTGTGCACCATACGTCGTAGTCTTAACTAATGTACCTGAAATTGGGAATGAGAGCCAACAGGAAACCCACGATTCCTTAAAAAACAAAACGGTATCTTGGTTAAACAGCCAATGTGGCTTCCCCACTGCATTCTCTGATCAAATTCTAACTACAAGAAGGGCTGACTGGATAGGGAGGGCTAGGAAGAGCTGTAGGGGAGACTGTGTTATTGTAAATTTTAAACATCCACAACACGCAGCCACAGTTCTTCTTAGAGCAGCCTCCTTACTGATCACTGATTATAACGTATGTGCCCGATCGCTAGGTTTTTTCTATAGCCACCTTAACACTATACCTCAAGATGTTAAAAGAAGTAGACCTTATCCACCTATTCACAGGCCACTTTTTGATATTACTATGCCAAATCGCTTTCAGGCACAAAGCGCTTTGGATGTAAATGACTGACTTAAATTGAATGGTCAGCCCCAGGTTATTATCTGTACTAGTGTGGATAATAATGAAGTTAATACTGTGGTTCGAGGTTGAATACAACACTTGGGCCTGAACATGTGGTTGATCCAAGTGTGATTATGGAGTATCGGGACACAAGTATTGGCCCTCAGAAAAATGGATTGGGTCAAAAACAATGTCAAAAACAATGTTTAATGTCTGATAGTGTTGGCATAATTGATAAAGGCACCACGTTTGTCAGCTGGAATGTGACAGGATTAAAATCCAAGGAGAAGGATCCAGGTTGGCCAAACTTTATTAATACTTACGACATTTTATGTTATCAAGAAACATGGTCCAGGGATGAAATTAGTTATGAGGGATTTGTCTCCTATAATTTACCGGCTAATGGGGTGGGACCAGGCAGAGCGAAAGGGGGCCTATTAACTTTAGTTTCTATTTCACGCCCAATTGTGGTTAGAAAGTATCTGCCCGTGGGCGAACACGGGCAGATTCTTTGGCTTGTTGAGGACAAAGATCGTAACATCCTATTGATTAATTATTATAATATTATCTTTGACAACACCAGGGCTAAAGTAGTTATAGATTTAGCTGGTGCCATCGAAAATGTATGTTCAGACAGGAATGTTGTATTCGATTTTATATGGATAGGGAACTTTAACATCAATCTATGTGAACTGTCATCGCTAAAGGTCTGTGGGGTCACTAACAATGCTGGATGGGACGTCTTGCATTTCAGGCATAACAGCTATGGGGAAGAATTGCGTAAGCTTATGGGCTGTTATGACCTGGAAATCCTGGAGTATAGTAAAGACGTAAATGGTTTATCCATCCCTACTTTTAAAAATCGGCATACTAGTTCTATAATTGATCATGTGATTGTGTCCTCTAATATTATCTCTTGCTGTGCTCCCCCCAGAATTATTGTAACTACATCAAGTGATCATAATTGCATTATTTTGGATACTATTTTATGGGCTGGAAGGACAGTTAATGTAGGTTTGACGATCACCAATGTAGAACCCCACAGGACCAATGGGGTCAGGCTAAGGTGGGCAGGCGAAAGGGCCCATGAATTGACTAGTTCCATTGTAAAGGAGAATTTAGTGGATATTGTATCCATTTTAAAAAATAGAAATGACCATGAGAAGGTTTTGTCCTCTTTTAATGGAATCAATAAAGCTATAAATGTTAAGTTCACTGGACGCAGTAATGCCCACCAAAGGAAAGAACCGGGCTGGTTCAACCATCACTGTACTGCTACATAAACGACGCAGGCTTTAGCCCAAAAGCCCAGGGACAGTGATTTTAATTATTAAATCAAGACTGCAATATAAATGTGCACTTCAACAGAGGAAGAGGGAATTGCAGAAACAGGCGTGGGATTCCCTCAATCAAGCAGCGGAGACATCGAATAGTACTTTGTTTTGGGCCACGATTAACTCTTCATTCCTTAAGGATGAAAAGACTCCTGAGTTAACTTCAAATGTCCCGAGTGATGGTTGGATAGCCCATTTTTCTAATATTTTTTACTTTAATAGACTGGTGGAGATTGATCCCACAGGATGGGATCTTCTGCCATTGAACATTACGCCTAGCGAGGTTGAACAAGGCATACGTATCAGCAAGGGCGGGAAGGCCCAGGGCCCAGATGGGGTGCCCATTGATGTGTATAAAGCTGCACCAGAGATATGGGGTCTCTTTTGGCCTCCGTCTTTAATGCAGTTGTGTGCTCTAAGACACCTGTAACTTGGGGCGAATCTATCATTGTGCCAATCTATAAAAAAGGAAGTAGGTCTGACGCAAAAAATTATCGTCCCATCTCTCTTCTTGACTCGTCGGTCAAGATTATGAGTCGAGTCATGCTTGTTAGATTAGAGGAATGGGCCGAACAGGAGGGCATTCTGGCTGACAGCCAGTATGGATTTAGGAAGGGCCGGGGTACACTTGATCAGTGCATCAATCTTGATCTACTGATCGGGAAATACACCGAAGCGAAACCCAGCTCACTCTACCTCTGCTTTGCGGACCTCAGTAGCGCATTCAACATGGTAGACCATCCTATTTTATGGTCAACCCTGTTGATGCAAGGAGTCCCTGATGGCATAATCTTCTTCCTGGCAAGGCTGTACGAGAAACTGCAAACTAGCGTACGCTTTGGAACCAGAGGAGAATGCACCCCGAAATTTAATGTTAAAAGGGGAATTAGGCAGGGCTGTGTTCTGGCCCCACTCCTTTTTATATTATTTATCAATGGAATTGATGCTATTTTAAAAAAAGTTAATGCAGATGCCCCTCGGATTAAAGGCGCCCCAGTACCAGTGCTATTGTATGCCGATGACGCTGTACTGCTATCAAGGACCCCTGTGGGATTACAGCGACTAATGGATAGTTTTTCCTCCTTTATCAAAGACAGAAAATTAGTAATTAATAAAGGGAAAACACATACAATGACCTGTGGGGCCAAAAGCAAATTTTTAAATGCCTTTTTTATTGACGGTGAAAAGGTGCAACAGGTTGAAAAATTTTGTTATTTAGGTATTACCTTCTCCAAGAAAAGGAAATGGACTAGCGAGTTTATTAATATATCGAATAAAATGGCTAAGAATGCCCATTGTGTCTTCAGATTTGCTGCGAAGGTTGGGGAAAGGCGTACACTGGATATGCTTAAGATTTACCAGGCTAGATGTGTGTCCATAGCATTATATGGGGCGGGAGTATGGGGTCACAGCTGCAATTATAGCTTGCAGCTGGAAGAAAACCACTTCTTAAAAAAGCTCCTGTGTTTTCCAACATCTGCCCCAACCAAATTAATTCACAGAGAATTAGTCATCAACTACTTAACCGATCTGTTATCCCTTAGACCATTGATGGTTTGGCGCTCTATCTGGCTTAAGGAGGATAAATCATTTAACAGATCTATAATCGAGGATTGTTTATTATTGGACAAATATCTTGAGATTCCTTGGGTTAAATATGTCGATGTCTGTTATTTGGATATATTCGAGATGAATATTTTAACCAACCCTAGTGCAGCATCGAAGATCCCAAAAGCTGAGATGAAAAGCAAATTCTTGGAATTTGTAGGGAAGAAGCGAGCATTTGCTTCTGGATTGCTGTCCACGGTTGAGTTTTATAATAGATACAGCTTGGGGGAAGGATTTCCTTTTTATTTAACCATGGTGACTAGGTAGTCACATAAATGTGTGCTCACTAGACTTAGACTTGGTATGGCACATCATTTAGTGGCCCACCCGAACATCAAGAAACATCCGACGGGGCCATGTATGTGTGATGGTGTGTCTACCCAGAGCACTTTGCACTTTTTGCTGTTTTGCAAACTGTACATGAACTTCCGTACTACCTTCCTGAAACCCATGTTTGTCAAGTATGGTGTACGTACAGTTGAACAGGCCATGGACTTAATTTTAAACCTACAATCTGCGGATATCTGTTTTTATACTGCAACGTTTTTAAATAAGTGCATTAATTCCAGGAAAAGTATGTGCTTCAATGAACTCTGATTGTCAATTTTATCTGTAAATATTTCTTATTTTTAACACTTTTTATGAAGTACTGTATATTTTATGCTTGTGCTTTTATGGTCATTCATTTGTACCGAATAAAGCTTCATGAATTGAATTGAATTGCATTGTTATATGCGGACGATGCTGTCCTCTTGGATCGCACCCCCCTTGGTTTACAAAAATGTATCTCCAGTTTTTCCTTTTATATGCTAAACCTCGACCTTAATGTAAATATTAGTAAAACATTTACAATGAAATGCAGTAAGCCCAATGTTGAGTGCCGAGACTTCTACATGAACAACAGGAAACTCGATTTTACTGAACACTTTTCTTACCTGGGAATTGTATTTGAAAGAAGGGGTGTATGGGCAAAAGCTATTGAATCAAGAAAAATGTTATTTTATAAAGCAACTAGTGCATTGATAATATTACAATAAAATTAGGAAAGCGTCCAATTGCTGACCTATTAAAAATTTATAAAGCCAAGTGTATCCCAATTGCCATATATGGTGCTGACATTTGGAGCTATGCCAACATTAAGCCCCTGCAGCTAGCAGAAAATAGATTTCTAAGATATATCCTAACGGTACCGAATAGCACAGCTACATTTATCTGCCATGCTGAGTTGGGCTTCTCATATCTGTTTGACCAGATTAAAATGCAGCCGCTTTTGCTATGGCATAAGGTCTGGGCTAGTACTTCTTCTACCTTGAACTGGGACGTGATTAATGATTGCTTGTCCCTTCATGGGGTAGATTGTATCCTTTGGATTATGTATGTCAAAAAATTTGCAAATGACTTAGGTCATCCTTAGTACTTTGCGAACCCTGACAGCCTGAATCAGGTTAATAGGAACGAGCTAAAATTGCTATGCGCGGATCACCTGGAGAGCATTAGATTGGCTGCAAATATCATGAAACCAACAGTAAGAGCGCATCAATTACTCTGGATTCAACCAGGAGCAAAACCCTACCTGACAAATATTTTAGAAATTTACGATAGGCTGCTATTGACCCATCTTCGCATCGGTATTTTTCATATGAGGGTCACTTTTCCAAACATAAATGACTCGTCTCGTACACCCTGCTTATGTCCCTGTGATAATGTGTCTGTACAGTCCACAATTCACGTTATGTTGTTTTGTAAGTTTTACACTTTGCCTAGGAAAAAATTGATTTTGCCTATTTTGAAAATGTATGGCATGAGACAATGTCGACTGCTAAAGTTGCAATGTTTAAATGATGGAACTGTGATTGAGCACATAGTTAAATATTTTAAAGGGGTGTTTAGACATAGACTGACAATGGACGGCCCCTCTTTATTTTAAACTGTATGTGACTTCATGATTTTATTTTTATTTAAATTATTTTGATCAAATATGTAATGTTTTCTTTTCTAAATGCATTGTGCTTTTATGGTCTAACACTCTTCAAACTGAATAAAGCGTATTCAAATTCTGATTCAGCAGGCACTTTTTCTTATTGTCTCTTCCACTGTAGTTCACCCTTGGAAATCTCATTAGGATGAAGTACACGCAGATGCTTCACCATCTCCCAGGTGCCCAATGAGTAAAGACCCCTGAGGTCCCATTGCAAAACCACCTGGCATACCTCTTGTTCTATATTGTTCAATAGTTTACATAATGATTTTATATGTTTATGTTTCACTTTGTGTGACAATATAGAGCCATGTTTCTATAGGTTTGCTAGGATAGTATTGTATTTGTGCAAAAATATGTAAGTTATTATATGTTACATGGTGATAGAGTGTATAATAGTATAAATGTCACACTTGTCATAGTTAGAATAATGGTACATTTTTCGTTCTGTTATTTATCAGTTGGTGTGTGGTCATAGGACACAGCTGGAATGTGTTTAAATGCATGGGAGCGCTTTTAGTTCATATATGATATGTGTTAGAAATTGGTTTTCTAGTTGACAGAGGTATGCACACTCTCCAAGCAGGAACCACAGTCTTAGACGTGGTAAGTAAACAACACACCCTAAATTAGCCTGTGCTCACCCCTCTGATAGCTTTGAACTGACCAGTCAGGCTTAACTTAAGAAGCAATGTGTGAAGTATTTGTGCAAACCTTCAAACTGTAACACAATGAAATCACCACAAAAAGGCTCCACACCAAGTTAGAAAAATAGAACTCAATTGTATAAATAAGACACAACCAAAATGGCAAAGATCCAATGCGTAGAACTTGAGATGAATATTTAAAGAATAAATATGAAAATAGTTCTTAGCAGCAATAAACACCTATTTAGGATATCTAGGCGCACAGGACCGGGACAAAGTCAGCAGTTCAGGCAGCCCGCAATTGAGCATAGGTTGGATCCAGGGACCAGGCTTGGCCTGCTACAAAAGTACTTTGAAGCATCGACAACAACAATGAGATGCCGGTTCCAGACGAGGCTATGTGTCTTTGATGGTGCACACTGCGACGCATCAATTTTCTTCAAGCAATGGCTGAGATGCGTCAGTTGTGAGGGCAATGGGCTGGTTTCAAATGCATCAACTCTCCTTTGGCAGTAGAAGACTTGTCCGTTCTAAAGGTGATTAGCTCTTTCTGCAATGTTATCCTTCAGGTTTTTCCATGCAGCAGCAGTGATGCATCAGTTCAGAGAGTGATGAGATGTTTTTGAAGGCAGTGCACCAGTCCTGCTTCTGTAATGGCAGTAATGCATCGAATCTGCTCTTGCAGCAGAGAATGCATTGATGCTGAAACAAAAAGCCTCAGGCCCACTTCCAATAGTCCAGGTATAGGAGCAGGGTGGTTTGAAGTCTGTTATGTACCTGAGGTTTTGGATCAGGAGACTAGTGGGCTAGCCCATGGAGTCACTTTGGGTCCTGGGGGCAAGAGAGGCAGGTCCAGTCCTTCTCATCCAGGCAAAAAAGGCAGCAGACTGCAGGTTAACACATAAGAAAACAGTTGTTCCAGAGTTCCAGCAAAGTGGCAGTCCTTCAACACATCAGTCCTCCTTCTTGGCAGAGTATCCTCAGGTCCAGAGCTGTACTGAAGTGGTAGAGTCAGAAGTCCAGCTTTTATACCCAGTAGTGCCTTTAAAGTGGGGGAGACTTCAAAGAAGGGCTTTGAAGTGCACAGAGGACATCCCTTCCTACTTTGGCTCTAGACTCACTGCAGGGATGTATGCAGCCCTTTGTGGGGGGACAGGACATAACCTAGTCAGGAGTAGGTGTGAGGCTGTGCCCAGCTCCTCCCTTTCATTCTGTCAGGATGCCCCATCATGGCCCATTAAATCAAACTTATGCTCCCTTTGTGTGTGGCTGTCTAGAGGGAATGCGCAAAGTCCAGCTTTCACCTACCACAGAGGCAGACTGCAAGCACACAGTGCTAAGAACATAAAGATTCTATTGTTGTAAAATTGCCATGTTTTAAATAATAAATTCGAGTTTACCAGTAAATAGGATTTATTATTACCACTCCAGAGGTATTAAACATGATAGCTCTACTCCCACTCAATTAACAATTATAGCTCATTAAGTGTAATAAGGAATCCCCATTGCTTTCCTGTGAACAATAGAAGTGGGTGTTTTTGATTACCAGGACATGCAAAACATAAAAGTACATGTCCTACATCTTAATCATCCAACACCGTGCCCTATGGGCTTCCTAGGGCCTACCTTAGGGTTGACATGTGTGTAATAAAAGGGGAGTCTAAAGCTTAGCAAGGGGCTTTAAATGCCAAGTCGACATGACAGTGTAAACTGCGCACACAGGCCCAGAAGTGGAAGGACAGGGACATGTTTATAGGGCTACCTGAGTGGGTGGCACAATCAGTGTTCAAGGCCCACTATTAGCACCTGTTGTGCACTCTATTAGGGATGTTCCGACAAATTAATGTGCCAATTGTGGCTAAGTCTATCAAACCATGTTTATGGGAATGAGCACAAGCTCTTTAGCACTGAATAACAGTGGTAAAGTGCACAAAGTCATAAGGCCAACACAATGAATTAAGCAAAATTGGAGGCAAGCCAGCAAATAAGTTTGGGTGAAGACCACCCCAAGGCCAACAACAAGAATTCATCAAACTTGGTGGCAAGCTGGCAAAAAAGTCTAGGTGAAGTCCACACAGAGGCTGAGAGGTCTAACAATTTGTTTGAGATTGATATGAAGGCTTTACTTTTTCCTGCAGTTGTGTCATATAATATTGTTTTTTCAGATTGCAATGACGGTGTGGTTGTAAGATAGTGGGCGTTAGTCTGTGTTATTTTACAGTAGTTTAAAACAGCTGTCTTAATAATGTCATGTCTTTTAAACAAAGTTTTTTTAATGAAATGCATGAAGTAGACTTATGTTTCTGTAGTAATGCCTCATGTACTATTACAAGGTACATTCATAGACAAATTACATGAACAAATACTTGCGCAATGAGTGTATTATAAGTTGGAACAGTATTTTAGTCAACATGCTTAGAAATGAGTAATCTATTCTAAAAATAGTTCCTTATATTGAAATGAGCTGAATGTTGATACCCTTAGATAATGCCATCAGTAATTCATTAGTGAAGATTCTAAGATATCATTTGAGAGGTCATTAGTGATGTCATCAATGATGTCATTTACCCTGCCCTGAGTGATGTCCTTTGTGAGGTCATAAGCAGGACAACACAGGGGTAGAGGTATGGTTCGTTTACATAATCGTAATTGGCAAATATCAGGTGTATTTCAGTTTTGTTTTGCAGTCTTAACTGTGTTTTTTCACATGTAAAGACTGTACAAGCAAAGCTAACCATTACTTTACTTTAGCCTTTGATTTTGTTCAATGAATTCTGTATTTGTAAGTTGTACCACATTCAACTATGCCTTGCACAAATGTGTTATTTATGACCAATCCCACAGCAAATTACGTTTTGCAATGTGCAGCAGGAAATTGCAACAGGGCCATGACCTCCACCCAATCATCTGTGGGAAGCCAAACATTGCTACACATAACCCTTTGAACTGTGCTGCGAGGCTAGCTACTGCTGTAGAGTTGGACATAGGGCCTTATTGTACGTTAAGGAATTTTAATCAAATCTACTGATAACTTCACTTGAACCTTTGATTTTTTTTGAGTGAATAAATATGCAAAGAAAGTAAAGAATCAATACCTTTATTAGACTTAAAAGGTCATGTATATGCTAAGTTTCTTACCCAAGTGTATTTCTTAATTCAAAACTAAAATGAGATTGGAAAGATATATACACAACACTTTCTTTGCCAAGGCAAATATATTTTCTCCCACCTTTGTAAGTTACTTTCAAGAAATGTCAGCCTAACAGTGTTGGAATAATGTATATGAGATTGTCAATTTCATATATGCAAACCGGTGGCAATATTTAAGTTTTGTTTTTAAAAAAAAGTTTTTATGTAAGCCAAACACAATCAATAAACATTTACTAAAATGTGTTTACACAACATACATGTCATTGCAGTGTATTTTTACACAATACACAAGAAAACGAAAAAAAGTTGTTTCTTATCCAAATCTACTAAATATCAAATCAAAATCAATCGAGGAGAGGAAGAAACAACGTGAAATTCATAACAAAGCACCAATCCTTGGAGACAGCCAAATCTCAATACCAAAGCATACAAAACACGAATATTAGACTAAGTCAAGATTATTTTAAATTCTCCACGAGTACCCCCCATATCTTTATGCCTAACCTGCGCTTATGAAGCCCCTTAAGGGCATAAAGACTATATTCTATATTATAAATAGCAAAAGAGTCTACCCCTCCACATTTCAAAAGATGGTGGTTCTTTCTTCCTCCATAATGATGCAATACATAGTCTGGCCACAGCTACAGCAATGGTTATAAGATACCTGAATTGATATATATCTCTGTTCCACCAATGATTCATCCAGTACTCCCAGCATCATCCCCTTAGGGGTAATCACAATCTGTTCCCCTGTCACCTATGTCAAAAAGGCTTCCATTTTATTTATCAATTGCTTCACAACTGGACATTCATAAAACATGTGAATGGTATCTGCTTGATCTTTCCCACATTGTGTGCATCTACCGTCATTTAGCCCCCCTCCCCACCCCCAATGTGCTATTTTGGTGGGAGTATAATACAAATTGAATAAGGTTTTATAATATTGTAATTTATGACTGGAGGAGACCAGGAGCATATCTGCCAATACAATTGATTCCTTGTAGGATATTCCCTTCCTGTTCTAGTTTATTATTCCTTTTAAGATTCTATATTTTGAGATCATTGCTTTGTAATTCAATAAGTCTTTGATATAAGTTACCAATCCTACTGTGCTTCCTGAGTATCTCGAACAAATTAAATTTTCTAGCCAAATGTGTTACATCTACTTTTCTTTTTTGGTAATCTCGTATTTGTAAATATGTTTAAAAAAATCAACTTGAGTAAGATCATATTCGGAAACCAACAAGGAGTAGGCCCTAATAGCACCATTATAAAGTCATTCGGCCCTTTCTTGGCCATCTAACCAAGACAACATCAGAAAAATTTTAAGGGACGTAGTGCTAGGGAGGAGGTAGGTGTATAAAAATACAATTTTCCAATCTTCAAATATTTACGACCCTGTCCCCATGCTTTGTGGGCAGCTTGGAGCACCTTAAATTATGTTTTTTTTTTTAAAGTAACTAGGCTCTAAGTTTTGGAAACGTTTCTCTCTGTTTTTGAACCCAACAAGATCTGAAAAATATTTGGGAACTCTTCTACCTCTCCATCAGCTTCCCCAACCAACAGAATACCCATTTGTTGTAATAGACCCACCTAATAATAAAACAAAAAATTGGGTACAGCCCACCCCCCTCGAAGTTGTGGTAGAGTCATGTACCTCATTGCACACTGGGGCTTACCTTGTGCCCACAAGAAGCTGCTACAAATGGATTGTAATTTCGGAAGTTGCTTCCGACTAAGTTCCAGGGGGACACATCTAAAATAGTGCAGCACTTTGGGCAAAACATCCATTTTTAAAACGTTACATCTGCCTACTATGGATAATGCAGACCTTCTATTCTATCCAGATTCTTCCTTGTTTTGCATAACAGGGGTTCCCAATTAGATATTACCATCTTATCCAGACATGCATAAATACGAATCCCCAAATCTGGGGCCTATTAGGATGGCGGACGAACCTGCGTCCGTCCGCCACCCCCGAGGTGGAGGGACCGTCAGCAGGGGCAGCGGCAGTCCCTCTGGTGCAATTAGGATGTGACCGCCACCCTGGCGGTCACATCCCGTATCTTTAACCTTGCGGCGGGTGCTGCTTGAAGCAGCATCCGCCGCAAGGTTAAAAATGCATGCTTTACATTTACATGCACAAAGCGGCAGGCACCGTGTGGTGCCTGCCGCTTTGTGCATGTAAATGCTAGGGGGTACCATAGGTACACGCTGACGACACCCAGCTTGTACTGAGTATCGATAATACTGAGGCCGCGCAGCAGCAAGCACAGAATATCCTGAGGTACACGGTCGGCTGGATGACGAGAAATCTGCTAAAGATCAATCCAGATAAGACTGAGGTTTTGGTAATTCCATCAGCCACCTCACCTTGGAGCGACCTCTACTGGCCACAGGAGTTAGGCCCAAATCCGAATCCAAAGGCAAATGTAAAGAGTTTGGGGATTAAGCTGGATTGCGACCTGTCAATGGGCAGCCAAATTTCTGCCGTTGTTGGAAGCTGTACGAACATTATCAGGCAGCTACGTAAACTAGTACCCGTTCTCTCCCAGTCTATGTTGCGAACAATTGTGGCAGCAACAATCATGTCAAGAATAGACTATGGGAATGTCCTTTATTTAGGTCTCCCTAAAATCCTCATGAACAGATTACAGGTCGTGATGACTGACGCGGCGCGTTTGATCTTTAGACTCCCCAGAAGGACTAGAGCCTCTCCTCTGTTACGGAGCCTACATTGGCTCCCTATAAAGGAGAGGGTAGAGTTCAAGAGTCTTTGCACGGCCCATAAGGCAATTTATGGCCGGGATCCTGCATATATCAGAGACCGGCTGGAAGTGTATTGTCCAAAAAGAAATCTTAGATCTTCTGACTCTCAGCTGCTGACCTGCCCTCGGTTCAAGCTGGTGACCAAGGGAGGGAGAACATTCTCTGTGTTGGTTCCCCAATTATGGAATAAGCTGCCTGAGGAACTGCGCAGAGAGGTAAATCTCCTGCGATTCAGAAAGTGTCTAAAGACATTATTGTTTGGGAGGGCTTTGGTTACAATATAGGCTGGCTGCTGTATTCCTTCTTGTGGGACACATAGTTATTGTATGAATTCCATCGATTTCCGAGCGCCTAGAGACCTGTAGGTGATTGGCGCGATACAAATCCAATTTAACAATAACAATAACAATGTGCACCCCCCCCCGACACCCTGGGGGCCTGCAACGGGCCCCCAAACACAAAAGACCACATGCTTTTCCACGGCGGAAAAGCCGCCGTGGAAAAGTATGTTTCCGCCTGCATCCTAATATGGCTGGCGGTGTCTTGCAGACACCGCCACCATATTTGCCAGCATACACCGCGGATCAGCGTCGAATGGACTTGACGCCCGCTGCTGATCCCACCGCCATCCTAATGTGGCGGTGGGTGTTTCCAATGTCCGCAGCGGTGAATTCGCATACTCCAGGCCGGCGGTGGCTTCCGCGGGCCCGGAGGATGCGGATTCACCGCCATCCTAATCGGCCCCTAGGTTACCTCTTATGTAACCCTGGCATCGTTAATACGTACTTTCTCTGTACAAAATATTTGCATTTTTGCGATATTTAATTTAAATCCAGATCTTTCTCCAAATATAGCTGCTAATTGTTCGATCTCTATCACAGTTTTGGCTAGATATGGTGAGATTACAGCAATGTCATCTGCATATGCTAGTATAGTAACTCCCATTCCAGGCCGCGCAACTAAAGCGTTTAGCCTAGTTTTCAGTTTATTCAAAAAGGGGTTCATTTACAGGGCAAATAATAAAGGGGAGCAGGGACACCCTTGCTGGGTGCTTCTTGATATTACAACGAATCACACTCAATTCCCATTGCACATATGTTGGCCATGGGTGATTTATACATAGTCCGCAAAGCATGAATATACCCAGGTCCAAAACCTTGCCACCGCATAGTAACCCACAAAACCTCCCAGGAGACACGGTCAAACGCTTTCTCAGCATCAAGTAGCAAGACTCCACAAGGTGTTTTCTGTACATAAGCCAGATCCAACATAGTAACTACCCTGCTGACATAATTGACCATGCCTCTTCCTGGGATAAAACTGTGCTGACGGGCAGAAACAATGGGAGTTAACACACAGGAGAGACGTGTTGCCAGAATTTTTGCATAAATCTTTCCATCGCAATTTAT
Source organism: Lissotriton helveticus (assembly GCF_964261635.1). NCBI lineage: Eukaryota > Metazoa > Chordata > Amphibia > Caudata > Salamandridae > Lissotriton > Lissotriton helveticus. Next base: position 464,376,847 of record NC_136067.1, on the reverse strand, counting down.
AAGTGAAATAGGTTGACCTGAAACGGAAAAATAACTGCCTAAGTTGCCAACTTTTTTCCACCGCTTGATGACTATAGTCAGGGCGAACAAAAAACTCAAACCTATTCCCCTTTCTCTTCCTATCCGGCCTAGCCAGATCATACAAAACTTGCCTAGATAGAAAGTGTTAGACCTGGCATCCTTGCTGTGGTTTCCCCCATCTTTTTGCCTCTACCACCTGTATTTTTGATGCTGTGCTGGATTTCGTTTTTGCTGGTTTAGATGCTTTGGACTCTCTGCCACTGCTAATAAGTGTCAGAGTGTAAGTGCTCCCTGTGTAAATTGTTCCTGTGATTGGATATACATGATTGGCATATTTGTATCACCAAGAAGTCCCTGGTAAAGTGCACTGGGTGTGCCAGGGCTGGTGATGACAAATGGTACTAGTGGGCCTGCAGCACTGATTGTGCCACCCACATGAGTAGCCATAAAATGGTGTCTGAGGCCTGCCACCGCAGTTCCTGTGTGCAGTCTGGGCACTGCCATGTCCTCCTGGTCAGTGTTCCCACTGACCAGGCCTAACCCTTCCCTTTCCGTGCACATTGGTCACCCCATGGAAGGCCCAGGATACTCCTATCGGCAGGGTGCAGTGTATGTGAAAGGTAGAGCATGTACTAGTGCAGGAGACATGCTCTGGTAGTGAATGGCAACCATATTAGTTTTTCACTATTGTAAGGCTACCTTGCCCATAGGCTATCATGGGGAATGCTGGCTACAGTGGCTACCAGCATATCTTCCCATAGGAGCAAGGTAGGACATAAAAGTCTGGTATCCCTGAACTCAGAATTTAATAACACATCTTTTAGGAAAGGTTTTTAACTCCTGTGTTTGAGAACAGTTCTTTGAGAAAGTTGCAGTTCTCTTGTCTGACCTTTCTGTGTGCCTTGGCCTGTTTGTGTTGCGCCATCACTCGAGGCGCTCCAGTTGTTTCCTCCTTGGTGATGAAATGTCCCAACCCCCTCACGAACCAGTGAACTCAGCATGGATATTAACTCTTGTTAAGTACACTTGCCCGTAAGGTAAAGGGGAAGTGGAGAGAGAAACAAACAAACAACACTGGTCTTCCTCCAGGCGTCATTTCTCTTGGAAGTGTTCTGGGCTGTGGATTCTCACGATGTCCTCACAATGTAAAACCCAAAAATAAGTTTTGAAATAACATTTGGGAATTCAGAATCTTATTCTGTAATTCACTGAACCTTTTTTTAAAATACACACCTTTTATTCAACAGCCCTTGCCTTCACTTCATAGGTCAAAGTATTGCTAGTAAGACTTTTCAGGACTGTAACTCCTTGAATGGTGAGAAAGCTTAATCAGTGAACATGAACAATCTCAAAACCAATTAAACTTGAACTGGGTCAATAGTGTTAGTATTAAATGAAAAAATACCAAACTATGCATGCACATACCCGAAGACCCAGGAAGACTTGCCGCAATCGGGTTTCTATGTTTAATCTAGAAGATATCAATAAACAAAGACAAAAGCACCCTAACAATCTGACAGTGCATACACTGTTATCTTCAGTGTTATTTCGCACATTAGCAAAAATCAGCTATTATCCTTTAGTGTTAACTTCACACTTGAATAATTGCTTTGAGCAGTGCTTGTTTACAAGTTTCCAACATTCGGATTTACATTTACCAATGCTTGTACTTGTTTAACCTTTTCTCTTTCAGGTTTTAGAACAAATTACAGAGACTGAACTCTCTGAAAACAATATTATGAATCACAAATTGAATTAGCTTGTGCTTGTTTTATTCTCAGTCATGGTCGCAAGTAATTGTGCCCAAAGCTTGCTGTTACTTTTAAAAGTCCTCCGATGATTCCAAAACACTAGCACATGAAATGTCCAAGTTTTCAAGTTTTTGCCTTAAAGAAAAGATTTCGAGGGTTGCTAGGCAATGTAAGTGCTTACTTTCCTTTTGTGTTGTTCCGGTTTCAGGCTCCGAAGGAATTGAAGAGGTTCCGGTATCTCCAGGGAAGGGATGAGGATGTCTGCTGTGAAGGAGCCGAAGACGCGAAGACTCTGGATCCAGATAAGTGGGGATTTCTTCTAGCTTCCTCTGGTCTCTTTCTTGAGCTTCTCGTGTCGTGTTTTGGCAGCTCCTGAGTTAGCGTTTAGCACAGCTACACGGTCTTTTCTGTTAACTTGACCAAAACGAACGGGGGCCATTTTGAATCCCTCTGACTTCCGTTTTCCTATGAACACGCTGCCTCGTGGTCAGTGTGCCCTTTTGTCCTTCCTTGATACCCATGGTCCCTATTCTGCTCGACAACAGGCTATTTTTAGTACTGGTCAAGCGCACATGCGCACTATGCATCAGCTGGTCACTCTTTAGGAATGTTAGCACTAACTGACCAGTGTTATTGAACTCCTCCCACACGCTGGCTGTGTTCCAAAAATGACCTTATATGTACCTAAAATGTGTAACTTGTAACCGCCTATCTTTTTATTGCTATTAAACTGTATAAAAGAGGTCGTGCACCGATGTTCGGTGTGCTACTTCTTACATTGCCGAAGGGTGCTGTAGGAATGTATCACCACCCCATGGGGTCTTAATAAACTTGTCTTTTACCTTTTCCAGTGTCCGTGCCAACTTCTATACTAAGGTGTTCGAGAGTTTAGCAGAGTATGTAGGCCTGATTTGAACCCAACACCACAATTGGCGACCACGAAGGGACTCATCGGCGACTCGGATGCCCGAAGGAGAGGTTGTGACGAAGGTCAGGAAACTCGCCATGGACGCGTACGCTGCCACTGAGTGACCCGAGTCTCGGCACCCACGGTGTGTTTTCCCTTCCTTCCGATCTGACCTTCCAGGTGGCGCCGGTCTTCGACTGAGATTCTGATCTTGGATTGTCGTGATGTGCCGCTTTGGCTGATTTGACCACAGAACTTGGCAGTTGGACTTTGGACGTTTGAAAATATTTGGTAAGCTTTTGATTGGTGAGGTAGTCTACTGACACTTACTGCGGCTTGTTGAATTTTGAATTTGAATTTGAATTTGTTAGCTAACGTTTGAATATGCGTATTTGAATTTGAATATGTGAAGTGCACCTCACATAGGCAGGCATGTAGGGATATTTCTCTGATTTATTTGATTTGAACGGTACACCGCGTTAGGTGTCATTTTTGTAGTATCGCGTTTTCGTGGTACTTTTTGAAACATGCCTGTTTTTAGCACACTCCGTAGGATGTGCTGTTCTGAAAATGGTACCAATTATCGATTAAGTGAAAAACAGCCGGCTCCCCCAGAGGGGTCTACAAATCGTGAAATGTATGTCAAATTCGGTATTCCACCTATAATGTATAGTACATTATGGCATAAGTATACTAAGACTGATCGTGAATTACAGTGGCCACTATATGGGTCGTTTGACCTTCGAAAGGTACAATATGTAGAGCAGTGTTTGTTTCAGCGAAGGTCTAGACAAGATATGTTTGATTGTGTGCGTATGTGGGAGAAAGAGGTGCGTGAACGAGCGAAGCGTGAGGAAGCCTTGGCAGAAAAAGTGCAGCGGAAGGCTGCACATGACAAAGCTTTACAGCTACAGGAGAAGGAATTACAGGAAAAGAAAGAGAGGGAGAGACGAGAACGCAATTTACAGGTTAATGGTCAATTCCCTATCAGGCGTCCTCTTTATCCAGTCCTTACTAATGAAACAGATGATTTTTTATTACTAGATCGTTGTCCGCCTCCGTACGTCGCACCCACGGCTCCGAGCGAGGAATCAGACGAGGATAGTGATCGAACACAGCGTACCAGGTTACATGCAGAACGAACTGCGGAATTACGTTCGTTTGCACGAAAGCTAAATATTAATACTGTTACTGTTTCTGACATTACTGCAAAAATGGAACAGTGGTCTGATCAGGAGCGACTGTATTTTTTAGATCATTTTGGAGATGAAGTTGTTGAGCGGTACAGAAAATATTCTCTCGAGTTAGAACCAAAGGAGATATCCGAGGGTCGTGAGAATTTTCGTAAAGGTCTTTTTGTTCTTTCAGATGCGGACGACTTCTTCAAGCGTTTGATTCAACTGCGAAATGAGGCGACACGACTACGGGAGTTGGAAAAGTCGAAGAATTCGTCTGCGTCCGGAGCGACGGGGATATCCAAAGAATGCCCTATCTTTGAAACAGATAAGATCGCTGCGATTAATGTTAGACCTATGCGAGAAGCTGCGCCTTTATACGTCCCTCATAAAGGGGATGGCACAGATGATGATAAAAGATCCAAAGATGCGAAAGGGTATTTTGTATATAATTGGGTTTATACGCCTTGGAATAGAGCAGATGTTATGGCGCTTAAGAATGCTTTACCTGATCCCCGTAAAAACCCTGCGGCTTTTTATGAAAATGTTGAAAGCGCAATTTCTTCGTGTATCATGACGTTAGTTGATATTGATCTATTTTTCGGGTTGATATTGCCCCCTGATATGTGGAGAGCGATTCGTAGGTTTGATGACCACACGACTCTCGGGGCCACTTGGAAAGATCTTGTTCAGGCTGATTTAGATAGAGAACCAGCATGTAAGCCGTGTCAATTAATATTAGACCTTCCAGGGGCCATATTAACAAAATTGAAGACTCTTGCTCCCGCTAAAAAGATTGATTGGACTATATTAGCCTCTTGTAAGCAGAAGGCGGATGAATCGGTTTCCGATTTTTTCTCTCGCTTCGAGGAAGCGTTCCATGATTACAGTGGTCAATTATTGACGGAAGATACTGGCAGGCATTTATTCGTTGATAAGTATGTGGCTAATCTCCTACCGGAGATTGCGAAACGATTGAAAACGAGCGAAAGTTCATGGACCACAGCAACCCCTGCTTCTTTATTGACTATGGCTCAATATTATGAACGACAGGAATTAGAGGCAAAAGAAAGTAGTGAAAAGAAAGCAAAGGATTTGAAGACGAAGGTAATGTTAGCCCAGGTTCAGGCTACGAGAGGAAATAACAGAGGAGGGCGAGGATCATACAGTAATGCTCCTCCCCCTCGTTCTGACATTTCTGTGAATCAATGTGCATACTGCAAACAGTTTGGGCATTGGATTGCAGACTGTCCGGTGTTTCGAGAGCAGCGTAATTTGAGGGGACGAGGAAGTGGAAGGTCTAGGAATTATTATGGAGGGTCAAGAGGAGGTTATGGCATGAATGATCGAGGAGGCTATGGTACAAATGATCGTGGAGGATATGGAGCAAGGGGTCGTGGTCAGTCAGATTATAATACGTTTGATAATCGCAATCAATATCAGATAAATGAGGGTGGTTCTGCTGAACCACGGGATGAGCATTATGCATAGGATTGCATAGGATGGGGTGTGGAATCGGTTGAGGTACCAGTTGATCAAAGGGGTCCGTATATAGAAGCACATGTTCTGGGTTCTACTGATCAATTTCTGGTCGATACAGGAGCTACTCGTAGCGCTTTGTCCAAATACTTGGTTTCAAGGGCTCCCCTGTCTGGCGAGGTGATTACAGCAATAGGGTTCGATGGAACACCTACTTCTAGCCCACTGTCTCAACCAGTTGCATTTCATGTTGATAAATTTGCTGCCCCTTGTCCCTTTTTGTTGTCTCCAAATACACCAGATAATATTATTGGACTCGATATGTTAAAACACTTTCGAGCTACTATTCGCTGTGCCCCAGAAGGAGTGCGAGTTGTGTTGAATGAGAATTACCCAGACTTTGAGCGAGTGTGTTTTCTCCATGAATCTGAAGTATTGGCCTCCTTACCAAAAAGGTTGTGGGCCACTTCAGACACGGATGTAGGGCAGATGATAATTCCTCCAGTACGTATTACTGTGAAGGAGGGAGTATCTCTACCACGTGTCCCACAATATAAGATTTCCAGAGAAGGTGAACTTGCTTTGATACAGATTGTGAACGATTTGATTTTGGCAGGAGTAGTTGAGGAAGTCCCCTACAATGTTTGCAATAGCCCAATTTTACCGATCCTTAAAAGAGATACAGACGCTAAGGTCTACCGTTTCATTATTGATTTGAGGGAAATAAACAAGATAGTAGTGCCTCAGTACCCGGTGGTGTCTGACATCACCACATTGCTTACGTTAGTTCCATCGACGGCAACTACTTTTACAGTCATCGATTTGAAGAATGCCTTCTTTTCGATCCCTGTACATCCTGACAGTCGATATCTATTCGGCTTTACATTAAATAATAAATCGTACAGGTTTTGTCGAGTTCCTCAAGGCTATACTGAAAGTCCTAGCATTTATAGTCAGGCATTAAAAAGACAGCTTGATTCCTTTCAATTACAAGATGGAGTGGCTCTTATTCAATATGTAGATGACATCTTACTTGCTGCAGATACGCCAGAACAATGTGAGAAGAGTACCTTGTCCTTGCTTTCCTTCCTGGCCAAACATAATCATAAAGTTTCGAAGAAAAAGCTGCAATATTGTAGACCAAAGGTGACCTACCTCGGTCATCTTTTGTCTAAGGAGGGCCGTGCATTGACACCAGATCGAATTCAAGCAATCCTAGATACTCCAGTCCCTCGCACTCAGAAGGATGTTCGTGCCTTTATAGGTTTGACGTCTTTTTGTAGGCAATGGATATTGGGTTTTTCACATATCGTTAAACCATTGTTGGCATTGTTGTCCAAAGATACACCGATCCCCATTGAATGGACGGATGAATGTCAGAATGCTTTTGAACAATTGAGACAAGCTCTTTGTTCTGCACCAGTGTTAGGTACACCTGATTACACGAAGATTTTTACATTATATGTACACGAGAAGGATGGGTGTGCATTGTCAGTGTTAGTGCAGACACACGGAGACAAACAGAGGCCTTGTGCATACTTCTCGGCGGTACTCGACCCTGTGGCTCGAGGATTGCCTGGATGTTTTCGAGCAGTTGCAGCAACAGCAGTTGCGATACGACAAAGTGAGGGAATAGTTTTGTCACACAAATTGTTGGTGCTAGTTCCCCATGCGGTAGATGCGTTACTGAATCAAACAAAAACGCAGCATCTAACCAGTGCCCGTTTAACAGGATATGAGCTAACGTTGTTGGCGCCGCACATCACACTAAAACGATGTGCGACACTGAATCCTGCTACTTTACTGCCGGATCCTGTTGCTGAGACCCAGAAGGAAGAACAACATGATTGTGTTTTTCTGACTGAGGAACAGACAAAGGGTCGTATTGATTTACAGGATACGCCATTTCTAGATGTAGATGGGGAACTGTGGGTTGATGGATCGTGCGTGAGGTTACCAGATGGTACGACTTCTGCAGCTTATGCGATCATGACACTTAAGACCGTGGTAGAAGCAGCACGAATACCCCAGAAATCGGCTCAGGCAGCTGAATTGATAGCCTTAACGAAAGCATGTGAGTTAAGTGCTGGACTATGTGTGAACATTTACACGGATAGTCGTTACGCTTTTGGAGTAGCGCATGATTTTGGCCTACTTTGGAAGGAACGAGGATTCTTGACTTCACACGGAGTACATATCATGCATGGAGAATTGGTACGCGATCTCCTGAATGCACTGTTATGCCCAAAGAAAGTTGCAATAGTCAAGTGCAGTGCACATAAAAAGGTGACGGACAAAATAGGGCAAGGCAATGCTTTCGCAGATCGCATTGCGAGAGAGACCGCTATGCTACAAAATAATTTCCCCATGTATGTAGTGAAGTCACAAGCCGAGCGGTGGCATGATGCTAGAGAAGAAATACTAGATATACAGAAGTCAGCATCTGAGGCAGAACTTACGAAATGGGCCACTGAAGGAGTATTGGATGGTGAGGGTTGCTGGCGTAGTAAAGATATGGAGAGATGGAAACTACCCATGGCCTATTTACAAACAATGGTGCACATGACACACGGGCTGGCACACATTGGAGCTCTCGCAATTACTAAATTGCTTACACGAGTCTGGGACAATGCTGACATTGCTAGCACGGCTAAGAGAGTAGTGCAGACTTGTCTGATATGTTTACAGCACAATCCTGGACAAGGGACTCATACTCCCAAAGGAGGGTTTGTTCCACCTACTGCACCATTCGAAGTACTACAAATGGATTACATCCAGCTGGAGCGCTGTAATAATCTCAAGTATGTCCTAGTAGTGGTGTGTGCCTTCAGCAAATGGATTGAGGCTTACCCTACGAAAGACAATACAGCATTGACAACCGCTAAGGTATTACTCAAGGAGTACTTCCCGCGCTACGGTGTTTGTAAACTTATGTGGAGTGATAATGGCCCTCATTTCATTGGAAAAGTAGTGGAATACGTCCTGAAAGGATTGGGAATCAAGCAACGATTCCATGCTATTTTTCATCCTCAATCAGCAGGTTTAGTAGAACGATACAATGCAACTCTGAAGCTGAAGCTAGCAAAGATAGTGGCATCTACATCTCTGAAATGGCCGGATGCTTTGCCTCTGGCATTGCTGTCCATTCGATCAGTGCCACATTCTCGATCTGGCCTCACACCCTATGAAGTGGTGTTTGGAAGGCCGAAGAATATTTGGGGAGTTCCAAAACCTCGTTTGATACATGATGTGCCTTGTGTAATGATGAACGATTATTTGGCACGATTAACAAGTGATTTGCTTTCTATTCATCAACAGGTTCGAGAGGCGCTCCCTGATAACTCCACTGGTGAGGCTCACGATCTCCGCCCTGGGGACCACGTGATGGTCAAAGTATTTGAGCGATCCAGCAGCTTGGAACCGAGATGGCATGGCCCTGAGCAAGTGCTGCTGGCGACGCGGACTGCTGTGAGAGTCACCAATAAGAAGCGGTGGATACATTCAACGCACTGCCGACGTGTCTCTCTGGATCTGGTGAGCCCTGTGGTGCTATCCGACTTCAGAAAGATTTTGGATACAGAAAAGAGCCCAGCTGTCACGCCTGATGAATTGGAGGGAGCCTTCCCGGACCACGTTGTTTCTGATAAAGTGAAGTACAATCTACGCCCCAGGAAATAAGATTCCTTTTGTGTTTTTGAAACTGGTTGGTAACCGCTCTGAGGTTTGTGAAACGGAAGCCGGGAATATCAAGGGGGGGGATCAGTTCTGCCCAGTGTAGCGACACCCGTCTTGAATCCCGGAGAACAAATCAACGGCAGCCTCGGTTCAGAACCATCGTTTTATTTTTCCGCTTAGTGTTGCTTTTGAAGAGTATTGTTTTGTGAACTATGGCATCTCCTTCGACACGAAAAGGGAGAATTCTTGGTGCTGTTTTGTTTGTCTTGACCGTAGTGGTGATCGCAGTATTAGCTTGGACTATAGAACTGTTGTTTCCTGTACGAGAACATTTGCTGCCCACCACTCCAAGTCCATCTGAACATTTTCATTTTACTCTGCCTTTTCACGAAGAAAGACATAGGCAGACTTATTTGAATAACAGCTTTATTAAGATTTTGCATCATACTCATAACATGACCAATACGTCCAATTGTTGGGTATGTGGAATGTTGCCCGGACATCAGAAGAAGGGAGGAACACCACTCATTCCTCTCCCGTTTTCTCATAATGGTTCTTGTCATGCTTGGTACACTCTTCTTTTTACTCTGCGATGGCCAACGAAAGGTGGACTACTTTTTCGGTTGAATAAAATATGCTATAACGACAAAGATGGCTATCCACACGCTGAAGGAACTAAATTTGAATGGGAAGAGTATCGTCCGGACAATGTTTCTACACCTCGTGTATATACGAATCAAAGACTTATAAATGTGACGAGCATACATATGATAACAGTCATTGATACAAAAGCAGATTTGTGTATTAGAAATAAAGGTACAATCGCTGTAGGCCGCAGTGAATGTAACATTACACTTACCTTTGATACACCAACTGGAATTGCATTTGTAGCTTCACGTAACACATATTTCATTTGTGGAAATAAGGGATACCATCGTCTACCATTGGGATGGTTAGGAACGTGTTATATAGCTTTTGTATTACCACCCGTATTTATTGCTCCTCCCATGTACCACAATGATTATGTTCTGTACCATGATTTCATACTGAACAGAGTAAAACGAGCAGTAGATCTTGATGAAATAGACCAGACTGATACCACGTTACAACAATATGTAGATTTCAACTTGGGGTTATTTTCATTTGTAGGAGCTGCACTGAATAGCAGGAAGATAAGGCGGCTTACACGTGTGGTGGAAGCTGTCGCTAATGAAACTGCCTCTGCTTTAGGGAATATTACGGAGGAATTGCAAATTACCAGAATTGTGGCGCTCCAGAATCGAATGGTTCTAGATGTGATACTAGCTGATAGGGGTGGAGCATGCCGCGTCATCGGAAGTAGTTGTTGCGTGTACGTGCCAGATAACTCACCATCCGTATATGATTTGATTACAAAATTACATAAGATAGCTGCTGAGATCCACCCAGAAAATGGAACATGGACCTTTTCTGGTTGGTTCTGGACCCTGCTTAGTACTTGGGGTTGGAAATTATTAACGATTCTCTGTGTTTTTATTGGAGTACTATTTTTCCTTTGTCTATGTATTCAATGTGGCCCTACATTATGTTCTGTATGTATCACAGCCTGTATTCCGTCTAAACGAGCTATTGTTAAGCAAGAGAAACTGATCAATGATGAAGTATTGAAAATAATGGCTATTAACATTGAGGATGAACATTCTGACTACGTTCACTATGAGGTAGCTTTTGCTAAACGCTAAAAGGGCCGTCTGTCGTGTTTTGGCAGCTCCTGAGTTAGCGTTTAGCACAGCTACACGGTCTTTTCTGTTAACTTGACCAAAACGAACGGGGGCCATTTTGAATCCCTCTGACTTCCGTTTTCCTATGAACACGCTGCCTCGTGGTCAGTGTGCCCTTTTGTCCTTCCTTGATACCCATGGTCCCTATTCTGCTCGACAACAGGCTATTTTTAGTACTGGTCAAGCGCACATGCGCACTATGCATCAGCTGGTCACTCTTTAGGAATGTTAGCACTAACTGACCAGTGTTATTGAACTCCTCCCACACGCTGGCAAAAATGACCTTATATGTACCTAAAATGTGTAACTTGTAACCGCCTATCTTTTTATTGCTATTAAACTGTATAAAAGAGGTCGTGCACCGATGTTCGGTGTGCTACTTCTTACATTGCCGAAGGGTGCTGTAGGAATGTATCACCACCCCATGGGGTCTTAATAAACTTGTCTTTTACCTTTTCCAGTGTCCGTGCCAACTTCTATACTAAGGTGTTCGAGAGTTTAGCAGAGTATGTAGGCCTGATTTGAACCCAACACCACACTCGGGGCGGAGAACAACGACGGGAGAAATGGGCTGGAGCGCTTGCAGTGACGCGATGCCAAAGAAGCGAAGCATCGTCACGTTTGCAAGCGCTCAATTTATAGAGGGAGGGGATGGCGGTTTGGGTAATTAGGCATGCGCTGCACGTGGGGCCCCTCCTGGGATTATTACACATGATTTATACAAGAGTAAAAAAATGAAAACCAACAAGCATTGCTACCTACAACAAAACTTATACATTAAAGTAAATGATTACAGGAATTAAGACGACATCTTTTGCACAACCAGATGGAGTTAACTGATGGCTGCATGAGTACCCCTGACAGTTCTCCCCCCCCAAAGGCCGTCTCACTGGGCGTGGTTTGTCTGGGTGAAGAGCATGAAATAATCTTAACAACCTGGGGGCATGCACATTTCCTTCTGGTTCCCATGATCTTTCAGAGGGATCGTAACCTTTCCAATCAATTAATAATGAAGACGCCCTCAAATACGTTTTGCGTCAAGAATCTTTTTAACCTCATATTCTAGATGATCACCTACTATTAGCGGAGGTGGAGGGTTGTTAAGTCGTGTTTCAGGATCATGGGGTTTTAAAAGGGAAACATGAAATACCGGATGTATGGCATAATTTTCTGGAAGAATTAATTTTACAGAACCTGGATTCAGGATTTTTTTAATCTCAAAGGGACCTATATATCTTGATTTCAGTTTTCTGGGACCTTCTAATTGAATGTTTCTAGTAGATAGCCAGACCAGTTGTCCTTCTTTATACGGTGGAGCTGGTAATAATACTATGTATATCTGTGTTTATCTGCCAAGATCTTCATTTTAGTCTTGTTCTTGACCCAATGATCCTTAACTTTTTCCTTTATGTCAACCGCATTTTCAGAATCAGTACCAACAGCCTTTTTTAGAGAGGGGTCGGAGAGGCAGAGGCAAGAGCAGAAGAACATCCAACCAAGTATCCTGGCAGACAGACGACCCAGTCGGCAACCATACCAGGAGCAAAACACCACAACCCGGGACAAGCAACCAACAAGTCTGATTACAAACCTGTCAGACCTGCAATTGACAAGTATTGAACAACAGGTCCTTGAAAAGGGACTAGGCTTTGTACCCACAGCCCGCCCAGACAAATTCAGACTGCATTGCGAATTGACTGACTTTTTCAGAAAATTGAAATTAAAGGCCTTCTTCGAAGGTAAGGAAGACCCTAATGCTGACCTACGGAAAGGCGATACTGGTCTCAGACTAAAATCTACATTCACGCCGCCCCCTCATACAGTACCAGCGGCTATTATAGCCTTTGAACAAGCAGTGTTTCAAGACTTGGAGACCTGCCAAGACCCTTCGACATACGGGAACTTCAGTAGTGAAGAGTACAAAGCACTTGAGACACTAAAGAACAACACCAAGATCACAATCAAACCCGCCGACAAGGGTGGAGGGATTGTCATCCAGAACACCACTGATTACGAGAAAGCTTGTGAAGATCTACTTAATGACACCAACAACTATATTCCCCTTACTTGTGACCCTTCTGCTGATCTTCATAATCGAATCACCATCATGGTCAAGGAAGCTGAACTAAATGGGCACCTGTCTAAAAATTAGGCAGACTTTCTCTCCACCAGCAAATGCACTGTCCCTTACTTTTATACCCTTCCAAAGACCCACAAAAACAAACTGCCGCCTCCTGGCCGGCCGATAGTGTCAGGGATTGGGTCGCTTTTAGAGCCCCTGTCCAATTTTTGTGACCAGTTTTTGAAACCCATTGTTCAAAATACACCCACATATCTTAAGGACACTAAGAGCCTGCTTCACCAACTACAAACAATGTCCTTTGAAGCAAACTCAGTGATATTGGCTCCTCTAGATATAGAGAGCCTATATACGAGTATTCCTCAAGATGAGACCATTAAAATTTTGAGTTCAGCTCTCAATTCAATTACCTGGGAATACAACACTCCCAGAGAATTCATAATAGACTGCGCCACTATTGCGCTCAAGGAGAATTTTTTTGCATATAAGGGACAATTGTTTCTTCAATGCTCTGGTACTTCGATGAGCAGCACCTTTGCCCCTAGTGTGGCGGGGTTGTATGTATCTGATTTTGAGGCCAAGAACATCCAATCCATCACCAACCCCTTTGCCAGGAACATCTTCCTTTGGAAGCGCTACATAGATGATGTGCTGCTCATCTGGCAAGGTAGTATGGAACTTTTGATGGATTTTCTCGGATGGGTCAATACTATCGACAGATACCTGAGATTTACCCACACAGTAAGCACCACGGAGGTGGTATTCCTTGATATAGTGATAACCATCGGTGGCATGACTTTAACCACCAAAACTCATTACAAAGCCACTGCAAAAAACAATCTGCTCCAATTTTCTAGCTTCCATCCGCGCCCGCTAAGGGAAAATCTACCTTACGGCCAATATCTAAGGATCCGGCGCAATTGCAGCAGTACTGATGACTTCAAACAACAATCAACTAACCTAACTGCCAAACTACAACAAAGAGGGTACCCAGATCATATTCTAAACAAAGGATTCAAACGGGCACGCAATCAACCTCGCGAAGCCCTACTGGAACCATCTGTGAGAACCACGGAGGAACCTCCCCTCACATGTGTCACCACCTACAGCACCTTGTCTAACCTGATGAAAAAATCTATTAATAAGAACTGGAAAATAATCACCAGTACCAAAAAGGACTGGGAAAAACGACTCTTTTCGTTCAAGAAGGGACGTAGTTTGAAAGACTCTCTGGTACACACCAGACCCAAAGAACCCGTTGCTATGCCAATACGTAGCATTACTGATGCATGGAATTTACCCAGGGTGACTGGACATTACCATGCTCTAACTGCTCCGTTTGTCACTTGACAACGGCTACAAAATCTTTGTCTTTGGAACTAGACAAAACATGGTGGCAAAAATCACACACTAATTGTAACTCTGCTAATGTTGTCTACCTGATCACATGCCCCTGTATGCACCGATATGTGGGCATGACAACAAGAAAGGTCAAACAAAGGGTATGTGAACACAGGAGCAATATTAGGTGCAAAAAAGCCACAACCAAGATGAGCGATCATTTTTTACAAGCGAACCATACCACCAATGATCTAAGATGGACTGTCATCGAGCAGCTCACCGAGGGCCCCAACATCGCTGAAAGACTCTTTGAGAAGGAGCAGAGGTGGGTGTATCGGCTTGGCACCCATGTAAATGGTCTGAATGATGACATACCTTGGGGTTCAATCCAGAAGTGACAATTCTCCGTAATTTTTTTATTTTTTGAGTACCATCTGAAGCGTGCCAAAGTATATCAAATCCCAATACCTAACCAGGCTTCCATCCATATGGATAACCTAGGTATAGTTACCCTAATGAATATCCATGAGACCACTTTCTGACTGATCGCTCACATTTGACATATCATGATCTGGAATCATTGCTGTTTTTTCCTGATTTTTTCCAACTTTTTCTAGTTTGACCTAACCAGACCACTGGTGTGTTGCCCTGTACAGACTACCCTTCTGTGTAATCTTATAAAATGTAAGCAGCTTAGATAATGGTACTGCCCTATCTGTTCCAACATACCTTCACAGTACCTTGCTCTGTCTCTGCAACCTTGCAATTAATGAAAGATCCGGCTTCACTTTCTCCCAATTCATGGTCTAATATTTGACATGAGTACATCCCCTAATGCCATTCCCTCGTGATGTTTGTTCTATCACAACAACAGTCAATACATTTTTGCGGGTTGTGGTTGTTGCAACGTAACGACCGTTTTGGCGCTCTAGCTTTCCAACAGTGACGCGGGTCTATTGACATCGGCGGATCGCGCCTATTGGCTAACTCTGCGCATGCACGTCTTGGCCACGCCCAGACCCGGAAACGCGAGCGCTGCTGACTCAGCTCTCGCTACTTATACCGTTTGTGCACATCAGGTCCCGATCGTCGAGACTCGGTTTAGAGGGTCGAACAGGTTTACAAACGGGTGCCTGGCGTCGTGGGCGTGAGTGTTTCCTTGGCCACATAACCAGCACAAGCTAAGTACTTTTAAGGCTTCCTTTAACAGTTTGTCCCATTGTTTGTTTTTTATTCGCAGGATGTGCCAAATACGCCATCACCCCCCTCCCGCGGTCTATGTGGTGACATTTTTTCACCATTCAAGTGAGAATCATCGCATTGAGTATCGCGCAATTTTTGGGGATGGTGGTCACTGGCCCTTGGCCCATTGATCCGTTAGTTCTACACTGTGAACGCGCTCAGTGTTCCCAATAGGCTTACTATCGAAGCTTCCATTTCCCATAGTGTCACGTATTTCCCTATCGGCGCATGGATTCACACACGCGCACTGGTGGGCAACAAGTATGTGTGCCCTTTGACACGGACACTGCGTGAGTTCGGCTGTCCACTAATAATGCTATTGTGTATTACAGTTCAATACACACTTATAGGCGGAGTCACTTAACTTTACAAACTAGTTCAGTGATGTGCACTTGCCAGTCCACATGAGCACAAGTCACTATATTTACAATGGTAAATTCCAGAACAAGAACTAATTGTTTGTTTGTCTTTCTGTGTTTGTCTGTACCTTTTGCTTCCATAGGTGCATTTTATTTTTGAAGTCTCTAATCCAGAGACTAGAAGGGTGTGTGCATCCCGGTTTTTGGTTCGGTGAAGCCCCCTCCTCATTGCACTTTCACAGACGAATTTTTACTTTCACGTCCCTTGGTAGGGTGGGCCTTAGCGTGTCCATACCGCCGGGGTTTATTCACTATAGGTCCTGACGAATGCCAGGTTAATTACACCAAAATTGGCAGAAACATGTTGACCATGACCATCACGTAATGATATTGGAAACAGACCATTCAATTTAGTTGGCCTTGTGTTCCAACACATTTTTTAATATGCCCTTGGTGATCAGTTAAAAAATGAATTTTTGATACATGCAAGGCATTTTTAAATTCACCACGTCACTCTGTTCACGTAACCTATCACTTAGCCTTCACATCTTCACATTACCTGCTCTGCAGTAAATCTGGCTTTGAAGCACACTGGGGTGACATTCGGTCAGACCCAGTAGGGCCCAATGATGAAGCATGTCTCCGACCAGGTCGGTGAGTGAGGGCTTTCTGAACAAACCTAATTGGTGCTGTTTCTCCCTTGTGCTCTATTTACTTGTGTGTTCTTTAACCAAGTAACACTCTTTTGTTGTTATTTTAATAGTGAAGTTAGCCTATCCGTTACAGCTGGCATTGGATGGTTTTGTTCAGGTATGATTACTGGAAGGGATCAAGGGTGTTGGTCTGTTAAGAAATAAAAGGCAGAACATCCTAACACAGCATGTGAAGTGTTATTGTAAGAAAATTCGGCCCAGGGTAAAACCTTGTCCCAATTAGAAGTGAAGGTGGACAATAGACAACGCAGACCCTGTTCTAGATATTGATTAACTTTTTCGGTTTGGCCATCAGTCTGCGGGTCAAAAGATGAGGACAGGGCTAACTCAATCCTAAGTTGTTTACTAAGTTGTGTCCAAAACCTTGACACAAATTGAGGGCCTCTGTCTGAAATGATCTTATTAGAAGTCCATGTAATTTAACGATATTGGACAAGAAAATATCACAAAAGTCTACTGCTGTTGGTATTTTCTGTAAAGGAATGAAATGACCCATTTTTGATAACAAATCTACCACTACCAGTATAGTTGTGTAATCAATTGATTTTGGCAAATCGGTAATAAAATCTAGACTGATTGTATGCCATTGGCGTGGAGGAAGCTCCATTGGTTGAAGCAGTCCTTTTGGAGCTGAATGTAGAGCCTTTTGAAGTGAACTTGCAGGACAAGCCTTCACGTATCGTTGAACATCAGAAATCATACCCTCCCACCAAAAGAACCTTTGACGCAACTCAAGAGTTTTATTAGTTCCTGGATGAGCTGCCATGGCTGAATCATAATTCCAAAGTAAAATCTGATTTTGTAAGTCCTTTGTGGGAATGAACAATTTATCCTTATGAAAGTAATATCCTTTGGATATTGTATTATCTTTTTTAGACAACCATTGTTGAGAATAAACTCTTTTAAGTTGTTTTTTAACTCAGTCTTGAAAAGTATCTGAATGTATCTCAGCAACTATTCTTTCGTTGGGAATAATGCTTGGTGACTCTCTATTCTGATCTTGATGTTTTTCACAAACCAGTCGTGACAAGGTATCAGATAACAATTGTTTATTTCCTGGACGGTATTTTATCAAAAAATCAAACTCACTAAAAAACTGCAACCACCGCATTTGTCTAGGAGTAAAAGCCTTTAAAGTAGAATAAAACTGCAAGTTTTTGTGATCCGAATAAATTGTAACAGTGTGCTTGGCTCCTAAGAGGTGATGCCTCCATTCTTGGAATACATCTTTAATAGCCAATAGCTCACGTTCTGCTATGGTGTAGTTCTGTTCAGCCGGTAGTAATTTTCGAGAATGAAAAGCTATTGGATGTAAGTGCCCTGTTTCCAGATCTTTTTGCATCAGAACACCACCAATGGCGGTTTGTAAGGCATTCGCCTCAACAAAAAAAAGTCTGTCTGGATCAGGGTGTGTTAAAAGAGGCGCAGAGGTGAAAGCCTTCTTAAGACTGTTAAAAGCTTCTTCAGCCTCTTCTGTCCAGTGGAATTTCTGCCCCTTTTTCAACAATTGAGTGATTGGAGTCACTATGTCTGAAAATTTCGAAATTAACCTTCTATAAAAATTTGCAAATCCTAAAATTCTTTGAATATCTTTTATGGAAGTTAGAGCAGGCCAATTTAGGATTGCTTCTACCTTTTTCTTGTCCATGTGAATTCCTTCAGGGGATAACCAGTATCCCAGAAACTCCACTTTAGTTGAATTGAAAACACATTTTTCTAATTTTACATTCAATGAATTGTCTCTTAACTTTTGTAAGACTGATCGGATGTGTTGCACGTGCTCCTCTGTGTTTTTAGAATAAATCAAGATGTCATTGATGTAAACTATGCAGCAAATGTCGAAAAGATCCTGTAATACTCAGTTTATGAAGTATTGAAATGCTGCCGGAGCATTGCAAAGCCCAAACGGCATCACCGTATATTCAAAGAGTCCAAACTTGGTTCGGAAGGCGGTCTTCCACTCGTCGCCTTCTTTTACACAAATTAGGTGGTAAGCACCTCGCAGATCCAATTTAGTGTAAACAGTAGAACCTTTGACCTGATTGAGAAATACTGGGATCAGTGGTAGAGGGTATCTGTTCTTGATTGTTGCTTTATTAACAGCACAGTAATCTATGCAGGCTCTTAGGTCACCTGTCTTCTTAGCCACGAAGAAAAGAGGCGAGGAGACTGGTGAAGTGGAGTGACGAATTAACCATAGTTCTAATAGTTCATGCAAATATTTTCGAAGATATTCGTTCTCCGGTTCAGTCAGGGCGTAAATTCTACTACAGGGCAAGACTGCCCCCGGAAATTAAATCGATTCGACAATCGTAGACCCTGTGAGGTGATACAGTAGTGGCCTTAACTGGATCAAATACATCTGAGTAATCCTGATACTCGATAGGAAGAAGTGGGGACTCAACAGCTCCACAATAAAGAGGCATTAATGGGTCCTTAACCTCCTGATAACAATGCAATTTACAAAAAGATGATTCCAAGGAAACTGTACGTTTTATCCAATCAATTTTTGGATTGTGTAACTCAAGCCATGGAATCACAAGAATAACCCCAAAGGTAGGAGTATCTATAAGATCAAAAATTGTGCTTTCAGTATGACCATTATCTGCCACTATGGTCAGTGGTTCAGTATCAAATCGGATTAACCCTGAGGATAAGGCCGACCCATCTACAGCTCTAACAGGTTCAGGTTTTTTTTTTGGGTACTTGAGTAAGTTGTAGTCGTCTTGCTAATTCTAAATCAAAGAAATTTCCAGTAGCTTTAGGACTTTTTTCTAAAAGCAAGTCCTTTTTCTTAACCAGTCTTACTGACATAAATTCCCTTTGCGTCTTCTTTCTTTTTCTTCAGGAGACAAAGGTCCTTTCAACCCACCAATCTGCATTGGTTCCACTGAAGAGGTTTTTTCCTCAGTATCTTTTCTGTCAGATTTGAAATGCAAATTCCGAACATCACCCCTAGGTCTCTCGTTCCTGCGTTCTCCTAGTCTGTGGTCTAGCTTAACTACTAAGTCCTGAAACTCAGCAAAGTCCTCGGGTAAATTAACAATATGAGCTAAGGAGTCCTTCAAGTCATCCTTTAGCCCTCGATAAAAGAGGGAAACCCTCTTATTTTCAGGCCAGTGAGTTTCCGCTAGGAGTCTATTAAAGGTAGTGATATAGGAGATTAGATCTTTTGAACCCTGACGAAGACTAAGAAGCTCATTGTCAGATGTTTGAATAAACGTGTGTTTAGCTAAAAGATTAGACATTGCTGTCTTGAAATTCTGCAGATTGTGTAAAAGAGGATCGTTTGTATCGACTAAGGGCATCGCCCAATTAGCTGCTACCCCCCCCCAGATACGAAATTATAAAAGCCACCTTGGCAGTATCTGAATCAAAAACTTGAGGTTTGCACAAAAAGTGCAATTGGCATTGACTCATGAAGGTGGTGTATTTACCGCATTCACCTATGAATCTTTTGGGATTGGCCAAGGGAACTGTACTAGGAGCTACTACCGTGACCTGTACTGGTTGAACTGTGGACTTACCTTCAAATGAACGTTGAGGGCTAGGAGAAATCCCAAACTTAGAGGGACTTAATATAGGTTTTCTCTGTTCGGATGTGTCCCTCCAGGTAGTGAACCCGCTTCTGGTTTTATCTAATCCTTGTCGGAGAGATTGATTTTCCAATCGCAGCTCCTCCAATCCATCATTCAGTTTTTGTACTAACTGGGCTAACTGGGAAGTATCCATAATGGGACAGACAAAACCAACAAGGACACAAGTGTGGCTTCGCTTTCTGTTGCGCAATCTCTCGAGGCGCTCCAGTTGTTTCCTCCTTGGTGATGAAATGTCCCAAGCCCCTCACGAACCAGTGAACTCAGCAAGGATATTAAGTCTTGTTAAGTACACTTGCCCGTAAGGGAAAGGGGAAGTGGAGAGAGAAACAAACAAACAACACTGGTCTTCCTCCAGGCGTCATTTCTCTTGGAAGTGTTCTGGGCCGTGGATTCTCACGATGTCTTCACAATGTAAAACCCAAAAATAAGTTTTAAAATAACATTTGGGAAATCAGAATCTTATTCTGTAATTCACTGGACCTTTTTTTAAATACACACTTTTTATTCAACAGCCCTTGCCTTCACTTCATAGGTCAAAGTATTCCTAGTAAGACTTTTCAGGACTGTAACTCCTTGAATGGTGAGAAAGCTTAATCAGTGAACATGAACAATCTCAAAACCAATTAAACGTGACCTGGGTCAATAGTGTTAGTATTAAATGAAAAAATACCAAACTATGGATTTCTTCTAGCTTCTTCTGTTCTCCTTCTTGAGCATCTCGGGGCGGAGAACAAAGACGGGAGAAATGGGCTGGAGTGCTTGCAGTGACGCGATGCCAAAGAAGCGAAGCATCGTCACGTTTGCAAGCGCTCAATTTATAGAGGCAGGGGATGGTGGTTTGGGTAATTAGGCACGCGCTGCACGTGGGGCCCCTCCTGGGATTATTACACATGATTTATACAAGAGTAAAAACAAAAGAAAACCAACAAGCAATGCTACATACAACAAAACGTATACATCGAAGTAAATGATTACAGGAATTAAGAAGACATCTTTTGCACAACCAGATGGAGTTAACTGATGGCTGCATGAGTACCCCTGACAGTTTGTGAATTGACTGTCTGGTTTGTGAGTGACAGAGGCTGGGGAGCACCCAGGAGGCCGCTGGGTCAGCCCTGGACTGAATGACTGCATTTGCAACTTGAGTGGTGGGAGGAGATAGCACCTGGGCCTGAATAGGGCAGTGCCTGCCTTCCACAATGCTGGCTCCACCTCCTGCTGGGCGCCTGATGACCCTGCCCCTCACTATGAAAGGAAAGAAGTAGCAAGGAAAACAAAGTGCTCAAGGAACACCCAGAACTTGCACAAAGAGAACAAAGACTTGTAAGTACAGGACCCCTGACAACAGAAAATTAGATCATCCGGGAACCAAGAAGGAACCTCTGCCAAGGAGAAAGCTGGAAGACTGAAGAAGGAAGACTGTCCTGCTGTTATGAAGTCCCAGGAACAAAAGGACTTCACCCCCAGCTTCCCTGAACTCTACTGAGAGAGTTCTGTCCTTCCTGGAGTGCGTGGCCCCTGTCAGGTGCCTGTAGGAGTTGTACCTGCGTTTGGAAGCTGGACACCAAGCTTTTAAAGACTTTCTGCAAGTTTGGTTGCATCGCTCGCTTGCGGAGCACATCCCCGACAGTGCTAGGAAATTCCCGCCGCTAAGAAGGTCGAGATCGCCGCAGCGCCTGTTGCCACTGCCAGAGCCGTTGCATCCTTTGTTTGCGGGACGCACCAGACCGGTGCTGGAAGATTACCATCACTGCAAGTGTCGTTGCAGAGCCTGTCGTTGCTGGGTGAGATCGCCACACCGCTTGCTTGTGCACCGCATCACTTCGCTGTGAGTGTTGTCGCAGAATCCATCGCATCGAGAAACTACATGGTCCCCGCTGGTCCGTGCATCGTTGCCCCAGAGATCAACGCAACTCCAAAGATCATCGCATCGTGACTTTGCGAGAGAACACTTCCTATGGAACCTACGTACAGGAATTCATACAAGTCCGCCTTCCTCCCATACAGACCTGA
Source organism: Lissotriton helveticus (assembly GCF_964261635.1). Taxonomy (NCBI): domain Eukaryota; kingdom Metazoa; phylum Chordata; class Amphibia; order Caudata; family Salamandridae; genus Lissotriton; species Lissotriton helveticus. The sequence goes on along the minus strand of NC_136067.1, from coordinate 464,354,732 downwards.
TTCGTCCCAACACGCCCGCTGCTGCAGCGGGGTTGTTGCACCGCCTCCCCAGGGTCTCAGGAGCAACGCATCGCTTCTTTGCCACCGCACCAGCTTCTGCTTAGGAACTTTGTCGCTTTTAGAATGTACTGTTGGCAAAACAAAACGTGATGCAACTGTGAACTTTTCACGCAACTGTGGATTATTTTATCGCAACCTTAAGAACTCTTTTGCAACCATATTCTTGAACTGTGTATGTTGGACTTTTGTTGTTTTGGTCTTGTGCAGTTTAGATTAAATACCTTTATTTTTCTAAACTGTTGTGGAGTTAGTTTGTGGTGTTTTCACTGTGTTAATGTGAGTGTTGGTAAAAATTCTTTACACATTGCTTTTGGATAAGCCTGTCTGCATGTGCCAAGCTACCAAGGGGGTGAGCAGAGGTTATCTAAAGAGTGTTTCCTCCTTACCCTGACTAGAAGCAAGGGACCCTATTTGGACAGTGGTGCCTACCCCTGCCAACTAGAGACCCCCAGTTCTAACAGAAAGTTAGACAAACATATAAGGATTGCTCTCTGTTGCATGGAGTTACTAGCTTCCAGATTATAGTTCTGTTGAAAAGGGAACCCATGGGTCCGTTGTACCTCATTGTCCCACGCCCACTGCATCAGTTTGGGGAAGGCTTCTGTAAACAGTCCTACCACAATTTTTTGCGGATCATTCCCTTCAATGCCTTCAGGAACTCCCAAGATTCTTAAGTTATTACGGCAAAACCAATTTTCAATATCTTCAAGCCTCCATGCCATGTCACTCCTTTGGGTTGCCAAATCATCTGTCACTGCCTTTTTGAGCGGTCATTGAATCCTCAAGATTATAAATTTGATTCTTTGCCTCTGTTATCCGCTCTGCAAATTCAGAACAGGATTTGGCCACTCACTGAAGTGAATTTTGTAATTTACGACACGCTCTCTGCGTTTTCTAGCTCTCTGACTGGGTCTTCTCTCTGTGTGACATTATTGTCTCATAAATGACAGCCAAAGAAATCTCTTCAGTATGACCCAGTCTGTGTGACATTATTGTCTCATAAATGACAGGCAAAGAAATCTCTTCAGTATGACCCAGTGAGTTATGCTGCCTTTGTCGCATTGCCTGGCTTAAATATAGAAGACGCTACTTGAATATTGAGGCTGCTGAGTTAGACACCTCTCTAGGTGTTTGCTATTACTGGATTTTTTTTCTGTATAGTCTCCAGGCCACAAATCCTGGACCAATATCCCCGGGACTCATCTTGATATATGCTAATAGTCTCGCTTCACTGAGTACTATGCGAGCCTGAGGGGCCATCAGATAGCTGTACAGACTCATCTCCTGATGAGTTAGAATGATTGGACAATGAGAACAAATATTCATCCACGTCAATTCAATCAGCTCTTGTGCCGTGGTCTGATCAGCCTGTTGTCCCAAAAAAGGTATGTCACTGGCACTGGCACTTGTATCCTTCTCTGAGCCCCCAGAAATCAATGCGGCTATATTTACACCAGGTTCTGCCCCCCGTAGTGTAGGTTGGAGTACGCTGTTCCCTTGACCCTTAACAGGCCCAAGAAATAGGTAATGCACAGCCAATATCCCCCTGCCCTCCATGATTCCCCTCGTTCACTACTGTTTTCAAGCTAGTATCATTAACCCCTGTGTTTCCAGATCTCACCTCACCACGTTGCATAGACACATCAGCCTTCTCCATCCCAAGGCCGTCCGGTTTACAGCCCTTACCTTTTCTAGCAGAAAGAAAAATGGCAGGGTTTTTTTTTTCCTGGCCCCACAGTCTGACAGCTCCCGGTGTGTGATCTACTGCCTGTATCTTCAGCAACCTCTCCCTGTCATTGTGTCTCCTGGGCGTTTCCTGTCTGCTTTGATGGCACAATTCCTGTCTGAACTCCGCCGTGTTGCTTGGCTCCTCGGGTGCTCTTAGGGATCATCTTTACCCTAACCACCTCATGCCAGGTCCTGAGTGCGACTCGACAGGCTCCCCGATATGTGCACTACTCCAGACGCAAAAGCGATTGCCGAGAGCCAGGTATGGGATTTAATAGTCTTGTGAGTATGATCCAGAGCATTTCCTGGTTGCCAAAACCATGTGCTACTGCAAGCTGCTCTTAACAAGCAACGTTTAGGAAGTATAAACACAGGTTTTTAGTAAGTCTTCAACCGCATCTAGTCCGCAGTTCTGGGGGTTTCGGAGAGCGGTCAGTTGCAGTGCTCATCGGCCACTAACGCTGCCGCCATCTTGCCTCCTACTGGAAATATTTAAGTTCTCATGTGCAAAACATATGCATGTTGTTTTAACATGAATCTATTAAATATGTTCTGTATAGAACATATTTGATTTTAAAAAGGCAAGTTTTGCTGCAGATTCTGATATGTGTTATGCTGTACTTTCGCTCTGGCCCATTCCTGATAGACAAAGGGAAAGGGGCCCCATGGTTTGGCAATACACTAAGGGAAAAAAGCAACTCCTCCGCCAAGCTGAGAGGCGGTGGAGACTTAACTATGAGCCAGCAGAATAAAAAACCAATAAAGCCCTCTTTGCTACGTATAAATCAGCTATCCTAGTTAGGAAGGCAGCATTTTACGAAGAAAGGATTGCTCTGGCAGAAAATTAACAAAAAGAGATCTTTGCCATTCTGAAGTAACTGAGTCAAAAAGGGGAAATAATGCCCACAATCGCTCTTCCGAACTGCGATATATTCCAGGATTTCTTCTCCAGAAAGGTTTTGACATTTTTTCGGAAATCACCACAACCCCCATTGACTTCAGCTCTCTGGATCAGATTAGCCCCCCTTGCCCTAGCAGGCAGTTGTCTAGCTTCCCAAGTTTTTATTCTGACACGGTGGCTGCATTATCAAAAGAGATTAAATCAAGCTCTCAAATGGACCCCTGTCCCCTGAGGCTTTTCCAAATGGCCCTGTCAGGATTGGAAAGGCAGGCTCTGGGATTACTCAATGATTCTTTAGACCTGGGCTATTTACCAACTAATTTGAAGGAAACAAGGGGCACCCCCCAGTTGAAAAAACCAGGGGCGGATACGACAGCCTTAAAAAACTACAGGCCCATCTCACAGCTCCCCTTTTTAGCAAAAATGTTGGAACAACACGGCCTGAAAACACTTGCAAAATACTTGGAGGACCACCAATTGCTCCACAATAGACAGGCAGGCTTCAGAGCACACCATAGCACAGAGCTGGTGACGGTGTCTGTTCTGGACGAGCTTAGAGTTAGTGCCGATAACAAACAGCCGAGTGCTCTGATTTTATTAGATCTGTCAGCAGCATTCGACAGGGTCAGCCAAAACATTTTGCTGAACCGTTTGTCGAATCTGGGCATAAAGGGGCAAGCACTTCAATGGCTAAGAACTTTCCTGACTGACCACACTCAGAGAGTTCAAATGGGTGAGGAGCTGTTGATCTTGGGCTCCCTGACCTGTGGAGTCCCCCAGGGTTCTGCATTGTCTCCACTCCTCTTTAATACCTATTTGCAGCCCTTGGTGGAGGCTCTAACACGCAGAGACTGCCAGGTCTTTAACTACGCCAATGACACCCAACTCCTGGTCCGTCTTGACAACACCAGCCAGGCTCAAGAATCAGTAGAAAATCTACTTAGGTTTACTGTTAACTGGATGGCAGCCAATTCCTTGAAAGTCAACCCGGATAAAACCGAGGTGCTTATTATTCCAACTCAAAATAGCCCATGGTGTGATCTTTGTTGTCCCCCAGAATTGGGTGTGGCCCCAATCCCAGTGCCAGTAATAAAAAGCCTGGGACTGAAAATTGACTCGGATTTGTCTGTCCTGCCAGGTTTCATCAGTCGTGGGCATCTGCACGGGCTTACTTAGGCAACTGCGGAGACTTGTGCCTCTCCTCTCTACTTCTGTATTACAATCAATTGTTTCCGCCACTGTCATCTCTCGGCTGGATTATGGTATTGCCCTTTATTTGCGCATTTTCCAGAAGTTCCTCAGGAGATTGCAAGTTGTACAAAATGATGCGGCCAGGCTCAACGCGAGCCACTCCATTACTACATAAATTACACTGGCTGCCCAGTGAACAGTGCGTGCAATTTAAGAGTCTTTGTATAGCCCACAAGGCTATTCATGGGGATGCACCGAAATATATAAAAGATCGAGTGAAAAAGTATGTTCCCGGCCGGGCTCTACGTTCTTCCGAGGGCTGTAGGCTAGCCTCTCCCATGTAAAATCTCTACTTCTGTATTACAATCAATTGTTTCCGCCACTGTCATCTCTCGGCTGGATTATGGTATTGCCCTTTATTTGCGCATTTTCCAGAAGTTCCTCAGGAGATTGCAAGTTGTACAAAATGATGCGGCCAGGCTCAACGCGAGCCACTCCATTACTACATAAATTACACTGGCTGCCCATTGAACAGTGCGTGCAATTTAAGAGTCTTTGTATAGCCCACAAGGCTATTCATGGGGATGCACCGAAATATATAAAAGATCGAGTGAAAAAGTATGTTCCCGGCCGGGCTCTACGTTCTTCCGAGGGCTGTAGGCTAGCCTCTCCCATGTATAATCTTAAAACCAAAGCGGGCAGAACATTCTCGGTCCTCCTTCCACAGATCTGGAATGATCTACCGGAGACCCTATGAAAGAAATCCGTTCTGCTTTCCTTTAGAGAGCTTTTAAAGACCTACCTGTTTAGAGAGACACTGACATCGGTATAAGTGCCGCCTCCGCTGCCACTAGACCTTCTTACGCTAGTGACCTGTTCTTTCTCTAGAAGCACTTAGAGAGCAGTGGTGATTTGCGCTATATAAAAATAAAATAACATAACATAACATAACATATGGAGGAATGCAGTCATTAGATAATCATTTCCTTTCTGATAGCCTTTCATGCTCATATGTGTCATACAATTTAAAGTTGATGTCTCTGAGGGACCCCTAGTCTGATGCCATGTAAGCCTCTCTGCTGCTAGTAGGCCTAAAGGACTGGGATAGAAACAGCCAATTAGATTAGTTCCTCTTGCAGTCCTGTAGAGCCAGTGTAGAGTCTTTAGTATTCTTAGTGCATGCATGAGTCTGCAAGTCAGGAGCATTCTTGTGTTATGCGCAGATAAAAGCACAGGAAAGAAAAGCCTTATACATGTTTGCTTAGTTCAATGATAAGCCAGAGTCTTTGGACAGGCAGTAGGGCTGGAGCAGAGTTAATTATATGGTAAGTCAGTGCCTCTTTAGCTGCAAAAGATTTGTGAATGAGCAGGACATAAACTCTGCTGGTGTCCCTGAACAGAGGAAGTCCAGAGTCAGGGTGAGCAACATGTTAGGTTGATCACTCCAAGCGGTTGGTATATCTTGGCATGGTTAGGCATCAACCCTGCGTTTAGTTATTGGAGGTTGATGAGGGTGAAGTCTAGTCATTGGCGTATGAGGCAAAAGTGTGGGTAGCTTGGGAAGCACAAGTTGTACAAATTTACTCATGTGCCAGGTCAAACACTTTGGATTTTTGGTACAACTTAGATACAGGCAAATGTATTTTAAGTGGATACTTGTTGAAGACTGCCCTTGCTTGGGTGGAGTCAATTACATATCTAGTTTGTTTATTTCTGAGCCGGTAGGTCTGGGAGATGGCCATTCACATGTCAGATTTGTGCTTCAGAAAAGCGTGTTTCAACTTGTTACATCCAGTGTCTTTTCAAGATTAGAGGAGAAGGGATAGGAACTTTTTCAATGAGAAGAGTAACTCATGAAGCTGTGGTGCCTGTTTAGCCCACCTCTCAGTGTACTGCACTGTCGCTTTCATCAATAGTCATAAGTCTTCATGTCCATGTTTGTCTTGAAATTACCTTTGAGTACGGCAATGTTTAGATCCTCGATGCTGTGGTTGGGTCCTCAAAAATGCTCACCCACAGAACTGTCATTGTCTAATGTCTTGATGCTCTGTTGAGATTAATGTTCTTATGTAGCACTTGGCTGGTTTCTCCAACACCATAACCAATGCACCTACATGATCAAGTATACCACATTGTTGGAAGCACAAGTATATTACCAGCTTACTTTGTAGTCTTTCCCAGTGTGTCTGAAGTATGGTTGTGCTGGTATAGTTGCCTAACCTGCCAGAACATTGTATGTCCCTGCAATTCGATTTTTATCATGTGTTTTTAGCATTGAGTGGTTGTCAGAATGTAATGAGGGGCAGATATGGGAAGACCTTTCACAATTGTTCATATTGCAGTGGAATGGGTTGTAATTTTCTTGAAATCTTGCATCAGGTTTCTGACTTCAGGTTGGATGTGAGGACAAGTAGGACTCTATTTTCGGCCTCTTTCCCTTTCTTTTCCAAGATATAACTCTGAGGAATCATGCCTGATCTATGAATTTGGTTATTCACTATTTTGTGGTTGTACCCATGGTTATCAAGTCAGATGTTAGTCCTAATATTTCTTATTGTGGCATGCTTTGTGTGCTTTGGGTAAAAACTGTCATTGTTCAGATAGCTGTATGTTAATTGGTCTGAGATATACTGTGATATATATGCAGTTGTCTTTTATTGTGATTTGTGTTTATGGTTTCAAGTACATTGACTAACTCTGAAGAGTAAACAGTATTACTTTTGATGATCAGATAATATTTATTCAATTTTGTATTGAAATGTGTTAAGTCATGTTCTCCAAAAGTCCATAACAGGAGAGTATCATCTATGCAGTGCAGGAATTGCAATGGAATGTAATCAGAGGTGGCATGGAAGTCACTCTAAAATTGTGTCATTGCAAACTGAGGAGTAAACTATGATGCCCTAGCTGTAAAAGTCTGTTGGAAGTATATGTTCCAAATGGGAAATAGTTTTTATCAAGAAGATTGTTATGAATGTGGCTGCAGTAAGGTATGTTTTTCAAGTTTTTGGCCTGTCCTTCAATGGAATAATAGTGTGCAGTGACTCTGTAAATGTTTGTCAGTAATGTTCCTGTTGGAAAAGTGCTAATACGATTAAGGGGCCGATTACAATGTCATTCTGAAAGGCTCCAAATGGGATTCGCAATCTGAGAATCCGATTCGGAACCCATGTTTCCGACCGAATCAGATAGATTTCCGAATGACCCATTATGATGCAAGGAAATTGTTTGGTCTGTCCGATTCTGTTCCAAACCAGATTCGGATGGCCCAAGTCGTTCAAAGCCAAATTGTGCAGCTCTATGGACACTGTTTCCGACTGAGTGATTATAATGACTGATTCTGACAAGCGTTCTGGATCGGTCTGCCCGACATGAAACGGCTGTTAGAATCTGACTTTGGGGACCGTAGCAGGCCCCCCTTCAACTGGAGGCCTCCGGTTGGGCCGCGTGGGGGTACCCAAGGGACCCCTCTTTAACACCATGCACAGAGTGGCAAGCATCATGGGTGTACGTCACAGGGTGCATGGTTTTCCCCATGCACCCCTTTTTTCATTGGGAGCCAAAATAATGTGTGGAAGCATTGTAATCATTCGGTCCGATTCGCAGAATCTGTTTCAGTCAGAGACGATTCCGAAACTGATTCGGTCTGAACGACATCATAATCAGCCCCTAAGTCTATTAGGTAGATTGGTGATGTCCTGATGTAGCTGGAAGTCTTTCTTAAATTGGCTTGATGATGTGTTGTATCCAACCAGGAATGTCCTTGGTTAGCATGCTTCAGTTAGAGATGATTGGATGGCCTTAGATATCCTCTTTGTTTATCTTTGGGAAACATGTAGGTTTGACCAGATGCTATTTTCTATGGTACTAGGCTCTCAATGTGTTCCCTTGTGTCATTCTATGGTGTTTGTATGACCCACTTATGCTCCCTTTCTTGTTGTTTTGTTATGTCTTCCAGCGGTTTGGTATAGTATCTCACATCTGCAAGATGGCTGTGTGCCTCTTGGATAGATTTACAGATTTTCATTGTACCAATTGTTCCTTGTTAGAAATGGGTTCTCCAGTTGGCAGAGGTATGCACCTTGAACAAGTAAGGACACATCCTTCTAGTCAGGGTAAAGGGATTACACTTCTGAAATAAGCCCTGCTCAAGCCCTTCGTATCTTGGCATGAGCAGTCAGGCTTATCTCAGAGGCAATGTGTAAAGCATTTACACATAACACACAGTAGTACAGTGAAACTACTACAAAAGGTTTCGGGTCAGGGCCCCATTATTTATACTGCTTTTCCCTTTGAAGATTTTTGTCCTTCCTCATCCAGCTTCACTACAGGAGGTGGAGACACCATTGTGCAGAGCAAACACAGCCTATTCAGGTGTTAATGAAAACTCCTCCCCCGCTCTAAATGCAGGGAGGTTTTATCAGTCTGGCCATGAGTCACCCAGGAAAGGTAGGAGCCACCGCAAGCCCCCTTGTGACTGTCTAGAGTGAAAGTACATCCCAGCTCCTGTCCCTCTAAAACCCAGATGGTGAATGCACAAACAGGCAGAGGCACACAGGTTGGTTACGTAGGAAAATGCCCACTTTCTAAAAGTGGCATTTTCAAACAAACAATTTAAAAACAACCTTTACTAAAAGATGTGTTATTAAATTCTGAGTTCAGAGAGCCTAAACTCCATTTTCATCTTATACCAATGGAAAGATACACTTGTATGATGTTACAAGGCAGCTCCCATGATAACCTATGGGACACACTGCCTTTCAATAGTGGAAAATGAATTGCACAGTTTTTCACTAATAGGACATATAAAACACATTACTAAATGTCCTACCTTTCACAAACACTACACCCTGCCCATGGGGCTACCTTGGGCCTACCTTAGGGGTGACTGATATGTAAGAAAAGCGAAGGTAAGTACCTGGCATGTAAGTGCACATACCAGGTTGACATGGCAGTACAAACTGTGCACAGACACTGCAGTGGCAGGTCTGAGACACCTTTGAAAGGCTACTTCTGAGGTTGGCAGAACCAGCACTGCAGGCCCACTGGTAGCATTTGATTTACATGCCCTGGGCCACATGTGCAGATTACTTGGAATTTAGGGCCTGATTCTGATTCGGGTTGGAAAGCTTCCCGACCGAATCGGTTTGGAAAGCGTTTCCAACCCACTTGTATCGGGAGAGTCCGCCCTATGGAGTACGATGCATCCGGATGCTTCCAGATACGATTTGGTTGGACTCCCTTTGACTTCAATGGGAGCATATGTTCCTAACCGCATCATAATTGGACTGTGGGTCGGCAAGACACGTTCCCGATCTGATTTGGACGGAGCAAATGCCATTAGGAGGCCTTCGTAACCGTCTCAGAATCAGGCCCTAGGTGGGAATGCTTTCCTAACCGCATAGGAATCAGACCCTTAGTAGTAAATCAAATAAGCCAATCATGGAAACACCAATCCACAACACAATTTACATGGAAAGCATACGCACTTTACCTCTGAATAGCAGTGGTAAAGTGCCCAAAGTCCTAAATCCAACCAAAAACGGGGTCAAGAGCAGAAGGTCAAAAAGCAAAATGTCTGGAATAAACCTGTCAAAAACAGCAGGTCTAACAGAACCCCCTCCCAGCCTTAAAAAAGGGTAGACTGATCAATACCTTGATGGACTTCTCTGCTTGTGGTGATTGAACATAGACCTGGCATATTACAGCAGGGGCACGTTCTAGATCTATGCCTTACCGAGGTGTTCAGATAAACTATTGATATAATAATATCAACTGACACGAATATCGAGGTGAAAATACTGTGACGCAAAAATATTTTGAGAAAGAATATTATGGACAAGAAGGTTGATTTTAAGGTAAGTAATATCGAAATTAGAAATATGTTGTTAATATTATTGCTTTTTTATTATTTTTGTGCATTTTAATATATGTTAATTGGATATGTTTTTAAATGTTGTTTTAAAGATTGTCTGTTTTTTAATATGGTTTGTACATTAATACTTTTTAAATTTAATATAATAGATGTTTGTTATTTTTATCACTGTAGCAGGTTGTGGGGTTTATAGGGGAATAGGGTGGGAAGAAAATTAAATAAAAATAATTAATACATTTTTTAATTTATAGCAATTATTTAATTGATGATTGTTTGTTAATTGTATATTTTTGTTTTGTTATTTCCAGGTGCGGTTTGTGGGTTTTGTAGGGGTGTAGGGTGGAAAGTAAATTAATTATAATGAATTAATAAATATTTTTCATCAACAGAAATTATTTAATTGATAATTATGTATTTAAATTGTATAACATTTTTTTTACGTTTTTAAGATTTAGGTGCGGGTTGTGGGTTTTTTAGGGGTATTTGGTGGGAAGTAAATTTATTATAAATTATTTATAATGACTTTTGTATTATTTTGTATTATTTAAATGATACCTGTTTATGTAAATAGTCTAATTAATGATTTTGTTTAACATTTGAGGAATGGGCTCTGTGTTTTGTAAGGATATAAGCTGGGAAGTTAATTAATTATAATTTATTAAAAAATATTTTAAAACTATTTGTAAATTTGTAATTGATAATTATTTATGTTAATCGTATAACTATTTTAGTTAAATTTAATGTGTAGGTTATGGGGTTTGTATGGGTATAAGATGGGAATTAAATTATTTATTATTATTTAAAAATTATTTATTATTTTAAATAATTATCATTTAACTGATAATTAATTATGTAAATTGCGTAATATATATACTTTTTTCAGGGGCTGTTTTCTGGTTTTTGTATGGGTAAAGGTTGTTGTGTTATTTTAATAATATATTTTGGTATTTTGATAAATATCCAATTTCCAATAATGTATAATATGTATTAAACATTGTAAAAATATGTAACTTGTTCATTTAAAAATATATATAGATTTTTATAACTAAATATTTGCATTTTTATAATTTACCATAGCTTTGATTTGTTTGAAAGAAAGTAGTTTCTAATGCTGCATAGAGTGCAGTGGCAGTAGTGAATTTTACCCCTCAGCAATCCAACACTTTCCCTATGGGAAAGTAAGACCAGATTTAGAGAGAGAGGGTACTCCAGAAAAGCACGAGCCCAAGCAGAGAAAGGAGTTGAGAGTCAGTCCAGGAATGATTTTCTAGATAAAATCACGCATAATAAGACCAGCAAGAATGCAATCAAATTCATCACCAGATACTGCAGTGAATATAACCAGGTACGCCACATCCTCTGGAATAGATGGAACATCCTTAGGCAAGATCCCATCTTGAGGAATGAAATAAGCTTGGTTCCATAATAAACATACATGAGAAGTACATCCCTGAGAGACATGCTTATGCATAGTCATCTCCAGCCCAACAAAGGTAGTTGGCTAAGGCAAGCCAAGGGTTGCCGCAAATGCGGGAAATGCAAAGCCTGCAAAATCAGCAGTAACGTGATGGAGGTCACCCTAGAGAGAACCAAGATACATTGGGAAATTCCCAAATTTATTACTTGCAGTACTGACTTTGTAGTATAGCTAAAGTTTGCTCTGCAACCTCCGGTACATTGGGTCTACAACCTTTCCTATTAAAATGCATTTTAGATCACTGGTGGGTGATTACCAACCATGACCAGAGCTACAGCACTGCGAGACACTTCTCCAGGGAACATGGGGCTGACTGGAACAAAGCCAGATTCTTTGCAATAAACACAGTCACACCCAACCCAATAGGAGGCGCCGCTCTTGCCGTGGAATGACCTAATGGGCAGTTATGATGAAACCGCAGAGCTGGAGGACGGCGCTTTTCATACCAACTCCTTGCTCGCGCATAGGCTTAATGAATGGCAGTAGTAACAAACTGAGCAGCGATGCACAAAGTGTGCCTGCACTCGACGCTACCCTTAATCAATGTCCATTGGCAATGTAAGCCATGCCCAGCATGGAAGAAACACCTGGAGGATATCACACTTGTGGACACTCCCACATACCATTTGCAGAAAACTAACCCCTGCCTGGACCAGCATCCTTTGCCCACCAGAAGCTGACACAGAGAGACAGGACACCATTTACACACACAATGCAACATCACATAGACCCATTGCCACACAACACCACTTCCCACCAACACACCTGACAAACTTCACATAACTCCACCACCCCCTGCACTTTTCTCACCTTTGCACCATGGCCAAACAGAAAATGCCCAAATTCACCGACACTGAGTTGAAAGTGATGGTAGATGAGATAAGAAGGCTAGAACAACATTTGTATGGAAGCGTGGTCCAACACACCTGACTTGTGCGCAAAACCCAGATGTGAACATGGATCTACAACAAAGTCAATGCTGTAGGGACCACCCCACGCACACTGCGTGACATCAAAAGGCTATGGGTCAACCTCAAGGCCCAGGTCAAGCTTCGGGCCTATATGAACCACGAGGCGGCCCAAAGAACTAGTGGCAGCCCTCCCATACCACCACTAACCTTCACTGAGTGGGAGGAGAAGGTGCTTGCCATACTGCAACCAGAGAGTCTCACAGGAATCAAGGGTGGAGTGGAGGCTGGTAAGTACAAATAAAATGATCACATCCCACTGTAATGTATTGTTGTGCACAACAAGTGAGCCTCAATTGCCAGACAAAATCAAACTCATGTACAATGCACGCTGTCAACATGAATGACTCATATTGCTAGCATTTTCTTGCTCTGCTTCATTTAACAGGTAGGTAGCCATCTTAGTCAGGAGGGGGTTGTCAGGATCTGACAACAAGGCTACAACTCCCACAAGGCCCTCTGTCTTCCCTCCCAAACAGCAGGGAGCTATCTGACCACCAATTCCCGCACTTGGGAACCAACTCTCTCAAGCTGAATAAGTTGCAGCCAGTGCACAAACCGAGAATATCATTGAGAGTTCACATGAATCTAAGTGTCATTAATGAAGTCACATGTAACCGCAAAGCAAAACCTGAGAACACAGTGGCCAAAAACCAATGTGCCTGTGCTAGTGTCCCAAATTCTAAAGGCTCACATCAACACAACACATGCATGTAGACTCAGTCAAACATCACAAGCCACAAGGGAACAGCACAAAAAGCACAACAGAAATCAGCAAGTTGCGGCATAGTAGACAAACAGTTGCAGCAAAGTCACATATATCATAGCATGAACAGAAGTGGATGATCCACAACTTGATACCAGAGAACATGTCTTTGGAAATACAATATCTCTACTGATGAAATTGTTGCCACAGCCATGTCACATTGCTAACGAGCAATGTATTTACCTCCACATCATGTCCCACTACTGACAAACTATCCTGAATGACAAGTAATGCCAAGATGAAAAGTCATGTTGTCGCAATCGAAATGTGCCAAATAGGAACATCAATGTTTTGCCGTGTACTGAACATGCTGACAATCCAACCTCTGTTCAACAGGTGACTCGCCTGCAACAGCAGGCTCCCATTCCATGGAAGAGACCACCCAGTCTCCCACCCAAGAAGCTGAACTCTCGGATACAGACTCCCTGGTTTTTAAGGATGAGGAGGACTGACCTGGCCCCTCCAGTGTATCCAGGTAAGCACCGTCTCAGGCCCTCAGTGTCCCCACCACCACCACCACCACTCCCACAACAGCTGCAACAACAACGCTGATCACAGTAACAATGACCTGTGTGGCAGCCACCTCTACCATCACCACCGCTGCCTCCAACACTGTCCATGTGCTAGTTATATTCAAAACCACCAGGCAGCCTTCGGGGTGCCGGAGACAGTGTGCGGCAGCGGCGCCAGGTGCCACCACAGACCCGTGGCAGCAGGGCATGTGGGAGAACAACTAGGGACAGTCACAGGAGGACAATGAGACAGAGGCCCAGGCCACCGTGCAAACTGTCCTGGGGCATGCAAGCAGAAACAGGAACAGATGGTCCAGGTCCTTGAAGAACTGCAGGACCTCTGCATGCTGCAGAGGTTCATGGACACTCGCTTGGGACAAATTGCTGAGTACATTGGCCAGCTTGTGGGTGTCTTGAGGGAAATGCATGCAGCTCAATTAGTTGCCCACCCCCCGGGCCAGCAGGATGCTAGTCACAACACCTCAGCAGCGTCCACAGCGCAGGCATCAAGTGTATAGTAAATGTTGGACAACGTGTTCATTGCTGTAGCTATGTACTCCTTACTCCCCCATATGTGATTGTGGATAGCCATTTGTGGCCTCACACTCCCACTGCGAAAGCATACAGTGTGCAGGCACTATGGGCTTCTGTTTAAACAAGTAGTTGCTCTCACATCACCCTGGAGACTTTCAAATTCCAGGTGCCTTGACCGTCCCCCATGATACAGTCATTGTTGAACACAGCACTCCCACTTTTTGGGGGGAACTGATACACAAATTATTGATAGCGTCTGATGCAGAAGACTGTTGCTCACTTATTTCTAACTTGTGGGCTCTGGCCTTGTCCCTTAGTTTCATGCTATTTCTGGGGAACTACCGGGTGTAATTCCTCCAATTTCCATACTACATTTAGAGGTTTCAGATCAGTACTGGTTCTGAGATTGCTCTCACGCCATGTCTGACCGTCCTGTGGGCCAGGCCGAGCCCGGTCAGTTACAACTGTACCATGACCGCATGCAGCTTTTCTTTGGATTTGTCCCATTAGCTGTGCTACGCATCCATTATAGGCTAACCTTCCGCTATGCCTATTTCACCTGAATGCAGGACTGCTTCGATGATACACATTTATGGGATGCCTTTCAATGTGTCAGACAAGCTGCCAGCTGGGCCTAAGCATTTGCGCAATGGCTCCTGTGCCATCCCTACATTGAACCTCTCCCAAGTTGCCATGGGATGCTCCTTTCAACCTTGTGGTGTGAGGAGCACATCTGTTCCTTCATACTGTTGTATTGGATGGCGGTCCTTTTTGTTGAAGATGATTTGGATCGTCTTTTGGAACTGTTTGCCTTCGAAGCTGTCTGTTCCTTCTTGGATTCGTAACTACTTAACAGCAACAGGAACTGTTGGTGACCAATTCCATATTCTTTTGCCTTTTGCATGCCTCCTAGCATAACTTGTTATTCAGCTCTCTGACTTTGGCCCTGTCTGCATTGGCTTTAACTATGCTGACTTTTGCGGTCTGTTTTGCTTGGTACCACAGACCTGAGCAAGGGAAGGCTGTCATCTGACCGTCGTGGACATTGTCGACTGTCATGGGCCCGGCTTCCATTATGCAGCTGTAGCACACAGAAATTACATGGCGTAGTTGTTTTGCAAGTACCTCAGTATATGTCTGTCACATGACTAGTGTACGCAGAGCTTGTTCTCTGCGCAGTTCAGGAGTACTGTCTGAACATTCTGTCCATGGTCGGCGAACCCCTTGTCATTCTGTTCTGGTCTGAGCGTAACACCGCGACTCAACAAAGTCTCTCAGCTGATAGAGGACATGGATGCCTTTTGGATCTCATGGGAAGGCGGGCTAGATGCCCTACACTTGGAGAGTGATCCTTTCAGTGATGAGAGCAACACAGCACATGTGATGTATATTTCACCACGTACAGGCTGAGGAAAAGGGTCTGCTGACAAAGCCCATAGTCCAGGGACATCCAATACAACTCCATTCTGCAAGGGGTGGGGGGATATGCTCATGGGTCTTCGTCCGGAGGTTTTATTGATGTGACATCTTGCTTCATGTTAAATGGATATGTCACTATGGTAATTGGTTTGGTACTCATGCATTCTCAACTTGTTGTTGCACGTATTTTGCATGTTTTGACACTGTACGAAAAACTGCACATTTCCAACCGTTTTTGCCTTCAACTTATCTACTTGTGTACAGGCACTTGAATACCTCTGAGTGAGTAGGAGAGCTAGTGAGGCAGTATAGCAATTGTGTCCTGTGCTTCGGGGTGCTTCAGGGAGCTTTGGGGTGCTCAGTTCCTGCATGCCAAAGTTCGCTAATCCTGCGCATAGTCCTGTATGTGTACAAAATGTTCTACAACAATTGAGTTTGTGAGACAACAGCAAGGCACACAGACACAGTCATGGTCGCTCATTGTTGACTTACTATCAACAGAAGTAGTTGACGATGGGCTGTTGACGCTGGTCAAGGCCTTCTTCCTCACCACTGTCATCGTCACTGGGCATGTGTGGTTTGGGAGCAGAGGAATGTAGCTGTTCATTGTCATCCAGATTCAGGGGGATCGTTTTGCGCATGGCCAGGTTGTGTAGCATACAGCAGGGGACTATCATCTGGCCTCCCTTCTGCAGTGAGTACATAAGTGCATCACCAGTCTTGTCCGGGCACCTAAATCTTGTCTTCAGCAGTCAAAAAGTGCGCTCCGCCACACAATGTGTCCTCCCATTTGCATCATTGTATTGGACTTCCCCCGGCATTTTTGGATTTGGCAGTGGGGTCAGTAACCATGGACAAATGGGATACCCAGAGTTAACTAGTTGTGAGACAAACAGGCAAATATTGTAATCTGAATATGTCATTGACACAGCCCACTCACCAACAGTCCAGGCCAGCTCGGGGTGCAGATTGGCCATCAATTGGGGTATGGTTCTGTTCGGCAAGATGTAGGAGTCATATGCCGGACCAGGATACTTTGCACACACCTGTGAGATGATCTGATTGCCTGGCATACCACTTGCATGTTGATGGAGTGGTAGTGTTTGCAGTTCCTATAGATCTGTTCACTTGTCTGTGGTGGAACGGGGCAATGTGGGTACCATCTATGGCTCTCACAACATTTGAAATGCCTCCCAGGTTATAGAACTCCCCTTTAACAGCTGCCAATTCATCCCTCCTTGAGAAGTGGACATATCTGTCCTTGTAAAGCATCAATGTGGACAGGACGTCACAGAACACCATGCTGAACATGGGCTGTGATATCCCACCTGCGCTGGCCAAAGTGTACTGAAAAGACCCAGTAGCGAAGAATGCAGTGCAGTCATCACCTTCACTGTGGCAGACAATGCAGCTGGATATATTTTTTGGGATTCAAATGGGGCTCCAACAGGACACATAGGTTTTGTAGTGTGCGGTGATCCAAACAGAATTTCCAGATTATTTCGATGTCCTCCATCGTCGCCAGGTCGAAAGATGGGTGGTCCGATCCTACGTATGTCAGGGTACACCAGCATGAGATGAGTTATAGATGAGATGTGATGGACAGCTTACCCAGAAATTCACACAACCACAACATTGACATGACTCATGGTCACGTGAAATGCACAAGTGACCTGCATTCAGACGTTGTTGTTATTCACTCACTCCACATACTGACACTACAACATCCAAATATGTTGTTGTGTATGGCATATAGTACACTGCTACATCAAGGATTAGCTGCCCTGTGGTTAGATGGCACAGAACTTGTGCTTCCCAGTGTCAGGGTTGAGTTGCATGTAGCTGCTATCACTGCACAACAGCAAGCTTTAGTCCCCCTATTCACAATAACATTATGGAATGAGGGCAGTGAGTGTCATCTGGACAAAATGTAAATGTAAATGTAGTTGAGCTTATATAGCGCACAGCTACCCGCAGTGGGTTTCCCGGCGCTTGCTTAGGGAACCCTTCCTGATATTCCCCTGTGAGATAGCAGGGTATCCACAAGGTGAAAGTCAGGCATCCCGCCGCGAGGGGCCGTTGTGCAACATGGATATACAGCACAGGGGACAGACACATGTTTAAATTATGGGGTCAGTCCTGCATGAGTGTGTGGGGATTTTGTGTAACAGACATTGCAATGTTCACCTAAATGAGGCACAGATGCACATGGATTGTGTATACATGCCCACATGCCACTGAATGGTGATGTAAGTCAAAGCTATGTTAGAACTGGGATTTCTGGTAGGCTAAGGCTGACACCAAAGCCAGGCAGAAACCACCATTCTAGTCAGGGCAAGGGAGTCACACGCCAAGATAACCCCGGCTCACCCCCTTGGTAGCTTGGCACAAGCAGACAGGCTTATCCCGGAGGCAATGTGTAAAGCATTTGCGCACGCACACAACAGCAACAACATCCTAGGCACACCACAAAAGGAACTTCACACAAGGTTATACAAAAATTACTTCTGTATTGTCAAAAACACATCAGATAGTAATCACACCATATACATTGTGCCAACTGGCACGGGCAATAATCACAAGGGATTATTTACAGGACAGGGCCACATGGGCCACTGTCAGAATCAACACTTTTATAAATACTGTTAGAAATAGCACTTTGTAGAACTTAGAATAAGTGTAGCACAAAAGAACAATTATAGGTAAGAACACATTACACATGATGCATCACACATTCAGAGGTGTAGGGAAGGAAAACACATGATGCATAAACATACATTCAGCGGTGTAGGTAAGACACATAATGCATAAAACACATTCAGAGGTGTCACGGGCATAATGGCATAGCACATTACGCATAACTCACATTTGGGCCTAACCAGTAAAAATACAGTAGGCAATCTCCTCACTAGTCTAAACACATTAGACTCTGCCTCCTAAGAATAAATCATATTTAGGGGCGTAACTCACATAGTGAAAACATCTCACTAGCATAAACCTACATAGGTAAAATAAACTCCTAATCACATTGCGCAAACATCACCTTAGGCAATTACTATCATAAACATAGCAAAATCACATTGCGCAAAAATCACATTAGGGCCTTGCGCCCTACCCACATACCAGCCCCCCTGGCCAACAGGCCATCCAACAAGGGTACTCAAAAAGCCCTGTGTCCAGAATGTCATGGCTCGCTGCCAATGCAGCGCCAGTCAGGGGTGCGCCACCGGCGCAAACCTAAACGTTGCAGCTGCCCACTAATTGCTGGGCAGCTGGGAACAACAACAGGGCCTAAACGTTGCAGCTGGCACTAAGTGCTGCGCAGCTGTGGCATGCCTGGCACCACTGTGCCACCTCCGTCCCACACAGGGACTCTCTCTCTCACATTGCACCTAAACGGTGCAGCTGCCCACTAATTGCTGCGGTACAAAAGGAGGTGGTGATGGACGGAGCATCTGAATCAATCAAACACTCACACCCAGTCAAAAGATCTGGGTTTAATCCATCACCGTTCTTTAGCCCACTCTGCCACCCCAGTTCAGACATGGCTATATGCAAATCAGTCTGACCCTGTGCCTCATGGGAACAGTTCAGCCCGAACTGCCAAGCCATGTCTTCCCTGGACCGGAAACAAGCTTCCGAGGACCGGTTTCTGGCATTCCAGCCGTCTTCAGCCCAGCTTGCTTGAATCCAGTGGCAAAGTGAGCAAGGGACTCACATCTGAGCATACCCTGCCACACTTATGGGGACCAAAAGCGGTACAAAAGGGGGTGGTGATGGACGGAGCATCTGAATCAATCAAACACTCACACCCAGTCAAAAGATCTGGGTTTAATCCATCACCGTTCTTTAGCCCACTCTGCCACCCCAGTTCAGACATGGCTATATGCAAATCAGTCTGACCCTGTGCCTCATGGGAACAGTCCAGCCCGAACTGCCAAGCCATGTCTTCCCTGGACCGGAAACAAGCTTCAGAGGACCGGTTTCTGGCTTTCCAGCCATCTTCAGCCCGGCTTGCTTGAATCCAGTGTCAAAGTGAGCAAGGGACTCACGTCTGAGCTTACCCTGCCACACTTATGGCGGCCAAAAGCAGTACAAAAGGGGGTGGTGATGGACGGAGCAATTGCTGGGCAGCTGGGAGACAACATACCTGCGACATGGGCCCTCAGGAACAGAAACTGCATCCCAAGAACAACTCTGCGCAAACGCTGGAGCTACACAGGCTCTGACCCTTAGGCAAATGGTACAGCCACACCAGGCTTCTGAAAATGCATACAGCACATGTGAGCCCTCTGGCTCTCCAAATAACTGGGGGCCTCTATATCAAATTAGCCCCATAGTTGGAGTCCCTCTCTGGGGGACTCAAAATAGACAAAGGCCCCCTCGAGCCTCTCAGGCTCTTAAAGAACAGTGCGCCCGTACCTTGGGGTCCGCCCCTCTGGGGTACTCTGCACCAATATGCCCCGGAGCCCTCGTGGGCTCGAAACAGAATGCGGGGCAAGGTGGGAGCGGCCCGCTGCCAGACGGGGCCGCTCAGGACTAGGCCAGGACACGGTGCCGCAAGGCACCAAGCAATAAGAAGCCCCCACTCACCGGCTTCTTCTGAGGGGGGACTCCACTCTTCTCCCCGTCTCCGTGCGGGCTGCAGCACTCACGGCAGCGCAGCCTCTGTCGGCCCCGGTCCTTCACTTGCGGCGGGGGCGGGCACCGGCAATGTGCCCCACGCCCCCTCCGCCTTCCGCTGCGACTTGCTGGTGCCTGCGGGGCTCTCCCTCCGCCATGGGAGCCCAGCACCGGCAGGCACCAGCAACCATCTCTCTCCGGTGCCTTCCTTTTCCCCGCACAGCTTCCGGTCATGCCGCGGCCCCGCCCCCGTCGCAGGCCAACTCGCCTGACTTCCGGGGCGGCCGCGGCCGGGCTGCAGCAGCGATTCTGGGGGACAACGAGGGGTGGGCACCTTCGCAACACAAAGTAAATAAAGGAAAAATATGCGGTGTGGGCAGCCGCTTGCGAGGAAATAAAAGTGCTACCAAGCGCTTAGGGGCCAAAATAAAGCACTCCCAAGTGCTAGACGACCAACAAGGTCCAAGTAGAAATAAAGCACTCCCCAGCGCTATAAGTAAAACTCAAGCGCTCTCAAGCGCTTGGGGAGAAATAAAGCGCTCCAAAGTGCTAGATGCAAAAATTAAAGCAACAAAGTCCTTCAGGAGTCCAGGACCTCAGCAGTCCAGGACATAAGGTGGAGCACAGCAGCTCCCAGAAAAGAAAAGTCCATCAGGTATCCAGGGGCTGGGCAGGGCCCAGGGAGGCAAGCCTTCCTCTGGGCCCAAGCAGCAGCACACCCCTGGCAGGATTCAAGTCAGAAACAAGAACAATTCGTAAGGGGACACAGCCCCTTTTTATACAGCAAAAACCTTTGTCTAAAGGTGCAGGGTGGGGGAGAAACCAGTCGCAGCTGGTTTTGGAGTACTTTGTTTTCCCCAGCCACCCTTTCCATTCACTAGTCAGGACAGGGTCCTCAGTCGCACCACAGGGGGCGGAGCCAGAATTGTGTGGGGAAAGCCCAGCCCTATTCAGGACCCAGGTGCACCCCTCCCCTCACATCAGCATGCTAATCTCAACTCTCACCACTGGGGAGACCCATCCAGACTTCCTGGAGCAAGGCTCCAGCCAATCACGTGCCAGCAGACTCACTGCACATGCTCACCCATGTCTAGAAGTGGCACTTCTACACTAGACACATTCATGCCACATACATCATTACACAGCATTCAATCTCACGAGTTCGCACATACCAAACTCGACCCAGCACTCCCCACACATCAGGAACTACCATGGTCACACATATTCCCCATGCATTCCTATGGGAGGGCAGGTCACTCACACACATACACAGAGAGCTCACACACTTTACACTGTACCACAGTGAAAACGTGCGCAGAAGCAGGCTAGTCAAAAGCAAAAATTTCGGGGTGAACCAGCCAAAAAGGGCCAGGTCCAACAAAAGCTGTTTGTTTGTTCCACATGTGCACTCCTATGACGTGTGTGAGAACATTTACAGGCAATGGCAGCTAGGCACACTGCACGCCACACCAGTATGTGTTTTGGAAGTGCTAGGGATTACAGGTATGTCTGATTTGCAGAAAATGGACACCTCTGATTGTCTGCCTACATCACTGGCCCTTCACGAGACAAGCCCTGGCCAAGAGACACCAGTCAGATGTCAAGGAATATACAAGCAATGTTCACAGGTTGGAGATTTCATTACACAACATTGGTACAGTCGAAAATACTTTGTCCTTTTTTACTCCTTCCCTCATTTCAGTCCATGCCGGCCAAGAGGCATTTCAATGTATTTAATTTCACTCTCCTTTCTTGGACCTACCATGCGTCTGAATACTTGACTCAAAGGTCACACTCTCTCATACCTACACAGTGTAGTGACCAGCTACTCACTGTTCTAGTGTTTTAGTTGTTCTGAAGTACCAGACACTCCCAGAGGGCTGGCTTACCTCCCACCCCACAGCCCTCCAGCACAGACGTCACTGGACATGTGACCCAGCCAACAAAAGGGGCTGGACGCACGTGCCCTGGGCAAGTTCTCCCAAACAAGTACAGTATCTGTGTGGTTACTTTATATTCATGGGGGCCTCTTGCCCCACAACATTACATATTGGGTGCACCAATCACTTTAGGAAAATTATGTTGTGATGTGTGATGCAAATCGCAATGGGACAATGCAAGTGCAGAATGTGTCTGCATGCGTGTTAGTTGGCATCCATAGTGATGACACGCATTGGCCCCAATTTAATGTAGCCGGATTCCGGTCACAGCTTTCAGGCCCCTGCAGTGTGGCACACACTATGCGGATGAGCCATCAGACAATGTGAGCCTTCGATGACGTACATTTTTTGATACTGCGTTGTGCGCACTCTGCAACTGCGGGGCTCGGCATTGGCCCCAATTACCTTAAGGGGCACCGAGGGTCACTCATGAGAATTGGGTGGGCCTCACACTTTGCATTTGGCAGATTGCCACATTCATCGTGATCACACCACCCTTCTTGGGAGCTGTAGTTCTACAGGGGTTGCATGCAGGTAGATGATTGGTACGTACCTCTGCTGTTCAGCACAGCAATGTCTACTCTGCCGGAGGTGCATTAGGTAGAGCAGCAGGAAGGCCTGTAGTGTGGTGGCCATGGCGGCACCGGTGGATTAGATGGGTACTGTGTCTGTTTTTCCTCTCCCTTGTTGTGTTTCCGCCATCCGCGACGTGGTGGTTTTTACGCGGTGGTGGGAAGGGCTGTTTGCAACATCATAATCAGGTTGGCGGATGGAACATATTTCCACAATCCGGTCTTGCTCGATAGGCTCCGTCCGCCACCTTTGCGTCCTGAGAAAATGTGCAGAGCCTGAAACACTGCGTCAAATGGACAATGGCCTCTGTTGGCCAACTGTAATTTGGTAGTCCCAATATACGCATCGGGGGGATGAAAAAATAAATTTTCCGCCACCGCCAACACTACAAATGGGCTTCTGTCCGGCATTGTAATGAGCCCCTTAGTTGCCACTTGTAGAATAATAGGATTATATTACTGTGAAAGTATTCTACTTAGTATTTCCAATGTTTTTGGGGTGAGTGTTGCCCATCTTAATAAGCCCTCAAAGACCTTCTCAAGATAGCTAATTATTCCTCCTTAGTCCCCTAACATTTAATCTAAAGTTGATGGCTTTTTTCCACTGAGTTACGTGTGTCCCTCACTCACTGTGCACTCCAATGTTTAGTTGCCTGGTGCCACACTCTGCTGTTTCCTATATGACCTGCACACAAACGGAGGCTTGAGACTGCAATTTTGAACTAATGTTTGTGCTACTAGAAAATGCACAACATTAACTTGATATGGTGTTTGATTCAGAGTATATGTGCAGACACTTGCACCAATGTCTGGCCTATTATTCAATTGTGGTGTGCACTGCCAAAGGGTGAAGTTCTCACCCCGATTGCAGAGTCTCCGTCCCGCATGAAGTACCCTCCTCTTACTGGAGCTGCAGGTCGGATGCAAAGAAACTGATCTCCTGATGGTGCTGATGTAATAACAACTGAACATTGTTTTTATACAGCTATAGACCAATCTCCGGATAGGGCCAGCATGACCAAAAAAACTGTTTTTATAATTAATGTGATCAGAGACCAATGAAGTTGCTTGATGAAACCATTGACTGACGTGATAAGATTAATGGGAGCTTGCCTCATTGATTAATATTCTTATCCTGGGTTGGGAACACTCAGTCGTGCCTACCCATAAAATGAAAATTTAAGTGAACCCATTTGTTTCAAAAATCACTTTTATAATTTAGTGTTACCCATTTATTTAATAATTGGTCCTAATGATGACCCTCTAGAGAATCAGTTAGCAGAGTTGAAACATTGACACAAGATACTTGCAAATTGCTGTTTTAGAAATAAGATGCTAAACACAACATTCTGCAATAGGGTGGGGTCATGAATGTTACATCTCAATCAGATTTTGGTCTTTGTAAATACTTTTGTACATAGAACTTATCTACTTTAATTCACTTATTCATATAGAGCACATTACCAATATGCAATATGTTCTTTACAGTCTTTGATTCTAGTTTGTGAAGCAAATACATTTCATTTATGTTTTCCAAAACCAATCTTATGATAGTCTTGCCCATTTGCCAAATATGTTGAGGCCTCGAATTCCCCCGAACGAACACTGTCCTACTCTATCAATGTCCTTACCTTGCCCCTTTATTACTCCTTGTTTCCTCTTGCATGGTGGTGGAAAGGCTGATTTCCCCAGATCAGTGCACAGGACAAGTGTGTAGGGTGAGTCAGGGCATGGGAAGAACTTGTTTCAGTTTCAGGATATCCTTCAAATGGGTGGGGATGTGACCCAGAGAAAGGTGTTAGTTTTTCCCCAGATATCATTTGACTGCATTCTTGGAAATACGTTGTCACCAGTGTTGAAAGAGCTGGAAGGGGTGGCCTCCCAGGGTGCCCTGAAAGCTCAGGATTCTGGGGTACCTCCCACAAGCGGAGGGTACTGTCAGGTCCCAGATTCTTCGCAGAGGCAGAACCGATGCTTGCTCCCAATGCCCTAACCCCAGTGTCGCCGCTTAACAAGCAACTGCACCAGAGATAGGGAAAGGGGAAGTGGACAGAAAAGAGAGACACTCCAACGACAACTGGCACCCACTAGTCCTTCTGAATTCGACTGGCTTTCTGGACTGCACTTGGGTTCCTAATGCACAGAGGAAAGAGAGAAGACAATGCAGCAACTCCCAACTACACTTCCTGGACATACAGTTCTAACTTCCAATTTATCCTACCAGCTCTCTTTAGAGTCTTGCCCCTCTCTGTAAAAGGTGGTGAGCAGTTACCATGAAGGAGTTGATATTGCTGGAAAAGGAAAACACCTCATTAGTAAACTGAATTGGTGGATGTTCCCTTATACTTCTTCAAGAACCTTTCCTACCTTCTTCATGGATAACATTTTCTTTTAATATATATATTCAATCCTCAGGGACTAGCAGATTGCCGTGACACTCTCAAAGTCAGTCTTAGAGCTTTTGCAGGTGCGCGCAAAAAGGAACCAGGAAGGGAAAAGAGGGAGGGAAGAAAAGGAAAGCGCAATGGGGGAGCTCAGGTAGAGAGTACTGGAGAGTTCTCCAAAGTAGGTCTTGAATAGTCTTACTTTATTCGTCGCTTGAAGGTCTGTTGATGAAGCTTTCCACAGCCTCACTTTTCTCTGAAGAAACTGAACTGCCAGGTTGAGGATACTTCTCCCTAGGAAAAGTTCGAGAAGAGTCTCTCAATCTCCTGACTCCGCAGAAGCTCTCTGCTAAACCTCCTGCTCAAGCGCTGCCTCTTCACGACGGTCTTTTCTCACAGAACACGTCGGAAGACTATAACCTTACTCCGACTCTGGCCGAAGATACACCAAACTCAAGTTTGTCTTAAACTAAGGTTTTCTGAAACGGTGTTTCGATTTACACCTCCAAAACCCAACAGAAACTGAAATTCTTGTGAGCGCCTTGAATGACGGCCACTCACGGTAAAGTCTATTTTGAAGTGCGCAGGGCTCTGCGCGCTCGTTCCTCAAGAGTACTGGAAACTAGAACGATGCTGATCTTTCACCGCGGCAATAGCGGCGGCCATCTTGAAGGTCCGGACTATTTCACATTTACCCAGAAATTCACCATCCTAGGTTTCACCACCACTCTGGATGTTTTCCTGGAACGAAAGTGTCTTGTAAAGTATAAGGAACTGACCGAATGATTCCTGACAGTACCCCCTCTCAAAGACCGAGACATCGGTCCTGGTTTGGATGGGAATTGAGAATGAAAACGTTTAACTAGTTGAGGAGCATGCACATCTTCAGCTTTTTCCCAGGACCGGTCCTCCGGACCATATCCTTTCCAATCAATCAGATAAAACAACCTGTTGGAACGGATCTTGGAGTCCAGGATGCCCTTGACCTCATATTCTGAATGTCCCTGAACGAGAAGAGGTGGAGGAGGTTTCTCAATTCTAACATGAGGGGAAGTTTTCTTCAATAAGGAAACATGAAAGACTGAATGAATCTTCATACTAGGAGGAAGCCTTAACCTCACTGTGACTGGACCCAAAACCTCCTCTATCTCATATGGACCCACAAAACGAGGCTGAAACTTCCTATTTCCTTTGAGGTGCAAATGCTTAGTTGACAACCACACCTTATCTCCTGCCTGATAATCTGGGGCTGGTTTACGATGTCGATCTGCATTATGCTTGTACTTTACTTTTGCCTGAATCAAATTCTCTCCTGCAGATTTGTGAAGAGAAGACATGTCTTGCAATAACTCCCCCGCTGCCGGCACCCCCAATTCTTCCTGAACACAAAAGGGATTAGGATGTCTACCATAATTGAGATAGAAAGGAGAATAGCCGGTAGATGCACTCTTAGCATTATTACATGCAAACTCAGCCATCCACAACTGATCAGCCCACTCTCCTCCCCGATCCATAAGAAACATCCTCAAATATTGTTCTAATTCCTGATTTTGACGCTCAGTCTGACCGTCAGTCTCTGGATGATAACTGGTAGAATACCTAGTCTCCACCCCTAACCCATGGAGAAAAGCCTTCCAGAAATGGGAAACAAACTGAGCCCCCCTATCTGAGATAACTATCTTAGGAACTCCATGTAACCTCACTATGTATTACCCAAACAATCTCGCCAGTTCTTTTGCAGAGGGAAGTCCAGACAGGGGAACAAAATGACACATCTTGGAAAAGGTATCCACACAGACTAAAATGGTGTTAAACCCTTTGCTAAGGGATAGATCCACAATAAGATCCACAGATACAGTATGCCAAGGACAGGTAGTAGTGGGTAGGGGTTGCAACATACCCTGCGGAACTTGTCGTGTAGACTTACTCCGATCACATAAATCACAAGACAACACATACTGTTTGACAGAGGAAGACAACTCAGGCCACCAAAAATAACGCTGAACCAGATCTAAAGTCTTCATAATGCCCTTATGGCCAGCTAACGGCTGATCATGGCACATTCTCAAGGCCTTTTCTTGCAATGACTAGGTCGGGAGATACAAAGCTTCACGATAGTATGGTAATTGTTGATAACACTTGCGTTCCGGGTCTTGAGCTACCCAAGCATTGATTTCCTCTGTAGTCAAACTTTTTTGGACTTCTTTTTGAAAACCATTCAAGGTGATTGTGCAGATAACTTGAGTCTCAGGGATAATGGGTTGAATCTCCACCACATGCTGCGTTTCTACTGTATCGATTCGCGACAATGCATCTGCCTTCCCATTCTTACTGCCAGGTCGATATGTTATAACAAAATCAAAATGAGAAAAATAGAGAGACCAACGTAGCTGCCAGGGAGTCAGAGTCTTTGCCGTTTTCAAAAATTGCTAATTTTTGTGGTCTGTGAACACTGTGACTTTATGACGAGCTCCCAAAAGATAATGTCTCCAGTCTTCAAAGGCGTCTTTGACGGCCAAAAGCTCCTTTTCAGCAATGGTGTAATTGATTTCCGCCGAATTCAATTTCCGTGAACGAAAAGCGACGGGATGCAGTTGACCTGTTTCTGGATGTCTCTGTGATAAAACCCCTCCAATAGCTTGATCGGAAGCATCCGCTTCCACAAAGAAGGGTTCAGCCGGATCAGCATGACGCAAAAGTGGAGCAGACGTGAAACTTTTCTTCAAGGTAGCAAAAGCATTCTCCGCCTCATTGGACCACTGAAATTTCACTCCTTTTTTGAGTAGTCTAGTAATGGGCACAATTAACTGTGAGAAGCCGGAGATGACACGGCGATAAAAGTTAGCAAAACCCAGGAACCTCTGAATTTCCTTCACATCCTTTGGCGATGGCCAATCCTCAACAGCTCGTACCTTTCCTGGATCCATCATTACACCTTGCGGGGACAATACAAATCCTAGAAACTCCACTCGATTGGAACTGAATATACATTTTTCCAATTTTACAAATAGGTGATGAGTTTGCAATCGCTGCAACACTGTTTTCACATGTTCCGGATGCTCTTGAGGGTCTTTAGAAAAAATCAAAATGTCATCTAAATAGATAACAGCAATTTTATCAATCAAGTCTCCCATAACGTCGTTTATAAAATGCTGGAACACTGCGGGTGCATTGCAAAGGCCGAATGGCATCACGCAGTATTCGGACAAGCCAAACTTAGTTCGAAAAGCAGTCTTCCACTCGTGGCCCTCCTTCATCCGAACCAGATGGTAGGCCCCACGCAGATCTAACTTGGTAAAAATTTGAGCATCTTTTATCTGATCCAGTAAGACCGAAATTAAAGGCAAAGGATATCGATTCTTGATGGTGGCTCTATTCAAGGCTCGGTAATCGATACAGATTCTTAAAGTTCCCTCTTCTTTCTTAGGAATGAAAAACAATGGCGAGGACACTGGGGATTGGGAAGGTATGATGAATCCATTTGCCAAATAACGATCCAAATATTCTTTCAAGTATTGATTCTCTTTTTCCGTGAGGGCATACATTCTACTGCAAGGAAGCACTGCACCCGGCTCCAGATCAATAGTACAATCATAAGAGCGATGCGGAGGTAATATCTCCGCTTCCTGTTCACTAAAGACTTCTTTGAACTCTCGATACTCCTCAGGAATTTCCACTGAAGTAATCACACTGATTGTTTGCCCCCCATGCGAAAGCAACTGAGATTGAGTCGGGGTGAGGCTCGGCGGATCCTTACAATAACAGTGTTCCAGACAGAAATCAGATTGCATTTTCACAGTTCGGTTCTCCCAATCAATGGTTGGATTGTGCAAGGTAAGCCACGGCAAGCCGAGAATCAGCTGAAACTGCGGTGCGTCAATCAGATTAAATTGCACTTGCTCATGATGACCATCTGTTTGATAAAGCTCCACTGGTTCTGTGTGGCAAGTGATAGGACCGGAAGACAGATTGGTTCCATCCACCGCTCTCACTGGTTCACTTTTAATCTTCCGGATAGATTGTATGCCCATACGTTCTGCATACTTAATGTCGCAAAAGTTGCCCGTAGCTCCTGAATCCAACATTACCGCCACTCCATGGAATTCTCGACCTCGAAACTTTAACGTCAACTGCAAAATTAGATGAGGCATCAAGGTTTGCAGAGTATTTGAAAGGGAATGACTTTCTGGGATCGTCTTATCTGCTTCCGCCATCAGAGCGACCCCCTCTACTGATGGTTCATGGCGTTTCCCTTCATCTGAATCTTGGGTCTTTTTGTGCATTCTTTAACAAAATGTCCCGGCATTCCACAGTACAAACACAGTCTCTTCAACCGTCTCTGTTCTTTCTCTTCCTTGCTCAAGGGTCCCCGAACTGCTCCAATCTGCATTGGTTCTACTTCGGATTGAGCACTATTACTCTTGGACACATCAGTCTTAATTCTGTCGAAGCGTGGAATGCTTACCCGAAAATCTCGTTTCTTTTCACCCTTCCTTTCCACACTACGAAAATCCAATTCCAGTACCAAATCTTCCAAGGCCGAAAGCTCCGTTGGCCGATTGGGTATCTGAGCAAGGGAGTCCTTCAACTCATCCCGAAGTCCTCGATAAAACAAGGCTGCTCTCTTCTCTTCGGGCCATTGAGTTTCAACGATGAGCTTGTTACATTGTGCCAGATACGTAATCAAATCTCCAGATCCCTGTCTGAGCTCAAGCAATTCATTATCAGTAGCCTGAGATATCCTCCTTCTATCAAAAATGCGGAGAAACTCTGTCTTGAAAT
The DNA here is from genome assembly GCF_964261635.1 of Lissotriton helveticus. Taxonomy (NCBI): domain Eukaryota; kingdom Metazoa; phylum Chordata; class Amphibia; order Caudata; family Salamandridae; genus Lissotriton; species Lissotriton helveticus. The sequence continues at coordinate 464,325,000 of NC_136067.1, read as the reverse complement.
GATCGAAATCATGTAAGAAGGGATCATCTCGTGTTACCAAAGGCATTGCCCAATTAGCAGCATCCCCCCCCAAATAAGACAACACAAACGCCACTCTAGACTAGGCATCAGGGAAGAGGGTGGGGCGACACATAAAATGTAACGAACATTGGGTCAAAAATAACTGAGCCTTTTGAGGGTCTCCATGAAAACGCTCCGGGGCCGCTAAAGGAATTAAAGGAGAAACAGAATGGATAACTTGTGCTACAGTTCTAGTATCAGATTCTGGGGTCCCCTTGCGAGAACTTGGGGAATGCCCTGCTGGATTACTCATGGCCAACCCATCTACCTTCCGGGACAACAGCAAGGTTTCCTGGCGAGAAACGACTAATTCCTGTTTCAAGGTCTTATTTTCTTCCCTCACCGCCCCAATCTCTCTCTGAATCCCTACTAACATTTCCCCAAGGGATTTTAAACTAAACTCTTCAACCATTCTGCCTGGGCGATTGAACCACTTGGGCACTTCAAACTGTCAGGTCCCAGATTCTTCGCAGAGGCAGAACCGATGCTTGCTCCCAATGCCCTAACCCCAGTGTCGCCGCTTAACAAGCAACTGCACCAGAGACAGGGAAAGGGGAAGTGGACAGAAAAGAGAGACACTCCAACGACAACTGGCACCCACTAGTCCTTCTGAATTCGACTGGCTTTCTGGACTGCACTTGGGTTCCTAATGCACAGAGGAAAGAGAGAAGACAATGCAGCAACTCCCAACTACACTTCCTGGACATACAGTTCTAACTTCCAATTTATCCTACCAGCTGTCTTTAGAGTCTTGCCCCTCTCTGTAAAAGGTGGTGAGCAGTTACCATGAAGGAGTTGATATTGCTGGAAAAGGAAAACACCTCATTAGTAAACTGAATTGGTGGATGTTCCCTTATACTTCTTCAAGAACCTTTCCTACCTTCTTCATGGATAACGTTTTCTTTTAATATATATATTCAATCCTCAGGGACTAGCAGATTGCCGTGACACTCTCGAAGTCAGTCTTAGAGCTTTTGCAGGTGCGCGCAAAAAGGAACCAGGAAGGGAAAAGAGGGAGGGAAGAAAAGGAAAGCGCAATGGGGGAGCTCAGGTAGAGAGGACTGGAGAGTTCTCCAAAGTAGGTCTTGAATAGTCTTACTTTATTCGTCGCTTGAAGGTCTGTTGATGAAGCTTTCCACAGCCTCACTTTTCTCTGAAGAAACTGAACTGCCAGGTTGAGGATACTTCTCCCTAGGAAAAGTTCGAGAAGAGTCTCTCAATCTCCTGACTCCGCAGAAGCTCTCTGCTAAACCTCCTGCTCAAGCGCTGCCTCTTCACGACGGTCTTTTCTCACAGAACACGTCGGAAGACTATAACCTTACTCCGACTCTGGCCGAAGCTACACCAAACTCAAGTTCGTCTTAAACTAAGGTTTTCTGAAACGGTGTTTCGATTTACACCTCCAAAACCCAACAGAAACTGAAATTCTTGTGAGCGCCTTGAATGACGGCCACTCACGGTAAAGTCTATTTTGAAGTGCGCAGGGCTCTACGCGCTCGTTCCTCAAGAGTACTGGAAACTAGAACGATGCTGATCTTTCACCGCGGCAATAGCGGCGGCCATCTTGAAGGTCCAGACTATTTCACATTTACCCAGAAATTCACCATCCTAGGTTTCACCACCACTCTGGATGTTTTCCTGGAACGAAAGTGTCTTGTAAAGTATAAGGAACTGACCGAATGATTCCTGACAGGTACTGAGGCCCAGATGGAGAGGCAGTGGATAGACAGAATCACTCCTGACCTCTGTTCAGACTCAGGGTAAAGACTTTGGACTGAATTGCCAGGCTCAGGATACCACCCCTGAACTGGTGGGAGGGATGGTGGAAGAAGAGTGCCCAAAACCTAGGCTGTCATCCCCCCATTACCTCCTTCAAGAATGCCAACTCTGTCAAGCCCGTCCTATGTTACCTTCCTGCAAGTGGGGCATCAATACGGCCATATAAGGGAAGGTCTATTATTACCAGGGTATTTTTTACTCATTATTTTCCAAAAATATATGTATATATTTATATGGTTGTTCATACTATTTTGTCAAAGAATGATCTCTTTCATTACCTTGTATATTTCATTGTTTAAATTTTTTTTATTCCCAATCCAAGTTGGCCAAACTTCTTTCCAAATGACCTCACATCCTGTTTAGCAGTATAAAAGGGTAGTCAACCTGAGTCCTGTTGCATCTCAATTGTTTATGCTAGATTGCTTGCTCACTAGTTGCTGTTTTCTTTATCCTCCTTCTCCAGTTCCTACCTATTTTCCTGCTATTCACCTATTTTGTTTATTATAGACAGTTGGAAAGTTTTTCTGGTCTTCAGTTTTTTCTTCCTGCTGGATATTATTTTCTGGAGCACTACTAGACTCCCAGTACCTATCTGGCACCTGGCACTGTCTCACGCAATTTTAGGAAGTTCTTACAAATGAAGAAGACTTTCCAAGTGTCTCCAAGGAGACCAGATCTTGACAGGTTGTAACACCAACAGATTCAAGAAATGGATCTGGTATAGGAATTATTGACAGTAGTAAACAACTTAACTCTCAGGTCCAAAGTCTGACCAAAGAAAATGCATTAGTACTTCAGTCCCTTGCTGTAATTCAAACAAGGTTGTTTGGATCCCCCTGGGCTTGCTTGGAAGAGTTGAAATTTGAAGGTAACCGAAAGAAACCAAAATCTTTCCTGAACCCTTGTCTAGTTATTGTAAGCCCCGATTTATGTGAGTGATAGATCTAAAGTGTTTTTTTATTGCCAGCAACAACCCAGATAACAATTTTGTTTGAAATATGCCTCTAGTTTCAGATGCTAGTATACTTCTGGACAATCTTCCTGCTTTCCTTATGGAATTCAAAACTATGTTTAATTGGCAAGATCTTAGGTTCTTTGTCCAAGAGATTTTGAAATATTATCAGGATTCTCTGGACCTATATTTTAATATCTCTAGCTTTAAAGGCCTGCCTAGGGAGAGTGACTGGCCAGATTAAGCCCATGTCACCTTATTTCTCAGAGGCATAATGAAGGAATTGAAAGAACTAGCAAGAGTAGCTAGGTCAACATTCTTAAAAGACCTCCTTGAATTGACCATTAAAATTGATAATTATCTCCAGGAAAGATACATTGCACATTGTAAACAATGCTTGTCAAACCTACTTCCCAGCCTGTCTTCAAGATACTACCTAGGATTCCTGATTCAGAAGAAGAGCACACGCAAGTAGGTTTCTGTAAATGCCCTTTGACTTAGGAAGAACAGTCCAGGAGATGCCATTTTTGTCCACTATTCAGAAATATATTGTTATAGAGCAGAAGTATATATTTCAAATGTATTTCTTATTTAATTATATTTACCATTTAAAGAAAATATTTTGATGCCAGTACAAATTCATTCAGGTTGATGCAACAACAAAGCAAAAGGAAGAAGGAAAAGTGAAAAGAAAAATTGGATGTCACAACATCAACTCATTTTGAATGTTTCATTGATTATAGGATAGCAAATAAATTCAGTTTAAGTATAGGGTCTGACTTCAGTTAATGTTTTGCACCTCTAATAAATCTACTACTATACATTTAAATGGAATATTGTAACAAAATCTTCCTAAGTATACCAAACTCTTACCATTCTAGAATTAAGGTGTTATTAAGTGGTAAAGAGGATGAAAAGTCTGAGGAAAAAGACGTAGACAGTGGATAAAAGTGCTTAAGTCAAGATCCTGCTCATAAAATACATTTAGCACTTTCAAAATGTATTATGCCACAAACAGCTAAAAACCCTCTCTTTTCCACCAATTTTAACCAATCAGTTAGTTTCATAGATACATCTACCCTTAATGGCTCATTCATTTCATTATGCTCAATAGAAAAGGCTCTTTATTTTAACAAGAACAGCGGTCCTGGGCTTATCAAATACTTTCAAAGCAATGTCAAACATAGACTTAAATAAGAACTATGGCGTGATTTCGCATGTCCAGCCGGACAAGGATTTATTTTTGAAAATTTTTGGAAAAATAGAGTAATAAAACATGAATCAAGAAGACTGGGCACAAGCCTGTACCGAGTCAAGAGAAGAATAGAAAGAATGAAGATTTTTGACAGGCAAAGGGTGGAGCAACTGGCAGCTTATAATACAATGCAATCTTGTATAAGCATGCACAAACAGCGACTGCACTTAATATATAGGTTAAAGACATGCAGTTCTGTTATTACAGTCGACGTAACGTTTCGATCCCTAGCTCCAATTGTGTATTGGGATCATCTTCAGGACTAATACAATTGCTATTGCCTGAGTTGTTTTGAGCCTGCAAGAATAAACAGGGGAAGAAAAGGCGAAAAACATTTTCAGGTAGATATTGCACATGTCATCCGTATACGCGTTCGTGCAACACTTATGATTACTAGTGTTCCTGTGAACTGCGGCGAGTGATGGGAACGGACTTGGAAGTGGTTGTGGTGGGCTGAAGTCAGCTGTGAGCGGTCAAGCACGTTGCAGGCATGGCGTGATGGTACCCAGTGATGGGGTTCGAAAAATATCATTAGTGGTGCCCGGAAGGATTGTGGTGGTGGGCAATTGGTGTGTCCCTACTGGGAGACATCTACATATATCGAGGCGGGTCGATGTGAACCATGTGAGTGAGAATCGCGACCGTGGTCGGGAGTGGAGGCGTGCAAGGAACAGCGACTGGTGGTGCCGAAATTTTGACCAGACTCACCAAGCCTAATAGGCGAGTGAACTCCTGCGGGGTATGCAAGGAGAACGCGGTATTCTGAACTGTCTGGCACCTGTGGGTAAAAACACGAAAGTGAACAAAAGTGCTGAAGCGGAACCAAGCTTCGGGCGAGGGGACGTGGGGAGGGCGAGTTACCTCAGTGGGAGATACAGCCAGTGGGACGGGACGGCAGATCGGTGTTAAGAGGCCTCATCCGAGGGCGCGGCTGCCTGTAAAATAAAATAAGGACAGGCATTCAGCCCTGTCCTGTGGTGGATCATGCACGTTGGGAGGTGGGTGAATTGGGAAGGTTTACCTTAGGTCGGACTCGAGGAATTGAAGCGGTCCTAAGGAATGGGGAGTTGGCGTCTGTCAAAATAGGGCAGTACGCTGGCTTCCGAACCTATGAAAACAGGAGGCGAATCGCAATCAGAAACCAGAGAGAATGGGCAACCGTCATATCATGCCCGAGGGAGGGAAGGATTACCTTGCGAGGGTTCAGTTGAAAGCCGGGTCCCGTCTGTCACACACGATGGTGGAGGAGTGGCTGCACGGCGCCGGCGCTTGTATAGTTGCGTCAGTGGTGCCGTTCATGGAAATGGGAGTAGGACTAGTTCTGTTCGAGGGACCACAGGATGGGCGCCATGTTGAAACAGTGTGGGCGTCCAGGTTATGGAGGTGCCATTTTGGACCAGTATCGGGGAGTGGCTGAGTGAAGGGACGATCTACGCAGTGACATGCAGAGTGAAAGTGCAAGTGCCTGGTTGGCAATCAGTACCATGACTATATATACAGACTTATATATACAATATATGTACACAGCAACTGTGGTTACTAAAAGTATTTACATTGTTTGTACAAGGTTCAGGACGCGAGAGCAATTCATTATAAGACTGTATATACAAAATGTACAACAACCGTATTTGCAAGAGACGTTGGTTTTGCATTATCTGTGTGGATAAGTGAAGACACAGTACATCGTTCCTGGTAACTGACAATGACTAAGCCGGTGGTTTGGTTTCAGGAGTTCATTGGGTCATCATGCAGTACCATCGTGAGTTGTGCTAAAGGAGATTAGTCCAGTCTTCCGATCTATTTAGTCCATTTTGGATGGAATTGAACTGTATAATTGACTTAAGTTCTTCTTTGTTCAGAAGTAGTGTCATGTTGCCACCCCGCGGTGGTAATTTCAGTACTTTGAGGACTGTCCATTTAAGGTCGTGTTCATTGTGTCCCATAGTGGTATAGTGTTCAACCAACGGGGCGTTCATTGTGCCGCATCGAATGCGGCTCTTGTGTTGGCCAATCCTGGTACGGACTCTCTGGGTGGTCTGTCCTATATATATTTTCGGACAGGGACATTGGATGAGATATATCACATTTTGGGTGTTACAATTTGAGAAAGCATGACTATGGACAGTAATGTTATCAAATGTAAAACTTTTGCCCTCCATTGTCGAGCTGCAGTTATTACACCCCCCACATTTTGAATGACCATCAATGGGGGACAGACCCCATACGACATCAAGGGTGGAAGCTGAGGGTGTGCAGGGTAACGCTGCTCTAACCAGATGGTCTTTGAGATTCTTGCTTTTCTTAAAAGCAAACAGAGGTTTGTCAATCTCAAGAATGCCAGAGTTGATAATTGGCCATTGTCTCAGTATTGTTTTTCTTAATTTGTGTGAGACGGGTGAAAATGTTGTAACACATGCAATGCGTTTCATGTCTTTTTTGGGCTGGGGTGTTAGCAAGACCTCTCTTGGACAGAACCAAGCGCGTTTGGATGCATTCTTCACAATTTTTTTGGGGTACCCTCTTTCTTTTAGTTTAGAAGCTAGAACAGCTGCTTCTTGAAAATAGTCAGTTTTACATGAACAATTGCGTCGTATTCTCAAAAATTGAGAATAGGGCAAGGAGTCACGTAGCGCTCTGGGGTGGTTACTGCTGTATGACAACAGGTTATTCTTTTCTGTGGGTTTGCGGTAAAGCCGCGTGAGTAAGTGGCCTTCGTGATGAAAGATGGTAAGGTCTAAAAAAGCCACAGAGTTATTGTCATTGGTTATGGTGAAAGTCAGGCCGGAACAATTATTATTCATCCAGTGTAGAAATTGGCGCAGGTAATTGACATCCTCTTTCCAAATGATGAAAATGTCATCAATGTACCTGCGCCAAAATCCAATATTTGTGAAGAAAGGATTGGACGGTGTAAGAATGACATTGGTTTCAAGCTGGTCCATGAAGAGTACTGCCAGGTTTGGAGCAAAAATGGCCCCCATAGAGGTCCCTTTGATCTGTTCAAAAAAATCATTTTTGAACATAAAGAAGTTCTTTGTGAGGCAGACCTCTAGAAGTTGGAGAATAAAGGTGGTTGGAACAGGGTGAGGTCGAGGTCTTGAGTCGAGGACTCGTTGGATCACAAGTAGGGCTGCTGTCTGGGGTATGTTCGTGTAGAGAGACTCTACGTCCATTGTACATAGAGTCTCTATTACTGGATCAAAAGGGTGGTTTTCAACCATATTGATCATGTCCATTGAGTCCCTAATAAAACATTGTGTTTTTGGGACAAAATCCTTAATGAAATAGTCTACATATGAGCCAAGGGGCTCCAGTATGGAACCGCATGCTGAGACTATAGGTATGCCTGGCGGGTTCACTGCATTTTTGTGCATTTTGGGAAGAGTATATATTACTGGGATGCGTGGACTCTTTATATTTAGAAAATTGAATTCTTTTTTTGATAAAAAGCCAGTTTCTAGTCCTTCCTTGGTGATTTTTTGAATCATGGTTTGTATTTCTTTTGTGGGATTGTGAGCCAACCTTCTATAGTGTTCCTTGTTATTTAATTGGCGTTCTATCTCTGTGGTATAGTCAGCCTTTTCCTGGAGCACGATGCCACCGCCCTTATCTGCACTCTTGATTATCAAGGTGTCAATAGATTTAAGCTGGTTAATCGCCTGTTTTTCTTGCAGTGTAATATTATATGGAATAAATTTCCTTGATTTCTGGAAAAAGGACAATTCCTTCAAAATGACTTTCTCGAATGTGACAACTTCGGCGGGAATCATCCCAGCTGAAGGGAGAAAAGTGGAGGGGGGGCGAAAGGGAGTGTTGGCACTGTGTTCAGTTGTAGGGTGCAGCTGAAAAAAGGCCTGAAGGCGAATGCGTCGAAAGAAACGCATGAGCTCAGTCTGGAGTTCCATATAGTCAGTAGGAATTGTGGGCACAAAGGATAAGCCTTTTTGGAGCATTGAAACTTCATTTTGCTCCAAAGTATGTGTAGACAAATTGAAAATGGGGATGGTGTCAGTATTATGCGTTGTGAGCAAGCCCGTTATTACCACTGGTAGTAATTGTTCCGGGTCCTGCGTTCTCCTGGTGGATTGTACCATCTTTGAGTCTTTTTTACTTTGCCTCGCTGTGGTGGATCCTGAGCTCCCCTGCCTCTGCCTAAAAAAGTGTTCTGGGGTGCTCCACCTCTTCTGCTTGCGCTACTGCCTTCTCCTGGGTCAGAACTATCTGATGATTCAGCGGAAGTGTCCGAGAATCCGACTAGATTTTGGCGCTTGTTGTACCTGCCCCAAGGGCGGCTGTTCTGGTGTGATGGGTAAGATCTATTAGTATAGAAATCTTTTTTCAGGTAAGGGTACACGGTTTCTAAGTTGTAGAAGTTTAAATCTTTTTTGACTTTGTTAGATTTTTTGTTTTGCTCAATCCTATGGAAGTCTGCTATTGTTTTTTCTATCTGTTCTAGCAATTTGTCAGAGTCAGATGAAGGATTGGAGTCTTTTATCTGTTTGAGAATGTCTGCGATTTCTATTTCTAGAGTTTTCAAAGTTTCAGTGGCGATGTCTATGCCAAGGACTAACCAGTGCCGTGAGCAAGTCGTCCCTATATAACTGAAGTTTTGAATGTACTTTGGATTATCAGTAAAAATCCCTGGGATGTTGCGGACCTGCAGACCTAAAGGGATGACCTCAGCTTTTAGATAGTCAGTTAGCATTAAGATCATTAGTTCCAATCTGACTTGTTTTTTCCTGAGCTTTTCTAATTGATCTGGGATGGAGGTGTTAACAGTTGTAGGTGTTTCTGCTGTGTCTTAGAGTAATGAAGGGAGGGAACAAAGGTGTTTTATGTAATCATCAGTGTATAGAGGTGCGTGAGATGACATGCTTTTTAGGAAACAAAAGTGTTAGAAAAAGGGATAAGAGGAGATAAGAGGAGACTTAGTACTAGGGTTGACCCGCCCCCCCAGCAGAGGGTGGGTAAGAGGGAATAAAGACCCTTGCAATCTAGCGATTGCGCTATGTAGCAATATATTGAACAAGGGAACCCGTGTTAATGGCCAAGGACCTCGGGTAAATCGTATTTTAACAAGAACAGCGGTCCTGGGCTTATCAAATAATTTCTAAGCAATGTCAAACATAGACTTAAATAAGAACTATGGCGTGATTTCGCATGTCCAGACGGACAAGGATTTATTTTTGAAAATTTTTGGAAAAATAGAGTAATAAAACATGAATCAAGAAGACTGGGCACAAGCCTGTACCGAGTCAAGAGAAGAATAGAAAGAATGAAGATTTTTGACAGGCAAAGGGTGGAGCAACTGGCAGCTTATAATACAATGCAATCTTGTATAAGCATGCACAAACAGCGACTGCACTTAATATATAGGTTAAAGACATGTAGTTGTGTTATTACAGTCGACGTAACGTTTCGATCCCTAGCTCCAATTGTGTATTGGGATCATCTTCAGGACTAATACAATTGCTATTGCCTGAGTTGTTTTGAGCCTGCAAGAATAAACAGGGGAAGAAAAGGCGAAAAACATTTTCAGGTAGATATTGCACATGTCATCCGTATACGCGTTCGTGCAACACTTATGATTACTAGTGTTCCTGTGAACTGCGGCGAGTGATGGGAACGGACTTGGAAGTGGTTGTGGTGGGCTGAAGTCAGCTGTGAGCGGTCAAGCACGTTGCAGGCATGGCGTGATGGTACCCAGTGATGGGGTTCGAAAAATATCATTAGTGGTGCCCGGAAGGATTGTGGTGGTGGGCAATTGGTGTGTCCCTACTGGGAGACATCTACATATATCGAGGCGGGTCGATGTGAACCATGTGAGTGAGAATCGCGACCGTGGTCGGGAGTGGAGGCGTGCAAGGAACAGCGACTGGTGGTGCCGAAATTTTGACCAGACTCACCAAGCCTAATAGGCGAGTGAACTCCTGCGGGGTATGCAAGGAGAACGCGGTATTCTGAACTGTCTGGCACCTGTGGGTAAAAACACGAAAATGAACAAAAGTGCTGAAGCGGAACCAAGCTTCGGGCGAGGGGACGTGGGGAGGGCGAGTTACCTCAGTGGGAGATACAGCCAGTGGGACGGGACGGCAGATCGGTGTTAAGAAGCCTCATCCGAGGGCGCGGCTGCCTGTAAAATAAAATAAGGACAGGCATTCAGCCCTGTCCTGTGGTGGATCATGCACGTTGGGAGGTGGGTGAATTGGGAAGGTTTACCTTAGGTCGGACTCGAGGAATTGAAGCGGTCCTAAGGAATGGGGAGTTGGCGTCTGTCAAAATAGGGCAGTAGGCTGGCTTCCGAACCTATGAAAACAGGAGGCGAATCGCAATCAGAAACCAGAGAGAATGGGCAACCGTCATATCATGCCCGAGGGAGGGAAGGATTACCTTGCGAGGGTTCAGTTGAAAGCCGGGTCCCGTCTGTCACACACGATGGTGGAGGAGTGGCTGCACGGCGCCGGCGCTTGTATAGTTGCGTCAGTGGTGCCGTTCATGGAAATGGGAGTAGGACTAGTTCTGTTCGAGGGACCACAGGATGGGCGCCATGTTGGAACAGTGTGGGCGTCCAGGTTATGGAGGTGCCATTTTGGACCAGTATCGGGGAGTGGCTGAGTGAAGGGACGATCTACGCAGTGACATGCAGAGTGAAAGTGCAAGTGCCTGGTTGGCAATCAGTACCATGACTATATATACAGACTTATATATACAATATATATACACAGCAACTGTGGTTACTAAAAGTATTTACATTGTTTGTACAAGGTTCAGGACGCGAGAGCAATTCATTATAAGACTGTATATACAAAATGTACAACAACCGTATTTGCAAGAGACGTTGGTTTTGCATTATCTGTGTGGATAAGTGAAGACACAGTACATTCGTTCACAGGAACACTAGTAATCATAAGTGTTGCACGAACGCGTATACGGATGACATGTGCAATATCTACCTGAAAATGTTTTTCGCCTTTTCTTCCCCTGTTTATTCTTGCAGGCTCAAAACAACTCAGGCAATAGCAATTGTATTAGTCCTGAAGATGATCCCAATACACAATTGGAGCTAGGGATCGAAACGTTACGTCGACTGTAATAACAGAACTGCATGTCTTTAACCTATATATTAAGTGCAGTCGCTGTTTGTGCATGCTTATACAAGATTGCATTGTATTATAAGCTGCCAGTTGCTCCACCCTTTGCCTGTCAAAAATCTTCATTCTTTCTATTCTTCTCTTGACTCGGTACAGGCTTGTGCCCAGTCTTCTTGATTCATGTTTTATTACTCTATTTTTCCAAAAATTTTCAAAAATAAATCCTTGTCCGGCTGGACATGCGAAATCACGCCATAGTTCTTATTTAAGTCTATGTTTGACATTGCTTTGAAAGTATTTGATAAGCCCAGGACCGCTGTTCTTGTTAAAATACGATTTACCCGAGGTCCTTGGCCATTAACACGGGTTCCCTTGTTCAATATATTGCTACATAGCGCAATCGCTAGATTGCAAGGGTCTTTATTCCCTCTTACCCACCCTCTGCTGGGGGGCGGGTCAACCCTAGTACTAAGTCTCCTCTTATCTCCTCTTATCCCTTTTTCTAACACTTTTGTTTCCTAAAAAGCATGTCATCTCACGCACCTCTATACACTGATGATTACATAAAACACCTTTGTTCCCTCCCTTCATTACTCTCAGACACAGCAGAAACACCTACAACTGTTAACACCTCCATCCCAGATCAATTAGAAAAGCTCAGGAAAAAACAAGTCAGATTGGAACTAATGATCTTAATGCTAACTGACTATCTAAAAGCTGAGGTCATCCCTTTAGGTCTGCAGGTCCGCAACATCCCAGGGATTTTTACTGATAATCCAAAGTACATTCAAAACTTCAGTTATATAGAGACGACTTGCTCACGGCACTGGTTAGTCCTTGGCATAGACATCGCCACTGAAACTTTGAAAACTCTAGAAATAGAAATCGCAGACATTCTCAAACAGATAAAAGACTCCAATCCTTCATCTGACTCTGACAAATTGCTAGAACAGATAGACAAAACAATAGCAGACTTCCATAGGATTGAGCAAAACAAAAAATCTAACAAAGTCAAAAAAGATTTAAACTTCTACAACTTAGAAACCGTGTACCCTTACCTGAAAAAAGATTTCTATACTAATAGATCTTACCCATCACACCAGAACAGCCGCCCTTGGGGCAGGTACAACAAGCGCCAAAATCTAGTCGGATTCTCGGACACTTCCGCTGAATCATCAGATAGTTCTGACCCAGGAGAAGGCAGTAGCGCAAGCAGAAGAGGTGGAGCACCCCAGAACACTTTTTTAGGCAGAGGCAGGGGAGCTCAGGATCCACCACAGCGAGGCAAAGTAAAAAAGACTCAAAGATGGTACAATCCACCAGGAGAACGCAGGACCCGGAACAATTACTACCAGTGGTAATAACGGGCTTGCTCACAACGCATAATACTGACACCATCCCCATTTTCAATTTGTCTACACATACTTTGGAGCAAAATGAAGTTTCATTGCTCCAAAAAGGCTTATCCTTTGTGCCCACAATTCCTACTGACTATATGGAACTCCAGACTGAGCTCATGCGTTTCTTTCGACGCATTCGCCTTCAGGCCTTTTTTCAGCTGCACCCTACAACTGAACACAGTGCCAACACTCCCTTTCGCCCCCCCTCCACTTTTCTCCCTTCAGCTGGGATGATTCCCGCCGAAGTTGTCACATTCGAGAAAGTCATTTTGAAGGAATTGTCCTTTTTCCAGAAATCAAGGAAATTTATTCCCATATAATATTACACTGCAAGAAAAACAGGCGATTCACCAGCTTAAATCTATTGACACCTTGATAATCAAGAGTGCCGATAAGGGCGGTGGCATCGTGCTCCAGGAAAAGGCTGACTATACCACAGAGATAGAACGCCAATTAAATAACAAGGAACACTATAGAAGGTTGGCTCACAATCCCTCAAAAGAAATACAAACCATGATTCAAAAAATCACCAAGGAAGGACTAGAAACTGGCTTTTTATCAAAAAAAGAATTCAATTTTCTAAATATAAAGAGTCCACGCATCCCAGTAATATATACTCTTCCCAAAATGCACAAAAATGCAGTGAACCCGCCTGGCAGACCTATAGTCTCAGCATGCGGTTCCATACTGGAGCCCCTTGGCTCATATGTAGACTATTTCATTAAGGATTTTGTCCCAAAAACACAATGTTTTATTAGGGACTCAATGGACATGATCAATATGGTTGAAAACCACCCTTTTGATCCAGTAGTAGAGACTCTATGTACAATGGACGTAGAGTCTCTCTACACGAACATACCCCAGACAGCAGCCCTACTTGTGATCCAACGAGTCCTCGACTCAAGACCTCGACCTCACCCTGTTCCAACCACCTTTATTCTCCAACTTCTAGAGGTCTGCCTCACAAAGAACTTCTTTATGTTCAAAAATGATTTTTTTGAACAGATCAAAGGGACCTCTATGGGGGCCATTTTTGCTCCAAACCTGGCAGTACTCTTCATGGACCAGCTTGAAACCAATGTCATTCTTACACCGTCCAATCCTTTCTTCACAAATATTGGATTTTGGCGCAGGTACATTGATGACATTTTCATCATTTGGAAAGAGGATGTCAATTACCTGCGCCAATTTCTACACTGGATGAATAATAATTGTTCCGGCCTGACTTTCACCATAACCAATGACAATAACTCTGTGGCTTTTTTAGACCTTACCATCTTTCATCACGAAGGCCACTTACTCACGTGGCTTTACCGCAAACCCACAGAAAAGAATACCCTGTTGTCATACAGCAGTAACCACCCCAGAGCGCTACGTGACTCCTTGCCCTATTCTCAATTTTTGAGAATACGACGCAATTGTTCATGTAAAACTGACTATTTTCAAGAAGCAGCTGTTCTACCTTCTAAACTAAAAGAAAGAGGGTACCCCAAAAAAATTGTGAAGAATGCATCCAAACGCGCTTGGTTCTGTCCAAGAGAGGTCTTGCTAACACCCCAGCCCAAAAAAGACATGAAACGCATTGCATGTGTTACAACATTTTCACCCGTCTCACACAAATTAAGAAAAACAATACTGAGACAATGACCAATTATCAACTCTGGCATTCTTGAGATTGACAAACCTCTGTTTGCTTTTAAGAAAAGCAAGAATCTCAAAGACCATCTGGTTAGAGCAGCGTTACCCTGCACACCCTCAGCTTCCACCCTTGATGTCGTATGGGGTCTGTCCCCCATTGTTGGTCATTCAAAATGTGGGGGGTGTAATAACTGCAGCTCGACAATGGAGGGCAAAAGTTTTACATTTGATAACATTACTGTCCATAGTCATGCTTTCTCAAATTGTAACACCCAAAATGTGATATATCTCATCCAATGTCCCTGTCCGAAAATATATATAGGACAGACCACCCAGAGAGTCCGTACCAGGATTGGCCAACATAAGAGCCGCATTCGATGCGGCACAATGAACGCCCCGTTGGTTGAACACTATGCCACTATGGGACACAATGAACACGACCTTAAATGGACAGTCCTCAAAGTACTGAAATTACCACCGTGGGGTGGCAACATGACACTACTTCTGAACAAAGAAGAACTTAAGTCAATTATACAGTTCAATTCCATCCAAAATGGACTAAATAGATCGGAAGACTGGACTAATCTCCTTTAGCACAACTCACGATGGTACTGCATGATGACCCAATGAACTCCTGAAACCAAACCACCGGCTTGGTCATTGTCAGTTACCAGGAACGATGTACTGTGTCTTCACTTATCCACACAGATAATGCAAAACCAACGTCTCTTGCAAATACGGTTGTTGTACATTTTGTATATACAGTCTTATAATGAATTGCTCTCGCGTCCTGAACCTTGTACAAACAATGTAAATACTTTTAGTAACCACAGTTGCTGTGTATATATATTGTATATATAAGTCTGTATATATAGTCATGGTACTGATTGCCAACCAGGCACTTGCACTTTCACTCTGCATGTCACTGCGTAGATCGTCCCTTCACTCAGCCACTCCCCGATACTGGTTCAAAATGGCACCTCCATAACCTGGACGCCCACACTGTTCCAACATGGCGCCCATCCTGTGGTCCCTCGAACAGAACTAGTCCTACTCCCATTTCCATGAACGGCACCACTGACGCAACTATACAAGCGCCGGCGCCGTGCAGCCACTCCTCCACCATCGTGTGTGACAGACGGGACCCGGCTTTCAACTGAACCCTCGCAAGGTAATCCTTCCCTCCCTCGGGCATGATATGACGGTTGCCCATTCTCTCTGGTTTCTGATTGCGATTCGCCTCCTGTTTTCATAGGTTCGGAAGCCAGCGTACTGCCCTATTTTGACAGACGCCAACTCCCCATTCCTTAGGACCGCTTCAATTCCTCGAGTCCGACCTAAGGTAAACCTTCCCAATTCACCCACCTCCCAACGTGCATGATCCACCACAGGACAGGGCTGAATGCCTGTCCTTATTTTATTTTACAGGCAGCCGCGCCCTCGGATGAGGCTTCTTAACACCGATCTGCCGTCCCGTCCCACTGGCTGTATCTCCCACTGAGGTAACTCGCCCTCCCCACGTCCCCTCGCCCGAAGCTTGGTTCCGCTTCAGCACTTTTGTTCACTTTCGTGTTTTTACCCACAGGTGCCAGACAGTTCAGAATACCGCGTTCTCCTTGCATACCCCGCAGGAGTTCACTCGCCTATTAGGCTTGGTGAGTCTGGTCAAAATTTCGGCACCACCAGTCGCTGTTCCTTGCACGCCTCCACTCCCGACCACGGTCGCGATTCTCACTCACATGGTTCACATCGACCCGCCTCGATATATGTAGATGTCTCCCAGTAGGGACACACCAATTGCCCACCACCACAATCCTTCCAGGCACCACTAATGATATTTTTCAAACCCCATCACTGGGTACCATCACGCCATGCCTGCAACGTGCTTGACGGCTCACAGCTGACTTCAGCCCACCACAACCACTTCCAAGTCCGTTCCCATCACTCGCCGCAGTTCACAGAAACACTAGTAATCATAAGTGTTGCACGAACGCGTATACGGATGACATGTGCAATATCTACCTGAAAATGTTTTTCGCCTTTTCTTCCCCTGTTTATTCTTGCAGGCTCAAAACAACTCAGGCAATAGCAATTGTATTAGTCCTGAAGATGATCCCAATACACAATTGGAGCTAGGGATCGAAACGTTACGTCGACTGTAATAACAGAACTGCATGTCTTTAACCTATATATTAAGTGCAGTCGCTGTTTGTGCATGCTTATACAAGATTGCATTGTATTATAAGCTGCCAGTTGCTCCACCCTTTGCCTGTCAAAAATCTTCATTCTTTCTATTCTTCTCTTGACTCGGTACAGGCTTGTACCCAGTCTTCTTGATTCATGTTTTATTACTCTATTTTTCCAAAATTTTTCAAAAATAAATCCTTGTCCGGCTGGACATGCGAAATCACGCCATAGTTCTTATTTAAGTCTATGTTTGACATTGCTTTGAAAGTATTTGATAAGCCCAGGACCCTTGTTCAATATATTGCAATAGGAAAGGCTCATCTCATATATCGTCAAAATGGTGTTTCAGAAGTGCCTCACTTTTTTAATGGATATGCATTGTTTGAACCCTACTGTTTAGTTAGAACTTTGTGGTAAAGCTGCTGTAGGACACTGTGGAATCAACAGCTACTGCTGTTGGGAGTACATGTTTTGCCTATTAGACCCTTGTATTATATAGATAAGGAAGATAAAGATTTGTTAGGAAATGTGTGCTAATTTTTTCATGCTAAAGCTCTAACCATAATATCTATGACAAAATTAAACCTCTCATTCTGTTCATTTAATGCATTCCCATCAATTTCATGTATACACCTCTTAGTCCAGCAGCATAGTGTTCATATGTGCCTCACATTTGCAATATATATACTATGTTAGCACTCTAGTTTTTCTTTAGACCTCTGTGGTGAGGCAACAGCAAAATACTAGGGAATCGAATGACAGACTGCTGCTGCTGTTGGGAGTACTAGGTTTACTGAGCATGTCCAACCTTTTTCTCACATAGCTGGGGAAGATATGTGTGGATTCATAGAAAAAGAGAATTCAAATTATTCATATTAGCTATTGGCTCTAATTTTATTTTTTGAAAATCATGAGAGAAACAGTTTGCTCTCAAATGAGGTTACTAATTTCCCCAAGCTAACCCTCATTTTTCACAATGTGAAAGCATCTTACAGCTCACCACATTTCCAAAAATTAGTATGATACCAGTAGTATAAATGTATACTCATCATTTAAAAGTGACAGGTACCACGCCTCCCTGAAATGGAATATGCGATGTTACATCGCATGCACAACATCACTTGTGATTACAACACAGTTGTTACAACGACTGCGTTGTTACAACGCATACCATTACGTCATAAGTTGTTTCTTTGACATGCTGTAGGGGCACGCTGGACTTAGGAATAGTATAATTTACTATTCCAACTCCAGCATGTGCAATAGTAGGGAAGGTGTTGGAATAGTAAATTATGCTATTCCTTAATTTATCGTGCCCCCTACAGCAAGTCGTAGAAATGACTTGCGATGTAATGGCTTTCGTTGTAACAACGCGGTCGTTGTAACAACCGCATTCTAATTGCATGCGTTGTAGCGCATGCGATGTAAACACTGTTTCCCTCTGAAATGACATAGGGTTCACATGTCCCAGGGGTGAGATCACACATGGGCGGGGCCTTGCTGTAGACCCAGCGGACCAGAACCACCCCAGGACGCCCGATGACCAAGATGTGCTTAGGGGTGCTGAGACTACATATAAGTCATTGTTGAGCACCTTGTATAACAGCCAGTAATTGGTATATAGAAAGAGCACCTTATCAATATGAAGAGATACAGCCAGCTCATCAAAAGGACCCAGCTGGCGGTGGCCAGGCCACTATTGATATATATTATCCTAGCATAACACCTACAGTATTGGACGAGAATGCTCAACAGGAAGCTCCTACAGATATGGGCTGCAAAGTTTTTGGTTTTCACGATGACCTTTGCCGACGGATGGAGGCACTCAGTCTCAAGGATTGGCCATGAATGGTGTCCACAATTAAGGTCGATACTAGCAACAGTGGGGTCTCGAGTAATGACGGTGAGCATGCTGGAAGCAATTTTTTCCACATGGATGATGTTGAAGAATCTACAATTCCTCCTAACTCACCCATCTATGAAGATGGGGTTTTGGAAGGAAGCTGTTTCAGAGTGTGATGTTGTGTAAGGTCCGAAGCCGGTACGGCCTCAATGGACCTCTGAGCCTCTCAAGATTTCCGAGCCGCCGCAGAGATCTGTAAAAATGCTGTGCTTTGTAAAAACTTTATAGGAAGTCAAAATGCATATTATTGTATTGTATTTTTAACTAACTGGTTGTCTCTCTTTCTTCTTCTGATCCTTAAGGATCATCCCCAAAAAGAAGAGGGGCATTTTTTACTGTCCGTTTTTACTTTCTGTGGTGTTCAAAACAGACTTAAATTTCCACATGCCAAAGCAATGATTGTCGCAGCAAATATGTCTGTGCCTCCAAGAGTTGCACATGTGAAAAGGAAACTCCCGGGGCACCCCATGACGCCATATGACCTGTTAAAGGTTTTGCTACAGCTGTTGTACTAGCCTTTGTCAGACATGACTATTAAAGCCTTTGTCACGGACATCACATTAAGGATCCTCAGCAGGCAGCGCACGAATGTCTTTGCGAATCATATAGAGCAAGAACAATACAGTACAAATATACTTTGTTAGACCCATATAAGGTATATAAACTGTAAACGGAGGTGTATGGGCTATCCGCTGAAAAGAAATATGTCCATACTGATATGCTGAAGATCGTGTCATTGGCACTCATTGGGATCCGATACGCCAGCGAACCAAGCTTAAAACTACATAGTATGCCAGGGCTGTGTACTTGTTTTGATAGAAAGATAAAAGGCTCGTAAAAAGACGTATATGTGATATGTATTTAAAAAATTGAAGAATAGGTTATTTAGCCCCTGAAGACTGTTTTATAATAAATAAGTTACTATTTAATGCTACATATGCATACCTATTTAGAACAAAACAAGAGATTGTCAAAGCGCAAGCTGTCTCAGTGTTAATCCTCCCTTCTAGAATCAATGAATGTATATCTCTAAAAAGTGTAAAGCCAATAGGGCGTGTATGAAAATGTGAAGTACGTATTGTTTATGTTTGCTAATATTCTTCATTTTTAATAAAATGTTCTTACACAAAACACAAAACAAGCGTCTTTCATTTCCTGTGCTGTAGAGGATGGTAACATCTTAGGGGGCCGGTTATGAAAACTTTATTAAGATACAAGAGGGGTTGGCAGATTTGGAACACCAAAGCTCTGTATAGAAGGGCTTTAGTTGAACATAAACCGGTAAACAGAGCCCTGGGGAAGACTTGGTTATTAGGGGAGGAGGCGTATATACTCCACAAGCCAGCCAGAAAGTACTTTAAAAGGCAGCTTACAATCGTTAACACGCAAATAGATTATCAGGGGCAGGCGAACATTTATAGGCTTCAAGATTTCGCAAAACATTATAACGGGGCTTGTTATATATTAACCGTCATAGACGTCTTGTCCAAGTACGTCTTTGCAGAAGCGCTAAGCGATAAAAGTGGGGCCAGCGCCACAGCTGCTTTCAAAGCCATCTTCAAGAAGAGCCGAACCCCTCAAAAACTACAGATGCTGGGAAAGAAGTCCTAAACAAGGCGTTTCAGAAATTATTAAAGCAGCACGCTGCTCATCATTTTGTAACCTATACAGAAGTAAAAGCAGTAGTTTAACAGAATTTTAAAGTCTAAGATGTGGAGATATTTCACGGCCTACAATGCCTCCAGATACGTCGATGTTCTACAGGCTTTTATAGATGTTTATAATGCCAATTATCACAGACCCATCAAAACATCACCCCTAGAGGTAACACCTGGTAATTCGTTAAGGGTCTGGAGAACAGTGTGCAGGTGACATTTTGCTACAAGTGTGAGGAAGCCTTTTCTAAAAAAAGGTGATCAGGTTAGGATTTCAAAGTGGAAAGGTGTCTTTACGAATGGGTACCAGCAGACTTAGCAACAAGATATTTATAGTGGAAAGTGTGGAGCTTAAAGAGGGGTTGTTCATTTACAGGATAAAGGACTACGATGGTGAAGAGGTGGCAGGCATCTTTTACAAGGAAGAGTTACAAATTGTACCCAATGATCTGCACAGGGTGCATAGGGTTGCAAAGATTCTGAAAAGGAAAGGTAGAGGGGCTAATGGCCAGACATCTGTCAAATGTGAAATTTAACTGTTGGGTGTTAGCCAGCTCAGAATTTTGGGACTGTCTAAAGCTGGGGTAGGATGGAGATATCACCCTGCCTTCCAACGGCTCTAATGACATGTTGCCATACAACCAAATCTCTAATTACACAGTTAAATTGGCTAATCCTGTGGACCTGAAAGGGGATTGGGAGGTAACCCTAACAGAAATCCAATACCTGAGAACATGGAATGCATTCACACCGACAGATACCATATTTAACATAAAGCATGAACACGACCCTTTGAGCATACACGCCGGCTTTTCACATGGCTATTACCAAAATGTTACAAGTGTTGTCGACGCCATCAGCAAGCATTGCAGCGTATACGAATATTCTTCTGATGATAGATACTGTTAGAAGGAAGGTGTTTCTTAAAACCCCATGCCACAATACCACGTTTAACTGTTCTGGTAAATTTGGAAGGGTTTTAGGCACTGTGCAACGTATGAGAAGTCCAGTCAAACCGGATTACACGTGCCCTGATATTAACGGGGTGTTCTATACACTTTATGTTTATAGCGATATTGTAGAGGCGCAGAGGATCGGTGATAGTTATTCACCGTTGTTAAGATGGGTATATGTGCATGGCAAAAATTATACGGTAGTCAGTATTCAATTCAGTATTCAATTTAACAATGCTGACTATGTAGCAGTTTTTTAAAAACATGTTGACACTATTTCAATTATGATCTTCGACGGCCCGTCTGAGCCAGTGTTTTTTAAATACAGGTATGTTATTGTTAAGCTTCATATAAGACCGAGACGCGATGGTGACTATTAAGAAGACATCATGATGGTCGTGAAAACATACTATGTCCCTTCTATATACATAGACTATTACAGAAACCAGGCTGTGTATAGAGGATCGCGCTACTTTCAAGGGACACCTGTTATATACGGACTAGCTTAGGGGGCTTCTTTCATAGTTTGTGAAGAAGAGGTATGCCATTCTTGGGAAGAGGCTATGAAATTGGAAAACCCATGTTAAAGCGGCTTCTATGAACATAGCCCAAGATGTGATAGGGTCAATCACGGCTGTCGCTGAGCACATGAACAAGCAAATGCAAGAAGGCACGGCGTTGGGATACAAACCTTGCAAAAATGTTAAAAATAAGTGTCACTCATTGAGACGTAGGAGACCGTCTGTCCCCTATAATAAAAGGGGTTCTTCAAAAGGCGCTCACAAAATAATAACCCCAGGTTGGAATATATCATCAAAGAAGAAGAGAACAGGCTCTAAAGTAAATATATTTTAAAGCATTGCAACCTGAACCATGGCCTTTGTACATTGCCCACCGGGCAAATGCGTTAAATCTGAGCTAGACTTGTGCTTTTTCATGAGGGTATCACCTTTAGCTGCTTTTATACATCTGGATCCTATAGAGTTTTTTGTGTCAGGGTCCATCGATAAGAATTTGGATCTCAACAACACTATGCTGCATCTTGTGTGTGCAATCGGATGATACCAACATAGCAGCAGTCGCTAAAGTGGTGACGATCACTTATTATTATTATTGCTGTTTTGTAACGCGCTCAATTACTGCCGGAGTATCCTGGCGGGAAGATTAAGAAACAGAATAAAAGCAGAAACATAAACAAGAGACAGCTAGAAGGCCAACCGGAACAAATGTGTTTTCAACGCTTTTTTAAAAGAACCAAAGTTCAGGGTGGCACGCAAGAATAATGGAAGCTCATTCCAGGACAAGGCGGCCTTCACCGCCACTGATTGCCCTCCCAACCGGGCACGCCGGAAACGAGGAATCTGCAGCAGATGTTGAGTGGTAGATCGCAAGGGTCTATTAGGAGAGTAACGACTAAATCGTTTCATCAAATATCCAGGCCCTTGCCCAATAATGGCTTTATGAGCCAGTGTAAGAATTTTAAAAATAATCCTTTGTGGAACTGGCAACCAGTGCAAACTCTGCGAGTGATTCCTTATGCTCACCTGGCTGGGGATATTACCTAACAGTCTGGCGGTTGCATTTTGAATCACCTGGAGACGCCCCACCAAGTAAACCGGGGAGCCGCTCAGCAAGGCGTTGGCATAGTCAAGACGCAAGAGAATTAAAGCTCTCGCTACTGACTCTCTTGCTGAGGAGGGAAGATAAGGAAAGAGCTTCCGAAGCGCCTTAAGGGTCCCAAAGCAACCCCCAGTCAGCTTCTTAATATGCCCCTCGAACCGGAGGTCTTCTCCGAACCAAACCCCCAACTTCTTAGCGAGGACATTAACTAAACAGGGCATCGGAAAGCCAGCCGGCCAAAGTAATTCTCTGAAGCTAGGGGGAAAATGACCATACAATAAAATTTCCGTCTTGTCCTCATTACACTTCAGTTGTGCGGAAGCTAGCCAATTAAAAACTGAGGATAGGCAGGACCGAATCCGCTCTGTGTCTAAGACGTCCCTGGACCACATAAATAGCAACTGCGCGTCATCCGCATAGGCAATAATTTTGGCCCCCAATTGTTCGGCCAGCTCTATCAGGGGGGTCAAATAAACATTAAAAAGCAAAGGGCTTAATATGGAGCCCTGAGGCACCCCCGTCGAAAGAGGCATCGCCATAGATGAAAAGGGGGGAAGCCAGACCTGCTGGGATCTAGACGAGAGAAAAGAACTCAGCCAGTCTAACGCTAAGCCTGTGACACCAATATCAGCAGGCCGAGCGAGAAGGCGCTGGTGTGGCACCGTGTAAAACGCGGCAGAGAGGTCCAATAAAATTAGAGCCGCTCTGCCGCCACTGTCCAGACACTCCCTAACCGCTTCAGAGATCTCCACCAGTGCGGACTCCGTGCTGTGCGCACCACGGAACCCCGTTTGTGCCGGGTGTAGAGCCCCTGACGATTCAACAAACTCATTCAGCTGCTGGAATGCCAATTTTTCACCAATTTTAGCCATAGCCGGAAGCAGCGAAATTGGACGATAGTTGGCCAGCACCGCAGGATCAGCACCAGCCTTTTTAAGCAAAGGTAGCAGCTTAGCCTGTTTCCAATCAACAGGCACTATGGCCGATTTAAATGAAAGGCCAACGATAAGCACAACTTCCTGCACCACCACCTCAGCTATACCTGCCAACACCCGTGCCGGACAAGGATCAGTTGGAGACCCTGATTTCAGGGATTTAATCACGGCCAGAGTGTCAGTGGCTGAAGGAGGCACAAACTCCAACTTAGCCCCTAGCAACCATGTTTAATAAGGTGGACATTACCCTGGGCGATCGTCTCATCACACAGAACAATAATATGTAGCCCTACAGGGCCTACCTCAAGAGTATTATAAATTCCAGTAGCAACAGCAACGCCCTTGACACAAAACTTTGAGCCGGTCTCTTCTACAATGATACATATGTACAGTTTGAAAACAACGAGTTGGATGGTGCCAATCAGGGTTCTGTAAAAAGAGCAGGGTTTGCCACAGGCTACCGTCAGTTTGGCCTCCTGGGAGGTACACATTCAGACGTCTTCTTCCAAGATAAACTGCTCATCAATGGAAGTGATCTTAATATCAAGCTTACCCGCAAAAAGAACCCATTCTGTGTCATCAGCGGGGATGCGGAACAGTATAAACTGGACACACTGTCCACAAGCTTGTTTGTGAAGAGAGTGAAAGTGACCACAAGCATCAGACTAGCTCACGCTGATGCTTTACAACTATCGAACACAAAGTACGCAGTGGAAAGAGTAGCTCAGAAGGTATTCAGCATCCCTGCTGGTACCCGGTTAACCCAGCAGCAAAATGTATTTCTGGGGCAACTACCCCAACTTATTAGCATTGGTTTTGTGGACAATACATCTTTTAGCAGTGTCTATGCCTCAAACCCCTTATATAATTTAGGCACTACAACATGAACTATGCTGCGCTGGTCCACGAGGGGTCTACACACCCAGTATTGGAACCCCCAATGTTATCAACAAATATCTAGTGCTGGTGTTGGTAACAGGGAAGCGCCTGAAGGACAGTGGGTTAGTTATGTCAAGAGAAGGATATGGGGCAGGATATACACTGTTCGCATTCAAACTGGCTCCTGACATGGAAGACGGAGATCATCATAACCTGGTCAAAAATGGAAAACTAAAAGCTAAAATACATTTCAGTTGTCCCCTGCCTGTGAATGTGAACATGGTCGCGCTCTCGGGATTCAACAGCGTCATTCAGATCAACCTAGCCAGACAGATTTTGTTTGACTATATTTACAATATTGTGAAATGGACACTGTGCAGATACATGAGTTCTTAAGCAGGCGTAAATATGCTAGGAAATACTTTTCAGGTGTTTTCCCAAGTGACAGACTACCCTCTGAAGTAAGGGCAGAAAGAACCTGCACCCTCCTCTTTAACACATATCCTCATTACAAGGGTGGAACACACGGGCAGCAGTGTTTATGGATAGTGACAAGATCAAAGTGTTTGACAGTACTGCCAAGTTCGCCAAATATAACTCTATACAAAACCCATATTCAAGTATGTGAATGCAGCTCGGGTGGAGTATAACAAGATGAGGGCCCAGGGTTTGCTAGCCATCACATGTGGGGAACACTGTATATATTTTATTAGTAAAATGTCAGAGGATATGAAGTTTAGAAATTTCTTAAATCTATTTTCGAATGATCTTCTTAACAATGACCGGATAGTTATGAAATATATAAAAGAAAACAAGGGGGTCATGGACACATATTCACCTTATGTCAACATTGTAAAGTCGAGTTACATCTGTATGTTTAATGATGAATGTTTAAAATAAACTAATTAAAAAAAATTCAGACTATGTATTTTTTATTCTGACCCATACAACATAAGTAAAATGTTTTAAAAGATGACCTAAAAAGACTGAAAAGTTAAAAGTATTTATTACTTTCAGTTTTGTAGGATAAGTATTACACTGACAGTATTATTAAAGAAATATAGGAAGAAAAAATCAGACACAAATGTTAGACAATACATAACCATAGACGCACACAATAAATACAGATGTTCAAAAAGCCTGGAGAAACATTAGGTTGTAAACCATGTGTGGGGTTTAGCCAATGTCTTTTTTGAGGTACAGCAGATATAATAGGGGTACTCCAAGTGGGGGATAGCCGTGGAATAGCCGTGGAACACTGGAAATGGCTGGCAATGGCACAAGGGCATCTTCAAACTTTCAAGTAGGCACCTGTGGTTGCCATTAACCACGAGCGTCAAAGGTATATTTAGTTCCGCAGAGGCATACAGAAACTGTTCCCAACCTCTAGGAACATTTCGATGTGTTAAGGGTTTGGTGTGTGTTAGGCTTTTGACTAAGTTGTTCATGTGTGACCAAACAATCGGCTGGCCTTTGTAGAGGAGTTTGCCACACTCATTCCACGATGTTAGGTGCAAGCTTACTCATCAACATTTGAGCAGTCCCATGGTACCTTTCATTTATATTTTTTAAGAGGTCGTCAGAGGAGATATCTGAGGTTGGTGATGGGACCTGCTGTGATTGGTGTTGGTGTTTAGGTGCTGGAGAGGGTGTTGTGTGCTGTTCAGAGTCTGGGGCATTGAGACTTAGCTTATTTTTTGGGCATTACACTGTTTGTAGTAGTTTAAAAAATGCTTTAGGGTGTTGCTGTAAAGCTTTGCTTTGTCGTACGGATTTAGATTTGTCCCTTTTCAAAATGTTTTTAATTTTAGCATCCAGCCGCAGAGTCTAATTTTTTTTTTACGTCCCACACTTGTCCGTAGAAGATCACAACTATTCTTACTGTTGTCTAGGCACCAAATACATCTTTGAGGCATGCTCCATCACTGTCCCAAGAGGATACTTCTAACTATGGGTATAGCTATGCCCAACAAAGTACCTAGAAAACCGCCAGACTGTTTTACCAGTTTCTTCTTGGAAATGAGGAAGGTCGTTCTATGACTGAGTTCTTGATAAGGTGCTACTTCTTCTTCTACACCTGTAACTGATGCTTTGAAATAGGGACGCTACCTTTTAGGGCATTTTGGGCTATTTATGAAATGGTCGTCAGAAGATGTGCACATGATGGCCTTTCTGTGTTGGGGACTAGCTGTAACCAGCATTTTTAGGAGAGCTAAATTAGGCCTTATGCGGCCAGACATGGGCATCACCTTACATCACCTTACATTATAATGTCAGATTGAAAATGTCAAAATAAGTCTTCAAAAAGTCTTTTTATACGCTTTGGGTTTTGTCTTAGGGGTGTAAACGATGGGGAGATCAGAGGGGAAAATATCAGCATGTAGTCTGTAGTCTTCTAGAGTATTATATTT
Source organism: Lissotriton helveticus (assembly GCF_964261635.1). Classification (NCBI taxonomy): domain Eukaryota; kingdom Metazoa; phylum Chordata; class Amphibia; order Caudata; family Salamandridae; genus Lissotriton; species Lissotriton helveticus. The sequence goes on along the minus strand of NC_136067.1, from coordinate 464,298,282 downwards.
TAGGTCGACCAACTAGTAGCCATGTGATTTTGTGGCAGAGTTGTTAAAAGCTTCCATGAAGATCTGGGTGTTTCCAGGGAACATCTATTTAGCTATGATGGATATTTGCTTTTTGTCAAGGTATGAGGTGTTGAGCTATAGAACGACTTTTCTTACCCATACAAAACAGGTTCTGCACTATGTAGCATATGCTTAGATTGCAGTCGTGTGAATATTGAATAAAAGCTCTCTCTAACTCAGGATGATCCCCACCTTCATCATAAGATTATTAACAATTACCATGTTTATAAGGTTAATCAGCAGCAGCTCATCATCGTTGAGATTTTTAGGTATACCTTCGATCCACACAATGTTGTTAGGTGTTAAGGATAAAACACCTGCAGCATTTTCTATGTTTTGTTTAATAAAGTAGCTTTTAACACAGTTTGAGGGACCTGCTAAGACGCAGGAGAACGGATTCTGTAATCTGGTGTCCATAGTGTAGGTGTCAGCTCCTCTAATGTGTCTAATAATCGTATGGCAGTGTTTTTAGACTGCAGTCAGGACCTTTTTATCGAAAACAGCTTGTAAGGTTTTATGTAAGGGTTGTGTTACAATTTCCCACATTTGTTTGTATCCAGCTATGTTTGGTTGATTCACAACTATGATTTTATTGTTTTCACGATCGTCGGATGCTGATTATTCGTGCACCACCAATCATTTTTAACATGTTGTTGACATTTTATGTTATACCTTTGACTTTCATACATACATTGTCATTGTTGGTTTTGTAAGAATAAGTTTTAGGCCCTGAAGAGGCGAATTCAACTATATAGTCATCTATATCAAGTTTGCTGGTCAAATTAAATAATAACTGAGTCGGTATCATGATCTACCAGCGCCGGGAAACCCTTCTTGGGTAGCTGTAGCGCTTTACAAATCAAATAAATAAATAAAATAAATAAATAAATAAATAAAATATCATGATACAAGCATCAGTCCTGTAGTTTATCCATAACCCAATACATCTCTAAATCAATGTGAGCTGTTGTAAAGCATGATATGAAGATGTTTATGTTTTACGTGTTGTGGGGTAGTCTTTAGTGAATTTCCAACAGAAAGTCTGCAGTCTTGCGGCGCAAAAAGGTACTTAAACAGTTTGTCAGGACCTATGATAATGGTCGTGTTTGAGAGGTTTGTATTCTGTGTGAATTTTTCCCAAAAGGAGTTGATAGAGAGTTTGGCTAACTGTCTGGCAGGGTTGACCTCTATCAAATGGGACTTAAGCATATTCCCTCAGGGAAGTTCACCAATCAGGATACTCTGTGGGCCTGTTTGTCTCTAAGAAACAAGTTAAGTATGGAGAAAAGAGCTGTGTTGTGGTCCTCTTGAAATGCCAAACTTCATGTACTAGGGCCAGCCTGTAGCCTTTCTCTAAGGCTGCCTGTACCTCGATGCTGCACCAGGTCCCTGTGAGCATCGTTTGTTCTTCAGTGTGTCTACACTCTCTAGACTCTTTACTCTCAGCTCATGTTCGACAGAGTGGGAACATTAGCTTCCCACCAGTTCTCTATGGTAGTATCAGAAAGTAAAGCCTCCTAGGAGGGTAGATCTGGCACTTAATACGGATACAGACTAGTGAAATCATAGTAGTGTATTTTTTCACCTGCTTCCTCGTACAGCTGTATAGCATTTGTACGAACCCCAAAATAAGGCATTGTGGGGCTCCAGAGGCTCTGGTAAATCATGAGTCTTTATAAAAGAGCAGAGTTCCGAATTAGATGTTAGCATATCTAACCGCTCATGCTCCTAAATGGTCCTCAAAGCGAAGCCACATTTTTCAACACATTGTGCCGTCAGCAGAGTACATCTGTGTAGGTGTTCAAACTTGGTACCCAACTGTCTATTAAACTCATGGGGCTTGTAACACTGAGGACAACCATGGTAAAAACAACCATTGTATTCAAAGGCAGTCGGGACACTCTTAATTACAGCGTACCCATCTAGATAATAAGGTCCCAGACGGTATTCATCACCCTGTAAGGCATTCTGAATATGTATGTCTTCCTTTGTAGAGATGTACATGAGCCATTGGATAGAATGTAGTGTAGTTCCTATATTCCCAATAGGCTCTGCGCATTGGAATAGTATATCCTGTAGTTTAGACGTAGGACTGAAGTCGACTAGGTCTCTACCGAATATACTAGACTTAATTATGTGTGTGCCAGCTAGCTCAAAGGTCACTAGAAACTTTCTCGAATGAACAAGAAAGGATTAGTTTCTGACAACTGCTTAAAACATGACAACTTTGTTTCCCAAGAATAAGAAATATATCATTAGAGTCGCGGAAACAATAGATAGTTATTTCACTCAATCAATCGTGCATGCTTCGTTTCACCAGAGGTGCAGAGAAAAAGAGAGACGGGTGTTTTCAATAAAAGGTATTTATTGAACAGTCTTCTTTCTCAAGCATAAGAAATGAACTGCTGCAATCGTAATACTTGTGGTAAAGTACAAAGCGTGCAGTACGAAGAGTATTATAAAATAATATTGTAAAAGCATAATATGGTTTCTAAGCCATAAAATACCTAAAATGCATAAAATACATACAGTGATAAATAATGACTAAAAGTACTCAACTGGTGCTTCTAAAATATGCCTACCCCAGTGTACCTAACCTAGGTCTAGTACAAGGGAAGGAATAAGCAAGGTGTAGCCTAGTTTTAGTATTCTTTGCCAAGAATCTGTTCCAAGAATTCTCTTAGGGTCCAATCAGCTCCATACCGTGGTTTTAGAATGTAGGTGGTCTGGTATCTCTCTCTCAGGACTCGATTTCCCAGAAACCCACAAGGGTAGCCTGGAAACACTGGAGCTGTATTTCTCGGCAGGAGAAAGTACAGCGTCTCTCAGTGCGTCAGCTGGAGGGTCGACTTCCTTCGGCACTTGCTGCAGCAGGGCGAGACGGGCAGGTAGATAGTCAAACTGCTCACAACCACTGTTTGTTTGTTTGGACAAGTGTGGGCATATTTATACCTTGAAGGTGCTGAGTTTGACGTAAGATTGGACATAATAACTTTATTAGAGACTTAATGCTCTGAAAACTCCATGAGTTCTTGGATAAATCAATATCCATGCAAGGGGAAGTCCCTGACTGCTGAAGGCGGGTTTTTCCAAGAAATCTTTGTAGATTTTAGGAACTAGTGGAAGTAGCCAAGCCGTATTAGGACTACTTGAGTTGTGTCTTAATATGGTTATGATTTCTATGCCTATATAAGGATATGGTATTTTATAACTATATAAGGGCATGAATTGGGAAAATTACACTAGGGTCCTAAAACGCTATACAACAAGAAGGGGTTGAATAATGTTTCTAATATAGAGCTCTGCCCGGACTAGAGCGATACTCCCAGGTCTTAAAAACATGTGCTTGTAGATGGACATGCACATGGAAGCCAGAGTGATGTTTTGAAAGGGGTCTATGTGTTCCATGGAATTAGTAATTTGCGGGGTGTTGGGTTTTAAAACCTTCTTAGTCATTGGCAACACAACATCTCTGAAGAGGATGCAAGCTTTTTGCAGGATCATTTCTTCCGCCTGACAATAAGCTTTCAATTCTGTTTGAAAATGAAACTCATTTTTCATGGTTTTTTTATAGCATTTTAGAAAGCTCTCTTTCTCAGCAGGCATCATATACTCAACACCGTAGCTGTTGGAAGGAGGCACGGGCCCCAAATAATTTTGGTTTGCCCAGGTTTTAAACAAGTGTTGAAAATAACCTTTACATCCTGGGAAACCAACGATTTTTGGCAGCTTGCTCAATTTCAAGGGCAGAAAATTCAGGGTGTATGAGAACCTTATTTGTAACAGTCCAGCAGTTAACAACATCAGTTTGGATCCCTGGGTGATGAGTTCTATGGGGATCTTTTCACAAATCATATTTTGCAAAATAAAGAAAGAGTCGTATGCTTTTGAGGTATGTGCCAGCATAGCATACCCCTTGAATCTTGTTTGACTGAATATGTTGAGGAAGTCACCAGCGCACAAGTGCCCTTTAAATTCCCAGTTGTCATTGGAATTTAGAGGTTGGGAATAAATATAGTTAGATTGATATACCCCCACCTCTTGTGTACAATCTATATCACACATAATATAGTCTTTGGTTTTGGTCTGTGGCTGACCTTTAACCTTGTGTCAATAGTGTTCTGTTCCAACCCAAGAAGAAGTTTGACACCTTGGACATTTCATGCCTTTGTGATCTGCTTTCACATACAGACTACACTTGTGACAATCTGATTTAGGGATGCATATAACATCACAGTTGTGGAGACTTGTGAGTGAAAAAACAGATTACAGTCACAACACCTTACTTTCAGGGCTACATTTATGACGCAACCTTGTCTTTAACACATACTACAGCACATTTCACACTGGTGATTTGCCTGAGTGCTGTAGATGTGATCGCAATGGGTGCACACATACTTGGCTCCTGGAAAACTTATGAGGTTCAAGATACCATAAAAGTGATTTCAATGTTGGAGGACAAAATGATCAAAACGGTCTTGATTTTCACACGTTCCCCCGGTTGTAAAGTACTTCCACAAACAGTGTGATAAAGAACTTTCATTGTAATGGCAGAATAGTTCTCAAAAAGATCTATGTCCACAAAGCAACTAAGCGGTCTGGAGGTATTTCAAGCACCACATGGGCTTTAGCCGCTCTAGACATGATGACAGCATCGGGGGTGCCACGATCCAGCAGAACCCCACAATGCTGGCTGCCAGACGGACGTTGCGCGCAACACTGTTGAAGTTGAGCAACCAACGTTTCTTTCCAATGATTTGACTGTACAGTATGCTCATTAAAGGATGGGAAACACCCCCTCTCAAAGCCTTGTACAACTTGATTTGATTTGATTTAAAATGTATAAAGCGCAACGAATGGCCGGAGGCGTCTTGGCGCTGGCAATGACTCTGAAGGTATCATAGGCGACTAGTTCAGCCTTACTCTGTAAAAGCCTAGAGAGGTTTTCTAGAAATTTCACAGTGTCAAACACATCACAGGGTTGCGGTTTAGTGAACAAGGGATTGTCAAGTCCCTGCCCCTGGAAGCGTTGTTCGAAGAAATTATTAGGACCCACATCATGTAACAATCTTTCTACAAGCGTTTGCACCGACTAATGTATGGCTAAAACCACATAATCAGACAACCTTATAAGGTGTAGGTTAACAAACCTACATTCCTCATAATGCACTGTAGGGTCAAATCTATCTATGGTACGGCTGTAACTTCTAAAGCTCTCTAAAAACACAGGCTCTGAATTCTCAGCTTGAGGATTAGGGGAGCTGGGAAGCGCCCGGATGACTCATTTTGGTGGTTCAAGCTTAGCATGGGCTCTGGTGTGTTTTTAAGTCACCGTGTTGCAGATATTCTGTCTTCCTTTTGTTTGCTTATTAAAAGCCTATGCTATTATACCATTTTTGCTTTTTAACAGAACTTCCATTTAGGTAACCTCCCACAGCCTATTTGAACAGTTTGTCCTGTGTTTGTTAGCGCCGTACTTGTAGAAGCCTCTGCCACAGATGATACATATGGCCCAGCTATGTGTTCAGGGTGTTAGAGTATTGCATCTTTACCTCCTGAACACTCCAAGCTGTCTATCCTGGGGCTGTTCTTTCTTGAACTCATGTATTGTCGTATATTAGGTATTGATTTATATGTTTCTGTCGTGGGGTGTGGTACTTTAAGACTTTGTTTGAGGGGTTCTAGGCACTTTTTGCTTTTGAGGCAGGGTAAGAAGCGTAGCGATTTTGACAGTATAGTGTTGACCTTGAAGAACTACACTATACTGAGCACCATCAGGGGGAAACATGGCGGCAGCAAGTTGAGCCGCCGCAGTGCTCCGGACATGGGCTCCCGTACTGCTTTCTCCTTTCTCTTAAAATGATGCCAGAGATTTGAATCCTAGCACAAATGTGCTAAATATCCTGCATACATTCTGAATATATGCTGTGTTGAGGCTACATTGGAAGTTTCACGAAGTAATCCCTACCTGTGTGCGTTGGTGAGTCGGTGTCCTGGCGTGTTGCTCATTGGTGTGTGAGTCGGTGTTTCCCGCCCTGCCCTGTGGGTCTGTTTTCCTCGTTTCTATGTGTTTTGTGGCAGCTCTCCTTCCGCCGGGTCTGTTGCGCTGGGGATCGGCCTCCCAGGAGCTTCGTAGGGGGTACAGAATTCAGAGCCTCCTCCAGGGTGCTCGGGCAGCGCTTCCGGGCCCTTTGTAGGTGGAGGCATCGCAGGCAAGACGGAGGCCAAATCGTTGAGTACCCGGCAGCCGGAGGAGCAGAGTGAGGTCGAGGTGAGCGGTGAGCGCTCGAAAGATGCCGCAGCCAGCCCCTCGTCAGTGGTTGAGACAGAAGCGGTGTTGGAGTCAGGCGTGGTGAGGAGAAAAGGAAGACGAGGGACCACAAATCAATCTAAGAAGAGAGAAGTGAGAGGAGATGACAACCCCACGCTAGAGGAAAGTAAAGGGGAGGCGGTTCAGACGCAAGGTCACAGTCGCAGTTCCATCAGCGCTTGTAAGAAAGGTAAAACATCTACGTTTTTGTGTGGGGAAGTTAAAGTCAAGCGTTCAAATGGGTGTAAATCAGCAAAAGCAGCTAAGTGTGCTGCCACCCTTGGCTCAAAAATAACACCCTCTCTAAGGTCTTATTTTAAGGTGGTGCCACAAGTCCTAGACCTAGCGAAAGAGAGGTCATCCTCAGGGCTAATCCTTCCTCTTTCCTTTCCTCTATCCCTCTCTCTTCAATGGATTTGGAGGATTCCTCATTAGGGGGTGAAAAGTGCAGTTTCAGCTGCGGGTCTCAAGTAACGTGGGAGCCATGGAGGCTGCAGCAAAAGAGATAGTAGATGTGGGAAGGCCGGATGAATCTGCCTTAGAACCACAGCAGGCAATAGGGGAATTGGAGGTACTGGAGCAGGGAGAGGCTCTGCAGAAGAGCATGGCCTTAATATCAAGCAGCTCTCTGGTTCAGGGCAGTGGCGGATCGGCGACAGCCTCTTTGGAATCTATGTTTTCATCTCTCTCATCAGATATAAAAAAGGGGTTTGAAGTTTCAACTGCCAACCAGACAGAAATTAGGAATTTCTGTGAATCCTTGGAGAATAAAATCGATGGACTTAACGCCAGGACTGCGGCGTTAGAAGACATGGTGGCGGGCCTCTCTTTGCATCTTGACAAAGCCAAGGTTGACATTATTAACCTCAAAAAAGAGGATCTCGCCCTGTCGGAAAGAATGGAGGTTTTGGAGAACAATGCTCGCGCAATAACCTCCGAATCCTTAATATTCCTGAGGGGAGTGACCTAGGTACTGACATTCAGAGAATCCACAGGGACCCCTTGAGGAAGAACCCACAAAGATCTAAGCCTATGAAAATTATAGTTAACTTCCACAGTTACTCTCTTAAAGAACTTATTCTTAATCAAGTCCTAAAACAGAAATCCTTGAGCGGAAAGGGGTTCACTTTCGAGATAAGATTAGACCTTTCCAGGGCTACCCTGGATAAACAGTGGAAGTTGGGGAGGAGGTTAGACACCTTTAGAAAGTTAGGGGCGGTCGCGCAACTCAAGTTTCCAGCTGCATTAATGATAATGTATAACAACAAAATGCACAACATCAGATTTGTACAGGCTGCAAACGAATTGTTGCTGGTCTTGGGCAAAGAAGAAGGCCCTTCAGGTTAGCCTTCAGCCATTCTTGGCCCTATAGTAGAGTCTCCTTCTCTTTTCACTTAATTTCCTATTGAGAATAATTAGTTTTGTAGGATAGGTTGGTACTTATAGTCCTTTTATAATTGAATGTGAAATTGATTCTTAGAAGCCTCCAATTAATAAAAAGAATAAAAAAAAAAAAGGTTTTGGAGTCCTAACTACTATATTGTGGGCAAGCTATTAATCTTTCTGGCATCTTGGGTTGGCTGCAAGAAGTAAAGTGTTGCGGGAGTCCGATGGGGCGCTATTCTCTGGACTTGTTCCGGATAGATAGGGCAAGTGTTTCCCATGGAGGGGGGGTGGGTAGATTAGGGCACAGGGTACGTGGGTGGGTGTTGCAAGGTAAAAATCTTAACATTTCCTCATTTTCTTCTAGGTTTTGTTCCCCTATTTTTTATTTTTTTTATTAGAGAGATTTCTGGTGCAATTATCGCATTTTTGGATCGGTTTCGGGGGGCTTGGTTTGGCAGTCGGGCACATGAAAGGGGGAGGCAACTTATTTTATGAGTAGTCTGCTGATTCTCTCCTGGAATATTAATGGCCTTCGCACCAGACCTAGAAGGGACAAGATCCTGCAATATCTTTGTGATTCTGATGCGCAGGTCAATGTTCTCCAGGAGACGCATTTGACAGAACTGGAGATGCTTTCCTTGGCTAACATTTTTTTATTGATTTATGTATCTCTACAACACAGACTATGAACAACAGGGGAGTCACGATACTTTATAAGAAATCTGTAAAAGCCCATCTTATATCTAAGTTAGCAGACCCAGGTGTCAGATGGGTCATTGCAACTGTAAATATTGCAGGGGCACAAATTACAATTGTAGGATATTATGGTCTGAACCATGATGATCCCTCCGCTTTGAAATCCATTTTTTCTTATTTATTATCTCACTCAGAACCTATTATCCTGGCCGGAGATCGCAATATAGTTCTGGATCCCCTCCTCGATAAATCACCAAATAGTTGGTCCTCAATTCCTTCTAAAACTAGGGCTTTTCTATTAGACAATATGAAACAGTACGGCTATTTGGATATTTGGAGAATAAGGTCCGGACAACAACTGGGCGTTTCATTTCGAAACTACAAATATCACCATCAATCAAGGATTGATTTTATCCTGATTAGCCAGATTCTGAAAAGTGTAGTAAGAAACATTTCTTACCTTCCCTCACACTTATCAGACCTTTCAGCTATATGGTTGGTAATGGAAGGTTTTCCCCAAGTTTCCCCTAGAATTTGGTCGTTTGACCGCTCACTTCTTTCAGTACAAGAGGAGACTTCCTTTTTGGTAAAGGAAACTGAGTCCTTCATGAATGCGAACAGTGGCTCTGCCTCATTAGGATGTGTTTGGGATTCCTTTAAGGCCTTTTTAAGGGGCCAAATAACAAGCAAGGCCACTTATAGGAGGAAACTATAAAGAGAGGAGGTGTCTTCTAGTGAGGCTGAAACTGTTAAGATACAAGGGGAAATAGATTCATACTCAGATGCCTCGATCAACACCTTACAGGAATCTCAAAACAAGTTATTGCGAGTAAAGGGGCACTTGGATTCAGTGTTGAATGCACGTGTTCTACAAAGGTGGGAAGCCAGTAAATGTGCTCATTTTCAATATGGAGAGGGAGCTGGTAGACTCCTATCCTGGAAAGCCAAGACTGATCAGGTGCAAAATAATATTGGTTCAATCACTAATGATAACTTGATTCATACTTCAGATGAAGATATTAGGAGAGTTTTCAGGTCGTTTTTTCAAGATATCTAGAATGAGGATAAATGTCTCGAGGCGGATAGTATTGAAGACTGGTTAAAGGAGATACCATTGGCATCGCTGTCCCTAGAACAACGTGCCTCTTTAGATCGGGCGATCACACGGGACGAGGTTAAAGCGGCTATTGTGAGTAGTAAGAAGGGAAAGGCGGCAGGCCCGGATGGCCTTCCCGCTGAGATTTATAGGGTTTTGGAGCAGGTAATTGTTCCCTTCTTAACTACCTTATTCAACCAGATCCTCGAGGAAGGGATGTTACCCCCAGCCTCATGGGATAATGCGTCCATAACTTTGATTGATTTTAAAACCGGGTAAGCCAGCATCAATTTGTGGGTCTTATAGACTGATTTCCATTCTTAATGCTGACTATAACAACTTTGCCTCTATTATGGCCAATAGATTGGGGTCGGCTGCAGGCGACATCTTGCATCAAGACCAGAGGGGTTTTGTCAAGGGTCGACAACTCTTTGAACTGACCTATGATCTTATAGGGGCTATCAGTATTGCATCTACTTACTCTCTTCCCTTGGCTGTTCTTACGCTCTACGCTACTAAGGCCTTCAACAGGGTGAATTTGTCATACCTGTTGGGGGTCTTAGGTAAATTCAACATCGAAGATAGATTTCGTCGAGCAGTGAGATTGTTATACCAGAATCCCTGAGCCTGTCTTTTGGTGAATGGAGCATTGTCAGACCCATTTAACATCACAAGGGGAACACGTCAGTGCTTTCCACTCTCCCCTCTCCTGTTTGACCTATATATTGAACCTTTCGCCCAAAGGCTAAGGGATGACCTTAATATCAAGCCTTTTAGGTACAGGGAATGGGAGAAAAAGGTGGCCCTGTACGCTGATGACATCTTAATCTTTTCTTCAGAACTATGTACAGCTCTTCCATCGGTCATCAAATTGGCTCAGGATTTTGGTGAAATCTCTGGATATGAGGTTAATGCCTCTAAAACAGAGACCATGGTCTGGAACAACAAGGAGTTGGTGGCAGGGGTGCAGCCCAGTTTAAAAATGAGGTACCTTGGAATCAATATCGTTTAAGTTGTTAATAAAATTGCTGAAACTTTTCTGCATTAGCGAAAGATTGTCAAAAACTTATGAGATTATGGTCTTTATTACCTCTGTCCATCTTGGGAAGGGTAAATCTTATAAAGATGTCCATTTTACCAAAAATCACTTTTTTGTTTAATACCATTCCCCTTTACTTTGAACCTTCACTTTTATCTAAGTTACAAAGTGATATTAATTCATTTATTTGGGCTCACCATATACCCGGGATTGCCTGGAAAAAATTAAGGCGCCGAAGAGAAAAGGGAGGACTAGCAGCCCCGGATCCTCAATTGTATGCTTGGGCATTCCAACTTACCCACTCCCGCATGCTATTGAAGATGCCCACCAACTTCGGGATCGGCTGTATGTTTAGGGCCATGCTTAGTGGGGCTAGTTTATCACAGGAGGGGTTTCTGTTTAAATTTGGGGATCTCAAATTAAAAAATAAATAAATAAATAAAGGTCTTGCAGGGCATGGCTAGAACATGGGCCAAAGTCAGTAGTTCTGTAAGGCTATGGTATTTTTTCTAGTAAGGCACCTCTGTGGGATTCACCTGGGGGCCCGGGTTGACTTAAAGACAGTCTTGCTTTGCCCTTGAGGGAGGCAGGGTTGGAAGTTTGGAGTGATTTATTTGTAGAAGGAGTTCTGGTATCATGGGAATCCCTTAGTGATGGAGTTGGTTCAAACCTTTCTAGGTTTAAATACCTACAGATAGCTAGTTGGGCTCACTCACAGTCTACCACTAGGAGGAAATTCAGAGTAGGGGGAGGTAACCATCTTGAGTCCGAACTTCTTAATAAAGTCCCGGCCAGGAAGGAGATCTCATTTTGGTACCATGCAATTCTAGAGGAGATTGACAGTGAATTTCAACTGGCCGAGAAACTCTGGGGGAGCTCCTTTCTGGACCACGACGTGGGAAGCCTTTGGCTTAATTCCTTCAAGCTACTGTGGGATATCATCAAACCAGCATGGCTCCGAAGGAATCATCTCTTCACCCTGCATAGGGCCTATTACTCACCACAGAGGCTTTCAAAATTCTCACCTGCATCTTGCGCGGGGTGTGGGGCATTAACTGCCTTGGACTTACATATGTTTTTTGACTGCCCATCTTTGTCTCCCTTTTGGGATTCTATAAGTATTCAACTCTCGACTTCTCTTGGCAGCCAAATCACGATCAATTCCGTACTTGCAATATTTGGGGTGATGGATGGTGTCACGGGTCCTGCCAAACATCTTCTTCTTTATACCATCCTCTTGGCCAGGAGAGAAATCTGCAAAAAGTGGTAGGACTCAATATCACCTTCTTTTCTTGATTGGCGGGCATCAGTATTGCATGTTTCGAGGCTAGACTTAATGAGATCAGGCAACCAAAACAAAAGAGCTTTTTTTGTACCTTTTGAAGTGGGATCAACAGTGATTCTACGGATTTTTTTTTTCCCACGGTCCAATGATTACGCTGCCTTTGTTTTTCCCTTCATCTTCTGTTTTATCCAGACATATCAGGTTTGGTCCTGATCGTGGGTATATATGTTCAGCAAAGCGGCTCCACTTTGGTCTCTGTACGAAGGTTTTGGAGGCTGTGACATTACTGATTGGCGAGGCTGGCTGAATAATAAGCCCTGCTATCCAGTTTACTGAGGCAGTATGTCGCTCTCTTCTGACTTTAACGGAACGACCAGGGTAGATAATGAGGACTAAAAAAAGAAAGAAAAAAAAAGGACAGTATAGTGTAGACCTTATTGTTATATTTTGAATTATGTGTAGGCGTATTAGCAACTGGGGAATAGGGGTTCCTAATGGAAGGTTGTGGGTCTAGTCACACCTGTATTGCACTTTTATCTGTCAATGCAGCTTGACAAGGCCATAGGACCATGTTTTCAAACAGTTCAACCCTTTAAAGTATCTTCCTATTTATGTCTGTCGTGATCATGTCCCCGCTTACCATCTTCTCAGGTTTTAAGGTCCTATAGTTCACCTGACGTTTTCGTTTTCTAACTGTCAGCTGTATATCGTTGATGTGAGTCCCAAGTACAGCTTCGGACTTAGAAAATCATATTGGAGTGCATTAGGAATGAACATAGGGTAGGTTTGTATATTACCCTGAAGTATCAGTGGATCCGCACTCAGGCTTCCCGCATCAACTCCATTGAGCACTGCAGGGCGGGATAAAAGAAAGAGGGTCCCAATGGGAACAGCCTGGGGCTCCTGAGGACGGTTCCCCACAAGACATGACTTCAAAACTTTAATTTTGATAGCTGCTCCATCCAGTACTACTATCAGGGTATGTTGAGGCTTGTGTTGGGAGATTTATACCAGACGTGGGTCTGGTTTAGTTGTACACTCCTGGCGGTGTGATGTGGACATAGAGTATGGGGAGTTTAAATGTTTCTCAAAATAATCAAAAGCCTCAGCGGTGTAGGAATCCTCAGGCTGGGAGTCAGATGTATGTCTAACCTGTGTCGGCAATCCCCCATTGACCATATTAGGAGGACCATTGTGCACGGCTTCTGCTGGTGTATCGATACTGTCTACCAGCCATTCCAGGGTCTTGAGAAACCTTATACAATCAGTTTAAGGAGCCTCTAAGGGTTGATCATTTTCATTCTGGGTGTTCCTAAGCCTGTTAGGACTGATTATAGTTGGTTTTGGGGTTGACCCTATTGTGAGCTCATCTACATAGGCCATGACACTCTTTAAACCTTTAGAGTTTTTATGAGTACGGGGCATCTGTTGGGTGTAAAATTCTTATTTAAGGCTCTGACTACTCGATCTAAGTATAACTCTCTGATCACCTGCTTCTTCTTAAGTTTTTTTCTTTGAAAGGCGATTCACCTTTGGGATCTGGAGCTGTTTGAGATCCTCTATATGAGACATTTTAGCCGCTGAACATTAGAGGTCTTGAGGGTAATGGGGCCATTCTGTGGCTTAAAGGTCTTTTAAAAAAAGAGGTCTAAGGGGGTTGTTTGCAGCTCTGGGACATCCTGTTTCTTCTCACTACATTTTAAGGATAACCTGTTAACTTTTGGGTTTTGGGGATGCTGCATATACACTGCACCACTTCTACACAAACCCTGCTGTGTGGTTTCTGGCACGGTAAGCTCGCATTCTCTAGGGTCTCCAAATTCTTGCAGAAATGGCATTCTTGTAGGAGTGTTCAATGCATTGGATGGTGGCTTGCCTTGAAATGTCAATGAAGTGTTTGGCCTTGGGGGGATTTGCACATAGTCAGAGCATAGTTTGTCCTGGTGCACATGCCTACTCACACCTTGTGATGTAGAACAGATGTTCTTCAGAGTCTTTGTGATGGCACTGAAAAGGGCTGTCATCCTCTTGGCCTTACATGGTTTTTCTCCAGAGAACATTTGAGGCATTACACACACTCACACGGACTACATAACTTCTGCACAACCCTTTAAACAACCATACTATATGCTGGAGGCCCTGTCTGTTTGAGACAATAAAAGCTAAGGATTCTTTTGACACCTTTTGTAAAAACACACAAATTGTTGGTCTTTGCACAGCTAATTTCTTTGAAGCCGGTCCTTTATTAGGTGCTGAAGACTTCCTTTTCGGTAACCCTTTTGTTGCTCATGGCTCTGCTTGATGCCCCAGACTACCGTACCTGCATGCCTCTATGGGACCTGTTAAAGAAAAAGAAAAAACAAAGTCACATTTAAAGTATAAAATGTACCCTTAGCAGCCCTTCTGAGGAGCCCTCCTACAGTTTACCTATGGGTTATTGGACCTAAGGTTTACACACTGTTTAGGGTCCTTTTTATTCATCTTTAGGAGCAGGATTATGTTGTACACTGAGTGGAGCGTCTTGACCATCCAGGATCTGATGTAGAGCATCGACTGACATTTGTATTTAGGCATCATACCTTTAAAAACATCCATACACAAGAATACAATTAGAAAAACGGCGGTGCACTTGATTGAGTCCTCTTCTAAGACTGAGAGTTTTACCTGCACCTGTTGAACGGCAGAGTGCAGCAGAGAGCCGCAGCAGAGAGCCGCAGCAACAGCGAGACAGTAGCCGAGGAAAACGCCAAGCAAAACGCCAGCCGCTGGCCGCCAACCGACATACTCTGCAGATTGAGCTTGCCGAGAAAGCTCCCGTCCGTGAACCAAGGCTTCAAGGGCCTCCCCCCTCAAACGCTCGAGGGGCGCTCGAGGGATAGGGGCAGGGGACGGGCGGAGGCGGAGGCAAGGACTGAGGCAAGGATTGAGACAAGGACCGAGGGCCGTGGCGGAGGATGAAGAGCCCAGCTAAGTGGCTTATCCCAGCGTCGAGTGCCCCGGTGTCTCCCGGCATCACCTAGTTGTTTAGCCCGGCGGAGCCCGGAGTCAGGCTACGGGGCCAGGCTACGGACCACAGCTACAGCTGTTCGGACCTACAGGATTTCAGCAGGCAGCAGCCCTACGGGTGAGAGGTGTCCGCTTCGGCTGCATTATCGGCAGTATCGGCGCAAATGCATTAAACGAATTTTTTAAGTACTATTTTAAGCATCACTTAAGCGCCAGTGAACTGCTCATTTTGAAGAAACGTTTTGAAAACGTCTAACTAAGGAAATGTCCACCCGATAAAAGCTAATTAACAGCAGCGGCAGACTAACAGCGTGCTAACAGCCCACGCTAGTGGGATTGAGCTCCTGGTAAAACTGACTTCCAAACGCTTTTCTAACGCCAGAGAGAGTAGTCACTCCGCCACATACCGCAACTACACCTCGCTATCCTCCCTGACGACAGCTGTTCCAACTTAGAGGGGGCAGACAGGCTTGGGAGGTGGAGTGGGAAGTAGAGCGGAGGTGGTACAGGTGGTACAGATACTTGGAGTACTAGTGGGGAGGAGGAGGAAAGAGTGCAGGCTCATAGAAACGGAGGTAGGTGAAGTTATAATTCTTCTTCCCCTCTATATATACATATATAAACAAATAATAAATAACAAGGGGAAGCATACCTGGAGTGGGGATTGCTGTGCAACAAATAAGTGGTGAAAGTCCTAAGGTGAAGGAAATCCTTTTGCAACCTGTGGGAAGCTGAGCAGAAGAACGCAAAGTAAGGACACAGTAAAAGCAATGGCTCTAGGGAAAACTAAACCACGCAGAGTGTTAAGAAATAGCAAAAAAACAGCAAATAAATCAGGAACAGCGGACGTGACGAGCTCACCTAAAGGCTTGGTTGACGTAAACAACGAGATGGTAACACCAACCGCTGGCAGAACAATATCCATTAGAGCAACCCCCCCCTCAAACACAACTCCGCAGCCAGTGCCGGCATCTGCCAGGTCAACAGGCGCAAAAGGGGGTTCGGTGGTATCAATAACCATTAAGGATTTTATTGGCAAACATTTCAAAGGAAAAGAAAGAGCAGAAAAGGAGACAAGTGTAATTGAGACCACGCAAATTACCGAGGATCCGGCTGCATCAAGCATTGAGGCCTTGAATCAGACTGACTTAACATCGCTGAGATACCAACGGAACCACGTTTATCATCTTTGCCAAGGATGTTTCAGTCGATTTTCACCCAGGACTTAGGAGCAGATATGGTGAACAAAGAACGAGTAGACTGTAGTGACTCCATGGGAGAAGGGAACATTACTGGGGAGGCTCCCTGCCATAAGGGTCATGAAAGTCCTGGATCCCCAAAAATAGTTGGATCAGATGTATCAGGCATATCTTTACGTAGCCTGGAGGTGACGGGTTCCACCGGCCAATCCATGCTCAAAGTTATGCTAATGCTCCAGAAGACTCTGCAGGGCATTTTAGAGTTTACAGTTCTAAACAATGACATTCTAAAAAGACATGGTGATCAATTTAAGGGCATAAATGGGGAATTAGCACAGATTAAAAACTTGATGCCCTCAGTTGTAAGACCTGTAGAAACCCAGGAGGAAAATAATGTGGCCAGGGGGGAAGAAGTGGAAGAGGAGACTGGCCCCCTACAGAATGCACCCACAGAATATGTATCCTACCGCCCCATGCTTATAAAGAGGTAAGGGGATGAGAGGTATAGAAGACCTAATATACTAAGGCGAAGGAAAGGGATTAAGGCCCGATCCAGTTGCTACCCCATAAAGTACCAGGATCACAGGGGGGGGGGGGGGTAACGCCGGTATATAAGACAATAGATAAGGTAGCAAGGCAAGGAACTAAAAAATTAAATTTCGTAGAGAAAGGTGCAAGTAGCAGCAGACCTGAGGAACAATTCAGGGGGATAACGAGGAAGGATATGGGAGAGAACAAAAAGGTTACCAGGAGAAATCCCCCAGGGGTAAAAAAGAGTGCAAGAGAAGAGTGGGAGAGGGAGATGTCCCAAGGTGTGGAGGGGCCCCACCCAAGTAATTGGAAGGGGCCCAAAAAAGGGGGAGGAGAAGAAGCTGGTAGGCATTTAAGGGGAGTAACGTTAGGAGGGAACCGCCAACATCAGCAGATAGTACCACCCACTGACACTTGGATATTTGTAGAGCCAATAGGACAGGTGAAAGGGGGGAAAAGAATCAAGAAATTAAACCCCTTGAATCGCTCCCAGCTACTATCCTCATTTGGAAAGTGCCCCAGCCTAAGATATGTTAGCACTGGTGATCTAAAAGAAGTGGTGTTCATGGTAAATAGTAAGGGGGAGGAAATAACTAAGGTCTTACTCCACTCAGCCATAATAAAGGATGCTATAGAAAAGGCAGAGACCGAGATGCTACGGGAAGGCATTAGAATACTAAAAAGGAAGAAAGTATTATCGGATAAGTTAGGGAATTCATTCCTCAGAAATCACGCAGTTTTAGGCGAGAGACAAATAAAAATGATCCACCTGGGGAGAGGTATTAAAGACGCCCTAGAAATCACGATAAGACCTAACGACCAAAGGTGGGATATGGAAGATGTACTAGCTGGGAATAGATACAGAGAGCTGGCATACATGAGTGGTGAGGAAGACGGTTTTACAAGTGAGATCGATTAGGAAGTAGGATCGCCGCACAGCATATCCATAATGACCTGGAACATAAATGGGTACAATAGAATATTGGCACAGGAGGATTTTAAAAATATCTTGAGGAAAAACGATATTGTTTGCCTCCAGGAAACTTGGCTGTGTGGCGAAATCCCTGCTACCGTAGGCTTTACTTATTATGTAAAAGCCGCTAAAAGGAACACGCTGGGTAGACCTTCAGGGGGTTTGATGACGTTGATCTCTGCAACTGGGCACTGTGCAATAGAGTGCGAACAATAAACAATATGTTGGGGGGGGGTGAAAGCCTATGCATTATAAATGTATATATTCAGAAAGGGAAAGCAAATGAATATAAGGCAGACTTGGAACGTTTAAAAACTGACCTGGATGAGGTGTGTAACCGGTATTCAAGGGATGTGCTCTTAATATTGGGAGACTTCAACCATAAATTGAACCCTAAAATAATGGACTCTTGGTTGAAGGACTTGTTGGATGCATATAAAATAGAGCAGGTGCAATTTCCCCGCTGCGAGACTTCAACTAAAGATGATGAGCTTGGGCAACTGTTGGGGTTATGGGATTTGTATGTACCAACGGTAGAAAGAAAGCAGACAGGCCCGCGAAGCGTACCTTTAAGGTAGGACAACAATTGTGCCCATAGATTACGTATTCATACAGGCCTGGCATTTCCATCTTATCAAACAGTTTGAAATTCTGGGGGCGGAGGGCAGAGACCACTATCCACTGCAGGTTGAACTTCAGGTAAATGGCCCACCGCAAAGACAAAAAGTGCTATTAGTAGATGTAGAATACCCCAAGCGGTTAACAACACGAATCACCGAGGAATATATACAGAAACTAAGCGCATATCAGCTAACAGTGAATTTGGGTAACCTTGTACCAGAAGAGAGCATAGCCTGGTATGAGGGTATAATAAGGCAATTGGTGGAATGCCTCCGGATCAAGTTAAAGTGCAATAACCATAAAATAGTAAACAATGCGACATTACACCCTAATAATACCAAACATTGGTTTGATGCTGAATGCCGGAAACTAAAGGCCGGTATTAAGAAACAAGAAAGACGCCTCAGGGGTAACTACAGTGAGGAAGTGGTAACAGAACTCAGAAAAATGAAGTTAAAATATAAGACAGTTATCAGAGATAAAAAAAGGAGTTTTAAGGACAAATGTTGGGATAACTTACTTGTGGTGATTGAAGATAAAAATGTGAAAGGCTTTTGGAGGTTAATACAGGACTGTATGGGAAAAGCACAAGGGACCATGCAGTGCTCAGTGCCAGAGGACAAGTGGCTGACCTACCTAGAGGAAATCTATGGGAAATGGCCAATGAGGGAGGGAATAATGGTAAACGCTTGGCCAGGAATAAGTGAAGAATTAAAAACCCACTTTTCCCAAGATCGAATTAAAACCATAATATCTAGGTTAAACCTAACACGGGCAGCTGGCCCTGACAACCTGCCAGCTGTCATAATAAAAACAAACATAGAATGGTGGGCAGAGTTCCTTTCAAATATGTTTTTAGGGATCCTAAATATAGGTGAATTCCCTGCAAATTGGAAAGGGGCTATTGTTAGGCCAATCCATAAAAAAGGCGATGCAAACTCACCCAAAAATTACCGCTTAATAAACCTTTTGGATATAGGTGAAAAGGTATTTTCCAAGGTAATCCTAGGGATACTAAAGGAATGGGTGGAAGACAAACAGATAATACCCCCAGAGCAGGGGGGGTTTAAAGAAGGCCACTCAACGATTGACCATTGTTTTGCTCTGTGGTCCATCGCACGGAAGTCAATTGATCAGAGGGGTAATTTATTCTGCTGTTTCGTTGACTTCCGTGCAGCCTTTGATCTTGTGGACAGGGAACAGCTGTGGTCAACACTAGTAGGGTATGAACTACAGGATGACCTGCTGGTCCTTATCCAAGCATTACATACAGAAAATTGGGCACAGATAATATTGGACATGGATGGAGGACTGACCGGGAGAATTCCTATTGGGAACGGCTTAAGGCAGGGGTGCGTCCTAGCCCCCCTGCTGTTCGCCCTGTTTTTAGCTGACCTACCCCAAGTATTAAAAGATGTCAGAGGGGCGAACCCGAATTTGGGAGGAAAGCACATATCGTGCCTCATTTATGCTGATGACCTAGTAATTATGGATCAAACGGAGATAGGCCTCCAGAGAAAACTAAATAGGTTTAAAGAATATTGTACGAGTAAAAAATTAGTGGTAAATATGGATAAGACGAAAATTGTATGTTTTGGGAGAAGGAAAGTGAAGTTCTCATGGTATCTTGGCACAATTGTGCTTGAGAGGGTGACTAATTACAGATATTTGGGAATGTGGTTCTCAGGTAATTTGAAATGGCATACACACCTGCAAGCATTAAAAATAAGGGCATTGGCGTCGGTCAAAGGCCTGAAAAGATTTAATAATACCTATGGTGAAAGGTCAGATAGGCCGGTCTTAAAAGCCTATCAAGCAATGGTCCCCCCACAATTTTTGTATGGAGCCGAGGTTATTTATCTCAGTGGTAAGACCTCCTGGGATAGAGAGGAGGGAAATATATAAAGCTTATTCGCACTGCCAAAATCCTCTATGGTGCAGGCAGCACGACTGGAGCTGGGAATAACCTCCTGGGCTATAACAGCTTGTATGAGCCTTGTACGCTTCTGGCAGCGGTTAGGAGTAGGGGAAATCGCTAAAATCTCCCAATGGGCTAAGGAGGAAATCACCATTAGTGAGCTTCCCTGGGCAAAAGAGGTGAGAGCCTCAGTAAGCAAGGCTTATGGGGTGGTAGATTTGAAGGTATGCTTGCCGCAAGACCCCATAATAATTGGGAAAAAAGAATTAAAGATTCAAGGGGTCAATATGTCCCGTAGTTATGATCGGGACTACCTTGCTCAAAAGACCTCGGTAGCACACATGAAAGTGGCGTGGGAGAGCAGCCAACACTTCCCCTACGTGGATTGGCTACCCAGCCACAATCTGAGGCGAGAAGTCTTGAAAATGCGAATTGGCATAAACCCAGGTTATGCGAATAACGGGGTTTGAAACCTAATGATAGGATGTAATGGGAAATGCACTTGCACTTTAGGAACCACCTGCGATATTTTACACATTTTATTAGATTGTACGAGATTTTTAGACTTTCGAAATGAGTTTTTATGACCGATTTTAAAAAAATATAAGATTACGGACAGAATGCAAGCTGCTACTCTGTTGGTGGAAATGGAGAATTTAGGTATAGCTTGTGCATAACCCCTTGAATCTTTTTGCAACATTAATCTAGGCTCTAATCTAGACAGTGTCCTGTGCATTCTGTTATTTGCCAGCATTTAGTAATTCAGCGCTCTATATTGGGATTTGAACTTATACACTGCAAGTTACAAAAGGATGTGTCTTAGAAAAAAAAGTCACAATCTGCCCCCCTAATTACATTAATTTACTGTGTGGTCTACAGGGTACACATTCTAGGCTTCAGACAAATTAATCCTCTAAGTAATCTTATGATCACTTAAAACCTACACTAGACAGAATGCCTATCTCTCCCTATGAAGAACATTAATCACAGGTGTTATGTTAACAATTATTTATTTACATTTATTTTTTATTTCTTTCATTTTTCATTTGGTGAGACTGGAACTTCATGCTTGCAATGTACTTTGCCCCATGCGCTTTAAAAATAAATACCTCCGTACACAGCCTTTGATGTAACTTCAATTTGCCTCTGTATACTTCTTTCACAAACTCATCATTTCAGAACTGCACCAGCAGCATTTTAGAAATTCTAAACAGTTGCACCATAGTTGTTGCCTATTTATCTTATGCAACTAATATCCATTGGCAAATCCTCCTGCCCTGTCTTGTTGTAGGTGCAATGTTACTTGTTGTGTTATATATCTGGATGAATGAACAGACGCAGCCGAATACCAGTGGGGTAGCACACTATGCTGGATAAAGATTTTGTAGCTTAAGTGGTTTAAGCCATGCCTTTAATTATATCGTATACAAAAGAAGGGTTCGGCTTATTCACAGTAAGGCCAAGCCTGAAACTTAACAAAACAACTACACTTGCCAGTACTGTAATGTTTTCATTTTTATGATTATCACAAGAAGAACAGACATAAAACTAGTTCTTCGCACTAATTGTTTTTTGATTTAATCCATTTATTTTTTGATACAAAGTCACTCTGAATTATTTGGACGGCAACTTTATGCTTTTTATAAACATTAAAAATGTACATGAACAGGAGAAAGGAAAGATTAAGAATCCTATTAGTGTTATTTATTTACACTCACATAAAGTGAAATCTAGTGTGTATTCATATCATCTCAGTCATACTCATGCATACTTTGTGTGAACAGTGTGATGGAAACGGGGAAAGTGAGAGGGAAAGAACATAAATCAAAAGTAATACAAACAAAACTGTGATTTGACTAACGGTTAATAGCTTTTAGATGTATTTATGAAAGAACTTTGGCTACTTTATACAAACGGCCATCTGAAATATACACTAATTTGCAAAATCTATTTTCGTTTTTACACAGATTGGCCTAGCACGGTGTGGTCGACGCGTTTCGAGTTCCTTGGGAGGGGAACTCTCTTCAGGACCTCAATTTGGTTCGGTAAAACATAATGGGAGGACTTAGCTTAGTGTTTACCGAAGCAAACTGGTGACCCTTTATATCTGCAGGCCGGGGACGTGGCTCTCTTACCTTTGTTGGTCACATCCTTTGTCGTGAACTAACAACAAACATACTCTGAAAAAATCATAAAGGATAGAGTAAATAAATGAATCTGAAATAGTCTGACTAAAAGATGTGTGCAGTGGCTCACTACGAAGTGGGCTTTGTTCTTACTTTAAAGGTCTTGTATCCAGTGGCAGGTTTTTTACTTTTTTTGAAGCTTGACTTTCCGGTCAGGGGGAGCCTGGGAGTCTAAAAAGTAAGATGTGAGAAGCGCTGTTTATTGGTATCGGTTTATCTTTCTGAGTTTAATCCATCACCACTCTGATGAAAACACAAAGTCCTACCTTCGTTATTTTGAAGAAACTTTCTTTCAATTTGGTTAGAGCGTAGAGCGTCTTGGTTTAATCTGTAAGGTAAACCATAGGCAAGCAGGTTAGCCCGTGGGGGACATGTTGGTTCGATCTTAATAATGCATTAAACAAAAACGTGTATCTAGGTCTGGGCGGTCGTTGGCCGTCTATTTGGATTTACGTCCGACTTGTGCATATTTGCTTTCTGTTCTCTAATTTCTAGCTTTCGGTGAAATAATTTACCTGGCATCTTTACTCAGCAGGCTCGACGTTCGTCTTTCTCCAAACACTTCCGCATTGAATGGCGATGTGACTCCCGCTGTTAGTCTCGCGTTATTTAGGCTTGAAAGAATTCTGGGATGTGTAGTTTAGTGGTGGTTCTCAATGTCAGGTCGACTTCATTAAAAATTATTCGTTGACCAAGGTCGGTACTATTTACTAAGAGTATGGTAGTGAAAGGGGTGATTAAGTTTCCGCTGGACGGGACGTTTTTAATAAATGCGTATTGTCTTAGGTTTTTTCATTCTGTCGCAAACATGTGCTTGTTGGAAGCCAGTAGGAATTTATTAGGTTACAGATTGAAGATCTCTGACAGTTCATTCAGTCCGTCTATGGCCGTATTGAATTTGATGATGAGCATTGCCTCTCGTTTTGATAATTTTGCTTCCAGGTCTCCTCCCCTAGCATCCTGGTCGACCTTTGAAATAATGGTCCATTGTAGTTCTTGTTCTGTATGTGTATGTACGTGCCAGTGATTCACAAGGGGAGCTGATTGTACATTTTTTCTGATCCTAGATTTGTGTTGCGATATTCGATGTCTTATCTCTTGGCTGGTTTTACCGATGTAGATTTTTCTATAAGGACAACAAATTGCGTAAATGACATTTTTGGATTTGCAGTTTGTGAAGCTCTCATGCTTCCAGAAGACTCCTTTATGGGTGAATAAATCTCCTTCTATGGTTGAATTGCAGCATAGGCAAGTGCTGCACTTATGGTGACCTTTTAACGGGGGCAAATTTACATAGTCACGTAATGTTGTGCTCCGCTCTTTTGGCAGGGCAGCTCGTACCACTTGGTTTGCAATGCTTTTATCTCTTTTAAAAGCAAAGAGTGTAGTTTCATTAAATTTTTCGGCCAAATCTTGGACTAAGTGCCAATTGTTTTTTATTTGCTTTTTAAGCCAATTTGACGAAGGGCAATATGTGGAGACACATACAATTCGGTCCACAGGTTTCTTTTGTTTGGATTGTAAAAGTGCCTCTCGAGGAGTCCACCAAGCTCTTTTAATTGCTCTTTTCAGCATTTTTTTGGGGTAGCCTCTGGCTAGCAGATTGTCCTGTAATTTACTGGCATGAAAAAAGAATTCGTCTTTGTAAGAGCAGTTGCGTCTGATTCTTAGAAATTGGCCTACCGGTAAATTGTCTTTTAAGCTGCGCGGATGGTTGCTGGTATAGTGGAGTGATTTATTCTTATCTGTTTTTTTCTTGTATAATGTTGTCTTGAGGCTTCCTTCTGAGGGGTATATTTCCACATCCAAAAATGCCAATTTTGCTTTTGAGAAATTGATGCTGAACTTTATATCTTCTGTTTTGTTATTCAGCCATTCTTGGAATCCATGTAGTTGGTCCTCTGTACCTTTCCAAATCAGGAAAACATCATCAATATATCGGAACCAACATCCGATATATTGATAGAAGGGGTTGTTTTGGTATACAAATTTCTCTTCATATTGAGACATGAACAGCACAGCTAGTTCTGGGGCAAAAGGACACCCCATAGCTACTCCCTTTATCTGGTAGTAGAAATCATCTTTGAACTTAAAGTAACCCTTTTTAGAGCCATGCCGGCTAATTCTAAAATGAAACTCGTTGGTATTTTCATTGGTCTTGTTCGTTAGTCTAGATAGAATTCTAATACTGCTAAACCTTCCTCCTGGGGGATCTGGGTGTAAAGGGATGTTACATCCATGCTGACCATCAGGTCAGTCTGTTCATTATATTCCAGCAGTTCTAGTTTATTGATGAAATCGGTTGTATCTTTTATGTATGATTTCACTTCAATCATCCAGGGTTTTAAGAAAAAGTCCACAAATTTCGAGATTGGCTCGAATAAGGATCCGCACCCTGAGACGATTGGTCGTCCGGGTGGATTGTGTTCATCTTTGTGAACCTTTGGCAGGACATAAAAAATTGGTAATCTTGGGTGTTTGTTTTGTAAATAAGCATACTCCTTCTTTCCAAGAAAACC
Organism: Lissotriton helveticus; assembly: GCF_964261635.1. Lineage (NCBI taxonomy): Eukaryota > Metazoa > Chordata > Amphibia > Caudata > Salamandridae > Lissotriton > Lissotriton helveticus. The sequence continues at coordinate 464,273,457 of NC_136067.1, read as the reverse complement.
GTTTTCAAAACCTATTTGTAAGATTTGGAAGAGTTCACCTTGTAGTTCCCAGGTGGGGTCTTTTTGGATTTTCTTGTAACATTGTTCATCAGAAAGTTGTCGGGTCACTTCTGTGGTGTATTCCGTAGTGCCCCATATCACTATAGACCCACCTTTGTCTGCTTGTTTTATGACTATTGAGTGGTCATTTTTTAACTTCAAGAGGGCCTCTTTTTGCAATTTTGTTATATTATACTTAATGAAGCCTTGTCTTTTCTTCTCCTGTGCAGTTATTGCTGATAGAATTGTCTTTTCAAAGGTGACCACCTCCTTTGGTATTTTATTAGTTGGCGGGCAAAAAGTTGAAGGTCTTTTAAGACCCGTAGTTTCCATACTTTCTAATGGTTGTTGGCCTGAGAAAAAGGTGGTTAGTCTGATCTTACGTCAGAAGTTGATAAATTCTGTTTTCAATAATACAAAATTTGTTAGTCTTGTAGGCACAAAAGAAAGTCCTTTCTGTAGTGCACTTAATTCTATTGTTGTTAAGATTTTTGATGATAGGTTGTGTATCGATGTTTCATTTAATTTCTGTATGTCCGTGTTCGCGTTGATATCTCCCATGGTGGATCGTTGTATCTTGGTTTCCCGCGTGTTTTTTGTTGGCCTCTCCCTAAAAAAGGCTGTTGTTGGGCTTGTGGATTTGACTGAAAGTTTTGTTGGAAATTACCTCTTCTGTTAAATCCAGTCCTATTATTACTGTTGTCCGTTTCGCTGCCACTTGATGATGATGATGTATCCGAAAAAGTAATAACATTTTGTCTGGATATACCTTGGTGGTCTGTCAGGTAGCGTCTTGAATCGATTCGTGAGTAGAAATCCTGTTGTAGATAAGGATATGCCTTTTCTAGGGAGAAACTCTTTTTGTCCTTTTCGAATTTGGTCTCTTTTTGATTTATTGTGTAATCTTTAAATTCTAGGATGTCTTTTTCAACTTTGTCCAATAAAGCTTTTGAATCTGTAATCAGTTGGTTTGTTTTAATTTCTGATTCTAATTTTTCTATTTCTAAAAGTTGATCCTTTGAAAGACGTTGTGCTGTCTCTACAGTCAGGACCATAAGGTCTCTGCTGCATTTAGTTTCAATGAAACTGTATCCCTTCTTGTAGACTGGATCTTCGGTGAAAATCACTGGCACGTTTCGTATTATTAGTCCATTGGGAATGGTTCCTGCACGTAGATGTTGTATTAAGTAATGCCCGTGTAAATCTGTCCGTATTTGCTTCGGTAAACACTAAGCTAAGTCCTCCCATTATGTTTTACAGAACCAAATTGAGGTCCTGAAGAGAGTTCCCCTCCCAAGGAACTCGAAACGCGTCGACCACACCGTGCTAGGCCAATCTGTGTAAAAACGAAAATAGATTTTGCAAATTAGTGTATATTTCAGATGGCCGTTTGTATAAAGTAGCCAAAATTCTTTCATAAATACATCTAAAAGCTATTAACCGTTAGTCAAATCACAGTTTTGTTTGTATTACTTTTGATTTATGTTCTTTCCCTCTCACTTTCCCCGCTTCCATCACACTGTTCACACAAAGTATGCATGAGTATGACTGAGATGATATGAATACACACTAGATTTCACTTTATGTGAGTGTAAATAAATAACACTAATAGGATTCTTTTTCTTTCCTTTCTCCTGTTCATGTAAATTTTTAATGTTTATAAAAAGCATAAAGTTGCCGTCCAAATAATTCAGAGTGACTTTGTATCAAAAAATAAATGGATTTAATTATATCGGCCATGCCCTTAAGAGAGACCCCCAGTCATCCCCATTAAAGACCTGCTTTAGGGTTTATACCCTGTGGGAAAGAGATGATACATTGCAGAGACTTGTCTCCCTACAGCGTGCCGTTTTGCTCCCCACAGCATATAAGCCTTAAATGTATGCTTTCAGCCCCCAGAGATCGCGTTTAGCGGCGTCCCTAGGGTGGTAGGCATGACGCAGGCAACCGTAGAGGAACCCCTGCTGGGAGTTCCCCATGGTGTTGCAGTACCCCGCTGATATCATTAGAAAGGCCTTCCTCAGCTGATGAAGGGAAGGGCCATCCCACCTGTGACGTCTGCCATGTCCCCCATTGATAACGTCATGGGACGGGACCTTCTTCCCATCAGCTGAGGAAGCTTACCACTGCTACCACTGTCCACCATGCAGTGGCACCTGGGGACTCCGCTGTTCCAACAAGCCCCAGGACCCAGCCCCTGGAGCACTGCCAAGACTGCAGCTATCTCTGGGGCGGTAAGCACCTGCTTCTGTGCGTCTGGCCCTAACCAGGACCATGCCACACATCCAGAGCACCTAATTCGGGAAGCGTGCTCTAAGAGGCCAGAAATAGACCAAATGGTCATCAGACCTACAGCAGACCATGCCGCACCAGCCTCCAGAGTATTTCTGGGATTGATGCATGCTCTGGGGCCTAATTTTAAATAGAGCCCCACACCGGCCCAAACCACTCACATCCCCAGAGCCCCACAAGGACCACAGTGGGCTCTGGGGGCTTTTCCTTGAAAAATGTAAGTGCATCCAACCCTACAATGTGGACCATGCCAAACATGGACCCAGAGCCCCGCACAGCACCCAGCGGGCTCTGTGGGCTTTTATTTTGAAATCAGGCGACCTTCAAGACACACACAGGATCCCGGCTTCACCATCCCCTAGAGCAATGCCCAGATCGCAGCATGCTCTGGGGCCATTATTTAAAATCAACGGGGCCTCGAGCCCCACACTGGACCCTATGCCTCACCAACCCTCAGAGCAACGCAGGAACCACAGCGTGCTCTGGGTGCCTAATTTTAAAATCAAGGTGCCTCCAGCACCAGACAGGACGTCAACTTTACCAGCCCCCAGAGCCTCACCAGGACCTCAGAGTGCTTCGGGGCCCTAATTTTTATCATCCTAGGGGCCTCGAGCCTCACCAGAGTCACACACCTGGGAAGTGGCCTCTGGGTTGTATTTCCTTATTGTGGACAATGGTCCCACAGTGGGCCCATACCCACTCTCCCCAGGACACTGGCCGACATGCTGCGAGCTCTCTGGGGCCCTAATTGAAATTCTTGGAGGACACCCCACTGATCCCCAGGAGATGCTGCACACACCTCCAGAGTTCAGCAGGAGATGAAGTGTGCTCTAAATTAGAATAGGTCTTCCCAGAGACATCTAACTCCACATCAAGGATCAGCCTTCACACAAACCATATTCCCAGGGCACAGTTTGGCTGAAGTGTGTTCTGGGTATGAATTTCCATGTCTAGGACAACTGGCCCCACCAATGCTGTTTCAACAACTCAACCCTCAACCCACAGGGCCGCTACAGCAAGGCCGCTTTTGGGTGAGTACATGCAAGCATTGTTTTTTATTTGTAAAATTTGTTAGGATAATTTGCAGACTCCAGACCCATTAAAACAACAGTGAACCCTGTAAAATGTTTCTAAGTGCTGTATAAATCTTAAGACTGCAACCCTGTGTATACTCAAGACCTGGATCATTCACCTTAAATACACAACCACCTTGCGTTTTATTTAAACGTTAAGACTGTGCCCCTGATTCACCCCACAAAACATCAAGGGCTAGATGTAGGTAACTTCAATTTACCGACTCATAAATACCGAATTTTACCGATTTGGTATTTATGAATCGGTTAATTAGAAATTATTGAATTATACATTCTGTAAAAATCGGTATTTACCGAATCGGTAAATACCGATTCGGTATTGCCCATTGATTCCTATGGGCCTTGAAGCCCATAGGAATCAATGGGCAATACCGAATCGGTATTTACCGATTCGGTAAATACCGATTTCTGCAAGGGTGCAGGGGGTGTCACTTTGACACCCTCTAGCACCCCAAATACAGGCAAGTGTAAAATGTGGCACACAGACATGCCCTAAGGGCATGTCTGTGTGTCACATTGCACAGGTGTGCATGCACAGATGTGCATGCACACCTGTATTCGGTATTTTACCACCCAATAGGATTGGGTGGTAAAATACTGACTCTTAAGGGCCTGTGGCACTCTGTGAAGTGCCACCTACATCTCATTTACAGAATCAGTAAATTTACCGATTCTGTAAATGAGATGCCCCCTACATGCCAAATCCTAAATACCGGTCGGTAACGGCCGAAATTGCCGTTACCCACCGGTATTTGGGCTCCTACATCTGGCCCTATACACCTTAAATGCAATTGCCCTTGCTTAAAGCACCATTTAAAACTTTAAAACTACAACAATATGCGACCTCAAAACCTCTAACGCTATTCACATTAAGCACCCTACCACATTGCATTAAACATTAGTTACACATCAAGAATGCAAACCTTTGCCACCAATACTTTAAATACACCCTTGACACCATAACAATGTACCATCTTAATTATTTACCTGCAACAAATCAAAGCCTGCAGCGCCATTCTACGCCTTGTTATTCTGAGCCATTCTTTTTCTCCTTAAGGTCCTCATCCACACAAATAGATAATTTGCCGCATTTTCTGGAACTGCTTGTGTGAACAGTTTTGCTTGGGGTGGCCTTTTTATACATGGGACAGGAGGGCGTTTGCTAATTATGCTTTGGCCATAATCTGGTGAGGGGTGGGCACAGAAATAGGTGTTGAAGGTTTGGGTTTAACTTAGCCTCACCTACTTGGACTTGTGAAAGCACAAAAAAAAACCTAGGAGCCTATTAGGATGACGGACGAGGTGGAGGGACCGTCCGCAGGGGCAGCGGCGGTGCCTACGGTGCAATTAGGATGTGACCACCACCCTGGCGGTCACATCCCATATCTTTAACCTTGCGGCGGGTGCTGCTTGTTAAAAATGCATGTTTTACATTTACATGCACAAAGCAGCAGGCACCGCGCAGTGCCTGCCGCTTTGTGCATGTAAATGCTGGAGGGGTACCATAGCTACCCCCATGTGCACCCCCCACCCCCCGACACCCTGGGGGCCCGCAATGGGCCACCAAAGACCACATGCTTTTCCACGGCGGAAAACCCGCCGCGGAAAAGCATGTTTTCTGCCCCATCCAAATATGGCTGGTGGTGTCTGATAGACACTGCCACCATATTAGAGCTTTTCCGCCACGGTCAGAAGGCGACCGCGGCGGAAAAGTGTCGGACGGTCTTCCCGTCCGCTGATGACCCCCCAGCCATCCTAATCTTGCGGGGGGTCTTTGTGGGCACCGCAGCGGTGAATCCGCATCCTCCGGGCCGGCAGTGGCTTCCGCCGACCTGGAGGATGCGGATTCACCGTAATCCTAATTGGCCCCATAGTTTGAAAGGTCATTGTTTGAAGTGTGCATTGATAGGCCAGGCAGCATAGATATTAGTGGTGGAGGTAGCTACTCCTATAGAAAATCCGTATCTGCATGAATCCCCCTTGGAGTGCTGGCTGTACTTATCTGACCATTACAAGGGTTTCCTGCATCAAGAAAACTAAGCCTTACAGTTTTTAGAGGCATTGCTCTAATATGGGATACACCCTCATTGCTTCAGTCTAGTCATATGTTGCATGTAGTAGCCTAGGGCGTACTGGACACTTATCTGACCTTTAAACAGGTTTCCTGCGTCAAGGCCTCTCAAGCTTACATCTTTTTGCATGCCTTGCTCTAAACTGGGATACCCCCATCTTGCTGCATTCTGGTAATTTGGTGCATGAAACACCCGTTGGGTGTGCTGGTCACACCTATCGGCCCTTTACAAATGTTTCCCTCCTCAAAACCTCTATAACAGTGTTATTAGAGCCCGGGGACTAAGGAGGGACACACCCGAGCTGTTCCACGCTGACCAGGGTCTGCATGAAGATTTCCTTTTTTATAACTTTTTTTTAAAAACAAAATTTCACCAACCCTGTGTGTCAGGCTGCCACGAGTCTGAAGGCTGGGGACTTGGGTTGTCTACTTATTCTCAACTCCTCTTGCTCAGACTCCCCTTCTATCACATCTCTGCAGCCCTGTTTTTTTTAACATGCCCATGCAGGCACTTTTAGGCTCAGACACTTTTGCGCACGCACAGCTAGGGCCACAATTTTACACAACCATAAACACCTGGGGCCTTATTTATGAAGGCCTTGTGCCGCCGGTGCGCCACTTTTAAAATGGGAAAAAGTGACGCACCGGCGGCGCAAGGCCTTCATAAATAAGACCCCTGGTGCTAGGAAACTAGGTGTACCTTTATACTACTGATACCACCAACAAGTGATTTACATCATTATTAAGGGCCTGATTTAGAGTTTGGCAGATAGGTTATTCGGACTTGTGGCAGATATCAATTCGAGCTTACTGCAAGCACATTCTATCTGAAGAACCTTGTAATAAAGAGGATAGGATATCTGTCACATTTGTGACCACGAAACCTATGTGCCAAACGCTAAATCAGGTATAAAACCAGTGGCGGCTCGCAGTGGGAGTGCTGCGGGGTGGTCGGGCGATGCAGCGAGCGCAAGGTGAATTGCTTTATTCATTTATTTACTTATTTTACTCCTGGCCGTCGTACGCCTGACTCCACTACCCCTCACGCTGCCCCTCCCCCGCCTCGCCACCTTGCAGCACTCCCTCTGCGAGCCGCCACTGCATAAAATTTATTATCACTTTTACAAAATACAACTCTTTCTGAGACAAAATGGTGGAGCCTTTTCAAATATGTTTCTTATAACCTTCCACCTTATAGTTGCCTGATAAATTCCATCTGGATAATACATTTGTGTATGTCACCCCAAATTTTAATGGTCTAATGAACAATATTAATAATATTCATGCGATTCAACCTCCACCCTAGTGATTAACTACCTGGGAGTGCCCTCCGCCTTGGTAAATATTCCTTAGTTATCACTTGATAATACACAGAAACTAGAGCTTTCCTCACATGTTAGATGAGCACACTGAATATTTAAGCATACTTTTGCTGCAAATATAATTTTTCATTTTTCATCCACAATGAAATGCAAATGTTTTCATGTAAACATTCAGGCAAGGCAAAAGTTAGCTTTCCATGAATATCACCAATGAAAATTGCAGAGGAATCCCATCACGCTGCAGCTGTTTTTTTATCTCTTCATTTATCTATATAATTTGCTGAAAACTCATCTTTGAGAAATTTGTACTCAACATGATTTTGCAATCAGTTACTTTCATTTTCAACAAATTGGTATTTAAATGTTCTTTCTATAAATATAATCCCAACTGCATTCCAAAAGCCAAATATCTATGCATGAAGCATGTGTTATTTTCTAAGCAATTATATCGTATACAAAATCGAGTTGTTATTTTGTACATTGAAAGAAAGCTATTTTATATAGCAGACAATTGTCTGTAGTGTTGTCTAGTTCTCAGTATGAATAACTCTCACAACTATGAGTCATAGCGTGCATGACGAGCTGTTTAGTTGAATGAAGTTGCACATGAAAGGGTCAGATTCGAGATAAAAGGCGTAATTTAGAGTTCATCAGAATAATGCATTTCCCAAAAATGGCAGATGTAATCTTCTGCCAGACCTACAGTTACCACATAATATTTATTTAAAGCCTTGAGGTCGCAATAATGGTTGACGCACTTTATTTAGAGTAATTGATTGTGATGGAGCTTGAGTTTAAAAAGTATAAAACAAAGCACAATCACAAATTAAGGACACAAACATTTGAAGGAACACTTTGCACATGTCAGACACAGTGACACATAAAACTGAGACAAGTGTAATAGAAGCACAATAAAAGTTTATTATAAAATGTGAGATGAAGAAAACATACACACAAAGTAATACTAATACTAATACATAGAAATGAAGTTGCACTAATACATTTCTGATGCACATGTTGCTTCTTAACATTTATTGATGAAAATGTGATGTTAAGTGAAGTAGCCTAGTGATTCAAATGCTTTCTGCTGAGAATGCACGAGTTAGAAAGGTTGGTACTAAAACATCTAGAAGTGAAGTACAAGCTTGAAACTCTGCATAGTAATATTAGAGCTTCTATAGTTTCAAATATATAAAAAATATTTTTGAAATATGAATTTAATACAATGTGCACTTATATGAATATTGTGACATGTGGTAGTAGGGTATTTCTAATGTTAGCTATGATCAGGTACTAATGATTTTTGAACGCTCTATACATTCTGTATTTAATTTGCATACATTTTGTGGTGTATTCGATGTTAGGTTAGAGCTCATTCATGTTAGGCCTATGTGAACTTTCAAACTTTTTACTTCTCAAGACGAGCATGGGAAGACATCTCAATGGCACAATGGGAATACTGGAATGTGATAGTCTTACGATGGTGGTGGCAACGGACGCCATTCTGATTTTTTCTACTCGAGACCTGGATGATATGCTGATCAATTTATTAACTATACTTGGCCTTTGGACAGCCTGGCTGATACTACAGTTGGTAGCTGATGGACTGAAACGTCTTTGCTGAACCATTTCCTTGTTTTTATCTTTTAATTGTTTTGTATATGCTAAGAGACTTGCCCTTAATGGATTTTATATTTGAATCCTTTCCCTGTCTTCATAGGACCTGAGCTGTTAGTCAATAAAACTATACTTCTGCCTTAATAATGGTAGGACTCTGTAACTCTGTAGCTGATTCTGATTGTAACCATTCAAGAATGCCTGCTTAAATGACTGGCACTGCAACTTCCATGAGTCCCTGTACCTCTACTTCTAGTCGGGTCACCAGTGCTGTTTGTCGGTACTCACTTGTCAGCCATGTCACCACTGAGGTTCACCTCACAGGCAGTTAGCCATTGGTCAAGTGAGTGGTAGGAGAGAATGAAATAACTACCACTACCATGAGGCCCTGTTGCTTGAACACTTAACAGGAGGCACCTGTTATGTTTGTCCTTACTTGTCAGCCATGTCACCTCTGATTCCCAGGTCATAGGGCTTGAGCACTATACTCACAAGTCTCTGATCAGACACATGCCTGCCTACTCAGCCTGAACTTCGCCTGGTCTCCATAAATGTAATGAATAAAGCCATGAGTGACACTAAAGCAAGTGTATACCTGAAATATCAGTAACATGTGGCGATAACCCAGTTGATTTGTAAATGCTGGTGATCCATTGACACTGTTCATCCCTCATGTCAATATGAAGCATATCAGTACAGTAAATGAACAGGTCAATACCTATTCATGTAATAGATGTCTCCCAATGTCTTGCAAATGAGCCAAACACAACAGGGATAGTTCACAATGTCAACCTTCACCCCTTTGTCGCTCCCAGGCCTGAACTCATTGTGAACCAAATGATGTGGATGTACACACCGCGCTTAAAACAATAAGACTCTAAGCTATGTCTGAACAACATCTGGCCAGAGCCAGGTCCCGCCCAGACTCCACCTCCCTCCTGATTAAGCCTCCAGTAATGCAGAATCTCCGGACACATGGATGTGGAGAACCTACCCGGCCCACCTGGACAACTTTGGCAGACGACAACAGTGAGTTTCACTGGTCCCACAACTGCACCTCCCACCACAGCTGCAACATCTCAGTTGACCTCTGCCTCAACAAACCGGTGGACCTAGCGTGGGCAGCAACATCTCCTGCACCAGGATCCCACTTCCGGAGATGAGGATTCACTGTGGATGGAGGACCAGTGTGAGGAGGCAGGCTAGCCCAAGGTCACAAGCCCTTGGGGTCATGGGTAGTAGGAAAGTAGCTGTGAGCCTGCAAAGTACGACCACTGGTGGCACTGACACCCAGGCCAACATCTCCAGAGGCCTGGGAGCCTATGAGGACTCCCAAGGAGTGATGGCCTGGTACTTGAGGAACTTGACACAGCTGCTGAGGTCCATCGACTAGAGGCTGGACACCCACAATTAATCTGTGACAAAATCATTAGCTCATGTAGTATCATTCACATCTAGTAAGTTATGAAGCTTTCCCCCTGTGAATTACCAAATATAAGTAGAAGCTACTTGTGTAAGCATGGACATATGCAATGTCAACAATGTGTAACTGAGTATCACAACCATGTCCCCCAACATAGACATACAAGTGTACAGTCTCATGACATCTTCATTTCATTGTTCCACCCTTAGGCAGGAATAATGTCAAAAACAGAGCTAAATATTACATCACCGAAATGATCTGTGTCAGTGACCACAAATGTCATGTGCAGACCTCAAAAACATGGTGGGAGGGAATTCATGATACAATGCCAAATAGAATCATCAAATGACAATTGGTTCATGGAATCAGCTGGAGCCACATCGACAACTCCACCAAAGGTATCTCAAATCATTGAAAAAAGGAACCAAAACCATGCCAGTACAACAGTTTCTGAGCACAGGTCCATTCCCATCCAGTCTTGCTGCGTCTGGTGGAATATTACAAACATATATCAGTGATGTGCCACAGGCACTGTGGCATTCAATGATGAAACACACCAACAGCTATATCCAGTTTGTAAACATTGAAGACTTAGCCAATATGAAGGGAGACTAGCATGATTTGGCCCAACAACCACATTGTGTTGGAGAACATGATGGCGCACATATTGCACTGGGAACACCAAATGAAATGCAACAGATCCAAAGTGTCTTAGCGCTTCCATCCTATTACTGTGCCAGCTGGCTTGGTAACGGAGTGGCATACACAAAGTCTGTGCCAGACATTACCAGGAACAAAACATGTCCACTTCGTACTTAAAAACAACATCATATACCTGCTCATGTTACAACTCTGTAAAGTCTGAAAAGAAGAGTACATGCTAAAGGTACCTTCAACGGACCAATACAAAAAGATTAGCTAGGAAGTCATACATATGACACCAATCACTGTCAACTTGTGGATTAAACAGTACATGGCTAAATGTCACCATCACGTAGCAACACCAGCAATGTGTGCATGTGTCAAGTCCTTTGTCCACAAACAGCTGTGCATAGAGTTTCACACAGCTGTACATACCTAACATGTATTAGTGAATGTCCTCCTCACTGTATCACAACAACAGTCACTGTAATAGTCATATCATTTTCTATGTGGTTTTCAACTCTGACATGGTGGATGCCTGACCTCACTAAAGGAACATGCTGAATCGCCAACCACTGGTGGATTTAAACCACAGGGTAGGCGGCTTCAACCATAGGCTAACATTGGATATGGTGACAGCTGAGGTCCGAGGGCTGTGTCCGTCTACATAGAAGACGCCTACATCGAGGCCTTACCCCGCTTATGGTATATGCTGATTCCCTGGCCTCCAGCTGATTTGAGCCACATGGTAGGCAACGTTCTCCAAGGCTGTCACAGCCATAGGCAAAAGATAGATAATCTGACTGAGGTAAGGCAAATGGCTGTGGCCATCTACACAGAAGTCTGCCTTTATGGCGTGCATGTTCGGTCGGTTTGGAAATCAAATCACTTGCCTCCAGGCACTGCAGCTTACACCACCTTCTCAACGTCAGCTGCTGTTTGTCATCTCTGGGAGCTTTCATGGCATCTTGTACAGGGAGCAGGGCCCCTGCCTTCACCCCAGAGGAGCTCGAGGCAAGAGTGAGCGAGGTCCTTTCCCTGTATTGCCAGCTCTACAGCTCAACAGAGGAGCAGGTGAGTACTGCTATTACAATCTGTATTCTGCGACAAAAATCCTATTCAATCCCATAGGCCACAATGTGGCTCAGAGTCCTAGACTGACAAAAGAGATTTGTAAGTCAGATAGGGTTGCCCCTACATAGGAGAATCCTGTCATGGTTCATGTGGCACTGTACTTTGTGGTCTTCACATAACCATTTTCATATGTAATCAGTCCTAAATCGTACACAGGGTGCATGCACATATCTCTGCATGTATACATGTGATGCTGCCTGTGATAAGTTTGCCATTCAGTTAATGATCGATGTGCTAAGAAATTAATAGGCCTGTTAGAATTGGCATCTTTTGGCGTGTTTCCCCTAAGTTTTTGCTTTCTGCCCTTCCGATTTTTACTGTTTTTGCTGGCAAAGTGTTTCTGCACACTTTTCACACTGCTGATCAGTGGTAAAGTGCAAGTACTCCTGTGGTAAAGTATACTATGGATTGATGTTTCCATGATTGATTGTTTGGTTTTCATGTCAGCCCCTAGTAAAATGCACTGAGTGTGCCTGCCAGGGCCTGGGAACCAAATGCTACGCATGGGCCTGCAGCACGGATTGTGCCACCCACGTGAGTAGCCCGGAAAAGGTACCTCAGACCTGCCGTTACAGAATCTGTGCGCAGTTTGTCACTGTCATGTTGACTTGACCCAAGCCCACACTAGCCAGTCCCTAACCTTCCCTTTCTTACATGTCAGGCACCCCTAAGGTAGGCCCAAAGTACCCCTGTGGGCAGGGTGCAGTGTATGAGAAAGGTAGGACATGCCCTAGTGTGATGGTATGTCCTGACAGTGAATTACAGCCCATTTTGCTTTTCACTATTGCAAGGCTACCTGTTCCCCATAGGACATAATGGGAAGTTTATTTTTCACATCTTATAAACATAACTGGCCCTGGGAACTAGGTGAGAAAATAACATTTAGTATGCCTGAACTCAGAATCTAACAATGCATCTTTTAGTAAAGGTGATTTTTACATTCTGTGTTTGAAAATACCACTTTTAGGAAGTAGGTATTTTCTTGCTTAGTCATCCTGTGTGCCTCTGCTGGAATGTGGATTGCCTGTCAGGGTGTTGGACGACAGATGGCTAGGAAGCAAGGGTGGCTCCCTATAGTCTAGGTAGGTCAGGAAAGGGCTGAATAGACCTGGGATGCGAGGGGGAAGAGGGAGGAGATTTCCTTGCACCTCAAAGGGCCTGGTCTGCCTCTGACAATGTCATCTCCAACACCTGCTGGGAAATCACACCAGAGAAGGCAAAACTGGTTCGGGCTGGGCACAGACACCCTCTGCCTAGAGGATCAAAGGATTTTTGGATACAAATACTGGGGCCCAGACCCCTGAACTTTAGAACTCATCTGGATCAATAAGACTGCCAAGAAGAAGAGCCTGAGAAGCTGTAAGGAGGAATGACCGCTTTGCTGAGTGATTTGCCGGGCTCACCTGCAGTGGCTGCTGTTGTCTTGGGCAGTGAAAGGCCAGGACATGACTTTCTGTAACCTAATTTGTGTGTCTCTCCAAGGGCTTGAGATAGAGCTTGCCCCCTGTTCATGAAGTCTCAGGAACCGCAACAACTTCCAGCTCTTCTGCCCCCAGCACTGAAGGCTGTGTGTTTTGTGCTGCCACAGAGAAAAAGTAACTCGATGACGTCTACAACAGCGCTGCCGAATCCGTGTCCTGACGGCATCGCAGAGGGCACCACTGCAAAGCTGCACCGTGAACCTGGTCTCACTGATGCCGCCTGCTGACGCTGCCACCAAGCCGCTACTCGCACCGCAACCTGTGGGCACCACACTCTGCACCGCCTCCATTCACGCTGAAGCCTGGGCGCCAGAGAGAGCACCACCACAATGCTGCACTGTAACCCTGGTTTCACCGAAGACGGCTGCTGATGCTGCCTCCGAGCCATTGCTCGCAACGTGGCGTGTGGGCCCCACACTCCTCACTGCCCCACTTCACAACGATGTCTTGGCCTCCCCAACGATGCCGCTCCATGCCGAAATCGACACCACGGCTTGCACCGTGGTACGAGGACACCATTCGTAAAGTTACATGACGCACCACCCTCATCCCCGACAGCAGCCTTGGCCTACCGACACCGGCACCATCGACTCTCGTTCATCAGCTGACGACAGTGCTTCAGCAACGACGATGCCCCTGCTTGCACCGTGACCTGCCAGCACCGTGACGAGCACTGCCTTCACCTCGCATCGCAACCCTGGTCTAACCGACGGCGCCATTTGATGCAACCACCGAGCCGCTGCTCGCACCGTGACCTGAGGGCACCGCACGCCGCACCGCTGCACTTGGCACCGTAGCACCCGATGCCTGCTGAAGCCAGCGCTCCTAATCCCAACAGAAAGGAGCTCGACCTGCAACACGACTGACTTCAAGGGCCTTGGCGCCCTGCATCTCTAAAAAGGACTGTTTTCTGGTCTTCCCGACACCGTAGCTGGTCAGCGACACCGCAACCAGCCTGAACTGTTTGGATTTGTTTGTTCATGATGCCGTGATAGCCCCGGACGGAGCTATCGACATCAAGCAACTGTTTTTGAAGCATATTTTTGATAACTGTAGATTATTAAGTAATGTACTGTGGATTCTTATCATTTTTGTTCTTCACCCTGTCTTCAGGCAGGTCGCCCCCCAGCCGCCACACGGTCCTCCAGTGTCGTCGCCACCGCCTGTGCTGTTGCCCTGCTCCTGCCGCTGATTGTTGCTATGTGAGTCCCCTGCCCCTGGTCTTGTTCCTCGTTAACTCGCTGCCTTTCTGCATTTTGCTCAGTTTTTCCCTTTTGCCTTCTGTTCCCCCTTCCCCGTTTGCCTCCGTGTCCTTCCCCCCGTATCCTGCTGCCCCTCCTCTCCCGCCGCTGCGTCCCTGCGGCCCCGCCCCCGCTGTTCCCATTCGCCACCCCATTCCCATCTCCCAGCTGCTCCTCCCTCCCACAGCCCTTGATATGGAGGCCGCGCAGCGGTGAAGGGAGCGACCTTTGACTCTGTCTTCAGGCAGGTCGCCCCCAGCCCCCACACGGTCCTCCAGTGTCGCCGTGCCCACCTGTGCTGTCGCCCTGCTCCTGCTGCTGATTGTTGCTACGTGAGTCCCCTGCCCCTGGTCTTGTCCCTCGTTCACTCGCTGCCTCTCTGCATTTTGCTCTGTTTTTATTGATTTTTAACCCCCTTTGCCTTCTGTGCTCCCTTGCTGCCCTGTTGCTTTCTGGTGTTGTACTTTGTGTTCCCTTTTGCCTTCTGTGCCCCCTTCCCCATTTGCCTCCGTGTCCTTCCCCCGTGTCCCTCTGCCCCATATCTCCTGCCGCTGCGTCCCTGCGGCCCGCCCCCCTGCGGCCCCACCCCCGCTGTTCCCATTCGCCACCGCTCTCCCTCCTCCCAGCTTCTCCTCCCTCCCATAGCCCTTGATATGGAGGCCGCGCAGCGGGCGCGCCGCTGATGCGCCGAAGGCATGCCCATCTGCGCCTGGACCGCGCCCAGCGCTGGAGCCCCTGGCCCTCCCGGAGCCAGGACACCCGACTGAGATATGACACCACCACCCTCAACGCACTCAACACCGGACGACCACCCGCCTGCTACGAGCCACCCCTAAGCGAACCCACGGACCCTTCACCTGCCAAGCCTGCAAATTCAACTGCCTCCCAACCTACACCCGCCCGTCAAACCCAGCAACAACAACAACAAGCACCTCAAGTGCATCCTCCTCAACACCCACTCCGTCCACTAACACGCCATCGAACTCTGGGACCTCCTTGACACAACAGCACCGGACGTCGCCTTCCTCACTTTCCTGGATGAACGCCTCCTCAGCCCCTGACATCACCATAGCCATCCCGGACGGCTTCAAGATCACCCAGAAGGACCGCACCAACCAAACCGGAGGAGGAATCGCCATCGTTTACAGGAACACCATCAGCGTCACGACCACCGCCGAAGGCACACTCTCCACTGCTGAACACCTATACTTCCAGATCCGCACCAACCCCAAAACCACACTCAGAGGAACCCTCGTCTACAGACCCCAATGGCCGCGCACACAATTCAGCGAAACCATCGCCGACTTCGTCAGCCCCCACGCACTAACATCACCAGAATACATCCTCCTAGGGGACCAGAACTTCCACCTAGAGAACAACAACGACAGCAACATTACCAACCTGCTCGATAACCTCGCCAACCTCAGGCTCAAGCAACTGGTGAACACCCCCACCCACTACGCCGGCCACATGCTGGAACCCATCTTATCCGCAAGCAACCATGTCTCCTTCAGCCACTCCACCGGACTACACTGGGCCAACCACAGCTGCATCCACTTCACCTACAAGAAGACAACAACACACCACTGCTCGCTACAGATCCCCCGCCGATGCTGGAGCAAAAATAAACAAAACAAAGGCCAGTACTGGATACCCTTAAAAAGGTATTATTATGGTCACCTTATGAACAAAACATAACGGTCCAGATTACGTCATAAGTCCAAATTTTTATTATTTTAGTCAGTTGAACTTTCTATTAGTAAATTATTTCACAAATTAATTGTGCATGTATAAACATTTCAAACGTTAGACATAACAACACAAAATCTTATTACATATTTACAATTTTACAATTTACACACATCCTTTCAAGCATTCATTCTACATTCATCCAACGATACAAACATACAATAAAACACCTTTTGTCAAAAAAGAGCAATTGAAAAAAACAGTGAATGATAATCCTTATTTGTGTTTAGTAAATGTTTTCAGATCAATGTATAGAACATTAAATTCTTTTTGTGGAAAATCAAAACCTTATTGTAAACAATTTAGTCATATGACAAAAGAGTTCAGTCACTCCTAGTGAAGGTCAAAAGGTCGACGCGTTTCAAACCCCCAATTCTGGGGTTCTCATCAGGACCAATCTGTTTCTACAAAAAAACAGAATTTCAAACAAAGAATTAGCCAGCCAGCTGAATATCGAGTTCTAAACTCTACAAGCCACCAGTTCCTACCAATGCCATACCTTATGAGGTCAAACAATGACCATGCGTGCTTCTGAAGGACATTCGACAGGTATACAATGACGCTAGACAAAATGGACAGAGATCAATGAATCAAAGTGCATAAAAAATGAATGAAAGCACTTATAAGCCACACTGGTAGTGTGCAAAAAAGCACTCACCTTTTTGCAGTGGCGCAGGGTCTCCCTGAAATGAATAAAGGATAGGCTATAATGACTAAAGCCTCAATATAAAAGGATACGAATTGCTGCAGAAACTTAGGGCACTGGACGCTTACCGGTTTGCGATGCCTCTTGTCACATATCCGTTCTGTGTTGAAATTATGCTTCGTGTGTTTCAATTGGCAGAATTAATCTAAAAAACGAAATGACCGGTCAGGGCGTTTCGGTGGTAGGCGAACGCGATGCTAAGTGAGCACAAGTCACAGTTCATGGCGGCAATCTTACCTCCCTTTCGAAAGCCGGTAGCTTCTCACAATGCTGCTCTCGGGAAGTGCTGAAAGGCATTAGTCCTCCCTCGTTCTTTACCCGGAACCTTGCAGAGACCACGTGACCGCTCAAGGTAACCAGGCAGATAGCTACTTAAAGTGGTAGTGTCTGCATACAAAGCGTGGTGCTTTATTGACAACATTGAAACGATGTTACACAAATAGGGTTGCAGACAGGCTTTATGAATGCGCTCCAATTACATAAAATTAATTGATTCTCAAAATTTCGGAAACTTCATTTAGCCCAGTTGATGCAGTGTCATATTTCATGATAAGCAGCGCTTCACGCTGACTTAGTCTGCCCTCAATGTCACCTCCTCTAGAGTCCACTTCAACTTTAGACAACACTGTCCACTTTAGATCTGATTCTTGATGCTGGCAACGCTGCCAGTGTAAAACCAGTGGAGCATTTGGTGTGTCATTTCTCAGGCGTGATTTGTGTTGTGTAACACGATGCCTTGCTTCTTGGCTTGTTTTCCCCACATAGAGTTTCGGGCATGGGCATATAATGCCATACACTATATTTCTTGTCTGACAATTAGTGAAAGAATCGTGTCTCCAATGGATCCCATTAAATGTAAAAAGGGATCCTTCAATAGTTTGAGCACAACATGAGCAGTTGCCACACTTATGATGTCCTTTTACAGGAGGTAAGCTAAGCATGCTTCTTAAAGTAGGCTTCGGGGTCGTTGGTAGAGCGGCTCTGACAATGTGATTTGCCACGCTTTTCTCCTTTTTAAACGCAAAGAGTGGAAGTTCTGAAAAATCACTGTGCAGACTTTTGACCAAATGCCAATTCTGATTGACTAACTTACGTAGCTGATTAGTTTGAGGTCCAAATGTAGTTACACAAACAATTCTACTTTGTTCCACACGCTCTTTCTTTTGCAACAGGGTATCCCTTGGCACCCACCAAGCTCTTTTTATTGAGTTTTTCAACAGTTTTTTTGGATATCCTCTTAGTACTAGTCGATCTTTGAGTACATTGGCATGGCGGAAAAACTCATCTTTATTAGAGCAATTCCTCCTAATGCGGAGAAACTGCCCGAATGGTAGGTTTTGCTTCAAACTCCGAGGGTGGTGGCTGTTATAGTGGAGTGCCTTATTGCGATCTGTCGCTTTTCGAAACAGGGTGGTGCACAAGGTTCCATCTGCTACAAAAACTTGGACATCAAGAAATGTAATGCTTTTATTGGAGTGACTAAAGCTAAATTTGATCTCTTCCATCCTTTGATTAAGCCACATCATAAATTCATGTAGCTGTGCTTCCGACCCTGACCAAATCATAAAAACGTCGTCTATATAACGAACGTATTTCTGGATGTATTCCGCAAAGGGATTATCATTGTAGATATATTTCATTTCATATAATCCCATAAACAGGACTGCCAACTCTGGGGCAAATGGACAGCCCATAGCTACTCCTTGCGTTTGGTAAAAAAACTCACCATCAAACTGAAAATAGTTCCGTGACAAAGCAAATTTGGCTAATTTGATCAAAAAGTCAGTGGGAACTCTCGTCGGCTGCTCTCTTTGTTCTAAAAAGTAGACGATCGTTTCAAGTGCTAGCTCCTGAGGGATCTGTGTGTATAGTGAAACTATATCCATAGTCACTAACAATTGCTTGTCATCATTAAACTGAATTGATGATATGTGATTAAGAAATGCAGTTGTATCTTTCAAATGTGCTGGTATTTCATTGATAAAAGGTTTTAAAAAATAATCAATGTATTTAGATACCGGTTCAATCAAAAGGAACTATTTTCAATACTACAAGAGGGCCATGACCTAGGAATACTAGGAGACAAAGAATTTTTGTTTCTCCAGAACAAACACCCACGAATACCTATAATGTACGTCCTGCCGAAATTACATAAGGACGAGGTCAACCCCCCTGGGCGTCCTATTATTTCTGGCTGTTCATCATTGATTGAACCGGTATCTAAATACATTGATTATTTTTTAAAACCTTTTATCAATGAAATACCAGCACATTTGAAAGATACAACTGCATTTCTTAATCACATATCATCAATTCAGTTTAATGATGACAAGCAATTGTTAGTGACTATGGATATAGTTTCACTATATGTGGTAAATAAATAAATAATACCTCTCTTTTTGAATGCATAAATGAATAACAGATAGCTCAATAAATAAGAGTCAAGATTCGAGGTAGTAGGAGTTTCGCAGGTTTAATACAGCATAAAGACAGGGACAGGACAACCTGCACAGGACTAGGATGGCAAGCCCTGGCAGCGCTGCCAGGATCTGGACAAGAAGGCTAGGAAGGATAACTTTTTAATAACAGTACATGAGCATATATACATAACGCAAACACATAGCATTACATCGCAATAGGCGTAGCAGTGGGTGGAGCAATAGGCGTGACGCGTAGCAGTCGCGAAAGATAAGGGTGAAAAGAGGTGTAACAGGGCGTATACATAGACATGTGATGCAAACGTAACAGAATATGTCATGAATGGGGTGGAAACCATGGAGGGGGCTACCTAAGGAGCCGGGACCTCTAACCTGATGGTGCGCGCAAACTGGCAATGACGTGTTACTAGGAGAAGCTGGGGGCTATGAACTCTGTGCTAGGAGCAGAGACTGAAGTCTGGAGAGTCAGGGCGACATGTGCCTAAGCAGTATCTAGTATCTGATGTTTAGAGAACATGTTGATATAAACTAGAAGTCAGGAGGGGAAAGGCTAACTTGATTCTAAGACTGGAGCATGCATTATTCTACATGTAGTGCGTGATGAAGAATATTAAATGACCATTAAATACAGTATTTCTCTAACGTGGAGACGTGAAGGCTAGACAATGACGGAAACTATTGATGCGATTCAGTAGCTTTAGGAATGCAGAGAAGGAGGGCTGTACTGATAACTCGAATCATAACATACTCTTGGCAGACTCAGAGGCAGAGCCAGGCTGAACCGGGCACTGCGAGGCAGGAAATAAGTGAAGGGTCGAGGATACAGGTGGGGGCTGTATCGCTCCTCAGCGAGGGCTTCAGGAGACAGGAGCTGAAATCTGGTGTCCGGGCCCTTTTGAGGCCTAGAAACGGAGATTTTACAATGGAATAACGTGCACACTGAGAAACGTGGCAACGTAGCTTTACATAGGCCTGATATTCGTAGTATTCACGAGAACTGGAAACTGGCATACTAGAGGTGGACACAACTATAATTGCGTCTTTAATCGAACATGGGGAATAACATACGCATATTAATCATGCACAGATAACATATGATGGATGACACGTAGGGACACAGAACATGGCAAAATTTACTTTTCCACATTCCCTCCTTGTCACTACGTTTCCATCAGGAAACATCAATATTCATGATACCATCTATCATTTCATACAGTATCATTTGCTCGTCTCGAATTTTCTTGAAACGGGATTTAGAACGGGGCTTGGGACTAGGAATACATGATGTAGCACAAATGCCGCAAATCGCAGGGCCACATTGTATACAGAGGCAGCAGCTAAATATGATCGCTACTGCAATACCTAGAAAGGACAAGACTTTCCATCCCCAGGCGGAAATTATATTCCAGAACCAACCGGACCATGTCCAGGTGCCTGGATTTCGGTGTAACAGATGGGCAATTTTATGAAGTCTGGTTATAGCTGAATAAACAGACGGCGCGTTATTTGGAATGAAAATGCAGCAACTAGATCCGATGACTCTACAGGCCCCGCCCCTATCGGCCAATATGACGTCAAGGACGAGACGATTCTGGAGCACGACAATTCTCATAAAGGATTGTTCTTCGGTTAAATTACTTAGAGCAGAAGTAGTCTCAATTACTACTGCTTCAAGGGTTCTGGTTATCCTACGTATCAGTTTACTATTCACAACTGTACCTAAATAAGGGAAGACACCTTTATTGATATCTATATATTGTTCTAGAGCAGTTTCAGTATAATCGACAATCGGGAGGTTTCTCTTGTGTCTAGTATGTACTAGGTGGGAATTCCTATGGTAGTTGGGTGGGGCTAGAAAAACCGGTGGCAGTAGGAAGGCAATGTAACAGGTTCCCTCCCAATCGAGGGGCAGACGAACATATGCGGTCTGACCACAAATAAAATAAGAATGACGTGAAGCTTTGAAAATAGATTTCCCACTGTCACTATACTTGACAATAGTAGTACAATCACTATGTCCTACGTGTGTAGAACCATTATTTCGGACACATAATTCGCCTTTGACTGGTAGTACTGAAATTGCAGGTAAGTCTGGAGTAGTATCAGACTGAACATTCAGGACCATGAAATTCGAAGAATAATTACCTAAATTATACACTTCATTTTCTAGATCTAACCCGGTTCTATGGGGGAGACCTTGCTTGTCTGGAAAACATGTACTGTTAAGAAAAGACATATCTGTTGAGGAGGACGTTAACGTGGACCATGCTCCACACGAACCATTATGTGAAAAAGGATAAGGAAAGAGTGGCAGAACTCCCTTCGGTGTCTGGAAAGGGGGGAGTCGACCACACACCCAACAATTAGTGGCATTGCTGGTCTGGTGTGAATAATGTAACATGCGGATGAAAGAATTATTTCGCATAGCGAGGCGGTAAGAGAGTTCATGAGGAGGCAGGTCACTAAACGTGTGCTCCACCGTGACATTAGCAGACTTATTTACATGAGAAACTGGAAAATACAGGTAAAATGCATAACTGGTGCAGGAAATCATAATGCTGAGAAATAATATGAAACATAGAAAAACGATACATCGGATTGAGTTTTGACTAACTCTCTCACTATGGGGGTCTATTTTATACATGTCAGAAACAGTCTAACCGTTTCACCTAGGGGAGGACTTAGACAATCAAACTGGCTGACTTATTTTACTAGACCGGAGTTTCAACTTATACTCCTGCTGTGGAGTTTTCTCTAACGGGGAGGGTGCAGTATCATTGTTCTTTGCGGGACAGTCCTTGAGAATAGTACTTTGGTAATCCTTCAAATCCTGGGAAATGTTCTTTGAGACGGGTTTCAGTCCATAAAACTTCTTTACGTGCGAAAGGTGCACCCAGCCTTTGCGTCCCTCCAACTTCACGGCTGTACGGGTGGCGAGGAGGACCTGTCGGGGCTCCTTCCAGCGAGGCTCCAGCGGACTTGAGCGGTCAAAATTTCGCACCAGGACCATGGATCCTGGAACGATTTCATGCGGTGCCACCTCGGTATTGTCTGGAAATGCGGCGGCAACCTGTGAATGACAAGAGTTGAGGGCAGACATCAAGGAAGCTAGGTAATCTGTCAGCATATTACTTGAAACATCGGTAATACTTCGGGGTCTGGGTGTACCCCACACGTTAGGGGGGCGGCCGAAAATGACCTCATACGGGGACAGACCTGATCTGGAATGTGCGACCATGCGCATATAGAACAAAGCGACTGGCAGAGCTACTAGCCAGTCCACACCTTTCTCTTTACATACTTTGGCGATGCGAATTTTCAGGGTCTGGTTATGTCTCTCTACGAGACCTGCTGCTTCAGGGTGGCGTACACAATGGAACTTCCACTGGTACCCTAACAAAAGGGAAACATGCTTCATTAACTCTGAGGAGAATGGCTGGCCGTTATCAGAATATACGACCCTAGGGAGTCCATAACGGGGGAAGAACTCACGAACCAACTGCTTGGCAGTGGTCGCGGCTGTGTAATCTGGGACTGGATATGCTTCTGTCCACCTGGACAAAGCGCATACAACTACAAGGACATACTTGAAACCTTGACATCGCTCCATCTGAATATAATCCATCTGGAGGACTTCAAAAGGGTGGTCAGGAGGTTGAAATCCACCTTGTTCCACCGGGACACTTTTACCTGGATTAAACTGACAACATATCATACAGGTACGGACTTTCTGCTTGGCTGCAGCTCGTAAATGCTTGTTGAACCAAATGTTCTGGATACTGTCTAACATAGCTTTTTCTCCTAAATGTGCTGGACTATGTGCGGTATTGATAATGACTTGAACCATAGAGTCGGGGAGAAACCAAGTGGCTTTTCCTTTCGTTAACCATCCTTGATCTGTCTGGACCCCTCCTTGTTCGGACCATTTCTTGATTTCTTCGGGAGTAGCATGTAACTGGATATCTATGACATCTTGAGTAGGGTCCTTAACTGTCATACATGTAGTCGGATCAGGAGTGTGTGTCATGTTAACTGGAATGTCTGGAGTCTGTGCTGTAAGCTTGGCTGTGCGATCTGCTAGATCGTTACCCTGGGAAATAATGTCAGTAACTTTCGTGTGTGCTTTGCATTTCATGATAGCAATGGATGTCGGTAAATGTATGGCATCTAACAGAGCTTGAATAAGGAGACCATGCTGAATCTTGGTTCCATGAGAAGTCATGAAACCTCTCTCCTGCCAGAGCACTCCAAAGTCGTGTACGACTCCAAATGCGTAGCGTGAATCTGTGTAAACATTAACTTTCCGGTTCTTAGCGTGTATGCAGGCTTGTGTCAGAGCAACTAGCTCTGCTGCTTGAGCGGACAGGGTGTCAATACGGTGTGTCTTAATAACTTCGGTGTCGGTAGTCACTGCATACGCGGCGACTAGTTCTCCTGTACTTGTTCTCATACATGAACCATCCACATAAAGTGTCAGGTCGGGATCTGGTAATGGAATATCTGTCAGATCTTGTCTTGGCTTGGTCGTGATGTTAACTACTTCCACACAGTCGTGTGTGTCCGGACTTAAAGTAACTGATGGTAACAGTGTAGCAGGGTTCAGGATGTTGCAGCGTCTGATTTCTATGTGTGGCTGGAACAGTGTCAATTCATAACCTGTTAAACGTGCAATTGTCAAGTGCTGAGTTTGTGTTCGGTTTAAAAGAACTTCCACGGAGTGTGGAACTTGTACTGTCAGGGAGTGTCCTAATACTATGGAATCACTTTGTCTGATAGCTAGTGCTGTGGCTGCAACTGACTTGAGGCACGCAGGGAGAGCCTGGGCTACAGGATCTAATGTGCTCGAAAAATAAGCACATGGCTTGTATTGTCCTGCTTGATCTTGTGTGAGAACAGATAATGCTGTACCTTCGCGTTCTGTGACGAAAAGTGTAAAAGGCTTACTGTAGTTTGGTGTAGCTAGAACTGGAGCTTGACATAGGGCTTTCTTTAACTCATTGAAACTGAGTGTATGTTCAGATGTCCAAGGGAGGACAGTCGATACAGCTGCCTCCTGTGTCGTTAACTGTATCAGTGGCTTGGCTAGAAATGCATACTGAGGAATCCATTGTCGGCAGTAAGAAGTGAGGCCGATAAAAGCACGTACCTCCTTCTGGGTCTTGGGCTGAGGAAGACTCGCTATTAACTGGATACGGTCAGGTGTCAACTGCCTACCCCTCTTGGACAGTAAGTGTCCTAAGTAGACCACTTGCTGGACACAGAATTGAAGCTTCGAAGGGGACACCTTGTGCCCCATCTCGGCTAGGAAATACAGAACTGTGAGGGATGCTCGCTCGCAAGCACGTTCAGAACGGGCTGTGACCAGTAGATCATCGACATACTGGAGCAGGGCAGTGTCAGTTGGCATGTGAATGTTGTCTAGTTGTCTCTTAAGTGCTTGACTGTAAATACTAGGACTTTCTGTGAAACCTTGAGGAGCTCGTGTGAACATATAGCTCCTTCCATTTAAACAAAATCCGAAAAGGAACTGGCTGTCTGGATGAATGGGGACACTAAAAAATGCATTCTTGAGGTCTATGACTGTAAAAAATGAGGCTTCTGAATCAATGGCTGCCAATAGGGAAGAGATATCTGGGACAACTGGGTACTGGGGAATAATACATTTATTAAGCTCTCGTAGGTCAATCACTAATCGATATACTGGGGGTGCATTTGGATCAGTACGTTTCATAACAGGAATGATCGGAGAATTACATATATTGGAGTCAGTTTCTACAACCACTCCTTGAGCGATGAGCTCGTCAATAATTTTGGATAAGGCTGCTACAGCCTCCGGTGGCAATCTATACTGTCTGATTCGTGGTAACACTACACCTGGCTTGAGAGTCACACGATGGGGTGTGATTTGCATATAACCAACATCAGTTGGACCTTGCGCCCATAGATGCTGCGGAACATTGGACAATCTGGGATCAAAATCTCGTAATACATAGTGACCCTTAAAGTCATGCAGGAACAATCGTATTCCCTCTGGGGAACAGCATATAACTGCACCTAACTCTTTCAGTGTTTTAATACCTAATAGATTCTCTGGACATGACTTAGTAAGTAACAGATCAGTAGTACGGGACAATGGACCTACTTCTAGAGTAACTGGCTTTGATATTTCATTTACAATGGGTTTTCCTGAAAATCCAAGGGAAACATTTCTTGAGCCTGAGAGCGGAGCCCCTGGAACTTCGGCGTGGCTAATTGTGGTCCTACTTGCCCCTGTATCAATCAAAAACTTTCTGTCTTTCCCTAATACTTGACTGTGAACATAGGGACCTTCTTGATCTACAGGTATCTCGATGAGAGGCAATCCTACCTCCCTCTCTAGGCTGTTTCATGAATATGGCTGATACTCTGGATACTCAGACTGTGCATACTGGTACATCTGCTGTGTAACGTGCTGTGTTGCAGCGATGGGCTGCGGTGCTGTAACTGTCTGTGGTGCATTCTGTGGCTGAGGAGTCTGTGAAACTTGTTCTTGTCTAGGCGGACGTGGTCTTTCTTTAGTCTTACCAGTAGCTATGTTGTGTTTCAGAACTGCACACTCGTTTATAAAATGACCTGGCTGTTTACAATAATTGCAGTTCCCTTTAACGGGAGCTGCAGGATGACTGGCTTGATTCGGACCCCTCTTCTGACTGTCTTGAGGAACAGATTGTGCAACTAGTACTTTCATTTTCGTGTCTTTCATACGCTTTCTCTCGTGTTCTTGCTCCTCCCTGATTCTATTCTGGTGATATTGGAGCATCTGTAACATCTGGGACGGGGTATTAGCTTGCCAGGTACTTTCGACTTTCAAAACTCGATTCTTAATTTGTGGACTTGAATTCTCGACTAATTTAGTAACAAAAAGGTGAGGGTATGACTCACTACTTGTCTTGAGGCCACTGTTGATGCTAAAACATTTCTCAAATCTAGAATAAAAATCACTAATGTCTTCGTCTTGTTTCTGTTTACAGGCTGAGATTGCATCCCAGTCTTCCTTTTTCGTTGTTAACAATCTGGGTAAAACTTGAATCAATAATTCAGGTAATTCTTTACATTTCGCTCCAAGACCGGTACCTGGTACTCGTGCCTTATCTTCAGCTTCTAGAACTGCCCAATCGATCTTTTTCTCTCCCACCTCCCATTCTTTTTCCTTGAGCTTTTCATACACCCCTGCGGGCAGCAGAACCTTTAACATTTTAATTATATCTGGATACGTGTATTCTCCCATACGAAGCATGTCTTTTAATTCTCGATGGAACCCTGCTGGATCTTTATCGTGACAGGGAATTAATTTTTTCATCTCTAAGAGTTCCATCTTTGTGATCGGAGTGTAAACAAACACTCGTTCTAGTTCGCCACCCGTTCCTCTAACTGGGTGGACTTCTCGTAACGGATTCTGTCTCTCTATGTAAAATGGTTTACTTTCTGGGGGTGAGACATGAACAAAATGCGGGTTAAAAAACGTTCTATATTTGTGACGCTGTTCTAGAATGACACTAATTAAATCGGTACCTAAACCTTTCCATCTATACTGGAGTAACTCGTTCAGGATATCATGTAACGGGCCTGGATCAGAGTGCTGACCCTCATATAATGTAATGAGGTGCTGAATCATATACATACCCGCCAGTCGTTGCTCGGCTGGGGGC
This sequence comes from Lissotriton helveticus, assembly GCF_964261635.1. Lineage (NCBI taxonomy): Eukaryota > Metazoa > Chordata > Amphibia > Caudata > Salamandridae > Lissotriton > Lissotriton helveticus. The sequence continues at coordinate 464,246,520 of NC_136067.1, read as the reverse complement.
ATTTTCAGAAACATTTGTGCCACTATTTCGTCTGGAAAAGTGGTAGAATCAGTAGTCCATCGGACTGCTGATCGGGCTAGTTCTTGTTCATGCATAGTACTTAACTCACTGTAACCGATTCGTGATTTCAGAATGTGATCGGTAGCTTGAAACACTTGTTCTAGAGAACCTTGTTCTGGTGCTGGATGATGGAAAGTTGACTTGTGTTCTAGGCGTAAATGGCGATCTGGAAATCTAGATTTTCCTACATACGCTATTCTGGCGGGATTCTCGTCGTCTACCTCTTCAGTATCAGAGTTACTTTCTTTCTCGCTTACTTGTGCTGCTTTACGCTGTTCGTGTAACTTTATTATTTCTTTACGGATTTTCTTGTACATACTTTCCATAGCACTGATGGTCCTGTGCTTACCCTCGGCTATATTATCACTCCACTTTGTCAGGGTTCTCATTTCGGCTTGATCTTTAGACGGGTAATCTTGTTCTCTTATTAGACAGTTAATCAGAAACTTTAGTATCATAAGCTGGATCTCGGCTTTCCTTTGAGACATGACTTCGCCAATGCTTTCTGGATCATCCCCTGTACGGATGAAACGATATATTCTGTCTAGATCTTCTTTCATATTCGGTAGGGTGACTAGATACTCGGCCACCTTTCTTACACGTAATGAATATAAAACCATATTATCCTCGCCTGGGACTGGATCATAGCCGCATTCATTAAGGGCTTTTCTTATTTCTGCTACAGACTGATGTCTGGGCGTACGCTGTGACGCTTGTGCATGTAATTCGGCTGACGTTAAACGCTTATGTGGCGGCGGGGTCTGAGGAGGACCTCCTCCTGCGGCCCCTAAACTAGAATCGTCGACTGATCCTCTTCGTACTAGTGTGGCAGGAAATTGAAATGCGGGCTGAACTGGTATGGCGGGCTGGACCGGGGAGACCGTAACAGGTACTGCAAGGGGTACCCCGGTGTCTGGAGAAACGGGGAGTGCCTGATTTACAGGGACTGGCGGAGCGCGAACAGGATTTGCGTATTCTGGGACTGTGTCGTCCAAATAGGACGAAATGAAAATATCAGCTGCGGTCTGTTTGTGACGTAGCTTGGTCGGAACTAATGGTGGCGGAAAGTTACTGGATGCCTCCGGGGTCGCTTTTGGCAGGCCCTCGGCAAGAAGAGGATACATACCCTTAATAAGAGCATGCCTCTGTCTGTCTGACTGTTCGGTTTTAACTCGTTCACCAATCTCGATTAATTCCCTTTCTTGGGCTCGTTCCAAGGATTCTCTACTTAATTCTGACTTTCTGATTTCTTTTTCGGTTCTTTTATGAGATTCTTTGCGCCATAACTCGATGGCATCTTTCTGTGACTGTCTGGCTTTCTTTTTCCATAATGCTTCTTCTACTCTCATGATGCACTCGGCATCCCATGTGCCTGACACAGGCCATCTATACTTTTCCTCTAACTGTTTGGTATACTCGACCCATAAATCTAGATACAATATGGCGCTTATGCCATGCTTCTGATACATAAAATGACCTGGACTGTCCCTAGGCGGGACAGGAACTGCTGCTTCTAGCAGACCTTTTCTAGTTTTTAACTGACGCAGTTTTGAAAAGAGCGGCATGACTGAACTATGATCTGGACACAATACAATACACAATAAACACGAGAATCACTTCGCACTCATACCACGACATTAAAATACATGAAGAACATTCAGAATAACAGTTCGAACAGAATACTACCTGGAATACGGAACACAGAATACATGAATTTTCTCGAGAACAGAACTGACTAGAACAGAAACTAGATGCACTGCTGAAACAGTACGAAACTTACCGGTCTCATTAAGAGACACGTCAGGACCCGCATCCACCGAAGTGGACACTTCGTTTGTGGGCTTGTGTACCACCAACCCACGGACCAGAGTCAATTAAATTGACCCTGTCTAGATACTACCCCAGTAATGGTACTCACCGGGCAGCAAGAACGGAAAGCCTCTGACTGGACGGGACTGCTTGGACGTCGGACGGACGAACTTCAGACTTCTGTTACGGGTGGGCCTCCGGATACCTCGGACCTTGGACTCTCGGCTTCGGCTCTGGTCGGGACTCGCCGCGTTCCTCCACCGTCTCGTCTGGATGCTGGACCGCCTCCTCCGTCTCCTCCGTGGGCCTGAGGGATACTTGAAGCAGAAATATCTGCCGGTGCGCAGAAGAGTTCCGTCACGACTGCAGAGGGTCAGGGGGTCGGCGTGGCTTCACCGACGCGTGGGGAAAGGGCAAGTCCCTGTTCGGGCGCCATTATGTGGTAAATAAATAAATAATACCTCTCTTTTTGAATGCATAAATGAATAACAGATAGCTCAATAAATAAGAGTCAAGATTCGAGGTAGTAGGAGTTTCGCTGGTTTAATACAGCATAAAGACAGGGACAGGACAACCTGCACAGGACTAGGATGGCAAGCCCTGGCAGCGCTGCCAGGATCTGGACAAGAAGGCTAGGAAGGATAACTTTTTAATAACAGTACATGAGCATATATACATAACGCAAACACATAGCATTACATCGCAATAGGCGTAGCAGTGGGTGGAGCAATAGGCGTGACGCGTAGCAGTCGCGAAAGATAAGGGTGAAAAGAGGTGTAACAGGGCGTATACATAGACATGTGATGCAAACGTAACAGAATATGTCATGAATGGGGTGGAAACCATGGAGGGGGCTACCTAAGGAGCCGGGACCTCTAACCTGATGGTGCGCGCAAACTGGCAATGACGTGTTACTAGGAGAAGCTGGGGGCTATGAACTCTGTGCTAGGAGCAGAGACTGAAGTCTGGAGAGTCAGGGCGACATGTGCCTAAGCAGTATCTAGTATCTGATGTTTAGAGAACATGTTGATATAAACTAGAAGTCAGGAGGGGAAAGGCTAACTTGATTCTAAGACTGGAGCATGCATTATTCTACATGTAGTGCGTGATGAAGAATATTAAATGACCATTAAATACAGTATTTCTCTAACGTGGAGACGTGAAGGCTAGACAATGACGGAAACTATTGATGCGATTCAGTAGCTTTAGGAATGCAGAGAAGGAGGGCTGTACTGATAACTCGAATCATAACATACTCTTGGCAGACTCAGAGGCAGAGCCAGGCTGAACCGGGCACTGCGAGGCAGGAAATAAGTGAAGGGTCGAGGATACAGGTGGGGGCTGTATCGCTCCTCAGCGAGGGCTTCAGGAGACAGGAGCTGAAATCTGGTGTCCGGGCCCTTTTGAGGCCTAGAAACGGAGATTTTACAATGGAATAACGTGCACACTGAGAAACGTGGCAACGTAGCTTTACATAGGCCTGATATTCGTAGTATTCACGAGAACTGGAAACTGGCATACTAGAGGTGGACACAACTATAATTGCGTCTTTAATCGAACATGGGGAATAACATACGCATATTAATCATGCACAGATAACATATGATGGATGACACGTAGGGACACAGAACATGGCAAAATTTACTTTTCCACACAGATCCCTCAGGAGCTAGCACTTGAAACGATCGTCTACTTTTTAGAACAAAGAGAGCAGCCGACGAGAGTTCCCACTGACTTTTTGATCAAATTAGCCAAATTTGCTTTGTCACGGAACTATTTTCAGTTTGATGGTGAGTTTTTTTACCAAACGCAAGGAGTAGCTATGGGCTGTCCATTTGCCCCAGAGTTGGCAGTCCTGTTTATGGGATTATATGAAATGAAATATATCTACAATGATAATCCCTTTGCGGAATACATCCAGAAATACGTTCGTTATATAGACGACGTTTTTATGATTTGGTCAGGGTCGGAAGCACAGCTACATGAATTTATGATGTGGCTTAATCAAAGGATGGAAGAGATCAAATTTAGCTTTAGTCACTCCAATAAAAGCATTACATTTCTTGATGTCCAAGTTTTTGTAGCAGATGGAACCTTGTGCACCACCCTGTTTCGAAAACCGACAGATCGCAATAAGGCACTCCACTATAACAGCCACCACCCTCGGAGTTTGAAGCAAAACCTACCATTCGGGCAGTTTCTCCGCATTAGGAGGAATTGCTCTAATAAAGATGAGTTTTTCCGCCATGCCAATGTACTCAAAGATCGACTAGTACTAAGAGGATATCCAAAAAAACTGTTGAAAAACTCAATAAAAAGAGCTTGGTGGGTGCCAAGGGATACCCTGTTGCAAAAGAAAGAGCGTGTGGAACAAAGTAGAATTGTTTGTGTAACTACATTTGGACCTCAAACTAATCAGCTACGTAAGTTAGTCAATCAGAATTGGCATTTGGTCAAAAGTCTGCACAGTGATTTTTCAGAACTTCCACTCTTTGCGTTTAAAAAGGAGAAAAGCGTGGCAAATCACATTGTCAGAGCCGCTCTACCAACGACCCCGAAGCCTACTTTAAGAAGCATGCTTAGCTTACCTCCTGTAAAAGGACATCATAAGTGTGGCAACTGCTCATGTTGTGCTCAAACTATTGAAGGATCCCTTTTTACATTTAATGGGATCCATTGGAGACACGATTCTTTCACTAATTGTCAGACAAGAAATATAGTGTATGGCATTATATGCCCATGCCCGAAACTCTATGTGGGGAAAACAAGCCAAGAAGCAAGGCATCGTGTTACACAACACAAATCACGCCTGAGAAATGACACACCAAATGCTCCACTGGTTTTACACTGGCAGCGTTGCCAGCATCAAGAATCAGATCTAAAGTGGACAGTGTTGTCTAAAGTTGAAGTGGACTCTAGAGGAGGTGACATTGAGGGCAGACTAAGTCAGCGTGAAGCGCTGCTTATCATGAAATATGACACTGCATCAACTGGGCTAAATGAAGTTTCCGAAATTTTGAGAATCAATTAATTTTATGTAATTGGAGCGCATTCATAAAGCCTGTCTGCAACCCTATTTGTGTAACATCGTTTCAATGTTGTCAATAAAGCACCACGCTTTGTATGCAGACACTACCACTTTAAGTAGCTATCTGCCTGGTTACCTTGAGCGGTCACGTGGTCTCTGCAAGGTTCCGGGTAAAGAACGAGGGCGGACTAATGCCTTTCAGCACTTCCCGAGAGCAGCATTGTGAGAAGCTACCGGCTTTCGAAAGGGAGGTAAGATTGCCGCCATGAACTGTGACTTGTGCTCACTTAGCATCGCGTTCGCCTACCACCGAAACGCCCTGACCGGTCATTTCGTTTTTTAGATTAATTCTGCCAATTGAAACACACGAAGCATAATTTCAACACAGAACGGATATGTGACAAGAGGCATCGCAAACCGGTAAGCGTCCAGTGCCCTAAGTTTCTGCAGCAATTCGTATCCTTTTATATTGAGGCTTTAGTCATTATAGCCTATCCTTTATTCATTTCAGGGAGACCCTGCGCCACTGCAAAAAGGTGAGTGCTTTTTTGCACACTACCAGTGTGGCTTATAAGTGCTTTCATTCATTTTTTATGCACTTTGATTCATTGATCTCTGTCCATTTTGTCTAGCGTCATTGTATACCTGTCGAATGTCCTTCAGAAGCACGCATGGTCATTGTTTGACCTCATAAGGTATGGCATTGGTAGGAACTGGTGGCTTGTAGAGTTTAGAACTCGATATTCAGCTGGCTGGCTAATTCTTTGTTTGAAATTCTGTTTTTTTGTAGAAACAGATTGGTCCTGATGAGAACCCCAGAATTGGGGGTTTGAAACGCGTCGACCTTTTGACCTTCACTAGGAGTGACTGAACTCTTTTGTCATATGACTAAATTGTTTACAATAAGGTTTTGATTTTCCACAAAAAGAATTTAATGTTCTATACATTGATCTGAAAACATTTACTAAACACAAATAAGGATTATCATTCACTGTTTTTTTCAATTGCTCTTTTTTGACAAAAGGTGTTTTATTGTATGTTTGTATCGTTGGATGAATGTAGAATGAATGCTTGAAAGGATGTGTGTAAATTGTAAAATTGTAAATATGGAATAAGATTTTGTGTTGTTATGTCTAACGTTTGAAATGTTTATACATGCACAATTAATTTGTGAAATAATTTACTAATAGAAAGTTCAACTGACTAAAATAATAAAAATTTGGACTTATGACGTAATCTGGACCGTTATGTTTTGTTCATAAGGTGACCATAATAATACCTTTTTAAGGGTATCCAGTACTGGCCTTTGTTTTGTTTATTAGTGTCTTTGGCTTAGCCTTGCTGGAAACAGCCAGAACCCTGTGTTGTTTTTTCCAGATGCTGGAGCAAAGTCACCACAGACCAGCTTACCACATCACTAAGCCAGAACCCACCAGCCGACACCTCCGACACCAACGACGCAGCTCTCAATCTCGCACAGTGGATCACCAACTGCGCCGAAAACCTCGCTTCGCTGAAGAACCCCCCAAGCCAGACCGTCAACAGAAATACTACATGGTTCACCGATGCCCTCAAAGACTCAAAGAAATCATGCCGCACGCGCGAAAAAACCTGGCGCCACGAACGGACGACAGAAAACATGACAGCCCTCAAGAACGCCACTCGCGAACACCACCAGCTGATCTGCACCACCAAAAGGACATTGTTCAAAGAACGGCTGGACAACAACACCCCCAATAGCAAGGAACTCTTCAGCATCGTAAAAGAGCTCTCCAACCCCAACGCCAGCAAAAATGACATCACACCATCACAAGACCTCTGCAACTCCCTTGCACGTTCTTCTACCGCAAGATCGCAGATATACACAACAGCTTTGACGCCCAGACTCCGCTTCCAGTCACCAAACCAACGACCCCCACCACCACCCTAAACGACTGGACCCCCATCAGCACAGAAGACACCACCCACGTCATGAACACCATCCACTCCGGCTCTCCCTCTGACCCATGCCCCCACCACATCTACAACAAAGCAGACGCCATCATCGCACCCCACCTCCGGGACGTCATAAACAACTCCTTTGCCTCAGCCATCTTCCCAGAGAGCTGGAAGCACGCAGAGATCAACGCCCTTCTGAAAAACCCCACAGCTGACCCTAAAGACCTCAAGAACTTCCGCCCAATCTCTCTTCTCCCCTTCTCGGCCAAAGTCATCGAGAAGACTGTCAATAAACAGCTGACTGCATACCTCGAGGCAAACAACTCGCTCAACCCATCCCAATCCGGATTTCGAGCCAACCACAGCACTGAGACAGCCCTCATCGCAGCCACCGACGACATCCAAACCCTGATGGACAATGGGGAGACAACCACCCTCATACTCGTTGACCTCTCAGCCGCCTTTGACACCGTCTGCCACCGCACCCTAACAACCCGCCTCTACAACACTGGGATCCAAGGAAAAGCGCTGGGCTGGATCACCTTGTTCCTCTCCAACAGAACCCAGAGTCCACCTTCCGCCGTTCAGCCCCACAGCCACCAAGATCATCTGTGGCGTACCCCAAGGCTCCTCGCTCAGCCCGACCCTCTTCAATATCTACATGAGCCTCCTCGCTGCCATCACAGGCAAACACAACCTCAACATCATCTCCTTCACCGACGACACCCAGCTGATTCTCTCCCTTACCAAAGACCCAACCACCGCCAAAACCAAGCTACAGGAAGGAATGAAGGACGTCGCGGACTGGATGAAGCTCAGTCAGCTGAAACTGAACTCAGACAAAACGGAGGTCCTCATCCTCAGACAATCCCCATCTGCCTGGGACGACTCCTGGTGGCCACCATCGCTGGGCACCGCACCGTCACCCTCCGACCACGCACGCAACCTGGGATTCATCCTGGACTCCTCCCTCACGATGACCAAACAAGTCAACGCCATCTCATCCTCATGCTTCAACACCCTGCACATGCTTCAAAAGATCTTCCGGTGGATCCCCACAGAAACTAGAAAAGTGGTCACCCAGGCCCTTGTCACCAGCCGACTGGAATACAGGAACGCCCTTTATGCAGGAACCACAGTTAAACTTCAGAAACGACTTCAGAGCATACAGAACGCCTCTGCACGACTCGCCCTTGACATCCCTCGCCACAGCCACATATCTGCCCACCTGAGAAACCTGCACTGGCTCCCGGTCAGTAAAAGGATCACGCTCAGACTCCTCACCCACGCACACAAAGCACTCCTCGACATGGGCCCCGAATATCTCAACAACCGCCTCTCGTTCTACACACCTACCCGCCAGCTCCGCTCCGCCTGCCTTGCCCTCGCAACAATCCCACGGATCCGCAGAGCCACCACCAGAGGAAGATCATTCTCCTACCTGGCCGCCAAAGCATGGAACTCCCTCCCTGCACACCTACGAGTGACCCAGGACCATGTCTCCTTCAGGAAACACCTCAAGACCTGGCTATTCGAGCAGTAGCGCCCCCCCCTCTCCCTCCAGCACCTTGAGACCCTTGCAGGTGAATAGCGCGCTCTATAAATGTACTGATTGATTGATTGATTGATATAAAAATATTGGCTATTTTTCTAAACTGGTGTGGTGTCCTTCTGTAGTGCTTAAACTGTATTACTGTCGTAGGTGTAGGTGCAAATGCTTTACACACTGCCTCTAAGATAAGCCTGATTGTTCATGCCAAGCTACCAAGGGGGTGAGCAGGTGTTATTTTCAGAGTGCAACTCCCTTATCCTGACTAGGAAGAAGGGTCCCTACTTGGACAAAGGTGCAAGCCCTGGCCAACTAAAGACCCCCATTTCTAACAAGGGCTTATTCCCTAACTTGTGTATGTTTCCAGTAAAATTCAAATTCAAAAGTACTTTATTCGGTTTTTTTTTATACAAAACCATAAAAGTTCATATTACAATAAAAATAGCATTCCAAGCTATCGAAACCATAAAAGTTCATGTTACAATAAAAATAGCATTCCAGACTATCAATTAAAAGTTATACAAATCAAGATACAGTTTATGAGAAATCGGCTGTCCATAACGTTGATTATTCAGCTATTTCACGGTCAAAGGGAAGCAGAGGATAAAAGATTTGACTCTTAACAGTCGTACATATCCAGACATTTCCTATACTTCATAGTACATTTTAAAAAACCAGCCACATGAGGAATAATTTCTGGGTTCAGCATTTGTAGATAAAATAATGCAGGCCGGGCTGGTACAAAGTTCATCCTTTTTAAAATAGGTTTAAGATAAAAAGTCCTGGGGAATTCATAATATTTACAAAAAAAACTAAAGTGAAGCAAATCCTGTGGAGACTGGTTGTCGCAGCCACAGGTTGCTAACACCATCCCCTTGTGGCACCCTCTGGGGACTGCCAATAAAAGATGAAACAAGTTAAACCTGAACCTAATAAAAAAAAAGCGCTCATATGCTGGTAAGGGCCAGAGTAAGTATTGCTCCTCGGCGGGTGAGGTTTTTAACAATAATTGGAGGCGCACATTGGGCTTCAAAAGATCCCTATCCTCTCTGTCCAATTTTTTTCGAGTGTTAAATTACTGTTTTATGAATATGAGATCTTTACTCGTTATTCCAGCCTGGTTTAAAAATAGGTCTGGTCGCCCCTCTTTGGAAAAAGTGTCTTTAAGGTATCTCAGCCAAGGTATTTTGGACATGTTGTCTAGGCTCATGGTTTCTTTTAACAGGCTATGTGTTAGCACAAGGTGTTTGTTGAGCCAACATTGCAACCAGAACGTTAGGGGTCGAAGTGACAGAGTATCGCAGATAAAGGGCGTCCCGGTTTCTTCATGCACTGATGTGTTCGGGGTTCCCTGTGGGACACACAAGAGTTGTTTGAAAAATTTGTTTTCAGCAATCTGTAAACACTCATGGTTACTGTAACCCCAGAGTTCACTCCCATAGGTAGCTATCGCGATGCTCTTGGAGCGATAGACCTTCAACATAGCCGCCACCGGTCTATTTCCCATTCTAGCTGCAAAATCAAAGAGCGCAGCATTAGCCCTGGCTACTTCTCCCCTTTTCCTGTTCATACATGCAACCCAGTTCAGCTGTTGGTCTAGGAGTACCCCTAGGTAAGAAAAGGAAGTGCATATGGGTACTCTAATTCCATTAACCCTGAATAAATGCTGTTTTCTGGCTGCCCTCCCTACCTGCAGCACATAGGATTTAGTGTTGTTAATGTGTAGATCTCCTGTCAACATGAATCCGTAACCGCACCCGGAATAGAAACGTACACTCGACCGAGTTACCGCCGAACCATCTCCGCACTACGGGGACTTCTTGGCCTACACGCCTATTACTGACCACCCAGAAGACGCGGACACTCAGCCCTGCAGGTTGACTCCTACTTCGCGAACCGTGTCCTGGTTCAGGTTTTACGAAGGATCTTCACTTTATACTGCAACAACATCGTTGCATTCCTGTGACAACTGTATACGACTTCAACAATACCCGGTCTCGAGCGGAGCCGGGTCGGAATTATCACCGGCACCGCGACCTGCAGATCCTTACCTCTACTCGTACAGCCCTGAGGAGTCGCAGAAACAGTGTGTTTCTGGCGACGAAACACGTGTCGGCTGGCGCATGTTTGGACAATAAAAGAAGAATCTTTACTAAATTTGTGGACAACTCCTTCACTCTTGAACTTTGAACTTTATGTCCATTGAGACATCATCTCTACTCTCATTTCTCAACAAGTGTGCTGCGAATTTGTTTTTTCTTGTACTTGGTGTGTCCTCAAAACACACCGTGAGGGGTTACAGGGCTTTGCCCCTTTTCTGCATGCACCTTGTCTGCCTGTAAGCTTCTAATTGTGCGTCAACGTAGCAGTGCGCCCAGATCTTGGCCTCACATCTAAAACCCTGCCCCTTCAAATTGCATGAATCCGTAAAAGGCATCCAATAATGTTTGTAGCCCTTTGGGGGTGCGGGCTAGGAGGACGGCATCCTCGGCATACAGTAGGATTGGCAGACCCCGACGTCCCACATACGGGTAATCCGCCCTCGTCTTAACCAAGTGATCTTCTAGGTCATTAATGTATAAGTTAAAAAGAAAGGGGGCCAGGATACACCCTTGCCTTACCCCCGTCTAGTGCTAAAACTTCGTGTGACCTTGAGGTCCCTGGTATATCTGACGTTGGCCTTTGTATCGCTATGTAGGTCCATTAGGAAATTCACCAGATGTTGCTCTACCTCCATGGCCTCTGTGGACTGCCATAGCTTTCCCAGGTTGACACAGTCAAAAGCCGAGGAAAGGTCCATGAAGGCCATGTAAACTGTTCCTGGACGTGCAATGGTGTATTTACCCAGGAGTAGGTAGAGGTTGAGGCTTTGAGCCAAGGTGGAATGACCTACGCGAAACCCATACTGTATGTCGGAGATGATCTTATTCTCTTCTGCCCAGGTGGAAAGCCTCTTCAGGATAACGCCCCCTAGGACTTTTACAATGGAGTCTATCAGGGAGTGTGCTGTTTCGGTCTCCCTTTTTAAATACAGGAACTATTGTTGATAGACCCCATGAGGCTGGACAAGCCTTTTCTGCTGCAGCGTTTCCCACAGCTGTAAGAATTGGGGCCCAAAATGTTGGATCTGATTTATAAAGGTCTGGGGGGGATACCATCTGGGCCAGGGGCCTTTTTGTTGGAGAGGTTACTTATTCCCTCCAGTAGTCCACCTACTGAAAATACCAACACCTCCTGCCCTAGCCTCTCATATGAGGGAGCTAGTTGTACGTTTTTGTCCTTGAAAATGTCAACAAAGTGGTTCACCCATTCCCCCTCCGTGATGTTTGACCCCACTACACTAGCCCTTGCCGTAACTAGGGGTGATTGGTTAATTGTACTCCAGAACCTAGAGCTATTAGATAGGGTCAGGGGATTTAAGAGTTCCTCCCACAATGCGTTTTTCAGCTCAGACTTCCTTTTTGTCAGCATCTTTTTATAAGTTAATCGAAGTGAGCTGATCAGGACTTTGTCTCGGGGAAGTGTTTTAAGGGCCTCTTTCAGATTTCTTGCTGCTTTGGAACAGTTGTTACAAAACCACTTGGGTTTGTCCAAAATGGTTTTACCTCCCCGTACCTCCAACATCTTTCCTACATTTCTGGCAATGTTCTCAAAGGCTGTAAGGACTCCTTTGCTCTCAGAGTTAGGTCTAAGACAAATTGTGAAGTCCTTATCACAAGCCTTTTTTAATTTTTCATGAAATTCGTCCGGTAACACCTTGTTCCATTTTATGCGTCGCCCGCCGTTTGTGGGTTGCAACGTATTATTTCGTGTTGTGTTATCCTTTTTTGTTTTTTTCATGAGATTCCCACCTAGCAAGACACAAATTGGGTTGTGGTCACTGTAAGCACTGGGGGCTATTTGAAAACCTAATAAGGATGTCATTAGGTTTCTATCAACTAGGATGAAATCAATAAAGGTGCCGTGGCGTCCTCCTTTGAAAGAAGGTCTTGCTCATCTAATAGGAGATTCAGGTCATTACCCTGGGTTGTGTGTTCAAAATGGGGTCCCGATAACAGGGGACAGCCCATGTCCGCTAAAGTGTATAACATGGGGTTGCCACATAGGTGGACGTTAAAATGCCCAGCAAGCATCAGGTTCCTTCTAGCAGGTCCCCGACATTGGGTGATAAAATTATGCAATTCGGTAATCCTGCAGCCCTCACCCTGACTGTTAGCGTAGAAGAAATTAATCACACACATGCTGTTCTCTTCTTTCCCCAACAAGATGGCCTGGAAATTTTTATTGCCTGAAGGGAGGACCTTAATACTGCATCTTGGTGCCAGGGAAGAAAATATGACTAGGCTTCCTGAGGCCCGCCCGCTACTGGAGCTTGTTGCCGGAACATAGAATGATTTGTAGCCCTCTAGTGCGATGTCACAATCAGTTGCCCAAGTCTCCTGTAGACAGATGAAGGAGTAATGTTTTACAAACTGCACCCATAAGGGGTCAGAGGCTTTACTTGCAATCCCCGCTATGTTCCAGGAGAGGATGTTGTATTCTAAGTTACCCTCTATGGCCACCCCGGTGCTTGCACTAAATGTGCCAAGCCGCGTTATTCCAGTAGTGTGGTCCTCACAGTCCCCGACTATTGTTGATAAATCCATTAAGCCCGCATTATCCGAAGCAGTTTCAGCGATTAACGCCGCGCTGCCCCTGGGTAATGCGGGACAGTCAAGCTGAGGACCAAGGCCGTAGAGAGAGGAGGGGTAGACAGCGGAGCCACTCAGTCAGTCACAGTCATTTAGACCTGAAAGGATGTTGAATCTGTTTGTGACCTCCATATGTGAGATAGTTTCCGATCCACCCTTCGTTTCTCCCCTGAACGACCTGACCGGAATTGTGTTCTAACCATCTATTCCTTTTCTATACGTAGTAGGGTACATCCTGTTGCTGTTATTAATGGCTCGAGTTTCCCCTGGTCTATAAAAGAACCCCAGGGGTAGAATTTCTATGCCTTGTCCCCTCGGTGCAGTACATGTCTATGCCTCCTTCAAAATCTTTTCCACAGGTAGCATGCTGATAAAGTTTACTACTATGCAGTCACCATCTCTGCTTTTCCTAGTGCGGCCCACCCACGATACTCGGCGTGCCATGATTATATTGTGCCCTATGTTTTGGCCACTATTGGTGTTATTAGCTAGCCAATGGGTGACTTTATTTTTAATCTGTGGGAAGTCCTCCCTCCCCCCCTGTGGCAAAGGTGGAATGCTCCCCAGTACTATTACTAGTGGGGTACTCTGAGGGGGCAGGTGCAGGGTGGATCGATTACCCACACCTTGAGGCATGCTGTTGGGCTGTGTAGGTCCGTTAGGCTGTGTGACTGATTGGGGGACCTCTCCTGAAGGTAGTTTGGGGCCCCCCTGGTACATTACAGCGGCCTCCAAGGTTTTCCGGACTACCCTTTCTGTTGGCTCGTGTATGTCCCTCGTGTACAGGCTTCTAGTAGGTGGTGCTGTGGGTGGTTGGATGACAGTAAATTTTGTTAAATTGTTGGTACCTTTTCCTAGGCTTAGATGTTGTTCATCTCCTAACGACCTCTTGCTACCCACTAACGTTTGAAGCAAGTAATTATTATCTATAGTGATTTGCTGTAGCTTTTCTAAATTTGCGTTAACCACTCCAAGTCTCTCTGTGAGAGAGAGTGTAAACGACCTTACCAGGTGTTCTACTTGTTCAATCAGGCTATTTTCTCCCTGAGTAGTCAGTGGTGGTCTTTTTGGCAAGGGATGGTGCCTAATGTTAAACGGAGCTGGAGCACTAATATGCTGAATAGGTGCTTGTGTTTTACTGTTGGTTCCTGAGGAATTGGTCTATTTAGCTACAGACTTATGGATTTTGGCCCGTTTGCATCTTGGGCGGCCCCCACACCGTTTTCTTTTCCGTGGTTGTTTGCTGCGGGTTGACATTGTCTCAACTAAGGGACATACTTTGGTCTTTATGGAGGGGGTGTTACCCTGTTTTTTGTCAACTTTGCATGTTATGCTATCCTGTGTGCTGTTCCCCAGTGTGATAATGCTTTGCTCTTCAGAGACGGTACTAGTTTCTGGTAGCCTTAGATCAATGAGGCGTTGCCGCTAAGAAATTCGGATGATAAACTTTCCTCGGTGATTGCTATTTCTCGTTCCAGGACGGCTACTGCCCTGGTGAAATAACTATCTAATGTACCGGTGATGTTTACCCCACTAGGTTTGGGCGGTAATGATCCCCCATTTTCATTAATACGGAACATGGTCTGTCTTGGGGGGATTTATAAAATAAGGGGAGACAATAATAACAATGTTCGACAATCAGTGGTTACTTATACAGTTAGTTAAAAACCCGGATCAATATCACCTGATCTATGTTGGTTACAGAGTCCGAGGATTTAGGAGGGTGGCCCGGCCCGGCCTCCTTTGGCCCCTGACAGCCACAGACGGCCCGCCCTTTGCCCGGGCTTTGCCAGGCGCACACCCGCGCGCGTCCCACGCAGCAGTAGGCCTCCTCCAGATATAGGGCAGTTGACGGGTTGTGGGCGGGGCTGGCAATCAAGGCGGGACCAGGTGTCAATGGTCTAGCAGGGACTCCTGGGATAGTGAGTCCCTGCTCGCGCCTGCCTCAGGCCTCGCGTTGGTACTCTCTGCCCCGCTGTCCCTTCTCAGCTGTTTAGGCACGGCTGTGCTCCCAGTGTCTGCAGGCGATGAAGCGGCACCCGCGTAGCGGGTGAACCGAAAAGTTGCCGTGTCCAGATGTCCCGTTAGCAGCAAGGTATGGCAGCGTTCCTCGTTCAGTATCTCCCCATGTATGTTTCCAGTAAGTGACATGAGAGGATGATGTGAGAGATATGTGTAGAGTCGCACATATCACTTAACACACATGAGGCCTCATCAAATTGTTGTCTGGAGATACCAATACCTCTCAGACCCTATCAGAGTTCCCAAAATGGTCTGGTCATATATAGTATGGTCCAAAGATCTACTTTAGGTATGGAAAATGTAGGGAACAGTATTCTCAGCCTGCAGAGAGCAAACCTTGATTAAGAGTTGTGCCCTGTATGGTGCATGCCCCAGGCTACAGCTGACATAATATGGCTATACAACTGATGCACAGACATCTCTCTCTGTAGATTTGCTGATTCTCAGATGTGGACTAAATTAGTGTCACTGGACCATGAGTTAGCCCAAATGCACCTAGTATTACTATAGTTCATATGGTGCATGATGAGCACTCCAGACCCAAGACTATTGTCCTTGGACCCATATTGTCACTGTGTGTCATTGCCTTAGGGCAGGCCTTTTACACCCAACTATATGTGATTTTACTGTCCTATGAATGATGCTAGCAATGTACAGGAACATTGGTAATGTGAAACATGCACACTGCAACTAGTTGGTTACATCTGTAGTACAGTTCAGAAGTGTAAGAATGAACAATCATGCAGAATGCACAATGGTATGTTGATGTTGTCTCATATACACTGCCATATATGACATACGGTGTGTTTCATGATGACAGGACTTCCCACACAAACACATGCAAACATTGTATGATGTCCAAATGAGTAAATCACATGTCCACTGATCATTAGAGATGGAGCTCTCAGTGACACACATGCCAGCCCTTTCATTGTGACCCAGATCTTGGAAGGTAGTTAATGCAATGGTAGCAGTAATGTCTTGGACTATTTGAAAAAAAGTTATTATTCCAGACTGTTCCTGTCCAGTGATGCAGTAGTACTGTACCCTTCATGATGACACAATGGTGTGCAGTGTTACATGTTAACTAAATTCAGAGAACATGTTGTGTGGCCCTTGGCAGTATGATATCCGTGGGCTGACCTAGTTAGTATAGGCATAAACAGGATTGAGGGTAGCCCTCAGATGACTTGAACAGTGTGTAGTATGCCTTATACATGCAGTGTGTGCAATATTGAGCAATGGTTATGCTAGCTGTCTAAAACCTCTGTGTTACCCTACCAGATAACCTATATCTTGCATGTCTACTTAGTCTCGTCATCTATTGCATCCATACAGGTCAACAACCATCAGAAGGTGTCCATGTGCAAACCCACCGCCCAGAAGGTGCAGACCCTGAAGGTTGCTTGTCAGCGCAGTCTTCACAGAGGCAAAAGGTGGGAGGACTTGAGAAATTGGACCCCGAAGATCATGGAGGTCAAGCTGGGGCTGTCCTCCCAAGGCACTTGGGGCATGAACTGTACCCTGACACTCCTAATGGACAGTATACTGGTGGTGGCATACCCAGACCTCAATGGGCAGTTGAAAGCACAACAGCAGCTAAGAAGAGGTGAGCATTGTCATGAGTGAAACATTAGCTATCCTTTGTAACAGCCAGCTATATCCCAATAAAGTTTGAAAGTGATTCAAGTCCCACGCAATAGGAGAGTTGTTACATGTGTAAGCCTGGTAGAGGGTGCATGGTGTTATTGTCCATGTGACCAGGAAATAAGAAGGGTCCAGTCAAAAGTGAGTTTCCAGAGTTGAACAGCCACATGGCTGACTAATTTCTCAGATAGCCTCCATTATCTTTTGATGTCATGTATGACAGTGGTCCTAAACAGCCAACATGCCATTTCTGTTTCTGGAGTGATGCTCCCTCACTACTGTGTCTCATTTGATGGTGGACCACTTACTTGTGACATGGCATACAATGCATTCTGTATGCAGACACTGAACACTACTTTCTCTTGGTAAGTGGAGAAAGTATCATGAGGTGGCTAACACCACTGGTGCCATCTGTTTTGATGCTGGCATGTGTACCTTTATGCATAGTACTGCCACATGTATAACTGCTCCATACATGTTCTGAGAGTCTACAAGGTTTCCTTTTAGATTCCATCATATTTGTATGCGTTGGCCAATATGTACATTACAATTTCATTTTGTGATGGGTATACAGAGTAGGTGTAACCACATACAGGGGTGTGAATCACACATACCAAATGACACTGATGGATGTCATTAGCCAGGTACAATTGTTGAGGCAATGACAGTCATGGTAGGAAGCCTTCCAGTAACTTCTGTCAATGCGAGTTTGCATGCCATTGAGAAGGGTGTATTCAGTTAGGTGTGATGCACATGTGCCTTTGTGGAGGATCATTCACTGACTGGTGAAATGCAGCAGGGAGTGACATGCTGACTTGTTGTGGTCATATGTGTGTGTCAGCACTCAGTACTACATTGGTATTTGTGTTTGCAAGACAAGGAAGGTACACTGAAATCCCATCCCTTCTGGACACGATTAAGACCTCTTTATGGACTATATTTCTCCAAAGCCTCATGTACTTTCAATGATCTAATGCCATGGAGATATGCAGTATGCAAAAGGTTTGCTCACATGAACCAATCTTGACTGGGGAGGTTCCTAGGCAGATTCATATACAATGGTTCTTTGTGCTGATATCTCACACCAGTTGGAGCCATATTGTCTCCATTCTACTTTTCTGTGACACCTAGCTAAGCTTCTCATGTGCAGCTTTCAACTGTGTCAT
The DNA here is from genome assembly GCF_964261635.1 of Lissotriton helveticus. Lineage (NCBI taxonomy): Eukaryota > Metazoa > Chordata > Amphibia > Caudata > Salamandridae > Lissotriton > Lissotriton helveticus. The sequence continues at coordinate 464,228,610 of NC_136067.1, read as the reverse complement.
CTGGCAGCAGACAGATGTGAAAGTGTCACTTGGTAAGTGTGAACTTTGCGGAATGGGCACTACCATGTCACCTTCTTGTTGGTAGTCATATATCATGACAGCTTAGCTGTAGCAGGTGCCCAGACGTTCTACATTTTATGGGTTAGGGACACCTGACCATTTGCTAATTGCAGTGCCCTGTGTGGCTAGGTAGTATGCATTTCATGTGGACATCCCATTTGATGACATCAGGTTGCTATGCATTACAAGGGCATTGGTTGACAGGGTGATGGCATATATTGCGACACCCAGGAGGGTGGATTTGGGACCAGATCACACATGCAGATGGAGCAGACTGTGGTTATGACACCATTATGTGTGACTGCACAGTTCATATTGTATGTGTTTTGAACTGTGCAACTGTGTAATGTGTTGTGTTAAGATTTGTTTGCCCAGTGTGTACACGCAATTGCAATGAACCTATTTCTACTATTATTTCAACATCAACTCATGGAGGAGAAAGGACCGAGAGCATTGGGAAAGAAGCTGGCCACAGTGGTGCCCATTGCCTCAATGACACAGAGTCAACCAGCGGCCCAGAGGGTAATGGGAGTCTCATGGAGGAAACAGATGATACATCATCATCGTCATCATCAGAGTCGAGCTCCAGTGGCCAGTTCATGGTGGTGGCAGACCCCCCTTGATCTGTGTCTATAACATCCATGTCCTTCACCCACCATTCCATCTTCACTCTCCCTGCTGCTCCCTAGCAAGTTCCCCTAAGAAGGGAGGAATATTCTTCACAACAGACACCTCACCCCCTGCCCTTGTCTCCCCTACTGCCTTGAGTGAGGAGGCAATGGACATCCTAAGACCAATCTCTGTGGGTCAGACTGCAGTACTGAATACCATCCAGGTGGAAAGTCCTCAGCTTACGCAGATGGTGTTATACCTAGAAGGCATTCATGCTGACATGTGTGGCCTAAATTGATATTTAAAGGCTCTGGCTTCCACATTCATGGCAGCCTTCTCCCAATTCCAGTTCTCTACCCCACCTTCTGCCTCTTCCCCATCTTCAATGCCTATTCCCCTACCTGCCCAAAAACATGCACACATCAGCATGCATCCACCTTAGCATTAAGGCTGGGCAGCAAACTCTGCTCCATGGGCAAGTTCACAGAGTTTTTTGCCACTCTGTGCTCCTCTTAGGTCATGGAGTTTGGCAAAAACTCCACCTATGCAACGTGGCAGAGTTAACCGGCCTATCCTGACTTGCAAATGCTGGAGGATCTCATGTGTGCTGTCTCCTTCAATGCCAGTGCCACTCAAATGCACAATGTTGGCAGTGCTCCACTTGTGTTCTTACCTCTCAGAGGAAGGCAGTTAGGGGAGACAGATGCAGGGGACAGTGAAAGAGTGGCTGGTGTGCATTTAGTGGGAAGCTGCACCTTCTGCTAGCCAGTGTGTATGCGGGAGCCTTCAGGGAGAAGAAGGATGCGTTGCAGCTCTCCGCACCAATGGGCACCTCCATTGTAAATAGTGGATACACCCCTTCTCAAAGGACCGTGGGCAGTAGTACATGCAGAAAACCTTTCTACTGGAACTGAGCCATTGTAACACCAGCACAAGGAGCCCTTTGAGGGAGCCAGAAACCTGACCAATAACCAGGAAAGGACTGAGGAGCCTGGACAGCCCCACATCCTCCCACTGCAACAGACCGTTACTCACCCCCGGCCCTTTTCTGCCGGCATCATGCTATTGCCATTGCCAACCCTGTGGATGGAACTGGCTCTCTGCTTGACCAGACAGATTGTGAGTGCTCCTGCTCTCCTTTATGCTTTTGTCTAAGCATGGGCGCAAAATCCGTTCTGCTCGCGTATTTTGCGTATTTTCGGCAAATTCGCAATCCGCGAATTCCCGCGAATTTGCCGAAAATCCGCAAATCCGCGAGCGGAACGGATCCGGGGGGCAAAAGTTCAAGCTTGTAACTATTTTAGAATGGAGCCGGCAAGCTGCCAGCGCCATTCTAAAATAGTTACTAAGTTAGCTTCAACAGGAAGCACTAATAGAAGCAGGTGCTCGAGGTTAACTGAATTCGAGCACCTGCTTTAATTTATCTATTAGTGCTTCCTGATGAAGCTAACTTAGTAACTATTTTAGAATGGCGCTGGCAGCTTGCCGGCGCCATTGTAAAATAAAACAGGAGAGGGGCCGAGGGAAGAAGGGCACAACTACGAGTGTGGCAGAGGGCAGAAGGGCACAACAACGAGTGGGGCAGAGGGCAGAAGGGCACAACAACGAGTGGGGCAGAGGGCAGAATGGCACAACAACGAGTAGGGCAGAGGGCAGAAGGGCACAACAACGACTGGGGCAGAGGGCAGAATGGCACAACAACGAGTGGGGCAGAGGGCAGAAGGGCACAACAACGAGTGGGGCAGAGGGCAGAATGGCACAACAACGAGTGGGGCAGAGGGCAGAAGGGCACAACAACGAGTGGGGCAGAGAGCAGAATGGCACAAAAACCAGTGGGGCAGAGAGCAGAAGGGCACAAAAACGAGTGGGGCAGAGGGCAGAATGGCACAAAAACGAGTGGGGCAGAGGGCAGAAGGGTACAACAACAAGCGGTCTTGCACAAAAAAAAACCCGCAAACACGCAAAGCGCCCCGCGAACACGCAAATCGCCCTGCGAACACGCAAAGCGCCCAGCGAACACGCAAGAATAAAAAAATCCGCAAATTCGCACAAATTTGCGAATTTTGCGGACTGCGAATTCGCAAATCCGCAAATTTGCGGAACGCGAATTCGCAAAATTCACCCATATGCTCATACAGGAGAGGAGGGAGGCAGGGCTGACAGCTGCTTATGAAAACTAAGGCAAGATGGGTTCCCGATCCATCAGTGGCAATAAACACTGCATGAGACAACAACATTACACACAGTGTGTGGATCAGGCTGCATTTCCTACATCAGATTATGTAAAGCCTGAATGCATATACCTTGCAACTTGGGGCAGCTGAGCAATACTCTGCCTGCGTAAGAAACTCTCAGAATTCCACAGAGCTTTTTGTCAACTCAGGGTAATTCCATGAAGTTAAACTCGACAATCTCTGCCCAGGTTTACTCAACTTCCACATGATAACAGATACACAAGAATAAAATAGGTGCACACCCACTCACCAGGCACTCGATACTCTCACCACCTATCCAGTGACATCCACCCAGACACCACGCCCACTGCACCACATGTATCCACTCCACACATAGATCCAGACACCACATCAGCAAACACAGCCACTACACGCATACAACCAGACACCAAACCTGCAGACACATCTACTACATACAAACAGCCAAACACCACACCAGCAGATACAGCCACTGTACACATGCAGCCAGACACCACAGAAGCAAACACAGCCATTACACACATAGAGACAGACACCACACCACTAGACATAACCACTATAGACATGCAGACATGCACCACACCAGTAGACACAGCCACTACATACATACAGCCAGAAACCGCACCACCAGACAAGGCTACTGCACACAAAAAGAAAGACACAACACCAGCAGACACAGCCATTTCGCAGATAGAGCCAGACACCACACCACCAGACACAGCCACTAGACAGATACAGCCAGACACCACACCACCAGACACAGCCACTACTGACATCACACATCCAGACACCACACCCACACCATCAGCCACAGACACATCACACATTGGCAAGGGACAGAAACAATCATCAACCAAACACACACACAGATATGCACAAACAGCATACACATTACCTCCAATACCCAAAGCTTCTTGTGTGCTTGTGCTTGCCGAAAAGCGGAGCTGTGGACAGTGTTTTCTACTGCTGGGAAGAGCGTTGTGCAGAACGCTACAGTTCGCCAGACCCGCTACGCGGGTCCCGCTTCACCTACTTACTCCGTGGGGGCTTGTGAGGAGTCCAGGGCTGCGAGCGTGAAGGCAGGGACTCGAACTTCCAGGAGTCCCTGCGAGGCCGATAATCACCACCTGGCCTGCTCTCCCTGGTGACACGCCCACAAATCACCGACTGGATATAACGCTCATCGTCCCTTGGCTCCAGTGGGTCGCTTCTTGTGTGCTTGTGCTTGCCGAAAAGCGGAGCTGTGGGCAGTGTTTTCTACTGCTGGGAAGAGCGTTGTGCAGAACGCTACAGTTCGCCGGACCCGCTACGCGGATCCCGCTTCACCTACTTACTCCGTGGGGGCTTGTGAGGAGTCCAGGGCTGCGAGCATGAAGGCAGGGACTCGAACTTCCAGGAGTCCCTGCGAGGCCGATAATCACCACCTGGCCCGCTCTCCCTGTTGACACGCCCACAAATCACCGACTGGATATAACCCTCATCGTCCCTTGGCTCCAGTGGGTCACTTCTTGTGTGCTTGTGCTTGCCGAAAAGCGGAGCTGTGGACAGTGTTCTCTACTGCTGGGAAGAGCGTTGTGCAGAACACTACAGTTCGCCGGACCCGCTATGCGGGTCCCGCTTCCCCTACTTACTCCGTGGGGGCTTGTGAGGAGTCCAGGGCTGCGAGCGTGAAGGCAGGGACTCGAACTTCCAGGAGTCCCTGCGAGGCCGATAATCACCACCTGGCCCGCTCTCCCTGTTGACACGCCCAAAAATCACCGACTGGATATAACCCTCATCGTCCCTTGGCTCCAGTGGGTCGCTTCTTGTGTGCTTGTGCTTGCCAAAAAGCGGTGCTGTGGACAGTGTTTTCTACTGCTGGGAAGAGCGTTGTGCAGAACGCTACAGTTTGCCGGACCCGCTACGCGGGTCCCGCTTCACCTACTTACTCCGTGGGGGCTAGTGAGGATTCCAGTGCTGCGAGCGTGAAGGCAATGACTCGAACTTCCAGGAGTCCCTGCGAGGCCGATAATCGCCACCTGGCCCGCTCTCCCTGTTGACACGCCCTCATTCCACACGTACATAAACAGCCTATTTCCCGCGTACTCGGGTCGCGCGCGGGTCGAAGTGCGGAGCAAAGCCCGGGCAAAGGGCGGGCCGTTTGAGGCCGTTCGAGGACCTGAGAGACTGGACTGGGCTACCCCCCCAACCCTCATTTTTTACCACTTCTTACAAAATGTATGTACTGCACTTTGATTGATATTGCTCCAGCTATCCTTGTGGTATTCCGTTGCTGCCTCATTTAGTTTCTTGTTATTCTTTATATTTAGACCAGAACTTCTTCCCACTCCTTGTTTATTAGGAAATATGGTGCTAACTAGAGGAAATAAAACAAAGGCCCCTGGTAGCGTGGGTAAACTGTTAGGACCCATGGATGATTTCATCACCAAGGCTAACACATTTATCGACCAAAGCATTTCTTTGATGGAGGAAAGGGTCTCCTTAGACTTGGCGTTTGCCAAAAGATCTTCCATGGGTAATTTGGCAGAAGCTAGAACCCCCGTCCCTGGTAATAATGTAGGCCAGAGGGCTCTTTGTGAGGGTAGGCGTAGTCTGCCTAACAACGTGGACTTGTCGGCCTCCCAGCTTTCTGACTCACAGATAAGCTCAGATCTAGAAAGAACACCTGAGCTATTACCCCAAACTCTTTCACAAATGACATCAGACGAAAGAACGCAAGCAAGGGGGAGGAGGGAGGGTGCAATAAGGAAAAGAAAGAACGACCCGAAAAATCCTATCCCCAACGAGATCGATAATACCCCAAGTATTCCACAGAATCCAGCCCCTAGAGTAGAACAGCTAGTAGTCCCTGCGATGGTCCATCATCCAGATCACGATATTCCTACCCCCATCATTTTGGAATCACCTATTCTCTTATCTGGCAGTAGGGAATCAATAGATAGCAATAATTCCCAGCTGCTAAATAAGATTGCTGAGCTTCTTAAAATCTTTCTTCAACCAGTAGAATCAAAGCTAGCGCAGCTGGAGTCTCAGCTATCTAAGCTTGTTAATCTGCAACAGTATAATCAACCGCGAGGGGCCCAAAAAACAGGGGGGAAGAATCACAATAAACAACCCTCCCTTAAGCCTGTAAATACCCTCGTGAAACCTGCAATCACCCAAAAGAACGCACCTTTAACTGTAACATCGATATCAACGAACAGCAAGAGCGTAGTGATCCCATCTACCAACGTAGCCACGACTTTGTCACAGGGAAATGCCCTGTCAACAACTACACCTGTACCAAAGACAGTGGCTTCAAATAAAGCGACATCTAAAACCCCGGTGACTCAAAGTCGAGCCTCTAATTCCCTGGCCCCAGCTTTCAATAGAAATGCCCCTAGAGGACCCGCTGAGGCTAGATTTCCAGCTGATTTGCCACCGGGCGCATCACCTTACGTTGTGATAATGACTGGTGTGCCTGAGCTAGTGGACCACAATGCTGAACCCATGTGGTCCTTGAAAAACAAGGCTCAACACTGGCTAAATTCTAATCGCCCCATTCCTCCAACCTGGCATGGAAGAATTTTGACAGTACGTAGGACTCCATGGGTGGGAAAAGGTAGAAAAACGATCCCAGGAGATTGCATCGTGATAACCTTTGAAGACCCCCGAGTAGTAGAATACATCTGCTCTTGGGACCACACGAATGCAAATAGAGGTATAGGTATTAAACCACTCTCTTTTTTCTACCCTTCAAGACAACCCAATGGTCCCTTTCATAACTACGATTCTTCTTGGGCTGCACCACCCCCTCGCCAGTTTGAATTCTCCAACACAAGACACCTTGGGGGTCCTCATTATCGTGATTATGAAAATTCCTGGCACTTAGTGGGCTCGCGTTATCAGGGAGGAGGGTTGGAAGATTGGGGTCCACACATGCAGAGGACAACTCATAGTGAACCGCCCCGCTGGGACTCTTGGTACAGCATCCCGTTGAGAAACAGATTTAGCGGCCTTGAAATGGTCGACTGACCATTAACGGAAACTAAATCTATTAACACTAATATACCCCAGTCTACTTCTAAAATAAGAACACCTCTGGTAATTAATGAAGCTGCAGTAATAAAACCTGACCCACTCCCTATACCCATCCTCTTTTGGAACGCGGCGGGCCTACGACCAAAGATAGAGGATGGAACTGCTTTGCTTTTATTGGAGCCATGCAAAATAATTTGCCTACAAGAGACATGGTCCACAACAGAGCTTCATCTTTTGGGCTATAAAACATATTTTGTCCCAGCTGTTCGCAGCTCAATAGGTAGACCCAAAGGAGGGCTAATAACGTATATTGCAAATACTATGAATCATCTAAAAGTGTCCAATGCGCACTCCGACCCGAATTTCCAAATTCTCTCTCTCTCCTTTACGAACAAGGAGTCTATCCTCTTGGTTAATTCTTATAACAACCTAGAGGATGATCAATTTCTGATCCTTTTACGTAATATTCAGGAGAGATTAACTCAACTCTATCGGTTAAGGGATGGACAAGAGGCAATTCATCTTTTATGGGGAGGGGATTTCAACCTCCATCCATGCCCACAGGCTAAAATAAACTGCTGCGGGATAGTGGATGAATTCGATGCTCCATTAGTCCACTTTGCTCACTCTGAGGTAGGGAACGCTATGAACAACCTGCTCTCTGACTTGGATCTTGTAATAGCTAATAGTCCTAGCTCAGACCAAAATTCCCTCCATCCGACTTATGTGGGAAGGGGACACCAAACCACAGTCGATTACATCTTTCTGTCATCTGGATTGCAACATATAGCTAGAGCTTTTCAGGTCATTCCCAACTTACTAAGTGACCATTTCGCTCTGAGGATGGATCTCCATCTAACTGACTATAAGCCCCAAAATACAGCAATAGCAACAACACTTGCCCAGAATAAACTAGACTTAGGCAAACAAAATGGCTATACATTAAAATGGGGAAACATTAATCTAAACGAAATCACAAAAAAACTGGTTGACGTGGCTTATCCTAATATAATCAAATGTCTGGATCTAGCGGTAAATCACGAAGAAGTCCTAAACCACTTCAGACAAATACTAGAGAAGATCAAGGGACTTCTCACTGCAAAATCGACGCGCAAAAACCCTACAAAAAAAGGATGGTTTAACCATAGTTGCACTGTAGCCCTTACCAAACTAAAATTGGCCTTCCATAATAAACCTAGAGATGTTGGGCAGATCCAACTCCTTAGGTGTCAATATGGGAGGGAACGTAAATTAAGATTTCAAGAACTGAAACAGAAGCTCTGGGATGACCTGCATATGAGCGCTGTCACTAAAAACAGTGAGGCCTTTTGGCGAATCGTGAGATCTCCCTATCTCACTGATAATAATAGCCCTAAGATTGAAGTGGCTATAGATAAAGAAACATGGGTGGCCCATTTCTCCAATATTTTTAAAAACAATTCAATTGTAGCCGGCCCAGTTAATATACTTCCAACAATAGAATATCCAATCCCGTTGCAGTTTGACATTCCCGACTTATTGCTGGCTCTAGAAACAAGTAAGAATGGGAAACCTCCAGGCCCAGATGGGGTCCCAGTGGACCTCTTTAAACACAATTTGGATCTCTGGGCCCCTATGCTTACTAGAGTATGTACAGCAGCTGTAAACGTGGGACTGCTAAACTCCAAGTCTATCATGGTCCCCATTTTTAAAAAAGGGGACCGCCAGGATGTGAAATGCTACCGCCCCATCTCATTGCTGGACTCTCTGGGCAAGGTTGTTGGGAGAGTAATACTTGAACGACTTCAGCAATGGGCAGAGGAGGGAGGCATCATTTCTGACCTCCAGTTCGGTTTTCGACAGGGGTTTGGAACGGTAGAGCAGGCCCTTAATCTCAGTCTGATTCTGGGTAAATATACTCAGGCAAAGAAGGACACGGTTTATAAGGTCTATGTAGACCTGTCCGCAGCTTTTGACTGCATTTCGCACTCAAAACTATGGACGGTCTTAAGGCAAATGGGAGTGGATTCCCCCCTTTTAGACTTTTTGAGGGAACTCCACTCTAGAGCTTCGGCTAGAGTGCGCTTTGGCCTGAATGGTGAGCTGACGGCATCTTTTGGAGTAGAGCGTGGTGTCAGGCAGGGGTGTGTCCTGGCCCCCTTCCTTTTCTCATTGTACACCAACCGTCTGGAGCCGGAGATGCTGAGGGGGGCTCAGGACCTCGCACGAGTAAAACAGCGCCTGATTCCAGCTCTGCTCTATGCAGATGATGCCGTCATTCTCGCGCGCAACCCGCGAGAGCTACAGAATTCTCTGAATAGATACACGGCCTTTATGAGCGGTCTGGATTTACAAGTGAACGTCAAAAAAACGTTTGTCATGATAACAGGTGCTGGGAAAAAGCGAGTAAAAGACATCTATCTCAATAATCAAAACCTTGAGGTATCCGCCCAGTACCCTTCTCTTGGAATCATGATAGACGAAAGACTGTCATGGAGGCCAGCAGTAGAGACAAGATGTCATCTGTTCAGAAGATCCATAGCGGCTCTGATGAGCTTTTCTCAGAGACTGGGGAGGAGGGCACCAGCTGAGTTATTGAAAATCTACAGTGCCAAGTGCCAGGCTATTGCCTTGTACGGAGCGGGCGTCTGGGGACACGCAGATACCAGCGCCCTCCAGGTAGCAAAAAATACTTTCCTAAGATTTCTTTTAGCCACCCCGAGAGGCACCTCAATTTATGCTTCTCATATGGAACTAGGAATTCCCTACCTGGAGGATTTGCTCAAGATCCAACCACTGATGCTGTGGCGGCGCGTTTGGACCTCGGTCAAAAACGTGCTGACACAGTCGATCGTAGCTGACACGATGGCTCTTGATCAATCCTCAAAAGTAAAGTGGCCCCGCTACATTAGAATTTTTTTTAAAGACCTCGGTCTCGAGAAATATTACTTCCAACCCGAGACCATTGTTGACCTTCCTAAGAGAGCCCTAAAGCAACTAGCTCTCCGTCATCTAGAGACACTGAGACTGACCTCTGAGTCGTTAAAACCCTCGGTTCTCCACGCGAACCTGGTCCAGACAACATATTGTATCCAGCCGTACTTAACACTTCAGATTACTACATATGAGAGAATGTTAATGACAAGGTTCAGATTGGATATCTTTTTTAGACTGGTTGCATTCCCCGCGAGTAACAATTGGGACTCAAATTTTCCTCTATGTCCCTGTGATGGGGAATCTAATCAGTCTAACATACATGTTAATATGTTTTGTAAATTCCATCACCCTCATAGGAAAATCTGGCTACTACCACTACTGAGGCGTTGGGGACTTAGACAATGTCGTCCTGCAATGCTTCGTCTCCAAATGCTGGAATCTGAATTTGTTTGTTACATTGTTCTTAACTCTTTGAAATGCATCACGAAGCACAGGAAAAACTTGTAAAAAGCACCTCGGATTTAGTCTTAGTTTAATCAACTGAAATGATTTGATATTCTTTTTTAAAATCTACAGTATTGTCCATGTATGAATTTCTTTGGAACTTACCTTTGTAATTTGCATTTTTGTGTAAATATTTAAATTGTATTTTTAAGTGTTCCTTTTATGGTTTTCCTTTGTGAAAAGCCGAATAAAGAAATGTATATATATATTCAATACCCAAAGCATTGGCTTACCTCCTCCCCAGTCTCCCAAAGAACTTACCATGTTTTCCCTCAGCCTCTTCCCTGCCACAGCTGCCCCCCAAGCCAAAAGGTCTTCTTTCCCACCCCTACCTTTCCCTTCCACTTCCAAGTTCACCCCAAAAACACCAGAACCTCCTCCGAAGCCTTCCCCTACCACGCATTGCCATAAAAAAGGAAATACACCCATCAAGCAACCCACCCACCCCCTCCCAAAACGTAAAGGACCTCCTTCCTACCCTACTGCAGATCTTCTAAGGCAAAACAAAAAATGACAAACCCTGTTCACCCTCCCTAAGCCCTTCACTACCCTTCAGGCTTACTGAATGCCCTGTATGTTCAAACCCAGCCCTACCCATCATGAGCCCAGCCCTCCCACAGACCAACCCATCCCTCATAATCCAAAGCCCAGGATTCCCAAGGACCAACCCAGCCCTCCCAATCCCAACCCCACTGCAACAAAATAACATAATTCAGGTCCTTAAATATCCCACTAGATGCCCCTTCCTGGGTAGGTTTCCCTGGCACTCTTCATGGTAATGGCACGTTAGGTGGCACAGTAGTGTGCTGGACCAAATACTGGATTTTGGACTGAGCATTTTAAGACTCTGACGAGAGTTTACCATAAGTCAATCTGGGCGGGGAAAAAAGCCTATTTAGAATCCAGAATAAATGAGGCGGAGCATTCCAGTAAAGAACTTTTTAGGGTGGTAAAAGACTTTACTTCTCCCTCTGCGTACACCCCCATCCACACGCACTCTGAATCCTGGTTGAGGGATCTGGCTGTATACTTTGTACAGAAAATTATTACTATTCAAGACTCCCTCTCTTCCTCTTTCCAGCAGCAACCGGTGAGTCTGGGATGTCCCATGTCCGATCACGGTCCTCTGTTGTGTGAGTTTCCTCCATTGGACAATGCAAGTTCTCTTGCCATTCTGTCCAACCTTAAATCTGGATCTCCACAGGATCCGTGCCCGGTCAAGTGTTTAGCGAATTTGGCACCTGTGCTAAATGACTTGGTCAACCCCATTTTAAACATGTCACTCCTATCTGGGGTAGTTCCTAAGGCTTGGAAGAGCGCCATGATCCTGCCACTCCTGAAAAAACCAGCACTCGACCCTCTGGTCCATGCCAACTACAGACCTATCTCCTTACTCCCGGCTCTAGCGAAAGTGACTGAGAGGTTTGTTCACAGATCGATATCTAACTTCATCGAGGAAAACGATCTGTTACATAACACCCAATCCGGTTTCCGTGCGAATTTCAGCACGGAAACTGCGCCCCTCGAAGTCACAGACGCTATCCGGGAGGAGCTGGATGCTGGAAGAAAGGCGGTATTGGTCATGCTTGATCTGTCGGCGGCATTCGACACCGTTCCCCATGCGCTTCTCCTTGCTAGACTCTGGGATTTTGGCTTGCAGGGAACGGTGTGGAGGTGGCTTCAATCCTTCTTAGCCGACCGCCGACAGACAATCTGGGCTCCTCCGTACTCCGCTGAGATGCCGCTGCTAGAAGTGGGGGTTCCTCAAGGGTCCATCTTGAGCCCCCTCCTTTTCAACATCTTTATGGCTCCTCTGGCAGCGGTCGCGGAGTCTTTTGGTGCCCGGATTGTCACCTACGCTGACGATACCCAGCTCCTGTTTGTGAGCAACAGGAACGGTCTGTTTAACGACGAGCAGATCAGAGGTTGTCTGAGTGCGGTTTTCGAGTGGTTAGGACACCATGGACTGAAATGCAACTCCGACAAGTCGGAGCTGCTCTTTTTCGGGTGCACCTCCGAGCCGGACTGGAAACCCTGGTGGCCGCAGGAGATGTCTCCCCCAGTTAGCTCATCCCAGAAGGCCAAAAATTTGGGAGTGATCATTGACAATGATCTCTCTTTTGGACCACATATTTCCTCTCTCACTGGGAAATGTTTTGGCATCCTACGGATGCTACGTAAATTTCTACCTTTAGTATCCATTGAGCACAGGAAAATTATTGTCCAGGCACTGGTGGGATCCAGACTGGATTACGCCAATGTCTTATTTCTGGGGCTTCCTAAATACCTGGTCAGGCGTCTTCAAGTCGCTCAGAATTCTGCAGCCCGAGCGGTCTTTGGTCTCCCAAGAAGAGCTAGAGCCACTGCTCTTCTTTCGACCTTACATTGGCTCCCGGTTGATAAAAGGATTCTTTTTAAAACTTTGACAACGACCTACAAGGCCTTACATGGCATCGGTCCAAAATATATTTCCAATCGTGTGTCTTGGTACCAGCCTTCCAGATCTCTTAGATCTGCTGCGCTATCCAAAGTGAGGGTTCCCATTATTAAGCGCGCCAGAGCAGGAGGTCGGTCCTTTCGTTATCTAGCTCCTCGTGCCTGGAATGACCTTCCGATTTCTCTAAGACAGGCTTCTAGCCTGATGTCCTTCCGAAAGGCCCTTAAAACATGGCTTTTCCCTTAGACCGCTGCTGTTCTTTTTTTTTCTTTCATGCGTGTGTTACAATTCCCTTCAGTGTTATGTTTCTCCCTCTTTTAGTGGGTACCTTCGAAAAAGCGCCGGGATGCTCCAACTGGAGTGGCCGTGCGCTATAGAAGCTCAAAAATAACATAACATAACATAACATTTGCCTTTGTTTTTTATCCCAATTTGTACTCCATAATAAACAACTTGATTTGTTTAGAACCTCTGTCAGACCATTGCTATTGATGCTACTTGATGTTATTGGCTAAGTTGGGATGTGCGAATAAAGTTGTGTTTGTTTGACCATGATAGTAGATTCATTTGCAGTGGTAAGTATGGTCCTCCGAATCTTGACCCATTTATTGTTGATTTTTTGATCTCTGGGCACTTTACCACTGCTACTCAGTGCTAAAGTACATATGCTCTCTGTGTAAATTGTTATTATGGATTGGTGTTTCCATGATTGGCTTAATTGATGTACCTCTAATTACCCACTACAGTGTACTGTGTGTGCCCAGGGCCTGTAAGTCAAATGCTGGTAGTGGACCTGCAGCACATATTGTGCCACTCACATGAGCAGCCTGTAAATGTAACTCAGACCTGCCACTGCACTGTCGGTGCATAGTTTAGTACTACCAGAGTTACCAACTCGGAGGAACTATATTTTTCAGCTATTCTTGCATTTTGTAAGCTATCTTGCAAAGTAACTATCTTTACAGTATCGAATGTTGGATTTTTGTTGCATTTGATCTTGTTGGTTTAAAAGCATGTAAACTGTACATCTGTGATTGACATATTGTCCCACACAAACAATGTATTCCTACTTTTGTCTTTGCACAACATTAAGTTATCTGAAACAACAAGTTACATTGCAACTACAAGAAGCCAGGACTATTGGATTTGCAAATGGTTGTTAGTTACATTAGTTATTGGAGCAACAACTGTGACTTCATTGTATAATATTATGATAATGCTTCAGTTCTGACCTAACAACACTGGGAATGGAATATTATGAGTCTCTTTGCTGTTACACCTGTAGAAGTTGAAGGTAATACCACTGAAGAGTTTGAATTATTTTGCACCCTGAGGGTGAGGGCAAATATGGAGAGTCCAATGGGACCTGTCTCTGCCATCGCTTTTTTTGACCTGCTGGTGCTAACCACCAGCAGACACCGGACCACCTAAAGTCCTGCTATAAAACTCCCACTGCTCACTCTTTCCAGTGTCCCTGCTAGTCCCCTCATGTCCTGCTTCTCATGAAATATGTATTGGCAAGATGTCCCAGTGTGATGACATGAAAACATGTTGCTCACACACCCACTCATATGGGGCATGCTATGCCCCAACTTCTCCAAGGCGGTGCATCAACTTTCTTCAGACTCCATATTGATGGGTAGGTGTGACACTTACCAGTGGTCGTGTCTACGACAATTTTGATTTTGGGCATCATCGAGCAAGTACAACAGCTGCAGAAGGTGAGCAGTAGGCTCCATGATGGCACAGGACATCAGAAATCGTGTACAGGGGAGTACTGGCCTTATATCCCTCCCTTTCAACCAGCTCAGATGATATGGATGGACTGTCACAGCAAGCTCGTGGAAAAGGCCATCGTAATTGGGTTCATAAGGCACCCCACTCTCTGACTGGCTCCATTGGTCCCTTTCTGACACCACTGGGTTCCAGTTTTTCTGGCTGAGTAAGAGGGACTGTGGCAGTTAGAATTCTATGTATAGGAACGCATCATAATAGGGTGGTCAAAGCAACCGCTTCTGACGAGAGCGGAGCAGTCCATCTGCCACCTACAGGACCGCAAAAGGCAGCCTGACCAGCATCGCAATTTGTCCCTGAGTGGATAATACAAAATCTTACCACGCATTATGCAGCAACAATTTTGGTAGCAGAGCAATGGTTCTGCCTAGTAAAGTGAGATTTTAGGATGCCAAAATAGTCCTTAGCCCAAGTCCAATAAGTCCACAGTTTTTGGTTTGGCAAAAAGAAGGATTGATGGGTGCTGATGAAGTATCGCTGTGGATAGAATCAACGTGTAGCAGCAATGTTGTGTGAGTATCAATAGCGAAGCATGTTGCTATATCTGTTGCTTAAGACTGTGTTTTTTTAAATTGCTGTGTGTTGTTGAGTGGAGTGAAATGGTTAAAGTCCACGTCTGAGTGTAACGCTTTTTTGCAAAGTTGAAGTTGTAATTGGGTCCGTTGTGGCATAAGATTTCAATATATTTATTTACGGGGTTGTATGACGTTACAACGCATACTTTTACAATGCATACCTTTACAACGCATTTTTTACAACGCAACATCCATTACAGCGCATTCCATTACAACGCATGCCATTACAACAAATTTTTAAAAACTATCTTTACAACGCATTCCATTACAACGCATACTACCTTTACAACGCATACTATTACAACGCATGCCATTACATTGCATGTATGGTAAGTATTGGATAGTGTAGGGGTAAAAATTACTATTCTAACTCCAGGGGGTGCATCAGTAGGGTAAGTGTTGGATAGTGTAGGGGTAACATTTACTATTCTGACTCCAGGGGGTGCAACAGTAGGGTAAGTGTTGGATAGTGTAGGGGTAAAATTTACTATTCTAACTCCAGGGGGTGCAACAGTAGGGTAAGTGTAGGATAGTGTAAGGGTACTATGCATTGTAATGGTATACGTTGTAATGGTATGCGTTGTAATGACATGAGTTGTAATTGTATGCGTTGTAGTGTCATGCGTGGTAATGGTTGCATTGTAATGGCATGCGTTGTAAGGGATGTTGCGTTGTAATGGTAGTGCATTGTAAAAGTTGTGTTGTAAAGGTTGTTTCCCATCGAAAACACCTTGGTGAGGGTTCTTTTGTGTGTGTTAGTGGTTACCGATTGGTATGGTTGATCCCAGGTACACAGGCACTAACTCTAAATTAGGGGTGAAATCCCAATGATCAAGGTTTTATCCTTAGTAAATGAGTAACAAAAATGTAGTTTCCTTTTGAGAGAAATTATCTTTTACTGGAGCAGACAGTTTTTTTTGTTACTTGCTTTGTATTGTAATTCCTGGCTTCGAGAAAAACGTTCAAAGAGAAATTGTGAAGGAGGGTAAGCTGCTGCGAGGAGTGAGTTTGATGCCTCAGTGTGCCATGCTGGGATTAGCCGACTGGTGTAAAGTTGCACTGCGATTGGTTGACTACCTCATAAGAGTTGTGCTGTCATTTGTTGAGGTTGCCAAACTGGTGAATTGTGGGAACATAACATTTCCTGGATTTAAGGAAATCATTTTGAATACAAAATTGAATAAAATGAAAATGTTCCAGTCATTGCAGAAATTTGTAAAGAAAGATGAGAAAATATTTGCCAAAATGAAGGTAGAGCTACCATCTGAAGGTACCTCAGGAAACACTGTCACGATGAACAAAGGATTACATTCATATCTGTTGCGAAGTTTTGGCAAACACTTCACAAGAAGAATGGGGGTTGTGCAATATATAATTTGAGGATTTTTGAAAATATAAGGAAAAGAATGTGTGAAATGAGAGATGTTGTTAGACGCACTGTTCTTGAGGGTATAAATACCTGGGAGTGTATTTCTCAAGAGAAAGAGAGAAATATCAAGGGAGGTATAGGTGAACAATGGATCATTACAAATAAACTAGATGGGATGCTCAACAGGAAATGTGGAGAGCAGACATATTACATGGAACACAATTGTATCTGGTGTTAGAGGTTGAGGAACAAGCAAGGGGTAAGAGAATGGAAAAAAAGAAGCATTTAAAGATGGATAAAACTGGTGCACGGAAAGAGAAAGACGAGATGGACATAATTGACAAACTTCTGATTGATTTATTACTAAATCACCCACCACCTTATAATGAGACACTGAGTAGAGACCTGATGTGAATGAATACACCCGAGGGGCTGAATGCTTCCTTGAAGCCTGAAGTACCAAATAAACCATTGCTTATTTCCCCTGTGAGTGGGAGGACAGAAGTTTTAGCTCCTATAAACCTGATTGATTCAAATGCTCCAGATGCATTGCCTGTTATTTTTGGACGTGTTGTACACCTTTATAAGTCTGGGTTACAAGTAAATATGCCTCACAAATTGAATGTACCTACTGGAATAAATACACTAAAGGTTGTTCTTCAGATCTGACAGTAAAATCACTGATTCACACACCCAGTGTTCAGATGTGGACTAATAATGCTGCTGTTGTAAATGTTGTCGCTAATCAGATACAAGCTGATCTGATGCTAAGAATGGTGCAGAGGTTTCCACCTTTTTATTTTTCCAAAATGAGTGGACATCCTGAAGTAATTTTTTACACTTCTGATATGTCTGTGCAATGGGTATTCTATTTCCAGGTAACTCTGTACTAAGGGGCCGATTAGGATGGCGGACGGACTTGCGTCCGTCCGCCATCCCAGAGGTGGAGGGACCGTCCGCATGGACTGCGGAGGTCCCTCCATGCAAATCAGGATGTGACCGCCACCCTGGCGGTCACATCCTGGATATTTAACATTGCGGCGGGTGCTGCTTCAAGCAGCACCCGCCGCAATGTTAAAAGTGCATGTGTAACATTTACATGCACAAAGCGGCAGGCACCGCGCGGTGCCTGCTGCTTTGTGCATGTAAATGCTGGGGGGTACCATAGGTACCCCCCATGTGCACCCCCCACCCGCCTACGCCCTGGGGGCCCGCAACGGGCCCCCAAAAGCAAAAGTACACATGCTTTTCCACGGCGGTCTGATAGACACTGCCAGCCAAAGGAGAGCTTTTCCGCCGCGGTTGTAATCCGACCGCGGCGGAAAAGCAGCGGACAGAATCCAAGACCCACCAGCCATCGTAATGCGGCGGTGGGTCTTTGGTGACTCCGCAGAGGATTTTCCGCCTCCTCCGGGCCGGCGGTGGCTTCCGCCGGCCCGGAGGAGGCGGAAAATCCTCTATCATAATCGGCCCCTTAATGTACAACCTGGAACAAGAACACGCTTTTCTAATGGAACCTTAAATATCAATGGTACATGAGAGCATTCAGGGTTTGATGAATGGCTGAAAGGTTACAGTACTCCACATAATCAGAAATCAGTAATAGTTCCAGCTTCGGTTCCAGTTTCAGTTATGAATCCAGCTCCATCTCAACCATAAGTTTCTATTTCAGCCCACACTTCAGATTTGGTTGCAGGTACAAGTTCAGTTCAAAATTCAGTTCAGAAAAAGAAAAAGCTCATCTATTGTGAGGAGATTAAAAGTTGAGTTAGAAGAGATGATTCAGGGAACCCTCCACCCATCAAGATTAGAAACTCTGTAAATATGTTACACAACAAGCAAACATGACATATGTGAGATTGGTAGAATTGTCTCAGAAGTATGGTGTAGACATTAGAGGCAAAAGACTTTAGAGACATCTTACAGGTTTGACTTTACTGACAAAGACATTGAAAACAGGAGAGCATCAGGAAAGAAATTACTGATAAAAAAGGTAATGGCATTAATCAGAAAATGATATGAGAGAGAAAAAGGGGAAGGAAGATGGTAGAAAAAGAAAAAAACTAGGCAAGTTTAAGTGCAGTGACCACCTGATATTTTTGGTGGCAGTATAGGGGACAAATAAATGCTACCTATCAGAGAAATCCCTGGAGGAGGTTATGTTCATGTACCATGGAATAGACAAGATATTTTGTCATTTCCAAATGATTTCTCTAAATTGAGATAAAAGCCTGTAAAATGGTACAGGCATGTTGAATGATTTGTGAAACTTTCAAAGGTTTTGTGGGTCGATTTTAATACTTTATTTGAAAGTATGGTTCCAGCAGATTTGTGGGCTGAATGTAAGACTACTGTGGATTTGCCAGAGGGAGAACCAGAAAAAGACTCCAGAACAAGTGCACCGTCTCCAGAAGTAATGAGGAAATACTAACAGATGATAACTCACCTGAAGACCAAAATGTCCCCTAAAAAATAGATTTGATGCAAATTGACAGGACGACTCAAGAGCTGAAAGAATCAGTACATGCGTTTTATGAGAGATTGCTACAGGTTTTTATCCAGTTTGGTGGATCAGATTCTATTGCAGAAAGAGATGTGGGACAATCTGTTTACAAGTCTGTTATGGGTTTGAGATCTGAAATTTCTAACATGATTCTATAGCAGATACTATGTTGGCAGAGTAAATCAGTGGAGGAAGTTTTGCATTTTGCAAAATATTGTGCAGATGATATTTTAATGAGATACAAGAAACTCAAGGAGAAATTAATGATTGCACAGAAAAAAGCGATAGAGAAAGGTCCAAATCAGATGTGTTCTGATAATGCGGGGTGTTAACAGGTTTCAAAAGCAGGATTTTCCATCGCAGGGTAGATTTTGTGGTAATCCTATGGATCCTAGAACTGGCATTGAGGTGTCGCGTTTGAAAAAGACAAATCCATGTCATGCATGCTGAAAGCTTGGACATTGGTGAAGTGAGTTTAAGTCCATTTTGAATAATATAGGGAATCTGTAAACATAAGTCCACGAGGCAGAAGTATTTGGGAAACGTAGGTTTATTTGAATAGGCCATTCCTCAAACTCCAAGCCTAAACTGCTTCTTAGCAAGCAGTCCCAACATTCTAAGGTACATTCCTGTAAACGTTCAAAGGCAGTACCATGCGTGCGGGGAGAGGGTAGAGCGTACCAAGAGGAGGAAAAGGAGGGGAAAGAAATTAGTGAGATAGAGAGCAAAGATGAGACAAAGAAGATGAAGAGAGATTATAACACACCTCCTTCCCCAGGGGTGAAAAGGAGGGAAGGAAAGGTTATGGGAAAAACAAGGAGGAGAAGGCTAGAGGAAAGAGAAAAGAAAAAAGGAGATGGATGGAAAACCCCAACCAGGGAAACAGAAAATGTATACATGACCATGTGTGAACACAATAAGAACATTAGAACTGATATGAACCCATTGTTAGATGTAGGAGATGTAGATCGCTCTGATATTTCAATGTATCATTTAATTTATGAGGAAAAGGCTCGGGGACTTTTATTTAGACATATAGACTTTGCCTATTTTAAATGGGTAAGGTTTAAGATTCTGCTGGGTGCTTTCAAAGTCTGGCTGACAGTTCGGAAAATGTTTAATATTGGGAGAATCCCACTATACACTTCTTTTGCAGGGAATACTCTCCTCCCGGAAGTTTTTCAGGATGGGTATTTTAAAGAGTGGTCAGCACAACGGGTTATTGTAATCAGGGATGTTTTCTCTGAATCGGGGTTACTCACCTTTGAATCCATAAAGCGTAAATTTGGAATAGGTAACAGGCCATTTTTAAAATTCTTACAGATTCAAGACTTTTTCTCTAAAAAAACTGTCAGCTGGATTCGTATTCCGCTAGTGGGATTGATTAATGGGAACCAATCGGCTATATCCACTATCTATAAATTGGTTAATGCAAAGAGGAGTGATAATCTAACCAAGGATTTTAGTCATTGGCAAACTGGATTACATGTGGAGCAAGGTGTTTGTGAGGATTCTCTAGCTTATAGTCGATCTGCCACTATCTCTGATAATCTCCAGGTTCAATGCTTCAAGACGTGGCTTAATTTGTATATAACTCCTTCTCGTATACATCAATGGGGTGGGGTGGTGGGGGTAAACTGTCCCCGATGTGAGGAGCTTGCGGCGGACAGTATTCATATGTTTGCCTCTTGCCCCTGTCTGACCCCATTGTTTAGTAAAATAGAACAACGTTTAGAACAAGTGTTTGGCTATCTGATACCATTAACACCTCAGGCTGTTATGTTGGGTATAGCTGATCAAAATATGATTGAATCGGATCGAAAGCTACTCTTTGTTGCTATGGCTGTATTGAGACTTTGTCTCGCTACTGTTTGGCTAGACCCCGTCCCCCCGACTCCACATGAATGGTTAAGTAAATTTCTAAATGTATGTAAATGGGAATTATCTGTATTCAAGAGAAGAGGACCTAGGGCCCGGAGGGAGGGTGAACAGATTTGGGGTCCCTTAACCAACTGGTTGAATTCTGAACATTAATGTTTAAGGTAGCCAGATAAAAGTTAATTTTGTTTATGTACCCTTACTTACCTTTTTCCTTTCTTCTTTTTCCCTATCTGCCCTGTAGTGATCCACCGGGGGTGGGTGGGATGGGGGGGGGGATTACATTGAAAATAACATGGATGTTTGATATGTTGTTTTCTTTTTCTGTATGATTCTTTGTATATGTCATATCTTCTAATAAAAAGTTGAAATAAAAAAATAAGAAAAATAACTTATATGAACCCATCACATATTATTTCATAACCTAGTCCCCATGCCACCTGGGTGATCTCACAATTCTGGTAGAACTGATATGAACCCATCACAGATTATTTCATAACATAGTCACCATGCCACCAGGGTGATCTCATAATTCTGTCACTGCGTTTGACTTTCAGGATATTGGTTTGCACCTTGGACCTCTCATACAACTTGTCACCACTACTCTGCTCTGAATATGGACCTAATCTTTCCATGCTCCACATTCTACCGTCAGATTTGGTAACCACATTTATCTCGACATCTTTTATTTTAGCAGGACCATAGTAATTATTGTATCTTTTATAGCTATTGTGAGGTCTTTTGACTAGGACCAATTGACAAGCTTCCCAATCATGAGACTTAGCTCCCCATTTGTGATCATACGCTTGTTTGTATTTATTCTTGTGGCACACAATTCTTTCCTTGATGAATTTGTCATTCCTTACAAATGAGTTGTCTTTGAATAACCATTTAGGTGTAAGTTTGAATCCTGGTTTGCGTCCTCTTAGAAGACAAAAAGGTGAGTAACCAGTCACACTGTTGGGTGTGATGTGATATGACCAGATTGTGTCTTTAATGGGCTGAACAATGGGTTTACAAGCAACCATCGCCAATTGTACGGCCTTTTTGATTATTCTGTTGCAGTGTTCCAACTAACAATTTACACGAGGACAATATAGTGGAGTGCAAATGTGTTTTATGGCCAAACTGATCAGAAATTCTTTCATTTCCTTGGAAACCAACTGCACTCATTGTCAGTAATAAGCATATGAGGAATGTCTTCATTATCAAAAACATCAGCTAGATAGAGTATAATAGTTTTGGTGTCTACCTTATTGACACATTTTAGAGTGATCCCTTTGGAAAAATAGTCTACTAAAACTTTAATGAACCTTTCTTGTACCTTAGATTTGTAGGGGCAAATAATGTCCAAACCTAATTTTTCCCACGTCTTAATTGGAACATGAACCGGTTCCAGCTGTGTTTTCCTTGTGCTTCTGGCTTTGTCGCTGAGACCACAAGTATGAAACCCTTTAACCAAGTTCTCTATAATAGTGTCCATTCCAGGAAATCAATATCCTAAGCAAAGCTTGCTTTTTGTCAGGCTCCTTTCTAGATGACCTCATGAGCTATTTCACTGATGCGCATCCTGAGTTCTTCCAGGGGAATTATCTCGTCTGCTTTGAATGCATTGGTCCCTGCAATTGACAGTTTGTCTCTTCCAAAAGGGTTGTAACTCAGCAGTAGGATCACTACATTTCTTGGGCCAACCCTTAGCAATGTTTTCACTAACCAATCTAAGTGTGACATCCTTGTACATGAGGCTATTCCATTCCTCTTCTAAAATGGCTTGAATGGTGACTTGCAAGACTTCAAACTCTTCTGTACTTTCCTCAATATGTTTGTTGAAGGGTAAACGAGAAAGACAGTCAGCGACCTGATTTTTGTTGCCTGGATCATACAAAAAGTTGAAGTTTTGTAGAGATACCAGACATTTACCAATATGGGGTGTCGTTTTTTCAATGTCCCTAGAAGAGAATAATGACACCAAAGGTTTGTGATCCGTCCTGAGCACAAATGGCGTACCAAATAGAAAAAATGTAAAGTGAATAGTTGCCCAAAAACATGATAAGGCCTTCTCAATTGTGGAGTAGTTAATTTCTGCATCTTTGAGTGTTCTGGAAGCAAAGGCTATGATTTTCTCTTTGCCTTCTTACATTTGAGAGAGCGTGGCACCAATGACTCTATTGCTAGCATCAGTAGTGAGGAACGTGGCTTTGGTACTGTCAAAATTGCCTATTCAGGGTGCCTTAGCAATAGCCTCCTTGAGACCCATAAATGTACTGTTGTGGAAGGGTAACCATTCAAATGTATTCTCCTTTTTCAATAGATCTCTGATGGGTTGTACTAGATCTGAGAATGTTTTAATGAATTTGGACATATCCTCAGCCAATCCTAAAAAGGATTTTATTTCCTCTTTGTTGACCGGAGTGGAAGCTTCTACCACAGCCTTTGTAAGATCCATTTTTGGTTTCATGC
This sequence comes from Lissotriton helveticus, assembly GCF_964261635.1. Classification (NCBI taxonomy): domain Eukaryota; kingdom Metazoa; phylum Chordata; class Amphibia; order Caudata; family Salamandridae; genus Lissotriton; species Lissotriton helveticus. The sequence continues at coordinate 464,205,269 of NC_136067.1, read as the reverse complement.
CTTCACTGGACAAAGTGTGTCCTAAGAATTTAACTGATGCTACTCCGATCTTGCACTTATTCTTTTTAATGGTGAAACCTGCCTCATTAAATTTGATACATACTTTTCTTAAATTAAAATTGTGTTCTTCCTCATCCGAGCCATAAACGAGGATGTCATCTTGGAAAAATATGGATTTGTCCAACCCCAGCAGAACATGTTGCATTATTCTTTGGAAAGCTTCTGCGGCAGATGCCAAGCCAAATGGCATCCTTAGGAATTTGTAGGTGCCAAAGGGTGTGGTGAAAGCCGTAAGGATTTGTGAATCGGGATGTAATGCTACTTGATGGTATGCCAATGTGAGGTCTAGTAGAGAAAAATACCTGGCATCATTTATTACAGAAAACATTTCATTGATTTTAGGAAGTGGGTACCTGTCTATCCAAATCATGGCGTTGAGACTCCTCAGGTCCACACACATACGGATCTCATTACTCTCTTTTTTAGAAGTAACTTTAGAAGAACTCTCCACAGCCTGAATAATGCCCAGCTTCCCTAATTTTTCTAGTACTTTTTTAACGGTTCCTGCATTACCAAAGGAATGAACTTGGTCTTGTGTGTGACTGGAACAGCATCATTTTTTAGTTTCATTTTATGCATGTAGTTTTTCAGCAAACCCACACATTTGGTGAATACCTCTGGAAATTCATTGCATATCCCTTTCCCTGTTAAAGATCTGTCAACCAGCAACAATTATTCTATATTGTTGGGATCATGCATGATGCCTAACTCTTTCTGGTGCTTCCACCCTAGTAAGTTACGTCCTTTTTCAGTAATGTAGACTCCCAAATGTATGTCTGTCCTTGAACATGATACGCATCTTCACCATCCCTTCTAAAGGAATGGGATATTTGTTGACCCCCCTAGGTGTACATCAGGGTTTTCTAACATGTATTCACCTTCCTTAAACAAACCTTGGATAGTCTCCTTCTCTAATAAAGTGTAAGGGAAACAGGAGTCCGCATATGCCTTGACTTTCTTACCATCCCATTGTATTTCACAGACAGGATAACTAATTATCTCATCTTTACCATACACCTGAAAGAAACATTTGTTGTCTCCAGATTATGTGACCTGGCCATAAGCAGCATGTACATCTTTGCCTACATCTTTGGATTTACACACTTTAGACAAATGTCCATCTCTATTACATTTCCTGCAATAAACTCCTCTGGCAGGACACTTAGGGAAATTAGCTAGATGATTAGCATTCCCACATCTGTAACATCTCTTGTATTCTACTTTTAGAATATTATCCTCATCTTTAATTTCATTAACATGCTTCTCCTCTAATACTGAATCTTTGTTAACTTTCAATTCATTAACACAATAAGAGGTGTGCTCAATACTTTTGGCTATAGCCACAGCCTCTTCCAATTCTGGACTCAGGGTTAGCAACCTCTCTTGCAGCTTGTGATCATTGGTGCAACAAACCAATTGATCTCTGATGAGAGAATCAGCAAGTGCCCCAGATTCACAAGTGGCAGAGAGTCCCCTCTATGTGGGTATGTATAAGGTGACCTTTTCATTTTTTCCTTGTACCCTTTGAAAAAATATGGCGTTCCAATACTACATTAACCTTGTCCTTGAAATGAGCACCTAGTCTCCTCAAAGTGGTAGTGAAAACATCAACATCACCATCACCCTCCTCTTCCCACATCAGCAAGATCTTCATGAATTTTCCTCCCTTGAGTGCCCAAAATATGCAACAATATGTGTTGTTTCCTTAATGAAGAAAATTGTTTGCCTCCTACTGCAATTAGATATGAATGGAACATTTTGACCCACCTATCCCACAGAATTTCTGGTTCCCCTTCATCATTTATGAACGGAACATTTGATTCATGTTGGTAACTGACATTTTGACAAAAAAAATTTGAGCGTGAGATACAATGAGGGGGGGGCAATAGACGGAGAGCTAAAATGTACTAGATACACCAGAGTCAAAACTGAGAGACAAAAATTAATAATACATGTATAATAGTTATCCGGAGCATTAGGCTCTGTAAGACTCTTGAATATGATTCCAGGTGCATTCTGACATTATGAGAAGAATTAGACACCATATGTGCTGCACCTCCGTACTATGAGTAGTGTCCTTAAAAACAGGAAGGCCTAATCAAACCTGGGAATATTTTGATTACAGGTGACTGATTCCACAGAATAGGACAACAGACATTTTACACCACCCAGGCCGCTACATTGGATGGGACGGAAGTATAACCGGCCGGAAGGTATGCACTTTGTACAGCCCCAATATTTACAGGGAATAACCTGTAGATACTCTCTTTCTCTGACTTTGTCCGAATACTTAAATCATTCTTATAATCTACAGGCCAGTTGCCCTACACACCAGTGACACAGGTATGCCAGAGATTGGGGTATACACTGTGCACACTGTACATTATCACTTAAGCATGAGATAGCATAAGTACCGGACACTTGGGACACCTTACTTTATTAGTTGTGTTAAATATAGCATGAAATATTACTGCGATAAATCTCTTAGACCTAGCGTGACACACAGTTTCACTCATATGGTGCCTGAATCTATATGCATATATTGTCTGTCTCACCAATTCACGAAACTCGGGTGGTTAATCTGCCTCAATATTGGGACTGCGGTTCTCTCCTCACAAATGAATGTAATAACTATGTGGAAAACATATGTGTGATGTTGTCAAATCACATTGTATACATGTCTTTCCAGCCCTGACGAAGTCGCTGGTGACCAACCCAACTAGCGACGAAACACGTGTTGGCGGGATCAACTGGAATAAAGAGAAAAAAAGATTGAGTAGAACAATTGTTGCTGTCTTGTGTATATAATGTTATGATCATGATGAAATGGGTTTATGTGTGTTAGGATATTGTAATAATTGTGTAGGATCTCCTGCAGAGATCTGACTGATGGGGTTGTGGATGATGACCCCTTCCCTAAGCACCATAACATACTAGATCCGGAGTACTAATAGACCAAGAACAAAGGGAAGCTCCACTGTCACTAGACTATACTAATCATCCCCCTAGTTAACCTGTCAAGTCTTAAACTAGTGAGGCAGCTCCTACAGTGTACTTTTACAATATCAAGTATGGCTAGACATAAGGAGGCAGAGGATCTCTTTGATAGTCTGGCAAGAGGAGCGACAGTATCTACCTCCCACGCCAGTGGGAATCAGAACAAGAAAAAAGAGGGACTCAAAGATACATTTGTCAGATTAGAAAAATTAAAAAAGAATGAAAATGTTAAGTGGTGGGATGGTGCCACATTACGACAATATCTGAAACTAGGCGGACTCGCCAGAGGTCTTATATCCCAAATACTGCCCACCTACGATGACCTAGATGGGAACCTACTCCTCATCTGGGAGAAGGAACTAACTGCTAATTCATTCAGACTGATGAAGCTTCTCATTCAAAATTCTGACTGGAAGGTACAAAGCCTACAGGCTGAGATACCCCAATTGGAACTAGAAATAAGTGAACTGAATCTAAAAGAACCCACCGATAAGAATTATGAGATATTGAAGGATATCATAAACAAACACCAGGAGGATCTCAAGCAACGAAAAGCACGGAAGTTAAAAAGGGACGAAATAGATTATAAGGGGAGAAGGATTTTTACCTTTGCTAAACAATATGACCACTTAGTTGAAAATGATAACAGAAACAAGCAAAGGGTATAACTACTTCTGAGAATATTAGTTCCAGTTCCACATCTATCAGCACCATACCTACCAGTGAAAGTGAGATGAATTAATGGCCAATAGCACTAACAAGGATATTCCTTTTTTACGTGAAGTAAAAAGAATCAAAAAGGGCAACAGGGAACAACCAAATCGACCGGGAAATATCTCAAGAAAACAAGGAGGGGGAGACGAGGAGGAACAAGAGGGAGACAGGAAGGGAATGAGACTGAGATCCTGGAAGAAGCAGAACTAGGAAGTACATATAACACAGGAGTAGAGGTGATCAACCTAAGTGATAAACACATAACTAAGGATATGATCGACCTATTGGAAAAAGGTATGGGATTTTGCCCTAAGGATCCTGGTGATTTATGTTACTCTATGATTGATCTATTTAGGTTTACTAGAAATGCAAAATTGAAACAATTCTTTGAAACTAATGTACAACAGAATAAAGCATCTAAAACACATATGGTTGACAGAGTGTCTGAATCAATGAGTATTCAAGATATTAGGGACACAGAAATCCTTCTGTCCATCACAGATGACGGTAGGGACCACATGTCTATAGATGAACTTCTACTGTACTATGAGATCGATACAGAGCTGACCGTATCGAGTGGACTGAAGAATAAGTACAGATGGACTCCCACCTTACCCAGTGGGAATAATATAGATTTATTTCACAAATTGGTCCTAGGTGACATGTATAAAAGTTTAAATTCTAAACAGACACACCAGAAGAGATCTAGGGATAACCTCTCACCAAATGAGCGCAAAGCACTAGAAGAACTTCTGCAGCTTGTAGATATTATTATAAAAGAGGCAGACAAAGGGGGTAACATAGTCATTATGAATACATCGGACTAGAACAATGAGATTCTCTCCCAATTAGGAGACCCCACATACTATGAAAGACTGAGTAATAATCCCATTCCACCCTTGACACAACTTATTAACACACACTTGAGGGGATGGCTAAACCAAGGACTCGTAGACCAAGACACAATTTTCTTCCCTAAAGTGGACAAACCAAGATACCCATGTCTTTACACACTACCGAAGGTGCATAAACAAAAAGAATTCCCACCTGGTCGACCCATCATATCTAGCATCAGTGGACCAACAGAGAAACTTTCCCAGTTCAATGATACATTCTTACAACCTATAGTAAAGAACCTACCTTCATAAATAAGGGACACAAAACACATTTTGAGCTCCCTGACAGATGTAACCTGGGAGAAGGGCATGATCTTGGCAACCTTAGATGTCACTGGACTGTACACCAATATCAGAACAGACTTAAGTATGCAGGCGACCAGGAAGTTCTTAAATAGGAAGCCAGCTAACCAGTGGCAACATGTTGAGATGATTATGTTGATGATAGCAATCATGTTGGAAAATAATGTGTTTCTTTTCGATAACAAGTGGTACAGACAGGTTCAGGGTGTTGCTATGGGCTCCAGATTCTCTCCTTCGTATGCCAACCTGTTCATGGGTTGGTTTGAGGAGGAGTGGATCTGGGGCCCTAAAGGAAAGAATTGGAGTAAATCAATAATTTAATGGGGCAGATACATAGATGATTGCGTCATGATATGGGCCATATCGATGGAGAATTTGACGCAATTTTGTGAATTCTTCAATACCAATGACATGGGCATTAGCTTCACCTACAGTCTTAGCCATACCCAAATTGAATTCTTGGATGTTAATCTATACATTAAAGACAATAGAATCCAAAGTAGGCTCCTTCGAAAACCAACCTCATGCAATGCATTGCTTCACGCAGATAGTGCACACCCTAGACACCAAATCGAGTCTATACCATATGGGGAAATGGTTAGAGCCAGAAGAAATTTACAAAGTTACAAACCCCAAATAATTAAAAAAGCAGAAGAAAGAATATACAAGATTAATAGGACTGAGACCCTGAAAGACAAACGAGTACAGGACAGGCAAATAAAATTAGTTAGAATGATCACTAACTACAAAAGGACATCAGGTATACTGGGAAGAAGTATGAAAAAACATTGGGCCATTCTCAGAGCAGAAAAAACCCTCAATAAATAAATATCGGACAGCCCACTTATCACGTACAGAAATGGCAAAAACATCAGATCTATTCTTAGTCCCAGCTATCCTAAACAGAAAAATAAACACAACTGGCTGCAACAGAGATGCCTGGGCTTTCACAAATGTGGTTACTGTAAAATTTGTTCATTGGCTATGGACAACAGGAGACATTTTGAGAATGATTTAGGCAAAAGATATGAAGTACGCCAGATGACAAATTGCAACAGAAGATATCTTGTGTATATGTTGAAATATAAATGCAATCACTTTTATATTGGGAGCACAATAGGACCATTGAAGGAAAGAATTTGGGAACACCTGAGGGCCATTGAACCTAGATACCCAACCGCTTTATATGTCAATGAATGTGCTGTACAAGGGCGAGACAAATGCATTGTATTTTGTGGGATTGAAAAAGTGGAAGCCAACCAGATGGGTGGCAACCTTCAACTTTACCTCAGACGTAAAGAGGCACTCTGGAATATGAAATTACAGGCAGTTGAAAAGGGTCTCAATTTTGACCATGAGCTTCATTACTTTTTGGGTGACTAGCAACTATCACAATGGTTAACAATGTCATCATATATATGCATGAATTTGTATATCAATGCGTATATGCTTCTCTCCTATGTGACTTTACACTTTTTCTGACTTGTCTAATCACACATTTGCTTACTGTCTGAGCACAGTACTTTTCGCACACGTGAGGGTGAAGCATATATTAGTTACCCTACTGAGGATATACAGCAAAATTGCTCTGGGAATATATCTTGCATTACACTAGGATCAATAGAAACGCAAACCTCCCTTGACTTTTTTCTATCATCACCTTTGCAAATAAATTTTGGAAGTCTGGACGCAGGGGCTTCATCCAAATTATCTTTTCAGATATATTGACCTCTAATATTTCCCCAAATAAGACTATTAATTTAGAATGTTTAGGATTTCATATTTCACTAGAATGATGCATATAGTAGATTAGAAAAGCAACAGTGGCAATGTGGTAAGCCTAACAACAACCAGCACCTCTGTCTTAATGTTGGCAACAATGTAATTAAAAACAAAAAACTCTTAGGAGTGTGCTCTATGTCTGATACCGTGCCACCCACAGTATCACCTAATACAATCGGAAAAATCAGAGCGTTTCAACAATTCAATAGCAAAGACAGAGCACAGCTAACACACAAGTAAATAGCTGATTGAGCCCAACCAGCAAACATATTTAATGTAGAAATTGCAACAAATAAAATCTGTTCAGCAAATGAATCTTCTTTTACAGATGTTCTTAGTTCGTAGCATGGATACAGCCAGCCGACACGTGTTTCGTCGCAATATAATAATTTTTTGTGACTTTTTCAAGGCTTTGGCAACGTTCGCTTATGACTTCTGGGATTCAGTACCAGCCAGAAGGATCTATATGTTTCGTAACCGGATGAAATAGTTCAGGCACGCGAACGGTAAACTAACCAAAAAGTATAGGTCACTTAAAGACGGCCCCAATGTCTCTAGAAGTATGCATAATAACCAACTTGTAATTTAATCTGATCAGCGCTTTCACGGGTACGTGTGATCAAAAAAGGCCTCTTGTACGTCATTAGCAATGCAGGCTCTAATAGATATTCCAACATTCTCTGGTGGCGTTCACGCCGCCGTGTATAGCCCGGGTCTAGCCCCACTTTCGTTAGTACTAGCGAACCGTCCTTCTCTCAGTACCCGTGAAAGCACAGATCAAATTAAATTACAAGTTGGTTATTATGCATACTTCAAGAGACGACCATCTTCATAGCACCCACTTTTAAATCAAAAGACATTGGGGCCGTCTTTAAGTGACCTATAATTTTTGGTTACTTTACCATTCGCGTGCCTGGACTATTTCATCCGGTTACGAAACATATAGATCCTTCTGGCTGGTACTGAATCCCAGAAGTCACAAGAGAACGTTGCTAAAGCCTTGAAAAAGTCGCAAAAAATTATTATATGGCGACGAAACACGTGTCGGCTGGCTGTACCTGTATCCATGTTACGAACTAAGAACATCTGTAAAAGAAGATTCATTTGATGAACAGATTTTATTTGTTGCAATTTCTACATTAAATACGTTTGCTGGTTGGGCTCAATCAGCTATTTACTTGTGTGTTAGCTGTGCTCTGTCTTTGCTATTGAATTGATGCATATAGTATTCGGCCTCTAATATATTACTAAACACACTATGAGACGACTTTCATATTGTGCATACCGATATGGAGGGCACCTTTTTCTATTGCTGATGATTACGGGTTAACCATGCTTAAGATGGCGACTGCTTGGAGAATTAAATATCACTCACAGTTACGTTATGAAGCATTAGTCCTATGTTAATTTTTATGAATGAACGCCAGGACGCTGATTCCGCGGAAACGTATTTCAAGTGAAACGCTAATTGCACGTCTGAGGCTTTACTAACAGCCGCGAGGTTCGAATACGGAACCGGAGGTGCTATTTCAGGTAAGTCTGTAGGATATTTTGATGAGATATTTATGGGATACTACCGCTCGTGTGGGCCGCATTATACTATTCAGGAACTTGGAAGTTGTTGTTTCATTACAGCACGGAAATATGATATTCGACGTAGCAAATGCTGCGGGGGAAGACGACGTGACATCGTGCGGGTTGCATTAATCTAATTCCCAAAAATTTCTGCTTACTAAAGGTATGACTACCACCCTTTATATATAATAGACGATTGGATGCACGCTGGGTCTTGTACTTAGATACAAACCAGAGATTGGACGGACTTGTTGGTCACCCAGCAGGGCACATCAACTGGGAGGTGGTCTATGCTTGGCATACTAGCTATGAATATGGGATCGGACTTATCCTCAAAATATAAGGGGTGCCCCCATTAATAATAAATGGATAATACTTATCAGGAGCATTAGGCTCTGTAAGACTCTTGAATCTGATTCCAGGTGCATTCTGACATTATGAGAAGAATTAGACACCATATGTGCCTAATAAACCTGGGAATATTTTGATTACAGGTGACTGCTTCTACAGAATAGGACAACAGAAATTTTACACCACCCAGGCCGCTACATTGGCCGAGATGCAAGTATAACCGGCCAGAAGGTATGCACTTTGTACTGCCCCAATATATACCGGGAATAACCTGTAGATACTCTCTTTCTCTGACTTTGCCCGAATACTTATATCGTTCTTATAATCTACAGGCCAGATGCCCTACACACCAGTGACACAGGTATGCCAGAGTTTGGGGTATACACTGTGCACACTGTACATTATCACTTAAGCATGAGATAGCATAAGTACCGGACACTTGGGACACCTTACATTATTAGTTGTGTTAAATATAGCAGGAAATATTACTGCGATAAATCTCTTAAACCTAGAGTGACACACAGTTTCACTCATATGGTGCCTGAATCTATATGCATATATTGTCTGTCTCACCAATTCACGAAACTCGAGTGCTTAATCTGCCTCAAAATTAGGACTGCAGGTCTCTCCTCACAAATGAATGTAATAACTATGTGGAAAACATATGTGTGATGTTGTCACATCATATTGTATATATGTCTTTCCAGCCCTGACGAAGTCACGGGTGACCAGCCGAACTCGTGATGAAACACGTGTTGGCGGGATCAGCTGGAATAAAGAGAAAAAAAGATTGAGAAGAACAAATGCTTCTGTCTTGTGTATATAATGTTATGAACATGATGAAATAGGTTTATGTGTGCTAGGATATTGTAATAATTGTATAGGATCTCCTGCAGATATCTGACTGATGGGGTTATGAATAATGACCCCTTCTCCAAGCACCATAACATACTAGATCTGGAGTACTAATAGACCAAGAACAAAGGGAAGCTCCACTGTCACTAGACTATACTAATCATCCCCCTAGGTAACATACAAATAAAAAGTTGTCTACCCCAATCTCAGAACAAGTTACTGTTAAAATAGGATCATTTTAAGATCATCATAGATTTATAGTGTGTAACACTAGTCCGGTGAACTTGCTTGGACATGATTAGTGCAAACCTAGAGGAATTAAATTCCATAAGAATGATGAAGATGTTGTTTTTAAACTTACCTAACAGAAATCAGATGTCAGGATGTATCCTCACCTGAAGTGTGTGGATTTGCACAAGGAATTGAGAGACACTGTGCTGCCTGAAGTCTGGGAGTTTACAGGTGAATATATCAGACTAATCAAAGGTGTCAACCCAGTCAGAATCGCAATTAAACTGAATGCAGATTTCCCAAGAATCCCACAATACAATTTGTCCCCAGACTCAATTGCTGGAATTACTCCTCTAATTTTCTCAATGATTGTGCAAGGAATCCTGAAGGAAATAAGAAGTCCATGTAACTCTACTATTATGGGCTTGCAGAAACCGAATGACAAGTATCACATTGTGAAGGATTTGTGCAAGGTGAATCCCATTGTTGATCCATGTTGTTCCGTGGTACCGAATCCAGCTGTGATTTAATTTCAGATTCAATGTGAAACTGAACGGTTGTCAGTCATTTATTTGTATCTGGCCGTCTTTTCAATTCCAGTGCATGAAGAAAGCCAATTTTTCTTAACTTTCCATTTCAGCAGTTGTGTTTTGCCATGGTTCCAAGTCCCACAAGGGTATACGGAAAGCCCCTCAATCTTTAACCAGAATGTCAAAAGAATCTTGAATCTCTGAAAATGCTGAATCCCTCAGTGTTAGTGCAGTACATTGATGACCTATTGGGAGAGAAGTGTGCAAAACTGATTCTATTGCCTTGTTGAATCATCTAGCAGAAAACAGACACATTTTCTCTGACTAAGATACAGTTTTTCCAAACTGAAGTCCTTTTCCCTAGGACATCACATTGAGAAAAGAGCAAGAAAAATGTCACAGGAAAGAATCTCAGCAATTCTTAACATGGGTCCTCCACTTACCCAAAATGAAGTCCACATGTCCTTAGGAATGGTGGGCTATTGCAGACAGCGGAGTCTATATTTTTCTTTGGCAACTTTCAACCTTCAGAGGTTGGCACAAAAATATGTGTCAGATCCAGTACCCTGGGATGACAATTGCGTGCCTGCCTTCACAGAGCTGCGGGAATGCCTTTGCAGGGCACCAGCTTTGGGAATTCCTGATTATAGCACTTGCTTTGTTTTATTTTGTAGTGAGAGAGAAGGTTGAGCTCTTTCAGTTTTGACACATATGCATGAAAGCAACCATTGCCTTTTGATTACTCTTCAGTGACACTTGATCCTGTTGTATCTGCTCTGCCTGAATATTTGATAGTGGTTGCATTTTCGTGTGTGAGTTTTGAACAGTGTGAACGTATTGTTATGGGTCAAGCACTGACAGTATTCATGCCCCATTCTGTAGAGATACTGCTAACTCGTATGCAAAAACAGTATCTGACCAATAGTCAGTTGAGAAAATCTGAGCAAATTTTTGGGAGTGCAGGGAATGTGACTTTGAAGAGGCGTATAGTGTTAAACCCACCTACCTTGATGCCATTGCCTGGAAATGAAAATGTGGTTGATAAAGCCAAGCATGATTGTTTGGATGTGATCGAGTTGTGTATCTCTGACAAGACACTGCCTGAATTTGATCATGTGTTATTTGTTGATGGTTCCTGTTTGAGAGACAATGAAGGAAACCTGAAAGCTGCATATGCTGTGTGTACAGTTGGAGACTTTGTGGAAGCTTCATGGATGCAAGGAGTGTTATCCACAAAAATTACAGAGCTCAAAGATCTGACACGAGCATGTCCCATTTCAGAACAGCTCTGAGTTACAATCTACACAGATACTCAGTATGGTTTTGGAGCTGTACATTACGTGGGCAGTATTGGTCAGAGCGTGGGTTCATGATATCCGCTGGTTCACCCATTAGCAAATGAGGAGTGTGTGAAGAACATTTTGCAATGCCTACAGTTGCCTTCCCAAATTGCTGTTGTGAAGTGTGTTGCTCATTAACAAGGTACGGACTATGTCACAGTCGGCAACCGTTATGCAGATGATATGGCAAGATACTGTGCTTTGAATGGGTACATATGTTATGTTATGTCATGTCAATTGGAGTTTTATTGAGCGCTCAGCTACTCATGTAGAGTGTCCGGTGCTATCAGACTCAACACAACACAGCCTCCACGGTAAAGGAAGATTATTTGCTGAACAGCCACGTTTTAAGATCTTTCCTGAAATGTTTCCTGACATATTTTAATGAGGAGATCTTGAAAAACATATCTGTCACAGATTGTTCTTTGATGTTGTCAGCCTTAGACACTTGAGAAGAGGTTAGGAAGCTACAGAATGAGGTGACAGAAGCAGAAGAGCAGGGTCGGGTGTGAGCAGGCGGTACCAAGAGGGACGATGATGTCTGGATTGATATTGATGGCAGACCGGTATTGCCGGACAGTTTATTGTCACCAAAGGAAAGGCACTACCATTGTCCTGTACATTTTGAGAGATACACTGATGCGCCTATTCTAACAGGTGTGGTACAATCCCAGATTCAGAGTAACTGAAAAAACGCTATGCCATTATTGTGTATTATGTCAGGAACTAAACACAGGAAGAAAAACACAGATTGTCAAAAGTTACATTGTTAAATCGTCAGGTCCTTTCAACCGGATGCAAATGGACTTCATAGATATGCCCCTTTGCAACGGTCAAGGCTATGTTATGATCATTGTGTGCACTTTCTCAAAATGGGTTGAAGCCGATCCGACTTGTAGGAATGGTAGCAGACTGTTGCCAAATTGATGTTAAGGGAAGCTAATTCAGAGGTTCAGATTTCCGGCTTCTCTTGAGTCAGATCATGGAACTCATTTTATTAATTAGGACCTAAAAATGTTATGTGAGGCACTACAGGTTGAGGAGAAACTTCACTGCGGTCACTGACCAGAGTCTTCCGGATTGGTTGAACAATTTAATGGCACATGGAAATCCAGATTGGTGAAAGTATGTGCTTCTACTTCTTTGAAGTGGCCAGATGCATTGCCTCTTGAGGAGTACTCCAGATAGGAAGACAGGATTGTCCCCTCATGTGATGAGGCTGCCTGCTGCCTGCTGTTCCTGCTGATGTATTAGTCAGTATTACAGATTAACTTATATTGGAATTTTCAAGTTCCTCGCTGACGTGATATGTTCTTTTGCTCACCAGGTTGAAGAAGGTGCCCATGCAGTCTTAACAGGAGCATTGTCATGTTCTCAGTCTATGTCATGAATGACAATTATTTACTAATATTATTTTGAAAATAGATTTCAGCTTAAACAACTATGCTAATTTATTAAGCAAATATGTAAATACTATGGATGTTGGTGATTGCCACATTTGTATGCAAATACTTTCATCAATTGCTGATGGTGTGACGTACCATAGCTTATCTTTAACATATGGGACTGTTTTTGTAGTGTGTTAGCTAGCTTGTTTTACAGTGTGGATCAATTGCTATTACTCTAATCAAGATTAGATCTTTTCAGAAAATATCTGTGCTTAGTTATTTAAATCTGCATCCTAAAACTTCAACAATTAAAACTATGGGTTATATATTTAGACTAACTCAATCTTTGGACATGGCTTAAGCACTTAGAAATAACCTTACGTAAATTAGTGAAAACTGAAAATAATTTTATAGATTCAGTGAAAAGTAGATGAAACCATGAAATAAATAATATTAGGGCACTACCTAAATAAAACACCAGAGCTCACAGAAGGAAGAGAAGAAAATCATTGAGGAAATGGCATCAGTACCTTTAGACTGGCAACACAAAGGTAAACTTATACAGACAGAAATCCAACACTAACACTGTTTTTGTAGGATTTAGTGAATTTGTTCAAACATTTGACTTGTATTACAATTGATATTTAGGAGTGGATCCTATTTTCCCTGGAGTATATATCTGTGGGAAAAGTGTTTATTACAAATTGCCAAGAAGATGGTATGGAAGGTGTAATATGGAAATAGTTCTACCAAAAATGTATCATGTTAAACAAATTAGGGAAGAGTTAATAGATTCAAATAAGTGAATGGAGAGAAGTGCAAGGGAAATAGTTGGAGTCATATTTGTAGTTTTGATACCTTAGGTAGGAGTAGCATGAAACTCTCGGAAAATTACAAACTTGCCAATAGTACTGGGGGTTTCTGATGTAAATGAAGAAATAATATTGATAACATTGATGGTGATTCAAAATCGACTAGCCCTTGATATGCTAGTCGAGAAGGAAAGACTTAAAAAAAGATGGTGTTTTGGAAACCAAGAGTAAAGGGATTGTCAAATGTTCAAAACTGGATAGGAAATTTAGAGAATAGATTAGTGATTTACATGTTGAGACTTACAGTGGTGATCTCTATGTGTATAATGCTGCTGATATTGTCAATCAAATTGTGTAGATATCAAAAGAATACACATCATTGAGTTAAGAGGACAAGAGCTGTTCTTGAAAAGGAGGATGCAAAATGTGAGGTTTATGGTTAAATAAAAGCTTTAGAAGAGAGTAGAAGAAAGAGGTGAGAGACATTACACCCATAATCTGTGATGAGATCTTATGTGGTAGATTAGATGATGGCTTAAGCGGTGGTGCGATGGGGCCAGGTGAGGGAGGTTTTCGAGAGACGACCATAAGGGAAAGTTAATCACTTATTTATTTTTCCCTCATGGCCATCTCTCGATATCCCCCTCAGCTGGCCCCACCAGCCCACCGCTCTTACCTGCGGCGGCTGTGGCTGCACAAAACATTCATAAATTAAGGACACGAAAATTACATACTGTGACACAGGAAACTGAGAAAACTGTGTAGTAGAAGCACTGTCAAAGCATGCTTTGAAATGAGGGATAAAGAAAACACACACATAAAGTAATACTAATACATATAAATGAAGTTGCACTAATTAATTTCTAATGCAAATGTTGCTGAATAAATGTAGTTGTATTTGATGTTGGGAAAGAGCTCAGTTAATTTAAACATGCAATGCTATCATAAAGGCCTTTTTTAACAATGTAGCAAGGTTACGTACATTACCAGTAGCAGCAGCGTGGGATGCGATATAGAAGAATTCCACAGCTCCTGGCAGGAGTATTCGGAAACACAGAATGCTTCGCCAGGGTTGGACGAGGCGTAAGAGCAAACTAATAACATAGGGGCATATTAGCAAGAACCTTGTTAAAATTCTCGCTCTTTTAGTGGCAGGAAATTGCCAATGGACGATAACGGGCTTGCTAATATGATTTATATAATTCCAATAGAAGCCCAGGTTAGATGTCCTGCACATCTAACCTGGGTTTCTATTGGAATTCTATAACGCATATTAGCAAGCCCATTATCGACGTTTTAGCGGCAGTTTACTGCCGCTAAAATGGCAATATTTTAATGAGGTTCTTGCTAATATGCCCCTAAGTGTAAAGTAGATATCACTATGGCCAGGGGGGATGGGGGCTTTAACATAGGAATCCTGCAAGGCCCCAAATATTGTGCGCCTCATGTATATATCAAAGTCACAACATGGTCAGTCAAACAGTAAGGAATGTTATCATACAATTGTAGTACACAAATAATGTGCAGATGAGGGGACGGGGGGTTTGGAAGAATGGCGGCGATACACTATAGCTGTTGTTAACTTACCATGTTAAACTAGCGGGACTTTACACTTGTGTCTTATTTTATAATATTCTTACCCTGTTTTATTGGGTATCCCAACTGTTCTGCGTAAACAAAGTCATTACTGTGCAATGTTAAAATGATACCGTCTCCTTTGTGATTTATTCATCAATGTAAACATGCATATGTTTGCCACTGTTGCCTGTTTAAATACATGAAAATGTAATAAAGTAAATTTAAACGAAAAAAAAATAAAGTCAAATGAGATGAAACAGCCTGCCCATGTATTGGAACATCCCACCACCCACATCTCCAAGGCAATCTTGCTACCTTCCTAGATTAGAAGAATGGAGATTAACTCCAGACTTCCCAATTACAACAAAAACTGTCCTGGCCAGGGCAGATTGGGATTGCCCCAGTCTACTCACTTCAATCATGCAAAATGCCGTCTTGGGGGACATACTGTTCCAAGTATTGATACGTTGTTACTTGCAGGACATCCGAAGTAGGAAACATTGGTGGGAGACATGCATGACATGCTATCCTACATTGCCATTGATCTCTAATATTCCCAAATACCCAATGTCTCTATGGTTCCTTGTGTACCTGGTAACCACACTGCACAAGTATTGGAGAAAACAACCTTGGAAACTGAGAGAAAATGTGTGCTTTGTTAATGTTGTAACTTGTAGACTTTTACTATTGTTATATTACGTAATTCACTTGTTTTCCCTTATGGTTCTGCCCTTTTTCTTCCTTCCTTTGTTCTTCCCTTGCACTTGTCACACTTTGCATACGCTAACATTCCACTGTCGGCTACTGCTGACAGATGGAATGTAATGCAAAGAAAGGACTCGGGCCATGTTATCAAGAAAGGGCGATATATTATCGCCGCTTTTATCGGCAGGAAACTGCTGCTAAAGCGGCGATAATTGGCTTGATAATATTCCCATAGAAGCCCAGGTTCTGGTGTTAACCTGGGCTTCTATGGGAATTCACAAGGGATGTTGCTGTGCCAATACAATTCCTTCTTTCTAAAAGTACAGCGTTTGGTACTTCGTAATAGTTAGTCATGTTTTTGTTGCTTACAGGGTATTCTGGATGAGAAAACATATGGACCCACATATTTCTTGGATTCCACTACCAGTCAAGTGATGTCACCATACTTAATTCATATCTTTTAGACAGATCCTTTCGACCATATTTTACTTTTCCTTCTCTTTAATTCTTAGATACCAAGCGCTCTTGCTTTCATCCTGATGATGACCTTGCATTAAACAAGTTTGGAAACACCATCGACAATAGACTTATATAGACCTCTTACTTGCTGTTTAAATAACCAAAAAGGTCTTTCTAATTGTGCTTTGCTTTTACATATCCACATGTCACTGCACTTTTCTTCATCACAAGCATGACCACTGGATCTTTTCTACAGAAATAAATGTGAATTAATACTGCAATAATGCAATGAACAAATTAATTGCAAAAATAAACTCTTCACTGTGTGCCTTGGCACTGTATATATAGCTACCCTCTCAGTCTTCTACTATGAGAAGTGAGTCCTTCTTTGTTTATCCCAGAGATTAAAGTTTTCGTAAACAATTGTTTTCAAATATAGTATACACCCTTGTTGTATATATATATATATATATATATATTCATTGAAAAAAACATAGGTTTCACACACGTTATAGTTAGGACTTAGCATTTAGAAAAGCATGCAAATTCATTGAAAAAACCATAGGTTTCACACATGTTATAGTTAGCTGAACATTTCTCTCATACAAAACCTTTGAAATTCTTCAGTTATACTAAGCTCAGCTATCTATAACTTGGGCGCCCGCAATGCACTGCTGATGACGTTACATATTACATCACTCATGACATGGTCAGTGACATCACTCATGACATTTTTTGCAAAGTTTTTTAAATGCCAATTCCTAACTATAACGTGAGTGAAACCTATGTTTTTTTCAGTGAATTTCAAAGGTTTTGTAAATGATAATTTATAAATGTATTAATTATTATGTCATTCTTTTTATACTAATTTCTTATATTTTTTATATAAATATTTATATGTACTTCATTTTTTAGATTATATTTCATATTCATATTATAAAATAATAACAAAACTAAATTGCAAAGTAATTTTGGGATTAATTACAGCTTGACTTCGGTTGCAAGTATAAAACAGCTCCACTAATGCTCTGGGGCCCTATGCTCACAAAGCTGTATCAATCCTTACACCTGCGTCAAGCATATGCAAGGTTTTGACGCAGCATAAGCTCAAAAGTGACTGAATGAAATGTTATACATTTCACTCAGTCACTTTTAGGTGGCGTTGCTGCACCTCCTTCTGCACAG
Organism: Lissotriton helveticus; assembly: GCF_964261635.1. NCBI lineage: Eukaryota > Metazoa > Chordata > Amphibia > Caudata > Salamandridae > Lissotriton > Lissotriton helveticus. Next base: position 464,187,508 of record NC_136067.1, on the reverse strand, counting down.
GAAAGCCTCTTCTGGCGCAGGACTTTACAATGTAATGCACCCTCCAGATGCGTTACATTGTTAATAGCACACACCATGGCAAATCTTTTGCACCACCGCTGCCTCACAAAAGTGACGCAACGGCTGTGTAAAAGAGGCACAAGGGGATTATAAATCTGCCCCTAACACATACAAATTCCCCCAGGCAGTTTCACCAGCAGCGCAAATTGAAGCATAGACTTCTAACATATTTATGTACATATATTACATTTAAGTGCTTCAGACATAGTACAGTATACTATAGGTAAACACCTTATAGATTTATGCTGTAGCACTTCCTTATACTTCTGCACTTTCATATTCTCCATAAACTAGTAATATATTCATTCATTCATTTATCAACTAAACATTCATTCTGACAAACTTTTACACACTAACATAGAAATATAGTTCTTTCTTTGACCATTGAAGGTAGTTCTAAAAAAACTGGTTTTTATTGTTTTTTTAGTTTGTATTTTTTTGTGTTTTCTGAACAAATTCCAAGCGGATCAAAAGAATAAAAAAAAAAAAAGAATGTCGAGGACAGCGATGCTCCTGCATCCTGCATTTCATCAGGTCCATAGACTGTTCCCCATAACACAAATGTTTATCGCAATAAATGCATAGAATTTTAACTTTAGCAAAGTCAGAATCAACTTGTGGGTGTGGACTGCTTGCTGATAATGCTGCTGCAGCAGTTGATGTACTTGGTGTAGCAGCAGGTGGGTTCTTGTGCAACGTGTGCCTTGCAGCTGGAAAAAAGATGTTGGGGTGCAAGTTCTTCACGTGTCGCACCATATTTGATGTCCCAAAGGAGTATTTTTTACATGGATCACCCCTTGAAAGAGTTGTTTCGCCAATTTTACAGGTTACTTTTGGAGCATTAACCTTTTTTTGTCCTTCTGGAAAAGTAAAAAACTTCCAAATTAGAGCTTCTTCCCTCTTCTTTGGAGCATCTTCAGGAATGAAATCTCCCTCTGAAGATCTACTGGAACATGAGTCCATTGCTCTTATTATTGTGATCTTCCTTCTATTTGAGAAGATTCTCAGAAGAAATTCTTCTTCTTAGAAACTCAAAGTAGAATAATTATAATGGGACGGAACTTTCAACAGTCGCAATAGGAAAAGTTACGAACCAATCAAATCTTTACTTTTAAAGTCACATGGCTTTGCGTATGCCTATGATGCGCTTGCGCAACTCTTTCAATACGAGTACGCATCATGTTCTACCGCAATTTGTTTTGTTGATTTGGTCAGCCCCAGCGGTTCCCATATAATGCGGGCACTGAGGTGAGCACGCTCTCTTTTGCCTGCCTGTGCTGCAGTGACAAACAGAGTGTCGTCATCAACTTTACTACGAACTGAGCTCGAGCGGAGGAGGACTCCTGACACTCGACGTTGTGTCACTGCTGCTGCCGCCGCCCAGCCACAGTACCATAGGCGCGGAGGTGGCGCCGCCCACATGCAAAACATGCAAAACATCCCAGACTCAGCGAAACAGCAGCCTTTGAAGACACGACAGAAGCAAAGGTAAGAGAAGACGTCATAACATCAGCCTCCACTGTAAATTGTATATCCATAATACTATTTTTTTCTCCTTCATATGGCTTTCCTACCCCTCAATAGTTTTAAATTGTATACAATGGATTTCTGTGTACTACTTCTATAGTACACCACGTGCTCAGGCCTCTATTATTAATTGTGCGAGCATGATGGTATTTTTTTTTCTGTGTCACGAGGCCATCCCAAGCCTCTTTTTTTATAAATTCAGCATACATTAATTTCTTTTACGTGTTTCTCTACTACGCCACGTGCTCAGGCCTCCATTATTAATTGTGCGTGCATGATGGTATTTTTTTTTCTGCATCACAAGGCCCTCCCAGGCCTGTATTCTTATTGATCTTCCTTTGTTGGTCCTAATATTTCCTTCCTTGTCACGGAGCACTCCCAGACAGTCCTCTTTTTTTTATAAGCTGAGCATGCATGAATTTCTGTGTCGTATTTTTGAAGAGTCTCACGTGCTTTGGAATCTATTCTTTTTATTGTATGTACATGATGGTATTCTTTTCTACATCACGTGACCCTCCCACCCCTCAATGGTTTCAAAGTGTGCTTACATAATTGAAATGTTTCTTTATAAGTCATGAGATCCTATACACCTCTAATTTTTATAAATTGTGCGTGCATACATTTCTGTGTCGTATTTCTGTACTACACCACGTGCTCAGGCCTCCATTATTAATTGTGCGTGCATGATGGTATTTTTCTTTCTGCGTCACGAGGCCCTCCCAGGCCTGTATTTTTATTGATCTTCCTTTGTTGATCCTAATAAATCCTTTTGTGTCACCGAGCACTCCCAGTCCTCTTTTTTTTATAAACCGAGCGTGCATGAATTTCTGTGTTGTATTTTTGAAGAGTCTCACGTGCTTTGGAATCTGTTCTTTTTATTGTATGTACATGATGGTATTCTTTTCTACATCACGTGACCCTCCCACCCCTCAATGGTTTCAAAGTGTGCTTACATAATTGAAATGTTTCTTTATAAGTCATGAGGTCCTATACACCTCTAATTTTTATAAATTGTGCGTGCATACCTTTCTGTGTCGTATTTCTGTACTACACCACGTGCTCAGGCCTCCATTATTAATTGTGCGTGCATGATGGTATTTTTTTTTTGCGTCACGAGGCCCTCCCAGGCCTGTATTCTTATTGATCTTCCTTTGTTGATCCTAATATTTCCTTTTGTGTCACGGAGCACTCCCAGTCCTCTTTTTTTTATAAACTGAGTGTGCATGAATTTCTGTGTTGTATTTTTGAAGAGTCTCACGTGCTTTGGAATCTGTTCTTTTTATTGTATGTACATGATGGTATTCTTTTCTACATCACGTGACCCTCCTACCCCTCAATGGTTTCAAAGTGTGCTTACATAATTGAAATGTTTCTTTATAAGTCACGAGGTCCTATACACCTCTAATTTTTATAAATTGTGCGTGCATACATTTCTCTGTCCTATTTCTGTACTACGCCATGTGCTCAGGCCTCCATTATTAATTGTGCGTGCATGATGGTATTTTTTTCTGCGTCACGGGGTCCTCCTGGGCCTGTATTCTTATTGATCTTCCTGTGTTGATCCTAATATTTCCTTCTGTGTCACGGAGCACTCCCAGGCTTCTTTTTTTTATAAACTGAGCGTGCATGAATTTCTGTGTCGTATTTTTGAAGAGTCTCACGTGCTTTGGAATCTGTTCTTTTTATTGTATGTACATGATGGTATTCTTCTCTACATCACATGACCCTCCTACCCCTCAACGGTTTCAAAGTGTGCTCACATAATTGAAATGTTTCTTTAGAAGTCACGAGGTCCTATACACCTCTAATTTTTATAAATTGTGCATGCATACATTTCTGTGTCGTATTTCTGTATTACGCCACGTGCTCAGGCCTCCATTATTAATTGTGCGTGCATGATGGTATTTTTTTTTCTGCGTCACGAGACCCTCCCAGGCCTGTATTCTTATTGATATTCCTAGGTTGATCCTAATATTTCCTTCTGTGTCACGGAGCACTCCCAGCCCTCTTTTTTTTATAAACTGACCGTGCATGAATTTCTGTGTCTTTTTTTTAATACTGTCACGTGCTTTGGTATGTGTTCTTTTTATTGTGCATTCATGATGATATTCTTTTCTCCATCACGTGGCCCTCCTACCCCTCAAAATGTTTCTTTCTGCATCACGAGGTCCTCCAGACCCCTAATTGTAAAAATTCTCTGTGCATAAATTTCAGTTTCGTATTTTTAAACTGTCACGTGCTTTAGCCTGTATTGATACAAATTGTGCATCCATAATAGTATTTTTTTTAATCCGTCACGTGGCCCTCCCAGCTCTGTTTTGCTTTATTTTTTTGGAATATATACTTTATAGTTCATCGTATTTGCCCCCTCCTAATTCTCCCATTAGTTTTAATATTTATTACTGCGTCACGTGACAATCCCAAACCTGTATTCTTTAAAATTAAGCCTACATGGTTGTAATAGTTACTGCTAGCTCATATGGCCCTCTCAGACCTCTATTTAAATTAATGTTTAAGAGTAGAATCGAGTAACGTTTAGAAGACTATGACAAATGTAAGATATTTTTTTAAGTTTTTCAAAGAAACGATGTTCCTTTTGAAAATATATTTATTAATATTCACTTTTTCTAATACTTATAACTCTAAACGAATGTAATTCGGTTGTAATGTAAACCTATTAATGATTGCATTTTAACTCTACAGGCACCTCTTCAGAAAATGGACATTCTTCTTACTCCGACAAATACTGCCTGTCATTGGATACTTCTGGTAAGTACAAGTTTTTCAACATTTATTAGTCTGTTTTCAAAGTTATTCTTGGAAAATATAACTGGTTGTAATAGTTTAAACTATCAAAATTTATTTTATCAAATAATTTAAAGGGTAGTCTTTTTAAATAATTTTGTAATGTATCTAATTATAGACATCTGTACCGTAAAATGTAAACTCTCCACACTAAAAATCATATTCCTACAATATTATCTATACACTTCCGAACCTTTAACAAAGATAATGGGTCATGATTCACGGAGTAACAAAATTCAGACCTATAAAGAATTTTCATAAAATTTTAGGTAACTTTTCCCTACAAAACAATGTACCTTATCTCTTTATTATTTAATATATTGCACAAATATAAAATTGCCAATATCATTTCTCTTTATGAAATTAAAAAAAGGAAACTATTAAACATAACCATTCGTATCTCTCTAAAGGCTTTCCCTACAACAATTGAATCCTCACAGGGGGGGCGTGGCCACGGAGGCGACCAAGATGGCCGCTTCTGACTGAAGCTCCGCCGTCCGTGCGGCCGTTCTTCTCCATCCTGCCGGATTTAGCGTGACCTGATTCCGGCCAGCACATCCATCCTGCAGTGGCGACGTTTCGCCACCATCCGGCATCTGTTTGGGGTCTAGGAGTGCCCCTCAATCAGACAAGGGCCTTGCAAAAAACTTGGGGGTGTGGTTTGAGGAAAATCTAAATTTTGGGACACATGTCAAAAAACTCACAGGGACTTGTTTTGGTATACTTAAAACCCTGCGAAAATTCCTCCCCTTTCTGCCTGTGGAGGCCAAAGAAACAGTAGTCCGGGCTTTGATCCTTTCACGGTTGGATTATTCTAACGTGCTTTTAGTTGGTTGTCCAGGCTATTTGATAAAAAAGTTACAGGTAGTCCAAAACGCGGCTGCTCGGCTCCTACTGGGCCTCTCTTCCAGGTAGAGCATGCGGGTCTATCTCCGCCACCTTCATTGGCTCCCAGTTGAGGCCCGTTTGAAATTTAAAATGCTGGTCATTGTCCAACGGGCCTTGTAGGGATTGGGCCCACTCTATCTGTAGAAGCATTTTGCTTTTTATTCCCCTACCAGGACTCTGCGGTCTTCGGACCATCTCCTTATCCAGAATCCGCGTTTTCTGCGCCATAGGTTAGGTGGCTGCTCTTTCACCCGTAAAGCCGGCCTAGCTTGGAATGAGCTTCCTCTTGCTCTCAGGAAGGTTGCTGATCTGGCTGTCTTTAAAAAGAGCCTAAAAACACTATTGTTCTGAGCCCATTCTTTTAGAGGCTTTGCCTGCGGTGTTGGTGGGCGGGGGTTCAGGGTAGCAGCGCCGGGATACTCTGAGTAGCTGTGCGCTTTAGAAATGCAGGATAACATAACATAACTACACGGCGGAGGAGACGGAGCGCCACCCCATTGGCGTCCTCTCTAACTGCGCCTGGCCTTCCGGTGAGTCCTGCACCGGAGACACGTCGCTGATTGCCCTTGACTCGCCTGCGGCGTTGGGGGCCTGGTTGTGCTTCCTTCGGTCTTGCGGGGGGGCCGCCCGGTGGTTTCAGGGCTCCGGGGCGCGCGAAGGCCTTCGGGCCCGGTGCGTGGGCCGGAGCCGGGGACTCGAGAGGCTGCTATCCCCGGCTTTGACTGGGGGGCTGTGTTGCCTGGTCCCGGTGCCGCGGGGGGATCGAGGGTGGTGGGGGGCGTCTCTGTGGCTGGGGCCGCGGGGGGCTGGGTGGCCCCGCTTTCCATCGGGGACTTCTCCCTGTACCTGCCTGCTATACGGAAGCGCTACATACAGCGACTCTGAGCGCTTTTCCACTACCTGCGCAACAGTTTTGGGCCGCCATTTTCCGAGGGAAAGGCCTACTATTGCCTGATGCACTTTGGCCTCTGGAAGCGGACCCTGATTTGACTGCTGACCGCGAAGTGGCAGCGATAGCTGTCCGAGTGCGCCCCCCCCCCCCTGTGCCGGCCTGAGGATTGCTTTGGGGTGCCCGGCCTCGGTGGGGCCTCTTTAGGAGACTATGTGCCTGTCGCTGTGCCTCCTCCCTGCCTTATACGAATCGTCAGATTCCCTACGCTGCCCCTGGAGCTCTGCGACGAGGACCCGACTGACCACCATGGGTAAGAGAGATCCCAACCAAAGGAAACTCAGCTTCGACAAGTCCTCCTTACTTACCACAGACTCCGCGACGGGGTCCTCATCAGACGTGATGCCTCCTCCCCCACAAGACGCCACCGCCACGCTGGTCACCACCATGATGTCCGAAATGAGGGCCGGCTTCAAATCGCTGGACAACAGATTTGACACTTTGAAGCAGAGATTAGCGGACATGGGCTCCAAAGTACAAGCACATGATCGCCGGCTGGACGTGGTCGAGGCCCGGGTGTCGGATCTTAAAGACACGGGCGCGAAAGATCGGAAAAGGCTTGAACGTGTTGAAAAAATCCTGAAAGAAGTGGCCATTAAAAATGAAGATTTGGAGGCACACTGACGACGCAATAACGGGGTGTGGCGGAATCTACCCGGACGGGCAGGATGGATGTCTTTGTTGAGAAACTGTTAATTGAACTATTTGGCAGGGATCAATTCACTCCAGGTTTTGTGATGGAGAGGCCCACTGATCTCTGGGACCCCGGCCGAAGCCTGGTCTACCACCACGCCCCATCATAGCCAGGATCAAGAACTTCGGGGACCGCGACGCGGCACTCAGAGCGGCTCGAGAGAAGGGAGAGATACGATGGCAGGGCGACTCCCTGTCCTTCTATCCGGACTTCACTCTTATGGTCCAGGAAGCCCGGCGGAAATACACTGGGGGTGAAGGCCACGCTCCGCAATCTCGGCCTTAAATACGGGATGCTTTACCCCGCACGCCTTAGAGTGGAAGTCGCCGGTAGACCACGCATCTTTGATACCCCTACGGAGGTCCAAGAATTTTGTCGCACATTTAAATCTAGGGACACGCAAGCAGCAGACACCTCCAGAACGCCTTCTCCAGCCCAGGAAGACTCACAGCACAGTGTGGATCTGTTTTCAGGCTCCGGCAATGGCTGACACTCTGCCTCTTCCCCTTGCTTCTTCCTTAATGTCACGGCCTTTCTAACAATCATCTGCATGACTATAGTCTTGTATGTTGCGTGACTATCTGGATGGGCCTGCCCGGTCGTTGTGGCGTTGCCACCCCCTATGGCGGCTGCATTGACTCTCTTGGGGTTTATTGTTTTACTTCTTGCGGTGACCCCAGTCTACATTGCTATTTTTCAACGCATGCTATTCCATTACACCGCTTTGTTGGAGGTTTTCCTCTTTGGGGTTTATGAGAGGTTGGGCGGGGGGCGGGAGTGGGGTTTTGTTTGGTTTTGTTCTCCTTGAATGTGTCACAACATTGTAACCATTGCCTATTGTGTGTTGAGCTGCTTCTGTCATAGGTCATCATTCTTGGTCCAGCACCCATGGCCAAGATAGGGTTACAGACCGGCCCCTCCGACCTCGCACTGATGTCGTGGAATGTTAGGGGGTTGAATAACGCCAGGAAAGCAGACAGGTTTTCAACTACATCGCCCGACACAAGATAGACGTGGTTTTCCTGCAGGAAACTCACTTGTCGTCTGACGCTGCCTCCCAGGTTGCCAAGAGCTGGGGCCCTCACCGCTTCTTTTCCCACTACAGTCAATACTCCAGGGGGTTCGCTATTTGCATACATAATCGCGTACCTTTTACACCATCGCACAAGGTGATTGACAGCGAGGGTAGATATGTCATTGTTGCGGGTACTCTGTTGGACCACAGGATTACGCTTGTTGGGGTTTATGGGCCTAACACAGACATGCCTGCTTTTTACACTGAGCTACAGGTGCACCTGTTGAACTTGGAGCCGGGGCTTCTGATACTCGGTGGCGATTTTAACCTGCTGCTTAACCCAGCCAGAGACAGTACGTCTTCGGCCCCAGACACGAAACTCCGTTCTTGACCAGTTCTTCTTGATGTTTGCTCCCATTTTTCCCTCCTTGACATCGAGGCTTCCTTACATGCCCACACACCCACATACACACACTATTCGGGGTTTCACGACACCTGAACCAGGATTGACTACTGGCTGATTTCCCCAGACGTGGTTGGTTGGGTAGATGACCTCCTCACACTCCCTCGCACTCTGTCAGATCATTCCCCCATTGTGCTACGACTGAGGGTTCCCAGGGCGGGTGGCTATGAGAGGCAATGGTGCTTCCCCGGGAAAGCTTTATCGGATCCTGTATTCACTGAAGAGGTCAGGGAGGCCATAGATGAATATTTTAAACTCAACACAGGCACGGTAGACACCTGGGCGGTTCTGTGGGAGGGATTTAAGGCAACTATCAGGGGAGTGTTCATTGCTAAGCACACAGTAGCTTTGTGCAATATTCGTACCACCCTGCTCCAGATAGAGCGTGACATAGCAGCGTTAGATGCGGAACAACTCATAAAGCATACAGAGGAAAGGGAAACAAACCGGTTGCAGCTGATGGTGCGATTCCGTGAGGTGGCGGATAGAGAGCTTTGATTTCTCACTAGGGCACACACGGCTAGGCAATATGGTGAGGGCGACCGACCGGGCAAACTGCTAGATCATTTACTACGACCCCCACGCAAGTCTGCTTACATCACGAACTTGTGGCCCCGCGGGAGACATTCTACACACTACACCGGCAATATGCGATGCTTTCTTGCACTATTACTCCACCCTGTACACTTCCACGTTGACTGATGACGCTGTAGACCGTGGTAACTATCTTAACGAAATAGCGATGGTGTACTTGGAGAATTGGATGGTTGATTTTTTAGCCGATCCCATCACGCCTGACTTAATCATCGAAGCTATCGACTCCATGAAAGGGTCTTCGGCCCCCTGTCTGGATGGCTTCTCGGCGGACTTCTATAAGGCCTATAAAGAACTGCTGGTCCCCCGTTTAGTGGAGGTATACGCTGAGGCCTTGGAGACGGGCTGTTTGCCCCCCATGCTTCGGGAGGCGGTCATAGTACTTGTGCCCAAGCCCGGAAGGGATCCCACGCGGTGCAGTTCTTATCGCCCTCTCTCTTTGTTAAACTTAGACTACACGATCCTGGCGAAAGCTATCGCCATCCGCTTGTCACTACTGATGGAGTCTATTATCTCCCCAGCACAGTCTGGCTTCGTACCGCATCGCTCCACATCGCTTAATCTCCGCACACTCTTCTCCGTCCTGCACCGGGTGGATCCCGCCATCCCAGCGGCGGCGATTCTTTTAGACGCCGAAAAAGCGTTCGACTCTTTAGAATGGCCATTCCTTATGTCGGTGATGCGCCGGATGGGCATTCCCAAGTGCCTGGTGAATACGGTGGAATTGTTTTACACGCGGCCTGTGGCGCGGCTGCGCCTCAATGGCATTATCACTGCACAATTCTCCTTGTCGCGTGGCACGCGACAAGGCTGCCCCCTCTCGCCGCTTCTGTACATCTTAGCAATGGACCCTTTGGTCCGTCACTTTCAGGAAGGGCATTTACATCGGGGTCTTCAGTTCCGCACTGGACCACTCTTGGTATCTCTTTATGCGGATGACACCATCCTTTACGTCCGGCAACCGCAGGTCAACCTTGAACAGTTGATCACGGAAATAACCCGGTTTGGTGGGTTTTCGGGGTTGCGCATAAATTGGCTCAAATCTGTTATATTTCCACTCACGCCTAGCACTATGGAATGGCCCTGCCCCTTCCCCCTCACTTGGAACCGAGATTCGGTGAAATACTTGGGGATACACATACATCTGGAAACCGAATCCATCATCAGACTAAATTATGGCACCGTGCTGACTGCTTTGGAAGGTCAGATTGAACGATGGAATCGTCTCCCATTGTCCATGGCTGGGCGTATCGCAATCATTAAAATGATGGTGCTGCCACGTTTTCTGTACCTGTTCAACAATATACCTGTACCCCTCACCAAAATTTTCTTCACGCAGTTACGTTCATTGTTGCTACGACTCGTGTGGGGAGATAAAACCCCCCCGCGTGTCTTGGCGCGTATTGACACTTCCTTATGAGCGCGGGGGTCTGGGTGTTCCCGATTTCTATCTTTACTTTCTTGTTGCACAATGTTCCTACGCACACCCCTGGTACCACCCTGATGCCCGGATTGTATACTTGAAGCCTGAGGCCGATTTAGTTCTGCCTGGTTCATGATTACCACTCTGCCGTCGGGCTTCCCTAGGGACCCACGGGATATTCAGACTGTATCATCGACCTGCTGGGCGTGGGGCAGACTGCGCCGCATGCTTGGGCTTGCCCAACTATACTCTCCAGCTCTCCCATTGCCCAACCCCTCCTGGCTGGCTATCACTGGGGAAACTGTGGTGAAACAAACGCTATCCAAATTCCACATTTCCACCATAGGAGACCTATTCCCTGAGGGCCATGCTTTCTCCCTCACAGAAGATCACCGCTTTGCGACACGGACGTTCATGGACTCCTTTGTCCTCAGTAGATTGCGATCATTGATGCGTGCCTTGTTCCCCTCGTTTCCCTTCCCCCCAGAGGAGCTGCCTCCCCTCACCTTCCTTATCCAGCACACGTCAGGGACTCATTTAGTCTCCAAACTATATCGGATGTGCGCCGACCTTCTCCCTGCTCCAGACGAGAAAGTGCGGGCTGCATGGGAGGCGGCTTTGGGCTACCCCATTACAGATGAGCAGTGGTGCTGCAGGGCGACCAAAGACATCTCACTGAACAGTAGACACAAGCTCCTACACTTTAAGTTCTTGCGAAGGCTATACTTCACCCCAGCGCGACTACACAAAATAGACCCGGCACGGCCGCACAACTGCCCCAAGTGCGGTTGCCCCCAGGCAGACTTCGCACACCTTTCGTGGCATGCCCAATGCTTCAAGACTACTGGTCCGGAGTACACCACACACTTAGTGACATGCTGAGCCTGAATCTAGTCCCCATCCCCGAGATTGCCCTTCTGGGTTACATGGCCGACTTCCCTAAGGCAACGCGTAGGCTGGCGGCACTGGGGTTCCTGCTGGCAAAACGTGAGGTGGCGCTCCGTTGGTGTGACCGTCGACCCCCGTTACACAATTCCTGGCTCCGAAGTATGGCACACTGTAACGCCAATAATGAGGAATACTCTACCATGGTCCCCATTACATCCAGACCTACAGATATCTGGGGCCCGTATCGCACATATCTAGCTGGCATCACGGCTGCGGTCCAGACGGCCGCTACCCCTGCTATGGATCCCGAAGGGATCGGTTAATAAGCTTCGCGGGGTCGCTATCAAGTACAATTGAATCCTCACGACTATGACCAATGGCAGTAACTCATCTTAATAGTTTACTTCTTTAAAATACTCGTAAATAGCAAAGAGGGTTTTCAAGGATAACATTTATGAACGTCTACCAAACTAATCTATAGTGCCCGTCGGAACCATATTGCTATTTGCACATCATTTTGCCCCACCACTACTATGGTCCTAACACAGTTGCTATCAAACCTACGATTGGTTTTCAACCCCAATACGAATAATTATTGTTGTTTTGAATAGTTACCACAGTCCCATTCCGTTGATTTCAAAACACTTGCAACATGTACAATAATTTGCAAATTAACTTTCCAATGGTTAGCATTGCTAATATGATGCGCTTATATACATCTTTTTACATTTACAGTCTGTTGAAAAGTCTTGTGCTGTCTACAACCAAAAGGTTTCAGCGATTTCTACAGAAAACCTTATGGTAAGAATCTTTTCTGAGTTGCCTCCACTATGTTCGAAAGCTTCCTATGCACCATCAGGGATGTGGAATTCCTATAGCCCAGGGGTCTCCAACCAGTAGCTCGGGAGCTACTGGTAGCTTACCTGCACCCTCAAAGTAGCTCTCAGAGGTGAAGCAAACCAAGCCAATCTGGGAGATTCTCTTTATATTGTAAAAGGCAATACTACTCATTCCACTGCCCTTAAGAGTTACAGACAGCCAAACCAATAGCAGGGCCATTTGAAAACACTCAAACACACACTTTGGTGGCCTATTAATCAATCAATCAGTCAGGGATTTATAGAGCGCACTACTCACCTGTGAGGGTCTCAAGGCGCTGGGGGAGTGTGTGTCAGGGGATTTGGGCATCTCAGGTCATTCGAAAAGCCAGATCTTGAGGCTCTTCCTGAATGCTTTCAGTGTGGTGCTTCATCTGATGCTGAGGGGTAGTTTGTTCCAGGTCTTGGCCATGATGTAGGAGAAGGGTATGCCTCCTGTACTGGTTCTGTGGATGCAGGGGATCTCTGCCAAGACCTGGTCAGCGGAGCGCAGGTTTCTTTTGGGGGTGTAGAAGGACATTAATTTGTTGAGGTATTGGGGTCCGGTGTTGTGGAAACCTTTATAGGTGTGTGTGAGCAGCTTGAAAATCACTCTGTTTTTCGATGGTGAGGCAATGAGGGTCTCCTATATGCTGGGTAATGTGGTATTGTCATGGGATGCTGAGCATGAGTCTAGCTGCGGCCTTCTGGACAGTCTAAAGTTTGTATAGAGTAGAGATGTGTTGATTACGCCACAGAGGGTGTTCCCATAGTCCAGCCTGCTGATGATGGGTGCATAGATGACGGTCTTCCTGGATTCGGGGGGTGGGTCCATTTGAAGGTCTTGCTGAGTAAGCGGAGGGTTTTGAAGCATGTGGAAGATGCAGCATTGGCCTATGGGTCTTCCACATGAACCATCTTTATCCACTTTAAATCTACCTAACAAAGAGATTGGCCATATTATCCACCCGGTTCCATCAGTCGCACGGTATGTGACATCAAAGAATAGTAACAACTGTAACCAGGGATGACCCACCAAAGGGTGTGACTTCAAGAACTAAAGTGAAAATATGTTAGTTGGGATCATGATCAACCAAAGAGCCGAAGAGAACAGAGTATGCATCCAGAGCAGGGAAAATTAAAAACATCACATTCATTTTTGTGTGGGTGTGTGACATTGTATCCTTCCTAAATAAACAGTGTGGATTCCTTAAAACTACTCCTAGTGTCAAGGACTACCAAATATGTATGCTGGTCTCCATCAAAAGAGTATTATCTCTGATGCAATTGTGCCCATTCATGGTGAACTACAAGATGGCCGAAAGGAGGGAGCAACGGGGCTGAGCTCCGGGTCCTGGGATCACATCCAGTGCAAATCCCGACCAGAGCGACCCCCCCGATCCCCCCCCCGACCCCCTGAGTAACGCAGCTCACAATCAGGGTCTGGAACCGAGGTCCTCGCAACCCCCCGCTGAACACGGAGGAGGCTACCGGTCCTGACGGCAGAGCTACTTGGGGAATTACCGCCCTCCCCTACACACCAAGACAGAGCATACCGGCGAGACCAAATAGAGACAATCACTCACCCGTGCCAATGACAGACGGTGATTCGGACCAAATCGGTCATTAGCGGAGACCCCATCCTGCAGCACAGCATGAGCGGCAACGACGGCAGCTGATACGTAACACGAAGAACGTGACGTGGAGACATTCGCAACCGAAACGCCGACCTCGGAGAGCAAGCACACCAGGCACAGAGCTACCGTTACAGGAGGAGACGGATTTCAGCACAGACCCAACGCTCCGCTCCTTGACCTCCGGTGAGTGCCTGCTCCCAAAATGGCCGCCCGCTAGAGGAAGCTAAACATACTCCGTGGTTAAGGCTGATTCACCCCTGAAAGTTACGAACCTAGGGGCGAACACCAGTTATTCACCACCAGGGAAAGAGTACTGGAAGGCATGGACAGCGCAGAGGATTCTAAGCCCCAACGTGCCTCTTTGGCACCGGTGAAGCCTGACCCTAAAATGGCCGCACCGCCCGGACATCTGCCCTCTCCTTAAGAGCTCGAGTTACCTGGACCAATTAGTTAAAAATCAATAAATCAAATTAACCAATTGGTGCCTACAGGTTCCTCTCGCGACGCAGCTGACACTTGCCTTCCCTTTCAAACGTCGCAGGATTTTACTCATATTTCAAATGGTGGCCAATTCCGCCCGTCTTCATAGGTAGTCTTTTAAAATATCGGCCAATTTCGTCAGTCTTTCCCCCTAGCTCGTGGACACAGCAGGCTGTTTTATGTTGACTTTTGTCCCCCAAGTCGACTCTGAAGCAAGCAATACTTCTAACACAGAGGCCGCCTGACCCTAAAATGGCCGCTCCGCCCGGACATCTACCCCTGCCAAATGAAGAGTGAAACCTTTTGAGGCCCCTCACAAAGGTGGAGGCCTGAAACAACCCCCCCCCCTCGGGCTAGGGCTGCCCCCTCCAGTGGGATTGGAACCCCCCTCCCCCACCCCCACCAGACCCAAAAGAATAGCTCAACTGAGCCCACTTACCGGCTAGAAGGGAGCCTGTCCCTAAATTAACCGCTGCACCCAGGTAGCAGCAAAATCATCCAGGAGTCAAACATGAAGCTCCAGAAGCCCACAGAGATCCTGCCTAGGTCAGAGTAGCCCAGAACCTTGTGTCGCTCCCTCACTTGACTAGAACCTAGGGTTCGACACCCCCGGTTCCCTAGCGACTTGCCCTTAGAGAGGCCCCTTCCTAGCACCTGATCTTACGGCTCGCCCCTCCTTACACCCCTCCCTCTCCCCCTCCCCTCAGAGCTTACTATTCGTGCCATTAGAGAGTTCTCGGAGCGCTTGACCTCACTAACACCCCCTGAAGAACCGAACCACCACCCGTCCCTTCATTCCCCAAGCCCTCATTCCTGACTACTGCCTCTTCCCACTGTCCTATAAGATGCCTCCGACCTCACACTTGGTCATGCACCCCCCACCCCCCTGAACTTCCTATCTCCCATGGACCTAACTCCTTCGCGATTTCTTTCTCCCACACTCTCTCCTTCAAAGCAAAAAAACTATTCAAGTCCAAACTAATTAGACGACATCCCGAAACACTAGTTGTTGACATCTATCACTGCTCATCCAAAGGGCAACGAAAAATGGACTTCATCTTCCACACGGACAGGAGTAACGTCTGGGTCACAATCTTCAACTCTCCCCTCCACATTACTAAAACTACCATTACATCCCACAGCCGCAAATTAACCATCTCCCTATTAAAGCACCAGTCCCTAAGAGGAGACATCTCGATTACCATCTTTGAGAACGGCACCATACTAATTCAGGCTAAGGACGAAAACCTTGAATTCTTCGACTCCATCTTCCCTGCTTTAAAGAAAGCAACTTCACAAAACGCACAACAGACAAGGCCCACCCCCTCTAGCAACCCAACTCAAGCACTAAACGGCCTGCTCCCGCTCAGGCCCGATCCAAGAGACCAACCTTTCTTGCTACGAGATCGCCCTAGTCTAGACTCCGCCGCAACCGCTGACCATCCGACCACCTTCCCCTACCCCCTCACCCTCCCAACCCATCCCCCACAGCCCCCCTCCCATCCACTACTGCTCCACAGTCCCTCTCCTCCCAATAACCAGTCTATACCTAGTTCTCTTTCACCCGCCCAAGAGGGAATCCGACCCGTCACCCCATTAACACCGATTCAACCAGAACAGAGCGCCTTTAGCGAAGGGGACCTTGTTCTACATCCTCAACTAGGCCTCCGACCCCTCCCCCTTGCCTCACCGCAGTTGGGTGACTTGCCAGAATCAGCTCCCCAGCCACCTCCTAACCCCCCTAGAATCGACACGGTCAGCAGCCTCTCGACCACAGGGCTCTACCCCTCCCTCCATCTCCCCCCGCTCCTCCAGACTAGCTGATGCAATGCCTTGAATTGCTAGAAGCACAACTCGGGATCCTAGTTCACAGCCTAAAGGAAACTCTTCACTCCCTAGGTAAAACACAACGGTCATCCCCAGTCTTGGCTACCCCCCTTTCTCCTTCGCTAACAAACAGAATTGACCCACCACCCACCACCCAGACCACGGCCCACGCAAGCTTCCGGACCCCTCTTAGGAAACCCTGGGTGGATTCACGACCAGAGAGACCCAAAAGAACGTATCCCAACCTTTCCCACCAGGGAGCGACCACACTTGCCGCATCATATGACCACCCTACCATCCCCCTCCACAAGCTAGCTCCTAATCTACAGCTATCGACTTCGCCCATCTTAGCACAAACCCCGACTCCAACATCCTCACCCAAATCCGCAATCCAAGTTATTACTGGTATGGGTAGGGACCCTCCCCAACGCAAACCCCCCAGACCGCCAGAGTACCTAACTTCTATACCCAGGGCCCTCCCTGACACTCAGAAGCCTAAAGAAGAACCACACCTCAACTGTATGCTCATCAATAGCAGATCTGCTGCCAAACACGCGACAGAAATAGCGGAAGCCATCCTCTCACATGACCTGGATGTAGCCTTCATCACTGAAACATGGTTTAATACCCTGTCTCTTCCCAACATGGACATGCTGGTGCCTCCAGGTTTCTCAATCATCCATAAAGACAGACCTGAGCACAGAGGGGGTGGTGTAGCTATCATTCACAAAAGCGACCTCTCCATTTCAGAACATCCCGCATGCCTTTACAATTCCTTTGAATGCCTATCGGTCATCATCAAATTGAGTACTAATAGCCCACTTCACTGCCATCTCCTGTACCATCCTCCCGGTAACCACAACGAATTTGGAACACAGCTCAAGGACTTGATCACCCAATGCGCTCTCAGCAACGATAATAGCCTAATTCTGGGGGACCTTAACCTGTGATGGAAAGAATCAAAAAACCCACTCATCCAATCTCTGAATGATCTCCTGCTAGATAACGGTCTGTTCCAACATTGCCTAGAAGAAACACACCACCGAGGAGCAATCCTAGATGCAATCATCGCGGACAAGAAATCAATCTCTATTGACTACATCATTCCTGTCGACTGGTCCGACCACCACATTATTCTTTTTCATATCATCCATCCAGCCCTTCCCAAACCCCCTACTCTGGCTCCTCCTAAATGGGTCAGGAACACATCCAGAGTCCCTCGAGACAAATTAGAAGAAGGGCTTAGCTCGCTCCTTCCAATCGAAGTGGAGCACCTCTCAACCTCTGATCTAACCTCTCTCTATCACTCTAACCTGACACTCTCCTTGGACAAGCTGGCTCCCTTGAAACAAAAAAACCTAGACCAACACCCTCAAGGTCTTGGTTCACCACTGACATCAACGAGGAAAGAAGACACCTCAGAAATGTTGAGAGAACCTGGAGGAATAATCCCTCCTTCCTCCATCGCGATCAACTTAAGGCAGCACGCAGAAACTATAACAAACACATCATGAACAAAAAGTCATCATTCTTCTGCCTGGCCCTAAACAACGCTAAAAACCGCCCCAACGAACTCTTTGATATCATTAGTAGCCAAACATCCAAACCGGCAACATCCAACATGACGGCGTCAAAATCGCTATGTAACAACTTTGCTAGCTTTTTCAATGATAAAATCACCAAAATTGATCTGGCTCTCAGCACGGACCCTGCCTCTCTCACGGGTACCTCGACACTAGCAACATTAAGTAATCCTCTAGTGAGTCCTCCGACGCGTTGGACCTCATTCCGCCCCATCCAGGAAGTTGAGATAATCAAGCTGATAGCCGCCGCTAAACCCTCATCCCACTCCCTAGACCAGCTCTCCTCGAACCTGATGAAAGACATGAAGCTCACCCTAGCCCCAATCTGGTGCAAGATAATCAATAGTTCACTGAGTACGGGACTCATTCCTGACTGCCTCAAAGTAGGCCAAGTCACGCTGCTACTAAAAAAACCTGGTCTGGACATTGAGGACATGAACAACTTCAGACCGGTGTCTAACCTTCCGCTCCTATCTAAAATTCTCGAAAGATGTGTTCTCCCTCAGCTAACCCAACACCTAGAGAATATCAATCTACTTGACCCTCACCAATCTGGATTCAGAAAGGAATGCAGCACCGAAACCGCAATCTTAAACGTCCTAGACGATCTTCACATGTCCCTCGACTCGGACCAATGCAGCCTTCTCATCCTACTTGACCTATCAGCCGCGTTCGATACAGGTGACCACTCCCTGCTCCTCAAAGCCCTCCAAGAGCGAGCGGGCATCAAAAGGACGGTACTTAAATGGTTCTCCTCCTTCTTTCATAACCGCTCACAGAGAATAAAAATCAACGGCTTCGAGTCCAACCCCCGACCAGTCAGTAGAGGAGTCCCTCAAGGATCAGTTCTCTCTCCTCAACACTTCAACGTATATATGGAACCCCTTACCACACTTCTAAGGAAATCTAACATTCCCTTCCACCTCTACGCAGACGATACACAACTCTACCTGGAAACCACATCGATTGAAGACATCCACAGACTAAACGCCACACTCAAAGAGGTCCAGCAATGGCTCTCAATGAACCACCTCAAACTCAACCAAGAGAAAACAGAAGTTCTTCTCATCTCAAACAGAGACAAAAACCCGCAAATCGAAGAATGGCTCAAAGCCTTAGACGCCCTCAATGGAGCTCTCACGCCAACGAACTCTGTGAAATCCCTAGGGATCACCCTCGACTCCAAACTGGACATGAAAAAACACATCTCAAAAGCCGCAAAATCCGCATTCCTAAACCTGAAGCTCCTGTACAGAATAAAACCCTTCCTACCTCCCAAAGATCTCAAACAGGCCACACAGGCGTTGGTGCTTTCCAGAATCGTTTATGGAATCGCAACCTTGACCGGTTCAGCAAGTTCTCACTTAGTTCCCCTGTCCACGACCCTCAACGCAGCAGCAAGAATGGTCACAGGAACGAAAAAGTTTGAGCACATCTCTCCGGCACTTAGGGAACTGAAGTGGCTTCCTATTGACCAACGAGCCAGCTTTCGCACAGCCTGTCTCACCCATAAAGCCCTGCACACAGGCAAACCGGAATATCTGGCCGCCAAACTCCAAAGGGCCAGTCAGTCCAGGAACCTCAGAAGCTCCAACACGCTTCTACTCATCCCACTAAGAGCTCGGAAACAAAAAACCAGAACAAAATCCTTCCCGGGTAATGCGCCCAAAATTTGGAACTCCATCCCTCCCCACATCAGACTGACCCCCTCCTTCCCGAAATTCAAGACACTTCTAAAAGCCCTCTTCCTAGAGCGCTCTCGACCGTTAAGATGAACCTAGAATGGACTGAAGAAGGCTTATATTGATTTCCCACCTCCGGGAATCACGCTCCGGTACTATTGTCATTCTGACGCTGATTTACTTAACCAAAGAGGCTTTGTCTGTATTTTCTTCTTTGCTCCTATTTTCTGTTCAGATATTGTTTGCATACAATTTGTAGATGCTGTGAAGCGCTCTGATATCTCCGGGTCCAGCTAGCGCTATACAAAACTTCAATAAATAAATAAATAAATAAATAAATTAATTGTGCCATAGCTTTAAAATTTTCGTCCTTGACTATTTTGGGCACATAAGTAGAGTAGTAGAGTAATTACATACTTGCTGCCATCACTGACATATTAACAGCATGACTGATCTGCTTTTAGCCATTCCTGACAGAGTGGCAGCATCTTCTCCCATAATAATGGCCATAACTGATATATGTTGGGCATCCAGCTGTGGCACAGTGGTAGCCCTAGTTTAATGGTGGGCATTATTAGCATAACAGAGGCATTCTTAGTGTTATGGTGAAGAACCATGGCCTATGATTCCAATACCTGGGTATTTGAAGCATAATTTGTCCATCAGAGGCATTTTTACATAGCGGTACTCAATGAAAAGTAAAAGCTGATGTTTAGGGACTGTGTATTCTCTAACAATGAAAACTGATTTGATTTTTAAAAGATTAAATTATGCTTTTTTTTAAAAAGGTTTTTCTTCTGGAAAATTGAGTTTGATTGCTCAAAGCTGAAAGGGATTTTGATAGAAAACTATGTGTATTTTCAAAAACTAATATGCGAATGAAGACATAATATTGCAATTCTAAAGCACATTTAAAGTTGTTAGCTGAATGATAATACAATTTGAGTTGGAAAGACTTACTGCTGTGGTACTACCCTTTGTGGTACACAGCATGTGAAGATTTGAATTTTACTTCATTACAAGCATTTAATATTGATAAACGTTTTCCTAGCATTCTGCTGATAACTTCACCTGAAATGTTTTGGGGGGTACTACTGATAACTGTGCTTAGGGTTGTCATAGTGTAATGTTAATACATATCATCGGCATTTTACAGTGATAAAATATGCTAGTAGCTCAGCAGGACTTTCCTTCATCAGAATTAGCTCTTACTACAGAAATGGTTGGAGACCCCTGCTATAGCCCGACGCACAGGACATATTGGTTGGGATCAAGGACAACAAGTTTTCATGTGTATTATATCCTTGGAACAAGTAGGCCCAACTCCCAGCAGCACAAACCCTTTCCCTACCACTTAGCAGTACCACATAATAGGTCAGGGAAGGGCACTGTCTGCAGTTAAGGTAATATGTTTGCCCGTATGTTAATACTTTTCAAACCTGTATTTATGCTTCAATAATTCAATGCTTTTATTATTCAGCCGGACACTCTAAGTAAATGTTGTAAGCTTTCTCTGCACTACTATCAGTGCCTGCAGTATACAAAAGCATACAGCTCTGAAACACGTCTGACCCACGTATACTTATCAAGACCTCTTCCACCTCTCAATGATCACCATGATATATTTATTGGGGCAAGGGCTATCAAAGCACAATTCCTTCAGCTGCCAATTTTCAATAAAACGTTCCTGAGCAGGAATGGGAACTGTCTGCTGCCGAGGTAATATTTGTGTCCATATGTTAATGACCTTCCACCTTCCACAATATTAATCCGAAGTCATTATTATTAGAGTGAGTGTTCAAAATACATGTTGTAAGCTGAGACTACACTACTGACAGCTTTTCTAGTAAAAAAAAGTGTACTCACATTTGCAAAGCTAACTACTATGAGGCTATTTTTCCTGCTCCCAGAATGCTCTGCGATTTGATGGAAATAATTGCAGAAGCTTAACAGCAAGATTGATGATTCTTTCCTTTCAAACTAAAATCTTCATAAAAAAGAGAAAGCAGGAAAAAAAACATTTTGCTAAACTACTATAAAATTTCACTTAACATTTTTTTTGCATAATCTTTTAGTAATTTGTTGATCCATACTATTTCTCAAAAATGGCATTATGGGAAATCTCTGTAACTAGTTTCAAAAACAGTATGGAAAACAAAATTAAACAAACATTGGCAAAGGCAGTAAGTCTAAAATTGATGGTCAGCTTTTTAGTTTTGTCATTGCGTGACTTCTTTTGCCATCGTGTTTCAAAAACGTTATTTCAGTGGAAGCTGCTGTGCCCTCACCATTATAACAAACTTTGGCAAAACAAAAAAAAAAAAAGGGGTTTTAAAAAGCACAAACTTCCATAGTAGTTACTGGCACTGAACAAAACTACTTTGTGTGCGGATATCCAGGTTATGAAACCGCATATTCTCACCCTGGAACTATGTTTACCATATAAATACTTATAAAGTTTTTATTTCAACAACCTATTCACCTTTAAACCATGCAATAGTAATTACAACTTACTTTTCACTTTCTTTTCAACAGGCCCAATGTTTCGAATGCAGCAGATGACGACCTTCGACCCATAAAAGGAAATGTAAATCACACTTACCTGTTACTGCCTATATATGTAAAGGAAAAAAAATGTTGTTTAGTCTAAACACCTTTTCCATTAGGACTATGAAATAGTTGTCTAAAAAACAACTAACTCATTTGATTGTAAGATATCTACGTTGGTGACAGTGGAATTACCACTACTTTTTAGACTACCATTGAACAATATTGTGTAGAGGACCGGTGCTGCTTCTTGACCTTCAAAGAGGAACATTTAAATTTATATTTCAACAGAAAAAGAAAATAATTGCTGAATTTCAAAAGAAAATTAAGTATAAATGTTACAGGAACTCTGCTCCAATTCTAAAAAGATTACTATGTCAAGCTTTTACAATTCTCAATGCTACGTCTTCTGTGAGACCATTCCCATGCATAACCATGCTAAGTTTTCTTTACCTCCATGCACACATATACTGTAACCTATCAAACACTTTAAAATACTACCCACCCACTAGTTCTAAAGACGGATGTAGAATTTAACAGTTCTTCACAAAATAGAATTGGACGTCACTAAGTACAAAGTGTTTCTGTATTATGAAAGCTCTAATGTGTCCCTTAAAGATTCCAGCAAAGCCCAGACACATACTAACTGAAACACACCAACCATTAGTAACCTGTTAAATTTACCAAGCAACTCTTTCAATATGTGATCAATGCAAAAAATCCTCCTTTGGCACAGCAAATATAGTCCAACACTTAAACAACTTGCACCCCAACAACTTAGCTTCACTTCAACACAGAGATTGCAGAACAACCCACTCCCTGCTGCATTAAGCACAGCAACTACTGCAACAGCATCTTCAGCAAACAGTCCATACTCACATATTGATCTTCAATTTGGTAAAGTTAAATTTCTATGCATTTATTGTGAATAACTTTTGTGTTACACAAAACAGTCTACCAACCTCATCAAAAACAACAAACCGACCTGTCACTGTCCTTAACATTAGTTATTAGACATTTATCAAACGTTTTTGTTGTAAAAAGTACCCCGTCCAAAGGCAGTGCAAAATTTGCACATTTGCTGCCTTTCTTGGCTGGAGTTATGAATTATTCTAAAATTACTGAAAATACAAAATACAGACCCTTTATTCAGCCTTCATGCTAACTACAAACCGTGAATACCAGTCAGTAATTTGCACACTTGTGTCCTTTCTTCCATCCTTTCTACCGCACAGTGACTGTACTTTCTGCACTTGCACTGTTTGCTTAGATGTGATACCCATTTCTCAGGCTCCCACTGCGGAATCCGACGCACAGTCTGTGTAATGCACTAGAAAACTAAACACCCACTTCCTTTACAAAGCCGTCGGTAGTTTCCACCTCTCCTGTCTTTCTTAATTTTCACCTTCTTCTACATCCACTAGCACAAACACACCTACCTACTGCCTTTCATAACTGTCTTTGCCAACTATTATTCTAATTCAAAGTAGAGACCCTGAAAAGGGCCGGATGATTTTATTTTTAAGTCTACGGCCCACAGTGGGAACTTAGTACACTTGCTTTCCTTCCTTAGATGTGGTAGTCATTTCTCAGCCTCCCACTGCGCAATCCGACACCCTCTCTCTGTAATAAAAAGGATATCGAAAGATCCACTTCCCTGACAAGGCAGAGAGTAGTTTGCATATCTGCAGCCTTTCTTATTTTTCACCTAATTAATCTTCTACTCGATCTAGACACCATCCACATGTACACAGACTTACTTGCTGCCTTTTTTGGCTTGGGTTATCAATTATTCTTCAATTTCATATTCAAAGACAAGGCCCTTTATCGAGCCTTTTTGTTGTAACTACTTCCCCAACTAAACACACTAGGTAATTTGCACTTTTGCAACCAATAACAATATTGGAAATTTTAATTAAAAATTTTGTGGCTGGTCAAGTTTGACTATCAGGAAGAACTTTTGTAACTGTTGCAAATATTTTTCATAATGAACCTTCTACAACATATGGACATTACACTGTTTATTTAAAATCACTGAAAGCTTGGATACATTGTATTGATAGGCAATTAGTTTATAAGCAACGTTTGCCTAAAGAGTTACCAAAATCTTACCAAATATTTTTAAAGTCAAAATTTTAAGATCAAAATTTGTCCTTTCAGGATTACTACTGTTAAGATTATTACTCTGGTATTGTAGACTATTTTATAAGTGAGGGTGAGCAGCTTGAAGGTGATCATATTCTTGATATTAAGGCAGTGTAGGTGTATCAGGTGGTGAATCAGACCCCCCAGGATATTGCGGCATGGATTAGCAAATTTAGCGGCACAAATATGGAAATTTAGCGGCACAAATATGGAAATTTAGCGGCATTTTTGCGGCACTTAATTTTACTCATAATCATTCATTTTCACGCTGAATTCAATGGAAACTGTTTTAGCAGAGAATTCCACTTTGCAATAGGAATGTTTAAAGTGTCTGCAGCTCTACGGAAGCACAACTCCATGTCCTAACCTAGTGGGATGGTGCTGTATTTCTCCCTGGGATGTTCTAGTGCCCATGAATGCATCCCTGTCGGAGCACCTCTGCCTCCCGGATCCGTGAGGCAGGACACCTCTTCCTCAGGCACCCTAGGGCGCAGGATCATAGTGGCTGATCCAAATAAGTGAGACAGACTGCATAGGGAGGTCACCTCCTGCCCACTCACTGTTAAGATGAGTAATCAGATATGGTAGAAAAAGGTGAGGAGTGAAACCATAACTATTTGATGAATTGTGTCCAGAGTTTCATGGACCTCCCGTTGTATAGGATTAAATACATAACCTTGAATTATAGGGCTGATCAGATCCTCTCTTATGTTTCGAAAGATGGTTTCAGTTCCCCCATGAAGGTGGAGACGTAATCATTAGCAAAACAAGAGGAATCCATAAAGTTATGGGTTGACGATGTCCCTACTGTGGTTGGGAGCACGTCTGGTGTTTTTAGGTACCCCTCACACACCAACAGGCCCCTTGGTGTCATGCTTCATCATCGGGGTCATCGTATCCCTCTACGGGATACGGCGTGCTGCGACCAGCGAGTACGCGGGAGCACTCTTATGGCTATGTGTGGTGTATAGTGAGGGTTGTTTTATCATATAGTGAGTGAGTGTGGTGGTGGGGTCGGGATAGTGAGTGGAAATTAAAAAGGACCTGACTCGTGGGTAGGCTCAAAAAACTTTAATGGTTCCCCGAGTTGGTACTGTTAAAAGGTATAAGAGGAAGAGCGTAGTATTATGTGCGCTGCCTCTGGGTGTGTGTCAAACTTTAGCCGCTATTTTGCAGACTGTAAAAATGGGAGTTCAATGCTCCATGAGACCGTGTCTAACGTAGGGGTTACCCGGGCTTCCTTGCTGCGGGTCTATGAGGAGAATCCCTCTTCGCTGCCCCTTACGCCGGCTCCGCTTGACATAGCGGAGCCGGCGTAAGGGGCAGCGAAGAGGGATTCTCCTCATAGACCCGCAGCAAGGAAGCCCGGGTAACCCCTACGTTAGACACGGTCTCATGGAGCATTGAACTCCCATTTTTACAGTCTGCAAAATAGCGGCTAAAGTTTGACACACACCCAGAGGCAGCGCACATAATACTACGCTCTTCCTCTTATACCTTTTAACAGTACCAACTCGGGGAACCATTAAAGTTTTTTGAGCCTACCCACGAGTCAGGTCCTTTTTAATTTCCACTCACTATCCCGACCCCACCACCACACTCACTCACTATATGATAAAACAACCCTCACTATACACCACACATAGCCATAAGAGTGCTCCCGCGTACTCGCTGGTCGCAGCACGCCGTATCCCGCCGTAACCCATAACTTTATGGATTCCTCTTGTTTTGTTAACGTTACCTAGGGAGAACGAATCCACATACTCTCTCTCTCCTTCCTTTGTTAAAAATGACGTAATCATTAGCTCATAAAGATACCATTTGGATGCAGGCAGGAGGAGTTTTGTAATGGGGAGTAAACAATGTAAGGATTCTGCCATACATGGGTTGTGTCCCAGGAGTCAGACTCACCCATTACCTCCCTCGATAACATTTCACCCAATCTCTCCTTCAGTAACACCTTACTCAATACCCCCTCAGTAATATCTTATCCAATACCTAACTCAGTAACATGTTACCCAATACCTTTTTCAGTAACATATACTGAATACCCCCTCAGTAACATCTTGCCCTAAACCTCCCTCAGTAACATATCACCCAATATCTATTTCAGTAACACCACCCCCCTAGGTAACACCTTACCTTGCTCCAGCATTAAGATGTCAAAGGGAAACAATCATACAAATGCACACTGATCCTAAAAAGGAGACAACGCAATATAAATGATTATTAAAACAATAGATCACCTGGAAGACAGAAAAGCTCCTTTTGTGGTGGGAGCCTCTGCTTATATTACTGCTGTGAGCAACAGAAATAAAATATTATATGTGCTGGTTTGTGCACTTCAGATACACAACCTGCAGGTGTTGGCAAAGAGAAAAGGGACAGATCACAAAAAACGAGACCAGCTTTATTCCAACTCCTTGGTGGTAAAGCAGTGCTTGGTGCTAGCAACTTTTACCACCACATTAGCAAAGCAGATTTGTGGAGGTGTCAATGTGTGGAAAGAATATTTTCACATTTTGTAGTGCATTTTCATGTGGTGGTCATGTGTTTGGTGATTTTATGCGTTGTTGTGGTTTTAGGCTGCAACAACTTGGACCAACAGGGCAGATGGCCAGGGAAATACAAAACAACCCCCCCCCCCTAAAAAAAGACCTAATTACAAGCAGTGCTTGACCTGTGCCGGTAGGACGTGATATGAAAAAGTAAGTGCTCGTCCGTGATGATTCGAGGCCTCCTCCCTGCCCCCTCCCATCACATTCTCACAGCCTGGGATAGCTGACGAATGCGAGCCCGCTGACCCTGTTATTTAAAGGTCTCAAACTCTTCAGTCCAAGACACGTCTGTGAAATACCGGAACAGTGGAGATGTGTCCTGTATAATTGTTCTTCCTAATAAGTGCCCACTCTTCCTCTTCTTTCGCTTTAGCTTCCCTTTGGGCCCTTCTTTTTGAGTGACAACATCCTTGTACATCGTGTTCAAAGAACTTGTCTTTTTTTGTTGTTATTGGCTGTAATATAACAGGGAGCAGCTATTATGGCTGTACTGCCGCATGTGATGACGTGTGTACGTACAGCCAATAGAAACTCCCCATGTTTTACTATCTGCCGAGAGAGCATTCTTCACGGCTATTAAGGAAAATATTGCGGTCATTGCGCTCTTTAGCTGATTTCGCGGTAATTTCGCGAATCGCGAAATCGTGAAATGCTGGAGGGTCTGGTGAATGATGTGGCTGCAGCA
This sequence comes from Lissotriton helveticus, assembly GCF_964261635.1. Lineage (NCBI taxonomy): Eukaryota > Metazoa > Chordata > Amphibia > Caudata > Salamandridae > Lissotriton > Lissotriton helveticus. Next base: position 464,160,201 of record NC_136067.1, on the reverse strand, counting down.
GAGGACATTGATAATCACTCAGGTGGAGGTCTTTTGGACTTGTTGTAACTGTTGTACGTGTTTGACTGAAATTCCTGTATACAGTGTTTAGCCACTGTGTAGTCTGCTGCTCATAAACGACTGTGTCACTGTTTTTCTTTTGTTTATGATCCAATTGTAAATGTTGCAGAGCATGTGGAGGATGTTATAGCAGTACGAGGACATGGTGTAGACTTACTTACACATACAAAGGGAGGAGTTGAGGATGAATCCTAGGTTGTGCACATGCTTGATAGGTGTTGGTACTGTCCACAATGTACTCAGCTAGTGAAAGTAATCCGAGGCTGAGAGGGTGGGTCTGAGGATGACTACCTTCATTTTGTGCCACTTCATATTTAGAGAGCTCCTCTTTATGTACTTGGTGACGTTGCAGCCGTTCTTATTTTTTACATTATTCATCTTCCACTCAATCAACACATTATCTACACATACACACACACACCTACTTTCTACTTTTCTTGCCTATGGTTAACAACCGTTTCTTACGCTCCCACTGTAGAATCCGACTAACACTCTGTAATGTACTGGAAAACAAAACACCCATTTCCTTTACAAGACAGTAGGTTCTTTCCGCTTCTGCTACCTTTTTTCCTTTTCACCTTATTCTACATCCACTACCTCAAATACACCTACCTACGACATTTCTTGCTGCCTTTGCCAAGTATTATTCTAATCCAAAATGGAGTCCCTGAAATGGGCCCGGTGTTGTAATTTTTCAGCCCTACCACCGCAGTGGTAACTTAGTACACTTACATTCCTTCATTTCATGTGGTAGTTATTTCTCAGACTCCACTACGAAATTCGACAATAATATAACGAGCTGGGAAACCAAACATCCACCTCCCTGACAAGGCAGTGAGTACTTTGCACCTCTACAGCCTTTCTAATTTTTCACCTTTTTTATCTTCTCAATCAACACACCATCTACACATAACACACAAACTTGCTGCCTTTTTTTGGCTAGGCTTATCAATTAACCATGAATTTTATATTCTGATTCAAACTCCTGCCCTTTATCGAGCCTTTTTGTTATAACCAAAGTGGAAACAATACTATTTTGGAATGGGTAAGGTGAATAGACATATTTCAAATTTTTTAGTACTGTATTTTGCTATAACAGCCTGAGCCTTTTCCTGAAGTCATAACGAACGACTGATTTCAGAATTTAGGAAAACATAAGAACAGAATATCTTTATAAAAAAATATATTTATATAACTTTGTAAATGAGTGAAACTCTACTAATGAAATATTAGTAGATAATGGTCTTTATATAATATTTTTTGTAAGCCAAAATAACTGAAAACGCTAGTTTTGTATTTATATATTACGAAAACTGAAGAAATTAACTGTTTATATTTTTATACAAGAAGCAACAACATAAAGAAAAAATTATGGAAAGGGATCAGCCTCATACTGAGGAAATTTTGGATATTTCCTTGAGTGTAATTCAAGAACTAATCGTATCTATCACAGGCAATGACAGTGAAGAGGGGAAATTAGTGCTCCAGACATGAGCTATGATTTCAAAGACGAAACCTTTGATACACACTTTCTAGAAGCATTAAATTATGTTAAAACTTTAGAACAAATAAATTCCAATACTGCTAACGACGAAATTGATGTGTATGAAATACCTGATGAACTGATTCAAGTCCAGGCCCTTTATTGATCCTTTCTGTTCTAGCTACTGCCGCAGCCGAAAACAGTTGGAAATTTGCACACCTGCAGACTTTTTTTGTCGGAGTTATCAATTATTCTTGAAGTAATTCAAACTTCAGGCCCTTTATTGAACCTTCTTCGTAACTACTACCCATGAATGGCAGTGGGTAGTTTGTACACTTGCATCCTTTTTTGCATCCTTTCTACTGCACAGTGTGTGTACTTTGTGCACTCGCTAAACTCCTTACATGAGATATCCATTTCTCAGGCTCCCACTGCACAATCCGACGCACAGTCTGTGTAATGGACTGGAAAACCGAACATCCACTTTCTTTACAAAGCAGTGGGTAGTTTGTGCGTCTGCTCTCTTTCTTATTTTTCACCTTTTTTATCTTCCACTTAATCAACACATCATTTACACGCACACACACCTACATTCTACCTTTCTTTGCTATGGTTCACTAATCCTCTATTTCATATCCATATTCAAAATACAGGCCGTTTATCGAACCTTTTTTATTGTAGCTACTACCCCGGCCAAAGACAGTGGGAAGTTTGCACACTTACTGCCTTTCTTGCCTAGGGTTATGAAATACTCATTAACTTCATATTCTAATTCAAACTCATGTCCCTTTATCAAGCTTTTTTCATGTAGATATTCTACGGGCAGAAGACAGTGGGAAATGTGCGCACTTCCTACCTTTCTTAAGTGGGCTTATCAATTATTCCTAATAAAATTCAAAGTGCAGGCCCTTTATTGAGCCTTTTTGGTAACTGTTACTCGTCAAACAGTAGGTAATTTGCGCTATTCCTACCGTTCATGTATTATAATAAGCTTAACAAAAGTTTGAGAATGTGATACTGCCATTACCAAATCCAAAAATAAGCTTTTTATAGCAATGATTAAACTTAAGCATTTTCAACATGAATCAGCATATGGGCCCATAAACATCACTCACATAATCCATTTCCATTTTTCATGTCACACATCACTGAGTACAGATGCAATGCAGTAGTAAGTGCAACATTGCATTCATGTGCAAAGGACTTTAGGGGAAAATAAATACAAAGAGAATATCTAATAGTAAAATATTATATTCGGAGAAAAGGTGTATGATCATAAATGCTGCAATAAAAACACACAAGTGCAAGCCAAAGCCTTCATTCCCCAAGTATGATAGAGATCTTGCTAATAAAAAATGATCCTTCCACGGACAAAAAAGAAAATGGAAGAACAACAGAACTCAAGAGGATCTCAGAATACTGAAATTCCTCTACACAACATACAGTTAGCTCATCAGATCTGCCAAATTAATATAACAACACCATCCACGAAACAACCAACAGAAGCAGAAAAAATTGGAAAACAACCTCTAGTTCAGTAGAAAAATACAGAAGATCCACAAGCACACCAATAGCAAGCCTGCTTCATCTCTAATGCCCATATGTTCCTGTAAATTTCTCCAATGGTATGTCTTCAAAGCCCTATCTCTCGCATAGCTCATTAAGATAATCAACTCCCTAAGGACCACTTCTTACAAAGTTGTCTTACTGTCATCCTGCATCAAAGCTCACTTTGGGGATACCTCACAATTTCAACTCACCATTGTCAATGTCCTTACTCCAATAATCTTTCCAGAAGCTCTCCTAACAAACCAGATCCACCCAATCCTAAAAGAGAATTCTAGACCTGTAGTCATGTTCAAGTCCAGAATCGCTTTAATGCTAACCATCTTCTGCATGCTTATCAGTCTGGATTCAGATCACATTGCAGCAGGAGACTGCTCCCTTGCAAATCATATGCAATGCCCTCCGGACGACAGATGAAAATGATCCCTGTCTCCTGATAGTGCTGAACTTCTCATTGGTATTCGTACAGTTAACCATCTCTTTTTTTTTAGTTTTTTGTTTTTTTTAGTCCTCATCACCAAACCGACTTGATCTGGTCATAAATATTACCTGCACAAACCCTTCCACACAGCCAAAATGTAGGCTCACACTCTTCGAGAAAGTAGGTTATTCCTCTATCTCTTGGCCTATCACAAACAAATCTCCAGGTGGGCGCTAACCTTGGTTTCTTTCTTGATAATGTCTGACATAGCTGAAATTACATCCCGAGAATACTTTCAATTCAGAGCATTCTAGTAATATGTGAAGATCATCCACCCTGGCCAAGTTGCACCTCTAATAGCAACTTTCAGACATACAAGAGATCTTCGTGAATTTAAACGGAGCTCAGTAAGCCCTGTGTAATATAAACCGATGATTTATTTTAAGTGCAGAAGAACTGAATACATTATATAAAGTACAAAAGGATACTTGCCATAATGTTTCCAACTAGTTGCTCGGCAAGCATTTTTACCAAACAATATATAACATGCAAACCCGACATAGCATTTGTGAGAAGTTGGCCTGGTATATGATGCTCACTAGTTCTAGTGATCACATTGTACCATGCCAAGCAACCCTTATGATGATTGGTTGTAAGTCAACCTTATAGACCAGCTATCCTAGTGGTAGCATGGACAAAGCAGTCTTAGGCTAAACTCTGTAAAGGCATGTGAAGCAAGCTGTTTTACAATATACACTCTCCTTGAATACCAAATGAAAGGACACCACACAGATATATATTGAAAATATATATATATTTATTTACTACATGTACCCCCTATACTCTTTATGAGCACAGAAGCAAATCCGTTAAAACAAAACAGGGTTTAAATACACAAAAGTTGCACAATATGGATAGGCCCTGGTGGCCCCTAAAACCATATACTAAAATAGTGGTATAAGAACCACGTATCTGAAAGGAAGAAGGCCTAGGGCCTTGGGAATCGCTGGGACTTTGAGGAGCTAACAATAGTTAGGGACCAGGAGGCCCACGGGATGCGTGTGCAGTGCTTGAAGTTACACGCAGGAGCCCATAGACTTTCAATGGGTGCGTAAAAAGTACAAAGTTACTGCAAAGGGAACCTTCCGGATGGACCAGAACCTAACAACGTCAAACCTAGACACTAAAGATGTTTCTCTCAACAGAAGCACCAGAGTGCCAGCGGTACCTTACCCACAGGAAGCGGGTGCATAAGGTTCAAAGTGCGTTGGGTTTCGTCGTGAGGTTCAGTGGAGCCTGAAGATGAAGATGCTGCATTCGGCCAGTCGAGAAGAGTTCCGGTGGATCCAAGGATGGATCTGAAGATGTGAAGACCTGAAAGCAGAAGGGACAATGTTCAAAGTCACTAGCCAGTGACTACTGTGGAACCGGGAGGGAACCAGGCGATGTCGGGAGCCAACAGGTGAAGAAAGGATGCTTGTCTCTGCAGCCACGTGGACACGAAGAGGTCACCGACGTCCAGGTGTCGTTCACGAGCTGTCCCACGCAGGCTCTCACTGATGGCGGTGTCGGCAACTTGATTGAAGCAAACAGGCCTTGGCAAAAGCAAGCCACGCAGGAAGTGAAGAAAGCTTGTTACTCTGACCAGCAAGGTCAGAGGGGCTGCTCCTTTTTACAGGAGCGAGGGCCAGTCTGGAGCAACCAGACGAGCAGTGTTGATTGTAGATTTCGTCGCCAAGATGGCCACTAGCCAACGGGCCAGTAACCGGGATGGCGCTTCGAAAGGCAAAATGCAAAAGGGCCCCACCCAGATCGTGGAGATGCTGGGAGGCTGATCTTTGAAGCAAATGCTGCTCGGTGGTGGGGCTTCTCAAATCCTAAAGCACAGCATTGAGGATGCCTCAGGTGCTGCGCAGTCAGCTTCTCGGAGGTCTTTCAAGATGGCCGGTCCAACGTCTCTCGATGCCTCCACGGGTCTCTTCTTTTCAGGGACTGTGGATCGGGGTTGGAGATGTCTGGGAATCCAGGTCTTGTTGGGGTCTGGGCTTGGGCTCCGCGGGAGGCGGCGGCAAAGCAGACGTCGAGTTGCTGGATGGTGCCTGTGTTAACAGGGTGGTCACTCCTTGGCCACAAGGGAGATGCTCTTCAGTCTTCTATGCAGCAGAATGTCGAAGTCCAGTTTTCTTCTTAGTTGCAAGTCGAGTTCAGGATGATCTGAAGTCTTAGGACACAGCTCCAACTCTTAAACCAAATCTAGGGGCCGGATTACCTGCTGGGCAGGACCAGGAAGGGGGGTGGTTACACCCCCTTTCCTTTGTCCAGTTTCGCGCCAGGACTGGGGCTGGAGAGCCCCAGGACCGGTTTGAACTGGCATATGCACAGTGACACCTTGTGTGCCCCGGGCATGTCTCATTCTATTCAGCCCTCCCTAACCCACTACAAAAAATCCTGTCTGAAGTGGTGCAAGCACCTCCCCTGACAGGTAACCCTTTGTCCAAGCCTCCCAAGCTGGAAGGACTCCCAGCAGCAGGAGGTCAGACTTGTGTCTGTGGTGGCAGCATCCATTTTGTGATGCTGAGGCTTGTGTTTAACTTTACCCGGGTTTCAGGTTAGGTACATGTTGAGTCCCTATAGAAGGGTGGAATGCTACCCCCGTCGCCAGAATAGGCGAGGGGGTAGTATTCCAATTCGTATGACACCATACTTGACATGTTTTGTTAAAGCCAAACCAAAGATAGCATTTAATCGCGAGGTTCATAATGCACTTAAGAGTAAATGGTATGGCAATATCATGAAACAGCTGAAGGACGTTGTTCCGAAAGCTGCAGACAGGCTCAGCTCATGCCAGAGCACCATCTCACATGAACCCAAGCACTCTGCCTCCAGTATTGTCGAGGCCTTCCATAGGAGTGACTCATAGGTTAACATGTGTCCATATAGGTTAGATATAGATATACTATACCTAAGTAAGAGGTGATTACACCAACTTACCCCAGCTGAGTGATCAGCCAGTTGTGTCAAATATGGAGGCCAGGCCAGGGGTGGCATAATACATGCTGCAGCCCCTGGTAGGCCTTGGATACACCTATGCCTTGGGTACCTAGGGCACACTGTTACAGGGGCCTATAAGGTGAACCAGTTCCAATTGGTAATGCACCTAGAGTGCATTGGCATTAATTTAGAGAGAGAACAGCAGGCTGTGGGTCTGATTAGCAGGCCCACAGCCACATTAAGTCAAAAACCAGTGAAGCAAAAAGCAAACATTTGGGGTGACCATAGGATAGCAGACCCTACTCTCCTACACAACCCCCCCCCCCCCAACGCAGGGACATTAGACTAACCTTGACCAGTTGTGTCTTCATGTTCTAAGTGGAAGTACCTGGAGAGACCATCTGCATTACCATGGTCAGTCCCTGGGCGGTGCTCCGCTGTAAAGTCCATCCCCTGTAGGGAAATGGACCACCTGAGTAGTTTGGGGTTTTCACCCTTCATCTGATTAAGCCATAAGAGGGGCTTATGTTCGGTCTGAATCTTGAAGTGAGTCCCAAATAAGTATGGTCTCAACTTCTTCAGGGCCCACACCACAGCAAAGGCCTCCCTCTCAATGGCTTACCAACGTTTCTCTCTAGGGGTCAGCCTTCTGCTAATAAAAGCAATGGGCTGGTCTTGACCATCTATATTAAGTTGTGAAAGCACAGCTCCCACTCCCAACTCAGAAGCATCTGTTTGGACAATAAACTCTCTTGAGTAGTCAGAACTCTTCAGGATAGGTGCAGAGCTCATGGCCTTCTTCAGGTCATCAAATGCCTTCTGACAGCTTACTGTCCACTGAACCTTTTTGGGCATCTTCTTGGATGTCAAGTCATTAAGAGGAGTCACAATGGACCCATAGTTCTTAACAAACTTCCTGTAGTACCCAGTCAGGCCCAAGAAAGCTCTGACCTGAGTCTGGGTAGTTGGAGCGGACCAGTCCTTGATGGTCTGGATCTTACTCTCCAGTGGTTGAACCTGGTATCCACCTACAAGGTGGCCCAAGTACACAACCTTACTCTGCCCTATCTGGCACTTTGTTGCCTTGATAGTGAGGCCTGCCTTTTGCAGAGCCTCTAGCACTTCCTTCAGGTGGACCAGGTGATCCTCCCAGGTGGAGCTGAAGACAGCAATATCGTCAAGATAATCTGCACAAAAGTCATCCAACCCAGTAAGGACTTGATTCACCAACCTTTGGAAGGTGGCAGGTGCATTTTTCAAACCAAAGGGCATCACCACAAACTGGTAATGACCTCCTGGGGTAGAAAAAGCAATTTTGGCTTTGGATTCCTCAGCTAACCTGATTTGCCAATAGCCAGCTGTCAAATCAAATGTGCTCAAATATTTGGCAGAAGCCAATTTGTCTATGAGCTCATCTGCCCTTGGAATAGGATGTGCATCTGTCCTGGTGACAGCATTGAGTCCTCTGTAGTCCACACAGAACCTCATTTCTCTCTTTCCATCTTTGGTATGAGGTTTGGGGACCAGAACCACTGGGCTAGCCCAGGGGCTCTCTGAAGGCTCAATAACACCTAATTCCAGCATCTTTTGCACCTCAGTCTTTATACAGTCCCTGACATGGTCAGGTTGCCTGTAAATCTTGTTCTTCACAGGAAGACTGTCACCAGTGTCCACCACATGGGTACACCAATTAGTGTGACTGGGTGTCAAGGAGAACATATGTCTATATGACTCTAAAAACTGTCTGCAGTCATTTTGCTGATGTTCAGTGAGGCTGCCATCCAAGGCCACACCATCAACTGAGCCATCTTCAGGGTTCTGAGTCAGCAGGTCTGGAGAGGGTCCCTCTCTTCCTCCTGCCCCTCATCTGTAGCCATTAGCAAGCCCATGTCTGCCCTGTCAACATATGCCTTCAATCTGTTGACATGGAGCACCCTGTGGGGGCTCCTGGGATTTCCTAGGTCCACCAAGTAGGCAACCTCTCCCTTCTTTTCAACAATGGTATGGGGTCCAGACCATTTGTCCTGGAGTGCTGCTGGGGCCACTGGCTCCAACACCCATACTTTCTGTCCAGGCTGGTACTCAGTCAAGACAGCCTTTTGGTCATGCCAAGCTTTTTGTAATTCGTGGCTGGCCTCAAGGTTTTTGGATGCCTTCTCCATATACTCAGCCATCCTGGAGCGGAGACCAAGTACATAGTCCACTATGTCTTGCTTGGGCTTTCTGAGAGGTAACTCCCATCCTTCCCTCACTAGACATAGGGGTCCTCTTACAGGGTGTCCAAACAACAATTCAAAGGGGCTGAAGCCAACCCCCTTTTGTGGACCTCTCTGTAAGCGAACAGAAGGCAGGGTAGAAGGATGTCCCATCTCCGCCTGAGCTTTTCAGGTAATCCTTTGATCATACCCTTTAGGGTCTTGTTGAATCTTTCAACAAGCCCATTACATTGTGAATGATAAGGAGTGGTAAACTTGTAGTTGACACCACATTCCTTCCACATAGCTGTCAAGTATCCTGACATGAAGTTTGCACCTCTATCAGATACTACATCCTTAGGAAACCCCACTCTGGAGAAAACTCCAAGTAAGGCAATGGCCACAACAGGAGCTGTTGTGGTCCTAAGGGGAATTGCCTCTGGGTACCTGGTGGCATGGTCCACCACCACCAGTATGAATCTGTGCCCAGATGCTGTAGAGGGATCCATTGGACCTACAATATCAATCCCCACTCTTTCAAAGGGGACACCCACCACAGGTTGTGGTATCAGGGGGGCCTTTGTAGTGCCACCTGCTTTGCCACTGGCTTGGCAGGTTACACAGGAGCGACAAAACTCCTTGGTATCTTCAGACATGTGAGGCCAGTGAAATTGAGGGACAAGCCTGTCCCAAGTCTTGTTCTGGCCTAGGTGTCCTGCTAAAGGAATATCATGGGCCAAGGTTAGAAGGAAGCCCCTAACCACTCCTGAGGCGAGATTGCCGGGAGACGAAACGCTTTTTACTAATCCACCCGAGATTTGATTTTAAAGATTACTTTTAAAAATGTCAAGTTTGGATAAATTGTTGCACTGTTTTTAAAACTGCTTTTGACTGAAAAATTGCACTTTAAATTGTAGCACGATACCCCAGAGCACTCCCCCACCTCACCTGTTGAGAACTACCCGCGCTGCCGATTCCAGGGCTGCGGCGGGTCGGAGTTCTTGGCGCCAAAATCGGAGCGAGCACAAGCCACGCCCACCGACGCAGGCCACGCCCCCTTCCACCTCACTAGAAATGTGCCCTCCACAAACGCGCAGCGGACGCGCACAGCGGGCGCGCCTAAGGCAAGCCCGTCTGCGCCCGTCCGCGCTCGAACGGGCTTAGGGCCAGAACCCATGCCGGGCGTGGACACCGCTAGGGTGAGTTATTCGCGTCGCGATTTACTAAGTCTCAGACCTACAAAGAACCCACAGTGTAATTATGTAGACGATTCAGATGGATACTTCATAAATTGTGTACTCTGTCACCCGGTCAATTTACTTCTGGCTCAGGCACCAACTTCACACTCTGGCCTGAAACTAGCTGAACTGAACTGTAGGTCGCTCCCCATGCACGCCCTGCTTATTAACCACCTGCTCGTGGACCATGAGCTAGACATCCTGTTTCTTACGGAAACTTGGCTCACAACACACTCGGACTCGGATGTGGTCTTGGCCCTGGCCCCGGGTTTTCTTATTCAGTCCCAAGTACGTCCCTCGGGTAGAGGGGGCGGATTGGCCATTTTGCATAGAGATCATTTCTCATGCAGAATTAGCGATGCTCACATCACGGACTCAGAGAGCTGCCATTTTACCATCCATCTGACCCCGACCACATCTCTGGCAGGCCTCCTGGTGTTTCGCCCCCCCGGCCACTTTGGTCCCTTTGCTAGCGCCCTACTAGAATCTATTTCAGCACTTGCCCACTCTACACCTAACTTCACTGTGCTAGGGGACCTCAATATTCACTTTGATGATCCCCTAGACACAGGGGCTGCTGACCTGATACTAGACTTGGCTGCTTATGGCCTCCAACTGGCCAATACCGGAGCCACCCACATCAAGGGCCACCTGCTAGACCCAGTCTTTACTAATGTCCATACCCTCCAGGCCAAACCTTCTTGCCCCCTCCCCTGGACAGACCATTTTTTGGTTCCTCTTTTCTGGCCAGGAGAATTCAGGAAGCCCCATAAGCCCGTCACGTACACCCAGGACAGGGCATGGTCCAGACTCTCAACTGAGGACTGGGCCAGAGCGCTGGAATTGACGACCCCCGCCCCCTCGGGGGACCCTGCTGTAGCTGATAGCAACCTCAGGAAATGGATTTCCGACTCACTCGACTCTATCATACCGATAAAAACCTGCGAAGACAAGAGCGGAAAGACAGGCTCGGCCCCCTGGTTTAGCCTGGAACTTAGAGCCCTCCGCAAGGAATGTAAAAAAGCAGAGCGACTGTGGAGGAAGGACTGGCTCCACTCTCGTAAAGATTCCTACCGGAGGACTGTGAGAGCATACAAATCTGCTTTGAAACTTTGTAAGGCCTCCTACTATGATGATAGGATAAAAAAGGCCACAAACTCCGCGAGAGAATCCTATCTCATCGTCAAAGAACTCCTAAAGGTACCTCAACCCCTTTCTCTGACCAGGGCCCTACCAGACAGGAGTAATGAACTTGCAAAATACTTTGACTCTAAAATCTCCCACATCTTAGCTTCACTTCCGCAGGCTAGCCAGCTACCCTGCTGGGACAAAGTGACGCCTGACACTTGTCCAGTAGGCAACCCTCGCCCGCAGCTTAATGCTTTTAGGGCGGTCACATCGGACGAAGTTGGAACAACTCTGGCTAAGATGAAAAGTGGCTCTCCCCGTGACCCTGCCCCCATGAGGTTTTTGAAAGCAGTCGCCTCTGCGATTGTTCCTCCAGTTCTGGAGTTAATCAATGCCTCACTGTCCCAAGGCTCCGTCCCTCCTAGTTGGAAGGGGGCGGTAGTTAAAGCCCTCCTCAAAAAAAACCAATTGGACCCCGCTGATATGGCCAACTACAGGCCGATCTCGCTCCTCCCGGGCATCAGCAAAATTGCTGAAAAACTGGTTAACGTCCAGCTATCCCAGTTTCTGGAATCTAACAATCTGCTGCGACGTTCCCAAACGGCGTTTCGCCCTGGCCAAGGTACGGACACTGCCCTACTCACCGTCATCGAGGAGGCAAGGTGCCTTTTGGATACGGGGGGGTCAGTGGCAGTGATCCTCCTGGACCTTAGTGCAGTGGGCACTGCATTGGCCTGGATAGAGTCATTCCTGACGGGCCGCTCGTTCCAGGTCTGGGATGGCAACTCCCGTTCTGACTCTTTTCCTTTGACAAGTGGGGTCCCCCAGGGTTCCTCACTTAGTCCCACTCTTTTTAACGCCTATATGGCCCCTCTGGAGGACGTAGTTGCCCCCTTCGGCATCAAGATTGTGAGTTACGCGGACGACACGCAATTGATCGTCTCTCTCTCACATCTCGATCAATGCCCAGATAATCTCTTGCACTGCCTCCAGAAAATCCATCTCTGGATGTGCGAGTCCTCACTCAAACTTAATGGGTCCAAAACAGAAGTTATGCTGATGGGCAAGAAGTGGTCAGCAATTCCATCATCTGTTTGGCCCGATACTATGGGTGAGGTGCCCGCCCCCAAGAAAGAAATTAAGAGTCTGGGGGTCTGGCTCGAACCGGACTTGTCAATGAAAACCCAGGCAACTAAAATAGCTGGAACCTGCTTTGGACTTATGCGGTCAGTCCGCAAGATCCTTCCTCTGCTTCCCCTTCAATCTAGGAAACTCGTGGTTCAAGGGCTGGTCCTTGCACGACTGGACTACAGTAATGCTGTCTATTTAGGAGCCCCTGAAGCTACTCTGGGCAAGCTACAACGAACCCAAAATGCGGCTGCCCGGATTCTGATGGGTCTCCCCTCCAGAACCTCTGCCAGACCAGCGCTTAAGGCTCTCCACTGGCTGCCAGTGCGTGAGAGGATCGAGTTTAAGGCAATGTGCATCGCTCACAAGCTCCTCAATGGACAAGACCCTTCGATGCTAGGAGATGTGGTTACCCCGTACAAAGCCTCGAGATCTCTGCGCTCGGATAACGAGCGGCTGGCAAATGTCCCCAAGTTTAGGAGGGTACGGACTGGAGGCCGTCGCTTCTCCGTAAAGGCAGCCACACGCTGGAATTCGCTTCCCCGCAGTGTGCGGTTGGAACCCTGCTACCTGTGCTTTCGCAAGCAGCTTAAAACTCTGCTTTTCCCTAAATAAGTTGTTTCTCCCCTCTTGGCCAATTCAAGCTCTCACAGCGCGGGGATGCCTCCGGGTCACCAGGCGCTTTACAAATCTTTAAATAAATAAATAAATAAATAAATAAATAAATAAAATTGCAGAGGTATAGCCAACCTCCTGGTTGTACCAGGCTTGGGGTCTCTACCCTCTGAATAAAGGAGCCCATCATCCCAATACACTTCATGGGTACCTTGAGCATTCCCAGCAGCCTCAGCAGCAGCCTGCTGTCTGAGGGGTTCAAGAGAAGGACAGGTTAACTGAGCCTGCCCCAAGTCTGCCCTAGAAGGTCCCCCTGTCCCCAGAAACTCAACCTGGTCAGGTTTAGGTTCTTCAGGGACAGTTCCTTCAGGGGTCTCAAGATCATCTTCATGGGAAGACTGATCCTCACTTGTAGGCAGGTGGGAAGGCACAGCCTTAACCCTCCTGTTCTTCTTCTTGGTAGGTCCTTGGTCCATTGGTCCAGGATCCAAGACCTGAGGTTCAGAGAGGCACTTTTTGGCCTGTGACCTGGTCACAGCAAGGACATGTAATGATATCCCTAACATCTCTGCATGAGTCCTGTACTCTATTTCTGACCATAGAGAGCTCTCCAGGTCATTGCCCAACAAACATTCAACTGGGAGATCTGCACTAACCACAACTCTTTTTAGGCCAGTTACCCCTCCCCAGGAGAAATTAACAATTGCCACACTATGTGTAGTAGTGACATTGCTGGCATTGGTCACCAGGTAATTATAACCTGGTATGTATTGGCCAGGGTCCACAAAGCTAGGTGTCACCATAGTGACACTGGCACATGTGTCCCTGCATGCTTGAGCAACTTTTTCATTAATCAAAGGTGTCTGTCTGTACTTGCCCAGATTACTGGGGCTCACAGTAGTGGACACATCTATGTCCACATCACAAATCAGAACAGCTTGTGTAGGGGTTCTGACTAGGCCAGACTCTCCCTCAGTTCCCAAGGTGATACCCATTACCCCCTTAGTTTGTGGACCAACACTGCTGACTGTACTAGTGGGTGCAGGTGCCTTAGGGGCCGCAGTGTTGGGGGCTACACCCTTTTTACACTCACTGGTCCAGTGAGAGGTGTTTTTACAGGTACTACACCAGGGTTTCCTTTGACCTTCTTTCTTCTTCTTCTTGGAAGTTTGGGACCCACCCTCAGTATTAGTTTGGGGCCCTGTTAAAGACGTCTGGTCTTTAGTTTTCTGCTCCCCACCCTTCTGGTCTGCCTTCTTTTGGTCACCACCCTGGTTCTGGTTCTGGTTCTTTTGCCTAACCCTGGTTCTAACCCATTTGTCTGCCCTCTTTCCCAATTCTTGGGGAGAGGTCAGATCTGAGTCAATCAGGTGTTGATGCAACTGCTGGTTATGACAATTATTTAAAATGTGTTCTCTCATAAGTAAATTAAGTAAGTAAATTGTACAACTCTTCATAGTCTGTAACCTTACTTCCCAGCAACCAGCCCTCCAGAGCCTTAGTGGCACATTCAACAAATTCAGACCAGTACTGAGTCTGTGTCTTCTGGGTCTCTCATCAACCTGTACTGTTCAGTGGTTAAGCCTAACCCATCAACCAGAGCATTCTTCAGGACTAGGTAGTTCCTAGAATCCTCATCACTAACTGTGAGGAGTCTGTCTCTGCCTCTACCTTCAAAGGAGAGCCACATGATTGCTGCCCACTGCTCCTGAGGGATCTGCTGTACTCTGCAGGCTCTTTCAAGTGCAGTTATCCATTTGTGGATGTCATCCCCAGCTTTGTAGGGGGGCACAATCTTACTCAGGTTTCTATTGTCATAGGACCTGTCTTTATCCTTAGGGATAGTGCTGCCACCAGTAGATCCTAATCCACTCTCTCTAGGCTTTCTTGCTTTAGCAAGCTTCTCTTGGATCAGGGCTACTTCTAGCTCTCTCTTCTGGATCCTAAGCTCAGCCTCTCTCATGTTGGCCTCATTTTCCTTTCTCTGAGGGGTTGTCATTCTCCTTCTGGAGTGATCATGAGAACCTTTAGAAGCATGGGAAGTGTTAGATTCACCTGAGTGTTTCCTTCTCCTCCTAGGCTCCTGGTTAAGTCCAGATGGGGGTCTGAGTGGGTTTGACCCTGTCTCAGTCCCAAATAGGCTTAAGTTAGCCTGGCTAAGTCTCCTGACTGGCACCTAACTAAGTCTCTCATCATCAGAATCACTTTCTTCTTCCTCCTCCTCCTCCTTATCCTCAAGCTGAGTATCTCCAGTGTTCTGGTTTTCCTCATCTATCTGGACAACAGGGACAGGGGCATCAGTGTTATCATCTTCAGAGGGAGAGCCTCCTTCTCTAGACCCTTTGGGGTCAGGATTGGAGGTCTTTAGAGCTTCAGAATGGTCTAAAAGCTCTCTGAGGTGTGCTGTGGTAGGGTTCTGACCTGTCTTGAGACCTCTTAAGGTACACAGCTGCCTCATCTCTTTAAAGTTTAACATAGCAAATTTGGATGGTGCCCTTGGAGGGTCACTCTCAACAGGGACAGGTCCAGTGGACCCCTCTGGTCCAGACATTGCTCTAGTGTGGGTGGATGTGTTGCAATCTACCTACACTAGTGTTTACCTACTAAACCTATCTAGTAGTTGTAGTCAGGGTGTGCTAATCCCTTTGCTCTACAACAACTAAGTTCAGTAGAACTTAAGTATACTAGTCTTGTTTTATATGTACCTAGCAGGTACCTGTATGATCTTTCAAATGATATTTTCAAAGATTCTAATGGTAAAACAACAGCAAGCTCAAATCCCAACCGCTGCTCACCAATGTGAGAAGTTGGCCTGGTATATGATGCTCACTAGTTCTAGTGATCACCTTGTACCATGCCAAGCAACCCTTATGATGATTGGTTGTAAGTCAACCTTATAGACCAGCTATCCTAGTGGTAGCATGGACAAAGCAGTCTTAGGCTAAACTCTGTAAAGGCATGTGAAGCAAGCTGTTTTACCATATACACTCTCCTTGAATACCAAATGAAAGGACACCACACAGATATATATTGAAAATATATATATATTTATTTACTACATGTACCCCCTATACTCTTTATGAGCACGAAAGCAAATGCGTTAAAACAAAACAGTGCTTAAATACACAAAAGTTGCACAATATGGATAGGCCCTGGTTGCCCCTAAAACCATATACTAAAATAGTGGTATAAGAACAACGTATCTGAAAGGAAGAAGGCCTAGAGCCTTGGAAATCGCTGGGACTTCGAGGAGCTAACAATAGTTAGGGACCAGGAGGCCCACGGAATGCGTGTGCAGTGCTTGAATTACATGCGGGCGCCCATAGACTTTCAATGGGTGCGTAAAAATTTCAAAGTTACTGCAAAGGGAACCTTCCGGATGGACCACAACCTAACAACTTCAAACCTAGACACTAGAGATGTTTCTCTTAACAGGAGCACCGGAGTGCCAGCGTTACCTCACCCACAGGAAGCGGGTGCATAGGGTTCAAAGTGCGTCGGGTTTCGTCGTGAGGTTCAGTGGAGCCTGAAGATGAAGATGCTGCAGGGGGCCAGTCAAGAAGAGTTCCGGTGGATCCAAAGATGGATCTGAAGATGTGAAGACCTAAAAGCAGAGGGGACAATGTTCAAAGTCACTAGCCAGTGACTACCGTGGAACCAGGAGGGAACCAGGTGATGTCGGGTGCCAACAGGTGAAGAAAGGAAGCTTGTCTCTGCAGCCACGTGGACACGAAGAGGTCAGCGATGTCCAGGAGTCAATCACGAGCTGTCCCACGCAGGCTCCCGCTGATGGCGGTGTCGGCAACTTGATTGAAGCAAACAGGCCTTGGCAAAAGCAAGCCACGCAGGAAGTGAAGAAAGCTTGTTACTCTGACCAGCAAGGTCAGAGGGGCTGCTCCTTTTTACAGGAGCAAGAGCCAGTCTGGAGCAACCAGACGAGCAGTGTTGATTGTAGATTTTGTCGCCAACATGGCCACTAGCCAATGGGCCAGTAACCTGGATGACACGACGAGTGGCAAAATGCAAAAGGGCCCCACGCAGATCGTGGAGATGCTGGGGGGGCTGATCTTTGGTGCAGATGCTGCTCAGTGGTGGGGCTTCTCAAACCCCAAAGCACAGCATTGATGATGCCTCGGGTGCTGCACAGTCAGCTTCTCGGGGGTCTTTAAAGATGGCCGGTCCCACGTCTCTCGATGCCTCCACGGGTCTCTTCTTTTCAGGGACTGTGGATCGGGCTTGGAGATGTCTGTGAATCCAGGTCTTGTTGGGCTCTGGGCTCGGGCTCTGGCGGGGGGCGGCGGCAAAGCAGACATCGAGTTGCTGGATGGTGCCTGTGTTAACAGGGTGGTCACTCCTTGGCCACAAGGGAGATGCTCTTCAGTCTTCTGTGCAGCAGAATGTCGAAGTCCAGTTTTCTTCTTAGTTGCAAGTCGAGTACAGGATGATCTGAAGTCTTAGGATACAGCTCCTACTCTTAAACCAATTCTAGGGGCCGGATTACCTGCTAGGTCCCTCCTCTGGGCGAGACCAGGAAGGGGGGTGGTTACACCCCCTTTCCTTTGTCCAGTTTCGCGCCAGGACCGGTTTGAACTGGCATATGCACAGTGACACCTTGTGTGCCCCAGGCATGTCTCATTCTATTCAGCCCTCCCTAACCCACTACACAAAATCCTGTCTGGAGTGGTGCAAGCACCTCCCTGACAGGAAACCCTTTGTCCAAGCCTCCCAAGCTGGAAGGACTCCCAGAAACAGGAGGTCAGACTTGTGTCTGTGGTGGCAGCATCCATTTTGTGATGCTGAGGCTCATGTTTAACTTTACCCGGGTTTCAGGTTAGGTACATGTCGTGTCCATCTAGAAGGGTGGAATGCTACCCCCGTAGCCAGAAATGGCGAGGGGGTAGTATTCCAATTCGTATGACACCTTACTCGACATGTTTTGATAAAGCCAAACCAAAGATAGCATTTAACCGCGAGGTTCATAATGCACTTAAGAGTATATGGTATGGCAATATCTTGAAACAGCTGAAGGACGTTGTTTCGAAAGCTGCAGACAGGCTCATATCATGCCAGAGCACCATCTCACATGAAACTAAGCACTCTGCCTCCAGGATTGTCGAGGCCTTCCATAGGAGTGACTCATAGGTTAACATGTGTCCATATAGGTTAGAAATAGATATACTATACCTATGTAAGAGGTGATTACACCAACTTACCCCAGCTGAGTGATCAGCCAGTTGTGTCAAATATATAGGCCAGGCCAGGGGTGGCATAATACATGCTGCAGCCCCTGGTAGGCCTTGGATACACCTATGCCCTGGGTGCCTAGGGTACACTGTTACAGGGGCCTGCAAGGTAAACCAGTTCCAATTGGTAATGCACCTAGAGTGCATTGGCATTAATTTTGTGAGAGAACAGCAGGCTGTGGGTCTGATTAGCAGGCCCACAGCCACATTAAGTCAGAAACAAAAAACAAAAAGCAAAACTTTGGGGGTGACCATAGGATAGCAGACTCTACTCTCCTACAGCATTCAGCTCCAACCAAGATTGTAAAATATTGCCATCCAACAGGGCACCCCGTTTTTTAGCCCCAGCGAGATGCAACGCAGCATATAAATTATCTTGTAAGCATTCCTTGGTGCAGCGTTAATCCCAAATTGGTGCATATAAGGAAAAATATGATACAGACCATATTTTGCAAACCAAATCCAAAAGGTTACTAGAATATTCATCCTCACCTTTTTGTAATTTAAGTATCCCCAACCTAATACAGATAACCAACTTCATCAGATCAAGATCCCAGCATGGTCCGAAGCATCCTGTCTATATGCTCATTTCCCAAGTTTAGCAATGTATTTAATAGAACCCTAAAATCTCACAATGAGATTCCATACAATAGAGTTGGATAACTGGCAACTGTAAACCCCACTTCTGAAGCTTCTGTCGTAACTTCTTCCATGATATCCTAGCACCTCTTGACTCCCAGGTAAAGCTGTTAATGCTCCAGTTATCGTTTCTAATAAACATTTTGGGAATGTTAATGTGATGCAATTAAAAATAAATGTGAGCTTAGGAAGAATACTCATTTTAATCAAATTGACACTTCAGTATGTTGTGAGGGATAGGTTTTGCAATCTTTTGAGGGCTTTGTTAATCTCTTAAAAACCTTTAACTAGATTAACCTCAGTTATAACAACCAATTTAAGTTTAACCAGGATACTTGGAAAACACGATTCCTCTTTAATTGCAATATTATGCATGTCCAAGTTCCACACCATTATCTTAGTTTTATCGTGATTACAAGCATTACCTGAGATCCCCCCAAACTGATTAGGCAATTTCTCAAACCTGTGCAAGGTGGTACTGGGCTCAGACGTATATAATATACAATCATCACCATCAAGACATATGTTGTTTGAATTTCCAAGGGTTAATGGGTGCCTCTATTTAAAGGGAAGTAGTCTGCCGAAACTCTGTTAACAAGCACCCTAGTCGAGGTATTCAAGTACAGTAATCTCAGAGTCTCCATATGTAGTTTAGGAATGCCAAACCTCTCTAGACAATGCAACAGATAAGCACAATGAACCCAGTTGAATGCCTTGGCCACATTGAAAGTAAGTTCTACTAAAGTAAGGCTGCTGGCAATTGCCAAACTAATAAAGCATATTAACAAGAGGGCTATGATGTGCATAAAACCCTGCTGATCCTGATGGATAACTTCATGTACAAGTTGTGCTAGCCTCATAATCACTTATGGCTTCATACAGTTCCCTGGGTATCCCGCCTCGTCCTGCCACCTTTCCACCACTTATACCATTGATAGCTTCCTTGACGTTTTTCTTTTTTATCTCCTGCAGAAGCTCTGCCCTAGATTCATCTGAGAGACATGGCAGATGCATTGACCCAACCCACTCTCTGATGCATTGCGGGTTAGACAACAAGTCATCTTTGTAAGGATACTGATAACATTTCTGAAAGGCATCTCTAATTTCCTCTGGCTATTTTAGTTACTGATCATTCCCAGCTTGTTCAATAGGGTTTACTAAGATACTTTCAATGACGTTGCATGTCGACTGCTTCAGCTTCGCAGCTCTCTAGCTGTGTATTACCATGAGATCTCTATACTCTTGCCTGTGCTTTGCTAATTCCTTATTCTGGAGTTTATGTTGACTACTCCTAATCAGGTCACTGATCAGACTGTCTAATCATTCAATTTCTACTTGCAAGGCTACCTGCAACTTTCTTTGTTCCGTGATCTGATAATCACACATCCCATATAAACCTTGTAAGCATCTCACACAATGCTCTACTCACATCTGCTCCTGTTGATGTACAATGATTCCTTGTATAGACCAGTAAGGTTTTGTATGAATTCCAGACATGTAAGATAACTTCTTTCCAATGTCCACCTCCTCAGTTGGTGGCCCACTTCATAATGTTCCCCGTCCACCACCAACCAAGCTATTTTATGATCTGAGAGTGCAGTAGGAAGGTATTTAATCTGGCTGACCTTCTCAATGTACCTATAATCAATGAACCAATAATTCAACATTGAGACATATCCATATTTCTAACCATAAAAAGAATGGCCCATTGACCAACCATTTTTTCCTTCCAAACACCTTTTAGACCTAAATCCAAATGCCTCAACATAGACTTTAAACTACTCGTCATTTTCTGGTAGCAGACATTGGATCTATCAAACTAACTAAGCATCAAAATAATAAAATTGTCTCTGCATACAATAGGGCTTTTATATTCCAGTAATTTACCAAATGAACATTTTAAAGGCCATGGGTCGTAAAGATTCAGGCCATAGTACCCAGCACAGGCAAATGTTACCCCTCCCAAAATAATTTCTGCTATTACCATCTTGCTTTATCTTTCCACCTATGCTTTCATCAACTGCAGCTCGGGGTTAGTGGACACTAGAATGGCCACTCCTTTCATTACACATGTCTGAGTGGTAAAATCACCTCATGAATTTACCGCTATTTTGACACAAGCTCTCTCATTTCAGTGCCTGACAAGTGTGACTACTGAAGTACCAGTGCATCTGTTCTAAATTATCTCTTACAAGATCACCCTTTGCTTTCTTCCAATATGAAGGCCATTTACATTCCACAACATAACTTTAATGCATTGCCTGTGACTATTCATAATCCCAATTTCATCTATACAAGGCTACTTCTACCACACAGTACCATACCCATTTTATCCTGACACCCATCAGCCTATTCTATTAGTGATGATTAGGACATTTTTTAGAAACATTTTCCCTCATACTCCCTTACCTTATGTACC
This sequence comes from Lissotriton helveticus, assembly GCF_964261635.1. NCBI lineage: Eukaryota > Metazoa > Chordata > Amphibia > Caudata > Salamandridae > Lissotriton > Lissotriton helveticus. The sequence continues at coordinate 464,139,075 of NC_136067.1, read as the reverse complement.
CCATCCCCTTCTCCAACACTATACCTCCCTGCCTATTTGAGAAACACTCCAAATTACCCTTGGATAAAGAAGCAATTTGAGTAAAAAAGTCTCCTTCCCTCCTCTCATATATGAATCACAATGTTCTCTCAAAATTAGAAACTCTCTGCCAATTTATTGCCCTATGTGATACACCCTCCTCCTCCTCCTCCTCTCTCCCCAACCTGTGTTTTATCTTTTTGTTTTCCCATTGAACCCCTTTCTATGCTCTTGAGCTCTTATTTGTCTAAATCTTAGTGTGTCACATTGTAATCCAACTCGTCTATCAGCTATTCATAGTTTATCATGGCTTCTGCTATATTTGCTGAATCAGAGCATAAGCCTCATCTCTGCTGTGAACAAAATGCATTCTTTTGTATCATATGACCTTCAATGTGGCTGTAAATTTCAGCCGGTCAGACAGCTCAAGCTCTTTGAATATGGACAGCTTAGCCCCCATATTCCACCTCCTCTCTCCCGTGGCTCGATAGAGATCTGACCTTATAGAACATGGGGATCCCCCAAACAGGCAAAAGTTTGATTTCAAAGCTTTAGACAGAATTGCCTCCTTCACCTGGTGGAAAGGGTGAAAGATAACCAGTATTTTCCTACGCTTTTTCCTGTTCTGCCTAATTCTCATCTGATCCCTATGTATCTTTTGAATTTCAGCATTCAAGTGCTCCTGAAATAACACAGACTTGCCTTTAGATCTCAGAGATTCAGTGAGACCAGAAGATTGGGATGTGACATTGGACTCATCAAAGGAGTTGAGCCTGTCTGTATACAAATGAAACTAAATGTGGAATATCCCAGAACACTGCAGTATAATGTGACTCTTGAAATGATTGCTGGGTTAACTACGGGGCTCGAGACAATAATTCAACAAGGGACACTGAAAGAAATCATGGGGAGTCCAAGTAACTCAACAATTATGGGCCTACAGAATCATAGTGGTAAGTACCACATAGTGCAGGGCCTTCGCAGGATCAACACTATTATGATCCCTTGTTGTTCCATGGTACAGAATGCTGCTGTTGTATTGTTCCAAATTCGATGTGAGGCTGAGTGGTTTACTGTCATTGATTTGTGGTAGGCTTTTTTTCCATCCCCTTGCATGACGACACACACTTCCTCTTTGCATTTAGGCTGAGGAACCATGTTTTGACATGGTGCCAAGTCCCACAAGGGTATATAGAGAGCCCTTCCATTTTGAACCAGATCCTTAAGATGAATTTGGTATCTTTGGTTATGCCTTGTAACTCTGTCCTGGTTCAGTATATTGATGACCTGCTTTTGCATCAAATACATAGAAAGCATGTAAAATCTGCACTATTGCATTGTTCAACCACTTGGCTGGGAATGGACAAAAGGTATCTTCTAATACGTTGCAGTACTGTTTGAGAGAAGTCAAATATCTTGCTCATCATTGAGAAAGGTGCAAGGAGGTTGTCGCAAGAAAGAATCTCAGTGAACAAAGCAGAAAGAATTAAGGATGTTTTTAGAAATGGTGGGCTACAGACTTCAGTGGATACCCAGTTTTCCCTAGTGGCCAACACTTTACAAAGACTGACACACAAGCCTGTGTTGGATCCGGTGAGTTGGGACAATGATTGCTTGGTTTCTTTCCTGGAGTTAAAAGAAAGTCTCGGCCGCGGCCACACTAGGAATACCTGATTATAACAAAGCAGTTATGCTCCAGTGAAAGAGAGGGCTGTGCTCTTTCAGTGGCAACACAAAATTATGGAGGAGCCTGAAGTCAAGTTTCTTACTTCTCAGCCACGTTAGATCCAGTGACTGCTGCACTGCCTGGCTGCCTTAATGTGGTGGCGGTGACAGGTGTCAGCATCAAAAGGTGTGAAAGTATTGTAATGGATCATCCTTCATGTATGCTTCTCATTCTGTCTAAGCTTTGTTAACTAGAACGTGGACACAGCCCATCACGAACAGCTGCTTGACTCAGTATGAGCAAATTATATTGACAGTCAAGAATGTATCCCTAAAGCAATGTTCTGTTTGGAGTCTTGCCACTACACTATCCCTTCCTGATAATGACAATGAGGATGGTGAAGTGGAGCATGACTGCCTCAATGTAACTGAACTATGCACCAAGCCGAGATCAGATATACAAGATGAACCACTACTTGAATCTGATTATGTATTGTTTGTGGACAGCTCCTGTTTAAGAGATCCCAAAGGAAATTTGAGAGCTGTCATCGGATAGTCACTAAATGGGATCTCAGTGAATCAGTTGACTTTTGGTGGGAAAGCTCTCAGCAGGAGAAATTGGAATGTCACATCAAGAGACAGTGCTCACCTTGCTGGATACTGTTGCACATTCATCCAGTGAAGAATTCTACCTTCAGACTTAGTCTGTTTTATAAGCTCAGATTCTTCCAGAGGGGCAATGCTGTTTCCCAAGAGGTTTCCATGAGGCTGAATACCTTCTCCACACATTCATGAGGCTGGATATGTTCTCCACGCAGTCCAGTTCAATCAGATTTTCAGCAGCGGAAAAGCTCAGAGCTGGAGCAACCTGAATCTTGAGCCTAGTGGCAACGCACCCTCATTGGGCTCACTTGGTAGGTTGGTCCCAGTCTTATGTGCTGTTGTACTTGTGGAGCAGTAGTTTAGAATCATTCCTTACCTGCATTCTGTTACCATGGCTGGAATGCAGTGATGACCTCTCTTAGGCCGGCAGTAGCAGACTTCTTCAGCTGCTCATACCGCCTGCAATGATTTTGCTTGTCTCCCCCTTCTAAATATACTTTCTATGAAGACATCCAGACTCTGTTTGTGCCTTAATCATGACATTATTTTGGCAATGAGCTCCTGCTGTGATCACCGCTCTGTTTGATCCCACAATTCCTGAAGGTTGATCCTTGGTGTCATCATCTGTTTACAGCTTTTGCCGTCTCTTCTGCAATTATGACTCAAGTCTGGTCTCTATTTTTGTCACCTTTCTGGATCCTAAGGTTAGTTCTTGATTGAGGACGGTGTGCTTAGGAAGAGTTCCTTGGTATTTCACATTGAGTCAGTATTGCTCTTTATGCCCCAGAATCAAGTACAATCAGCTTTAGAAACAACGATATACACATTACGCCTAACTTGGGTGTTTACTGTGTACTTGTTGAGTGCACAATTTTCTTTCAAAAACGTTCCATCAGTTTGGCTGCCATCGTATTCAATGGTCTTTTATCCAACTTTCAATAAGCCCAACCAACTTTGAAAAGTAAGCTTCACTTTGTGCATGGTGGCCATCTTTGCTGGTTGGGGGCATTCTAATACATTTTCACAGAATTAGCACGCTACTTTGCTTTGAGGGGCTGTTTTTGTCTTCATGTATTTCTATATTCAGCAATGCTAAATTAACAGCAGCTACATCACACCAGCCTGTCTACGGTGACAAACACACTTTTGTCCTTCAGGTGATCACATATTTTACAACAGCTTGTTCTATATAACTTTTTTTTTGTACGTTGCATGCCAGTGGTGACAGAAGCATCATTATGTTATAATTAAGAGGTCACAAACCAACATTGGTTTTGTTTCTTGATGTTGAAATTACTTAAAAAAAGGATTGCTTGTGGTACAGATAGAGGATGTGGTTCGAAAAAGGGTGATTGAATCTCAGACTAAACAAAGAATTGTGTATAACAGCAGTAAGCATGCCAAACAGTTGCAATTTTCCATTGGCAACCTGGTTCATATCCAGAAACCTGGTTTCTATGCTTAAGTGACCCTGTTTTGTTAAGAAAGTTTGTGGCAATGCTGTGATGGTCTAAAGAGGACAATGGTGAAAAATACAGAGGGTAATGAAGGGAGATAATGTTACTTGCTGTTGCACTTGTGCAACTGTAGCTAAGAATCATTCCTTATCTGTGTTCTTTTTAAATGGCTGGAATGCATCACTGACATTCTGTAGGTTGTCAGTTGGGGACAGCCCCAGCTTCTAACATGACATGTAGTGATGTTGTTTCTCTCCACCTTCTAAAATAAACTAGCTGTGAAGACATCAAGGCTCTGTTTGTGCCTTCATTTTGATATCCGATCTTCGGCAGGTCTTTAGAACTAAAAAGCTTCTAAGTTCCAGGTTTCAGGAAAAGTAAGGAGGAGTACACTTTGATACCACCCAAGGGTCCTGGTATTTGGGGACAGCACTTACTTTTTTTTTGTTTTTACAGAGTTTTGTATAGCGCAAACTTGACCCAAATCGGGTATCAGAGTGATTTACATTGCACCAGTTGTATTACATGACAACACATTCATTTTTGTTAGGCTCAGGGAGATTTAGTGATTTGCCCAGAATCACAGGATGTTCAGCGTCAGTGCCGAGACTCAAAACCAGTTCCCCAGATTCAAGGTCAAAATTGACAATAGCACTCACTTGTCAAGAAAAGTGAAGACATCCATTGGTTTAAAGCAGGGGTGTTTCCTTATGCCACGTTGTAGTATCCTGCTCTTGTTAATGTTATGTGATTTATACCTCCTGCTCAGCCAGTTTCAGTGCAGTGTGCTCAATAGAATGTTGGTGTCATAATATGCCTCGGAATGTTGGAAGACTGTGAGGTGAAGTGACAGTTGAGCATGGGCTGACCAGCAGGCAGGCTGTTCCTGGTGGGGCTGCTCTTGAGAACTTAACTACTTGCTGTACATGTAACTATCTTTAATAAAGTTATCCTGTATTTTATCCTTCCTGCTTGGATCTTCATCACTACATTTATTTGGTGACCAGTTGGTGACGTATCTACGTGGAACAAACAGATCTCAGTGACCTTGCGAACAAAGGTGAACCTTGAGATGGCCCAATCTAAAGAGTCTACAGTGGCAACTACCACAATGTACACTAGCGAAGGTAATGACTCTGTTTTTTACCACCTTTGTCTTCACATCACACAGCCTGTGATAATGTACTGTGCTCATCTACATTTCGTATTTTGGACTTTGGTGAAACATCTACTGCTTGAGTTTTCAAAAGCACATCAACTTACAGCCTGATAATTTCATTTGTGTCATATATGTGCATTTCCAACCACATTTTGTAAGCACCGGAGGACAAACAAAATGTAAAGGAAAAATACATGGAATTAGCTACACATCCCTGTCAATATTAGCAGTCGTGCCTATGAAATAAAAGTTCAATCTTTTTTGTGAGGAGATGCTTGACTGCACAAAGTCTTATTGTACATGTCTCTTGCAACTAAAGAGTTTTTTGTCTTCCTCCTGTATTTTCTCTGACCTGTTGTTGGCTTATTTATGACTCGGGGCACTTTACTACTGCTGATCACTACTAAAGTGCATTTACTCTCCCTATTGTAAATTAATGTATGGATGAGTGACTCTATGATTGGCTGGTTTGGGTTACTTGTCAGACCCTAGTACAGTGCACTGCGTTTGCCCAGGGCTTGTGAAACAAATGCGCTGGGGGACTTGCAGCACTGGCTGTGCCACCCACAGAAGCAGCCAGTAAAGTGTATCTCCAGTCTGCCATTTCAGAGCCCGTGTGCAGTCTGGTACTGACATGTTGACTGGGCAAGTGCACCCACTTGCCAGTCCTTAGACCTTCCCTTTTCTGCATATTAGTCACCCCTATGGTAGGCCCAAGGGCAGGGTGCATTGTAGGTAAAAGGTAGGACATGCCCTGGTGTGTGTGGTATGTCCTAATATTGAATTACAGCCATTTTCATTTTTCACTATTGCAAGGCTACATTCCCCATAGACCAGAATGGACAGTTAGATTATTACATCTTATAATCCTAACTGACTCAGGGAACTAGATTGAAATTCGAGTTTAGTATGCCTGAACTCAGAATGATCAAATGCATATTTTAGTGAAGTTGGTTTTAAAATTCTGTGTTTGAAAATACCACTTTTAGAAAGTGGGTATTTTCTTGTCTAACTATCCAAGCCTGCCTTTGCTAGGTTGTATATTCATTGTCTGGAGTTTGAGTGACAGGGGCTGGGGGATTCCAGGAGACAGGGTGAGTCAGCATAGGGCTGAATAGAGAGATCTGCATGCAGAAAGGAGGAGGAGTTGCACTTGGAACCTGAATAGGACTGTTCCTTCCCTCCACAATGCTGGCTCCATCACCTGTGGTGCGTCTGATGTCCCTGGCCAGAACTGGTTTGGACTAGGCAAAGGTCACTCTGCCTTCAGAGAACAATGGGAAAATTAGTATAAAAGAAGGGACCCAGACCCTATAACTTTAGATCACTTTTGGGAAGCAAGAAGAAGCCTTTGCTGAGGAGAGGAACCAGAGAGACTATCCCTAAGTGTGGGGGATTGGCCTGCAGTGGTTGCCTGAGTGCCAAAGAGAGGAGAAAGGACTTTATGCTACTTTCATTCAACTTGTGATGTATCTCCAAGGGCTTGAGATAGAGCTTGCCTCCTGCTGAAGTCTCAGGGACAACAGACTTCGCCCACCAGCTCCCCAGGAGTTCTTAGGAAGTGCCTGCAGTTGTGTTGGGCTTTCTGAGGGACTGCGTGTCGCAAGAAGCTGTAAGCGCAACTCACAAAGAAGAAGCATGTTGCCGAACTGCCGCTTCACAACGCGAATGGGACTCGCATCACCGGAGAAGAGGATCAACGTTGCACCAGACACCGCCGCATCGTCAGAGAAGCATGTCACAGCCGCAGCCGCTGTCGTCCCAACGCTGGGAAAGCATGTCACCGCTGCAGCTGTCGCATTGTTGCTGAAGAGCCTCGCATCACCGGAGAAAAGGATCGACGTCGCATTAGACGCCGCAGCATCCCCGGGAAGCGCGTCGCATGGCCTGTCGTTGCTCAGAAGAATCGTTAAGTCGCCGCACGGCCGTCAGGCGTGCACGCATCATGTCGCATCAAGGAGAATATGCCATTTTTGTTCATTGCACTGGATCTTCATTGCATCACGGCGCTGCTGGGCGCATCTCCACAGAAGCACAGTAAGAAACCGACGCACCACCTCCCACGCCGAGAAGAACTGACGCATCCCCTACGCATCAGTAGGGAGCCGACACATCATCATTCTTGCATGTAAGGAACCGACGCATCACCTTCCCTGCAACACTTTCGTTGTATGGCGTTGTATGGCGTTACGCATTCAAAGGTGCATTGAACTCAAAGTGTTGCATTTTACATCTAAAGAGAACTAAGCTAATTCTACCATTTTTAAAGTACAGTATTGTGGATTTTTGTCGTTTGTGGTCTTATGTTAAGTCTATATAAAAATACATATTTTTACACTACAACTTTTGTGGTGTCCATCTATAGTGTCGTCACTGGGTTAATGTATGTGTTCACAAATGCTTTACACACTGCCTCTGAGATAAGCCTGTCTGCTCGTGCCAAGCTACCAAGGGGGTGAGCAGGGGTTATTTTAGGAGTGTACCCCCTTACCCTGACAAGACGCAAGGGTCCCTATTTGGTCAAAGGTACCTACCTATGCCAACTAGACACCCCCACATCTAACAATGGCTCTTCCTCGCTCCTGGGGTGTCTATGGGGCCATGCTAGGCTAGTGTAGTGACTTTGAGAAAACAGCGTGTCTCGCATTTTTTTTTAAAGACATGGAGTTCACTCGGGATGAAGAGTCTGTCTGTGAAGATAATTTTGTGTGTGATTTTGTGTTTTTTTGCCCATTACATTGTGTGCGTTACAGTCACTAGGACATATTCTGCTTTTTCAATGTGCATCGCGGTCTCTTTACTGCCAGCGGATTCGGGCTAATTGTGGAAGATAGATTCATTGTCTTTAAAAACGGCAAGTTCTGAAGTCATTTTGCTGTTTATGCTCTGTGTTCTGGTGCACTTCTACTCCACAGCTCATTTGTAATGGTGTTTTATGGCAGTGTCAGTGTCCTATCGTCTTATCAACAAGTACAATCTAAGTTCTCTCACTCCCTCTCCTCACGCATCTTTGTGATTTCCTCAACATCGTGTGTTTTCCACAGAACTCAACGACCGACCTTGATTTAGGCACTTTAGTCTGTTATTCCCATTACTTGTCAGTGTGCCTGTTGCGAGCGTTGCTTACCTCTGCATTCTGCGTGGATCATCAATTTGATGAGAGCCCTCTGTGACATCACGCTTCTATTTCTTGGTGACACTATTTGGCACTTGTACGCGCCTGGAGCCTCGCTGCACTGCGCAGGGTACGTGCAGCCATTTTTTCATGAGCGTCAGTTTATCTAGACTTTAGTGTTGTGTGCCGACTGGGGGGACATCCCCATCTGTGCTCAATATTGACATCAGACTCAAATCTACAGAGCTCTTATTAATGAGTGTTCACCACAGGTTTCCTTGTGTCTTAGCTGCATGCTGTCTAATTTCTTCTTTAGAGTACACACGCATTCCGAACAGCTATAGGCCAGTTTTGCTCACCGTATAAGCAGCATTTTTACAAGTTCTTGGTTTTGACAGCTACAACCTGGGTGATCGGCAGTTTCTCTTTCCACGCTTGATTTTATCTTCCGGTGACACGCACACCCTTTACTATAACTTTCAGCAAATGTTATTTCAATCTATTTCTGTTCCTATGCCTAATGTATGCTTCGCTGTGATTACGCAGTTTACTTTTACTATGGTGACATTCACAATATTGATGCTTACTGACCACAAACGATAATATAATGTACTGTTATGCCCCAGGTGCATACATGTTTTGGATTGTGGAACATTACATTATGGAATTGCTTTTCTTCTACTTATCCTGCATGGGAGGATTGTTCAGTGGGATTTAATGGCCCATGATCTTTCATTCATGGACATTGAGTACAGACCTTCAGGGGTTCATACATTTCACATGTGTACATCTTACACTTCTTTCTTCCCTACACAGGGATGGCAATGGGCACTAGCCCCATTTGCTCTATATACACATGCCTACATGGGCTATTTACGGTTTTCTCCCTTACACAGGCACCGTTGCATGGGTTTCAGTCCCTTTTACAGTAGCTACTTCCCTTACGTCACGGGGAAGTATATGGGTTTTGTTCCCATTTTCTCTTACACTTTTACCCTCTCTCAGGGTGCGTGTATGGGTTATGACCCATTACAACATATCAGTACATGTGACCTCTACACAGGGGTTGGCCTTTCACTGGCTTTTTTACATTATGGGTCACAGTTCGATTTGCTATCATTTACTTGAAATGTCATGCTTACTTCATTTTACATTTTGTATATACAACACCATTCTCTTAATCATTTCATGATCATCATAAAAGTGGGGGATGTTGAATTATACTTATTTGTATTTTTATTCATCTCCTCTGTTTTCAGACTTGTTCAGTGATCCATGTGATGTTCTACCCTTTCTCATCCTTGGTACCTGAACTACACACTCTGTTGTTATTCTACCTCTGCCTCTAGTCTTTCTACTATTGTAGTGTTTTTAACATTCATCCTTGTTCAAAAGGACATCTTTCCATCTCTTCTTCGGGTGTCTGGGTGTCAGTCTTGTGCCCAGTTCGCGTTGTGCCTCGTCTTTCCTCGTCTTTCTTTCCTTGCTTGCCTGCCTGGCCAGTGGGTGTGTTTGGAGGTAGTCTTTGGTGTGACTATGTCATTCTGTTCCTTGTTGTTTCTTTCACATGTTTATTGTTTTCTTCTCTTTTGTTATTCGTTGATGGAGTGTATGGGTCATTTCTATTTGTGTATACTTACCCATTGCTTCCTCTTAGTTTTCCTCCAACCATCTCTTCACTCGCTCCTTTCTATCGTCTTCTTGACCTTACTTTCTTTGCTGCTTTTGCTTTCCTTTCTGCACTGGGTTATTTATTGTTCCATCACTTTTAGTATACGTCCTTTGTTTCATTTTGTAAGACAGGGGCATATGTCATTTCCTGCTCTTGTTAATGTTATGTGATTTATGTGATTTACACCTCCTGCTCAGCCAGTGTCTGTGCTGTGTGCTCAATAGGATGTTAGTGTGTCAAGAAACAATGGTTCAAGTGGCAAACAATTAAATCAAGTAAATGATATATATACTCTGCACAATGGCATTCAAAAAATGGATCATGTGAATGTCAGACAGAGAGGATACCAAATACTGTTTGATTGAATATATGCAGTTTATATCAGTAATACAAATTATTTTCACATATATACACAAAGAAAATGGTGCTTTGTGTTTTGGAACCAAAAACAATAAGGAAGTACATTTGTGACAACAGTGCTATATACAGTTTGGTTTCCTTCATCTGAGAAATGATCAATGAATGATTATTTATCCAAACACTGTGTTAATAAACAACGTTGGTGTGGTGATTCATTTCTCTCTCTAGTCTGAATAGAATGTTAGTGTCATGATGTGCCTCGGAATGTTGGGAGACTGTGAGGTGAATTGACAGTTGTGCATGGGCTGAGCAGCAGGCAGGCTGCTCCTGATGGTGCTGCTCTTGAGAACTTAACTACTTGCTGTACATGTAACTATCTTCAATAAAGTTATCCTGTATTTTATTCTTCCTGCGTGAACCTTCATCACTACACACTTTTATTTAATCTATTCATTGTGGACCTTTCCCGGTGTTGGACGAGCTGGTATCACATGCCCCAAATCTTGGTGGAATCCCACTGTCGAACATCATGTATTCAGATGGCCTACTGGTGCTCAGGAACACCTGGGTAGGTCTGCAGACATTGATCATTCGATTGGTAACATATACAGCTGACAATGGGTTGGAGATTAACCTTAAGAAAAGAAAAGTAATTTTCACATCCTTAACCAATGCAAATGGTATCTTACAGGAGCCACGATATGTGAGATATCTGCATAGGTCCATCTAGGCATCAAGATAGATTCCAGAGCCTCATGTGCTCCACAGGCGGAAGCAATCAGAGAAAAAATCTCATTGATGCAACAACGTCCAACCACTGGCTGCAGTAATGAAGGCAAGGCTGATACCCTCCCTCTCTTATGGACACAAAATGATGACGGGCAGTGATGCCAGTATACTGGACAAGATCATAACAAAAATCTACAAAAATGTTTACCATGTTTATGTGTAGGAAGGTACACCTTCCTGTCCCTGAGTAGTCCTACAATTCTGGCACCATTGCACTATGGCACAAGGGTGTCTGTGTTGGCGCTAGGCAGCTATTTTTAGCATTGGCGAAAACTTAGGGGTGTACCATATTCTTGGAAATTTGTGTTTTGGCAATGACACATCGCAGCACAATTCAAAAACTTGCTAGAGCGCCATGCTGCGCCATTTCCTTGTACATAAGCCACTAAGTTTGACCCCAAACAGTGACCAGCCTCTGCTCTGATGGACACCCCCAGCAGAGTGAGAGTAGCAAATTTGAACCCCAAGCAATGTCCATCACCTACATTGAGGGATGCTCCCAGCGGAGTGGGAATAGTAAATTTAACCCCACCCCAACCAATTTCCAACACCTGCACTGAGGGACACCCCCAATGGAGGTGAAATAGTAAATTGGACCCCCCACCACTGACCAGCAGCTGCCCTGCGGGATGCCATGAGTGGGGTGAGAATAGTAAATTTAAACCCCAACAACTGCCCAGCACCAGCCCTGAGTGACACTCCCTGTTGAGTGGAATTATTAACTTCGATCTTCATCCACTGACCAACACCTGCTCTAAGGGTCCCCCCCCCTCCCAGCAGAGTGGGAATAGTAAATCCCCCCTCCCAAAGTGGGTTATTTTTGTTTTTACCTAATTTTCCACACAGTACAACTGTTATATATTTAGTTTTATAAATAATTATATACTGGATTGTTTATTTTACTTTTAACACATTTATATGTGCAATGTCAAGACAAACTTTTTCTGATGTGAGTAGCAGTATGATTTGACCAGAATGTAAGGGTAATGATAGTTTCCTTGTTCTGTTGTCAAAAGCAACAAATGTAGTTTTAATAAAATGTATTTGTTAAAAAAAAGCTCCACAGGTTGTTACAACTTTGCAATGGAGAAAATACTAAGGGCCACATGCATCATACTGTGCATTTGCGATTCCTAAATTGCGATTTTAGCAATCGCAAATGCTTATGCATTTAGCAATCACAAAATAAAAATTGCGATTCCTACTCATTCCTTATTTGAGACTCGAAATAATGATTCGCAAATAAGGAATTGCTTCCCATTCATTCCTATGGGCCGAATCAATGGGAAACGCAAGCGCAATTTTTGAGCACCAAATTTGAACTCGCAAATTGTGCATGCAATTTCAAGGGTACAAGGGTGCCAAAAGGACACCCTGATGCACCCCTGAAATTGCAATTTCAACTCATGTTACACACACACATGTCCCAAGGACATGTATGTGTGCAACATAGAACTTTGAAAAATTCACTTTTGTGCATTTTTCAAAGTTCTCGCAAATTACCATCAACTTTGAATTGATGCTAATTTGCATTTCTTAATTGCGAAATCGCAATTTTTTTGGGTTGTTTCATTGCATTTAGGGAATCGCAATTTGCGATTCCCTAAACGCAATCGCAACGTAATTGCAATGTTAGCGATTACTTAAATATCGATTTTTGAATTTGGGATGATGCATTCCAAATGCAAAAAGTGCAGTCGCAAAGGGGCATATTCTGCGAATCTGCCCTTTGCGACCACAATTTACTATGAAGCATGTGGCCCTAAAACCTGTTTTAAAGCATGGAGTTTGCACAAGTATATTGCTATGCAAAATGGCCCTCCTTGAGACCAATGTACGGGGCATATTTGTATTTGGCACCTCAATTGATATCGGCATTACTAAGCGTGTTTTCATGGCGTTCGGTGTTACCACATTTCCAATGCCGTTCTAATGCACATTGTCAAAATGGTGGAGTAAGGCTACTTTTGGTTAAACGCCTTTGTTCCCGAAGCTGTTGGTATTTTGACTTTTGAAACAGGGTCATATAACCGCTGAGCCTTGCACAGCCCCAGATACACATTAATAGTCGTGCTGATGCACAAAGAATTTCACACTAGCCTATTGTGCCTCTAGCCAGGCTGGAGCAAGGGCAGGGAGACAGGAAATTCCAGACATATGTGTGGGGCCAGTCTCAAGAGGTTTCTCCCACTTCAAATAAGGCACCAGTTATAAAAATGGGACCTGCAGACTCACTCTTCATTTCACTCCTGGACATGTGGAAGGACTCTTCATGGACTGCCTGTGGCTGTGGCCTACTGTGCACTTCAGAGGGGCTTCTTTGCTGCTACACCACTCAGGACTGCTCTGCTGCTGAAGCCTGCCCTGAACCTCAGAGGTCTGCCCTACTGCTTGAGCCTTGCTCTTCTCCTTGAATCCAGGACTTCCAGAACTGGCTTCAAGGGTTAGATGGCTGGCCCACTGATCAGAGCCTTAGGGACAGAACATGCTCCAACCATCTTGAAACTGTACCTGGACCCTGCCTAAGTGTGTCCTGACCTCCAAGTAGTGACCCTCCCCCAACCCCCAGTCCTGAACCCTATGAAGCAGTTCTAAGGGTGTCTAGATAGCCCAGATAGCCCAAATCCAAAACTTGGTACTTAAAATATGTGTGGCCAAAAAGTGCTCTGAGAACCTAGAGAAGACTGGGACTTACTTGCTTGTTAATCTGCCCAAGGTCCAGCGCCGATTAGTTGGACTTTTGTGACAACTCCTGCTACATTGTTCCCTGCAGCAGAATGCCCTTTTCAGTGGCTTTATCAAGCCCAGATAAAGGAATCTTCACCGCAACTTCATCCTGTGGCTCCCTGATGCCAACACCTCCTCCTCAGACACCCCAGCTTCCTTGCCCTGCTGAACTTTACCTTCTCAGATATTTTTCCTTGAAACTTCTTCTAAGTTCAATGGTAAGCGTAAACCGGGCCGAATCCACTTGGTGTATCTGGAATAGGCTCCATCAAAGTCAGCCATAACTTTCTCATGCGACTAGATGATCAAAGTTGACACTTTGCTCCTTAAGATGCTATGTTCCACTCTTCAATTTAAAAAAGTATTACTGCAGTTCTACTGATTGACTTTTTTTGTTTTGATGTCAAATAATGTATTAAAATTTGCTCTATTTTTCTAAACTGGTGGGATTTTTCTTGTGATGTTTTTTCTTTATTACTGTTTGTGTTCTGCATAAATGATGTATACATTGCCTCTAAGGTAAGCCTGGCTGCTTATGTGCAAGCTACCAAAGGGTTAAGCAAAGGTTAATTTACATGCTTTTGTGGTTGCTTGTTTCTGGTCCAGGGAGGACCTGAATAGGCAGTTCAGGCTGTACTGTTCCCATGAGGAGCAGGGTCAAGAATGACTTGCATATGTCTGGGTCCAAACAGGGGGGGCATAGTGAACAAAAGAAAGAAGGATTCAACCCAGATCTCTTGACTGGGAGTGAGTTCCTAAAATGTTTCAGCATTCTGTCCATGCTCTTGCTGTGTGTGCTTTGTCTGCCCTAAGTGGCCAAGGGTATGCCCAGACGTGGGTCCCTTTCTCGCTTGGCCACTGAATTCAAGCTAGCCTGGCTCATTAGGGTTGATCATCCAAAACTGGTCCCATGATGCTTGTTTCCAGTGCAGGGAGGGCCTGGCCTGGCAGGTCAGGCTGGACTGTTCACATAAGGACCAGGGTCTAGACTGATTTGCATGTGGCTGGGTCCAAACTGGGGTGGCATAGTGAGCAAAAGAATGATGGATTCAACCCAGATCTCTTGACTGGGGATGAGTAGTTAGAAAGTTTCAGCACTCTGTCCATCATCTTGTTGTGTTTACTATGTTTGCCCTAAGTGGCCAAGGGTATTCCCGGACATAGGTCCCTTGCTAACTGTGCCACTGGATTCAAGCTAGCCTGTCTGATGAGAGGTGATACCCTGAAACTGGTCCAAGGCAGCTTGGTTCTGGTCGAGGGAGAACCTGGCCTGGCAGTACAGGCTAGACTGTTCCCATGAGCAGCAGGGTAAAGATTGATTTGCATATGGCTGGGTCCAAACGATGGTGGCATGGTGAGCAAAAGAACAATGGATTCAATCCAGATCTTTTGACTGGAGGTGAGTGGTTGAAAGGTTTCAGCACTCCATTCATCATCCTGTTGTATTTGCAAAGTTGAGGATGGAGGAGATATTGTGAGAAGCTGACAAAGCTATGTACTTGATTGTCACAGCTGCAGCAATGTATCGTCTGTGGGAATGTGCCTGTTCTGAGCCATACACAGCCAGAGATGTTTTGAGCCGTTGACGAAGATAGTTACTTGATCCTCGTGGCTGCAGCAAAGCTTTAGCATTGATGGAGATGCGTTGTTTAGGAGTGGTGCAATATAATTGATTTTTGCTGGAGGAGCACTTTATACTCACTTCCAAGGACCCAGGCCTGGGTTGGCAACACTTGGCTTCTAAAGACTTGCAGCAACAAGGTCCAAGTGCTGTAGAATTGTGAGTCTGTGATGTCCCTGAGACCTAATATAGGGGAAACCCAGCATGACCTAGTAGTCACTCTGGGTTCAAGTGAGATGGGTCCAGTATTTTTCAATCAGGGCAGGAAATGGTTGGCAGGAAAGCACAGCAGAAAAGCAGTTCTTCCGGAGCAGCATTCCATTAGAGTGGCAGTACTTTTAACAGCACAGCACTCTTCCCTCCTGGCAGAGTTCTTCAAAGGTCCAGTATTGAACTGAAGTGGTAGGGTCAGAAGTCTACTTCTTATCCCCAGTGATGCCTTTGAAGTAGGGGAGACTTCAAAGAAGAGCTTTGAAGTGCACAGAGGTCCTACGCTCCTGCCTTGACTCCAAACTCACAACAGCGGGATCAGCAGTCCTTTGTGTGGGAACAGGACACAGCCTAATTAGTTGTAAATGTGAGGCTGTGTCCAGCTCCTCCCTCCCATCGTACCCGGGATGGCCCATCAGGATGTGTATGGCCCATTATTAGAAATAGGGGTTTCAGGTTGTAAATGTATGCATCCTGTACAAGCAGAAACCTCTACTTTATTCAGGATAAACTAGATACACACTTAAAGATAACCTGCGCTCACCCTCAGGCTATTCTAAAGAAGCAATGTCTAAATTATCTGTGCACACACACACACACAGAAACACAATGAAAACACCACAAAATACCCCACACAGTATTTGGAACATAGAATATATTTACATAAGTAAAAGAAAACAAAAATGACAAAAAGTCAAGTAGAACCGGAATTATGAATTTTTAAAGAATAAATCAAACAATAGTGCTAAGAAGCACATAACGCTTAGGGATTACTTTAGGTCACGCTGGATGTGGGTAAACCCGAAGTTCTGACCAACCATCATGGAGGGCAGACCGACTACAGGACTCTCACTGCTCCTGTTGAAAGAGTACCTTAGATGGAGCAAGCGTCTATGTCAAAGACTCAATGCATCGTTTCCAATCCACGCAGGTAAGGAAGACTTTGTCGATGAACCCTTTTGCGATTCAGGCACTATATCATCATTGAGCAATGCTGTCCATCATCATTGTTTCACACAGTCCGTCGAAGCAATGTCGATGATCTACTCCTGCGTCAATGTTTAAGGTCAATGTGTTGGTTTCAATCAGAACAAAGTCATCACTGCATCAATTCTGATGAAAAGAAAGAAGAAAAAAGAAATTGTGGATACTTTGTTTGAAATTACTGTGCCTGTAAACTAAACAGGGAAACCTTTTCCAAAACAAAACGTGTGCTTTGGAGTGAAATTTATGTTTATAAAGCTTTGCTTTTGTTTTGTGGAGTTTAGTGGTTCTCCACACTTTTTTTTATTTTTTATTTTTTATTTATGATCTTGGAACTCCGAAGAGATCCATATAAAATTTGAAATTTACATTTTTAAAACATTCAATTATAATATACAAATGTTATAAATATAAAAAAAATCAGAGTAAAACCAATTTTCACTAAAATACCCAGCATATACATGTTTCAAAATATATCTAAAAAACACTTTAAAAAGTTAAAAATTCTATGACAAAATATTGTATTTGATGGTACATAGATGGAATCTGTCAGAGCCTGGGCAGAGAGAATAGATAAAGAAAAACAAATAGGCCTTATCCATTTACGACGACATGATAATAGAGCAGGACAAGTAAATAGTACATGCATAATGTCCTGGACAGGATTATTGCACAAATTACAGGCTGGAGAGGAACCATACCATTTAGATATTAAGTTGTTTAAAGGGAGTAAACCTTGCCTCAATAATAACCAAAAACGGCGCACTCCATGTGGCAGGTTCCAAGTAATATATGCCTGTGCTTTGTTTATCATGCAGGAGTCAATAGACAGATCAGTGCCTCTCTTTAAGATGCGGGCTTCCCTATCCCTCGAAAAACTTAATTTCCAGGTAGCCTGTTTCAGAGTGGCTTTTAATTGATGTGGTGTTAGGGTGAAAAGTGCGGTTGCATCTAGCTGGAGAAAGTCTACCGCAACTCTAAAATTTTTAACAATTAGAGAATGCTCATTTAGACTTCCCAGTAATTCTTTCCGAATAAGACATCTTATTGTACCTATCTCACCCTTTACAAGACTTATAACCCAATGTACTATCCCCGCAAATCCCTGTACCCAGGTACTTCTTAATCCAAATTCCAATCCTAAAGCGGCCACGGGACAAGCAGAGTTAACTGAGGCTAGGCTCCGTAAAATTTTGCCTTCTGTTATATTTAGGAAACCCCATTTTCCAAGGTCAAGTAATTCCATACCATATAACAAGGAGGCAGGAATTTTAACACAAAAGACCTCCAATAGCATTCCAAAGTGTCTCCTTCCGGTTGATCTGTAAAGGGAGCCCAAACTTTTCCCCTGTGTAATTGCTTTAAGAGTACTATTTTCTATGTGTGCTTTATCACTTAAGTTGCTACACACCGTTTTTCCCAAGAAAACATGGGATTTTACAAGTTCTAGTTTTTGCCCACCTACAGACCAAACGAAGTTTCCATACTTCACCTTTTTTCTACCATGCATGCACATTACTTTGCTTTTAGTTACATTTATCTTTAAAAAATGTGCCTCTGCATATTTATGGAGCACCTGAAGACGACTATTTAATCCCCTCAGGGTCAGATCCAATATTAAAATGTCGTCCGTTAAAAAGAAAACAAACAATTGATTTTCCCCCAATAATGGAGCAATGCCTTCACTTTGAGACAGAACATAAGGAAGGTCAGAGATATAAAGGGAGAAAAGTATGGGGGCCAATAAGCATCCCTGTTTTAGGCCATTTACAGTGGGAATTATTTGGGAGAGACCTCTTTCCCCTCCCAATAAGACTCTACACCAGGTATCTGTGTAGAGGGCACGGACCAACTCCAAGAGGATGGCTGGCATACCCAGGTTCGACAATTTTCCCCACAGCAATAATCGATCTACTTTATCAAATGCTGCGGAGAAGTCCATAAACGCTGTGTACACTCTTCCACCTCTGACTCTAACATATTTTTCATTTATGACCTGTAAAGCAGTTAGATTATCCATAGTTCCATGTTTAGACCTAAACACTGTTTGTTCACAAGGTAGAATTTCAGCCCCGTTTACCCAATCATTTATTTGCATCAGGAGGCCTTTGGCGAAAACTTTACCTACTGCATCTAAGAGGGCAATTTGACGATAGTTTTTTGGGGCATCTCGGTCTCCCTTCTTGAAAAGGGGGACCACTATACTCCCCTTCCAGGATGGAAGAACCGTTTTGTTTACATAGCAGTAGTTAAACACCGGATAATGGATTTTACTCCACATTTTACTGTTTTTTTTTAAAACCGTAATCGGAAGCTCATCCGGGCCCATCGCCCCGGAGGACCGCACCCCCTTGATCGCCATTTCAATATCTTTTTCAGATGGCGAGCCATATAAAGATAGATCTTCCTTTAATGCAGTACATACCATTGTAGCTGCATTACTCGCATATAGGTCCTGTATATAACTAATCCATTTATGCTCCTCAATAGCAATTGGGAGAGGACCTGATCTAGCTCCACATCCCTCCCCAATGAGAGACCAATTCTTTCTTACTTGGCGTTTAGAAACTGCTTCTCTCAAGTTTATCCAAATGTTATCTTCCCTCTCTTTTCTTAACTTTGCCTTTGCCCTAGTCCTCCTCCTCTTTAATAGCAATATTGTGCGATATCTATCAGAGGAGTAGTGAAGGTACTGTTCTCTAATCAGCTTATTTATTACAAGATTAAATGAATGTAAGGATTTAGGGGTTACTTTAATACTTCTTTTTTGATTTGACTTCCTAGCAATAGCTATCAATTTCATCATAAAATCAATAAAACTAGCAACTTCTGATCCATTCCAGTTAGCCAAGTTCTCTACAGTAGCCTCTAAGATAGCATCCAAACCCAAAATAGCCTTGGTATCCCAATAGCATTTCCCGGAATTCTTAGTGAAACTGACTGCTTTACCGTTTAGTGACCATGGGTCACACCCGAGAAGATCTAAATTTACAGTAAGAGTTAATATCTTATGGTCACTATAGAGAGAATTGGAAACCTTAAGATCCTTCAATAAGAAAAAGGATATACTTCCCACTGCCACATAATCTAAAATAGATTCTCTGTTATTAGATTTACAAGTAAAATTCACCGGTGTATCAGAGGGAAGTCTTCCATTTACTACAATGCCATCAACTTTTGATAACTCATCCAAAAGCATTTTTCCCCTCTTATTTGTCTTAATATTTTTTGGGAGAAGAGCTTGTGGGATCTGTAAGGATTCTTCTTTTTCCTTATTTCGGAATATGTCCAAAGTGGAATTCGAAAATTTACAGTTCAGATCCCCTACCAAAACTATATGAGGGGAGAGTTCTGCTTCATTGACTTTTTTAATATAAGGGAAAACCTTCCTCAAAAGTGTATCATGACAGGCGTCAGGAGGAATATAAGCATTTATCAACGTCAATGGTTTACAATTTACATCATTATCAGAGTTATATAACGTTATTGCCAGAAAAAGGTTACTAGGATCTTTATAGCAGTTATAGTTCCATTTTATCTTATTTGACAACAGGCATGCCACTCCTCCCCTTGCATGTCCTCTCCTAGATGGAACTGCCAAACAATCTAAAGTAAAATAATCCTTACATAGAAATTCCTCTGTACACCAGGTCTCTTGCAGCCAAATCACGTTTGCATCAAGTGTACATATGTATTGTAACTTTTCCTTATTGTTCTTTATTCCTGCAGCATTCCAAGATATTATTTTTAATTCATTGCTAAAGGGATAGCTGTTGAGAAAGTTTATTATTAGAACCACTCGATAGAACACCAGGAAGCCAGTTTCAGTTAGAGCTCTCCACACCTTTGAGCACCGTTGACATAATACATTTTAGAAACTTACAATTTGTGCAAATCTGCCAAGTGGCGCCGAAATCCCTATACATAATACCACGTACCTTAGGATTAAATGAAGTACATCTAACTGCATTTTTCAACAAACTTGAATCAGTTTATGATTTTGTGTTGTCAGTACAAGTATTACATTAATAATAACTTGACTCTCACAAGATATTCACCTCAATATAGACAGTTCAGAATATTTTTGTGTGACACAGTTATTATCTACCTATAATAACTTATCTCAGAAATTCTACTGCTAAAAAATGTAACATATAAATAACAAAATAAGGAACATACTGACATTCATTTAATGAATTCCCTCACAATACTAATGAATCCCTTCTCCTCTTCCCTGCTACTGTAGAGTGAGCAGTTTCCAAGGCAACCAAGGTAGACTTCTGTAAACGCATGCCAGCAGGTCAAAGGTTTAGTAGACATGTGTGCTCTCTTATGGTGTTAAATGGTTGTCTACACATTTTGCTAGACACTGTAAACCAATAGCAGTCAGCACCACACTCATCACTCCTATTTTTCAGTTCAAAAGTAAGTTTATTGAGAGAACTCAAAATGACAATACATGGGATAGTGAAAAACAACAATGCATTTTACACATGAGAATACAATTCGGAGACAAAATTATTAAATGTATAACACTTGATAACATATCCTAAAATAGAGAAAAAATTACAAGGGTATGCAAGGTGCAGAGAAAAGGACATTATAATTCATGTACAAATGATTATATAAGCCATATAATACCCAATTGCTGTAAGATCAATTTGAGGAAAGTCAAGGGGGTTTAGAAACCTCTTGTTGCTCTGGATTGGGGAGAAGAAGCATTTGGCACTAGCATCAACAAATAGTGTGATAGGTGACCACAAGTTTGAACGCTTTGTTGCCATGTGGACGGGATAAACAAAAGTTGTGTCTAATCTATGATTCTAACACACAGCATACCACCATGCCAAATATGATATTTTGGAGAAGTCTTTCCAATTTTTGGGTATTTGCGGTAAAGCCACTGCTATTAGTAAATCTATTATGTTAGTGATAGAGTTAGATTCCGCCCAAATAGGGGATAAACTTCCCAGGAAAATGTGAGAAATGGAGAAAGGATGATTGGAACCAACAATTAAATTTATTTGAGTCCAAACCTTTCCTCAAAAATTTTGAACAAGCGGACATGTAAAGAGTAAGTGGTATAGATCCGCATGAGGGCAAAGACATATCCAGCAAGTATCTGAAAGTTTTGCATGACTTGCACTTAGAGCTGTCGGAGATAATAAAAGTCTGTTATAGACAAAGACAAGTGTCTGTGTAGTGTTAGCTGCTCTAGAAGATTTTCTAATTTTAATCCATATGTTATTCCACCGTGTCGTGGGCCAGCAGACCTCTAAGTCATGTCCCCATGATATTTCCATCTTAGTTTTATCTTGTGGTGTAACTGGATTATGTAAGTAGTTATAAATACCAGAAGCTTTGGGATTAAGTCATAGGGGAGTGTGTACGTTAGTATTATTTGAGGACGGTGTATTTGTATTGAGAGATTATGGTAAGGCACATTTGGCATGTGCATCCAAAATGGCCTGTTTCAAAAGGAGATATTTGTGGAGGTAAGATGTAGGAAGATCAAAAATTCTGCTGACATGCGAAAAGGACATAATCTTGTTTTGTATGTATAATTGGTATATCCATATTAGACCTTTTTTCCTCCAGGATTTCCAATATAAAGGTTTATCGCGAATTAGGATCATGTTATTGTACCAAATTGTGGAATTAGAAAAAGGAAGTCCAATCCACAGGTACCAAAGGAAAATCAAATGAAAGACACCTTGATGCCCTTAGTGTGTCTCTTCACTCACACTGCCTTTCCGTATTACAACATATACCAAAGGCCAAGGTGGCAGTGGTCAAATGATAGATAAATGCTGGAAACATGTCAACAAAACAATCTTGGCATTTCTGCCTGACCACAGTATGGGCTCCATATATAATAATAACATCTGTGTTGACATGACATAGCATGACAGAGTGCATTTCACAGCAGAAAAGAAGAGGATCTTCCTTAATACGACCAAGGAGTGTTTCCAGTTCTACATGTATGTGTGCTCAACTCACTATTAACACAACAGCTCTTCTTAGAGACACCCTACAACCCAAAACGAAATATTTCTTTACTCAAAGTGATTTCCTAAATATAATGTTGACACCTGTGGGGCTCCCACAGGAGTGGAAGCAGGTACATGCCCTCTTTCTATGTATATTTTCTGACTTCCGCTCGAAATTTCGGGAACTTCATTACACATTGTTTCTAAAATGCACTAAACATCCCAAACCCTCTTTTAATACAACCTCTTTGATATACATAATAGTCTATGCACAGTTGGGATTAGTAACTGACTGGCCACTCCATTAAGACCTTTATGGGGAGCAAAGAACTTAACTGGAAGAGTTTGGACAAAATCTGTATGTAGTAGACATTGAGAGGCAACTGTCCTGTGTGCATACACCTCTGTACAGAGCGTTGGGTCTGCACTGTAGGGTGTGTGGAGGGGTGGTCTCTCTGCACAGACCACTTCCCAAGAACCTCGATATCCATTGTAGGCTGTGGGGAGAGACTGGGCTCTCTGCATTGACAACTCCAAAGGGTGAAAGCCATCTGCTGTTGGGTGTGGGTAGGGTCTGGGCCTCCCCAGGTTGACGAGTGTCTACTGTAGGATGTGGGGAAGGATTGGGTTTTCTGCACAGACCACTCCCCAGGGTGGTGGTGATCCACTGTGTGGTGGGGGGACTGGGCTCTCTGCAAAGATCACTCCCCAGTACGATGGGCCTCTGCTGTAGAGTGTGGGAGGGACTGGGTTTTCCTCATAGACCACTCTTGAGGGAGACAGACATGCACTGTAAGCCTGGAGAGGGACTGGACTCTGTACAGACTCCTCCCTATGGTGAAGGAGGTGCACTGCAGGGTGAGGGAAGGAACTGGTCTCCACACAGACACCACTCCCCTGGGGCAACAAGAGTCCACAGGAGGGTTTTGGGAGGGAGTGACTTCTACATATTGATCCATCCCCAGGGAGATGGGCGTCTGCTGCTAGGTGTGTGAAGAGAGTGTCCTTGATGCACAGACCACTTCCCAGGCAGAAGTAGTGTTCCATTACCTGGAAGTGAGGAGATTAGATGCAGTGTGCCTACAAGGTCCTAGTGTTGTGCATGCTATACAACACACATGTAGGCACATAACCTACATAGAGCAAACATACATTCACACATGCACACAGCTGAGCACAACTACAGCTGTCTAGCTAATCAGAACATCCAGAAGACAACCACCTGTGCACAGAGACCAGCAGTCAGGAAACAAATGTTGCTGTGCAGTAGAGGCCATACCATAATGTACATTATGGATGCTGTTAGACCAGGCATCCCTGGAGTGGTTTCTCCTGACTTTTTGCCTTCGGACCTCTTGTTTTGCTGACTTTAGGATTCTGGGCGCCCTTACCACTGCTAACCTGTCCTAAAGTGCATGTCCTCTGTACACTTAACATGGTAACATTGGCTTATTCATAATTAGCACATTTAAGTTACCTATAATTCCCTAGTAACGTGCAATCCATGTGCCCAGTGCTTGTGAATTAAATGCTACTAGTGGGCCTGCAGCACTAATTGTCCCACCAACTTAAGTAGCACTTTAAACATGGCTCGGGCCTGCCACTGTAGAGTCTGTGTGTGCAGTTTAAACTGCTGTTTCAAAGTGGCAAGTTAACCTATTTGCCAGGCCCAAAACTTCCTTTTTTGCATGTAAGGCACCCCTATGGTAGGCCTGGGCAGCTCCAAGGGCAGGGTGCAGTGTATTTAAAATGTAGAAAATAACAACAGGAGAGGTAGGGAGATTAAGGAACACTCTCTTAGTCCCCGGTTAATTGCAAATAAACAAGAAAAGAGAGGTTAAAGTCTCAAAGAGCCACAGAGACAGAGCGAAGCAACTGGGGGATCACACACCCTTTTTGGGTGGAAAAGAAAGCCCTCACACACCGAACTAGTCAGTGTCATGCTTCATCATTGGGCCCCACCAAAGAGGCCGAATGCCTCTTTGGTGTGCTACGACGCCAGAAGACTGCGGAGCTGGTTGTGTGAAAAGGGCGTGTTGTGAGGTTTAAATTAAAGATAAAAAGTGTCTAAAGGGTATCTACAAAAATGTTTAATGGTTGATCCCTAGGACACGAATAAAAGGGTTATGTGTCTGAATTTACTGCCAAAGGTAATAGATTGATCGTCGGGGTCCGGTTCTGAGGCTATGCGAGGTGCAAAAGAGGGCTGAGAGCGTTGAGTGCGATATGCCAGGTACGCTCCAACCCCCCTCCCGAGACCCATGGTGCAGTTAGCGCCATATTCTAAAGTGCTGAAACACTCAGTAACTAGGAGTATTTTTGGAATGAGCAACTTGCTCTTCCCCCTTTTTTATGCACTTTATCACCTTTTTTGATCTTTTTCACTTTCACGCCCCCAGGTTAGGGTGGACGATTAGAGAGTCCATACCGCCGGGGTTTAATCCTGTCCTGATGAATGCCTAGGTAAACTAAAACCACTGTTAACGCTGAAACATGTTGACTGACTAATGTAGATTCTGAATTAACCAATCCATTACCTTTGGCAGTAAATTCAGACACATAACCCTTTTATTCTATTTAAAATGTAGGACATGTATGTTTAAACTTTAAATTTACTAGTAGTTACATACCCTAATTTCGTTTTTTAATTCTGAATGGTCTCTTTCCCATAGGTTAACATGAGCACTGCCTTGTAACATTTTATGAGTGTAGTTTCCCATTGGGATAAGATAGCAAAATTAATCAAATTTGGGGTCTCTAGAGTCAAAATCTAAAAACTCAACTCATGGTGAAGTTGGATTTTAAATTGCAGTCTTGAAAATACGCCTTTTAGAATGTTGGCATTTTCTTACCTAAACCATTTTGTGCCTTCTGCCTGTCCTTGGAATGCATGTCTGGGGTGGGGGACAGCGAGCTTCCTGCATTCCCGCTAGATAGCCACACACAAAGGCAGAATAGGTGTGACTGAGCAGCTATCTTCGTGTTGATGGGTTTCTCTCAGGCAGCATGAGAGGGAGAAGCTGACACATTTACACCTGAAAAAGGCTGTACTTGTCCCCATACAAAGGGCTGCATGCCCTCCTGTCGTGAGTCTGAGGACAGGGCAGAAAAGGCAGGGCCTTGTGCACTTAAAACCATTGGGTATAAATATTAGACCTCTGATGCCATGATTAGAGAACACTGCTGAAACTAAGTACATTCTGCCAGGAAGTGGAGATGCTGAGCTATAAGAGGGACTGCCACTTTGCTAACTGCTTTCCTGTGTTGGTATGCAGCCTGCTGATTGCTGTGCTGTAGGAGGGACTGCCACTCTGCTATCTGCTTTGCTGTATTGGCGTGCTGCCTGCTGCTTCTAGCCTGAGAGTGAGAATGACTGTACCTGCTCTCTACATCCTTAAACCCAAGTTTCTCTAAGGGTTTTGAAGTCTGAGGGTCATCAAAGACTTCTTTTAACTCTGCGTCAGCTGCTGGCCTCTGCCAACTGTGAGTCCTGCCCTTTCAAGAAGTGTCAATCCAGCACTGGACCTGGAAAGTGGGTTCAGCAGCTGTTTTTCTACAAACTTTGACACAGTAATGACTTTGTGCTAATCAAAACGGATGAAGTGCCTTTTAAT
Source organism: Lissotriton helveticus (assembly GCF_964261635.1). Taxonomy (NCBI): domain Eukaryota; kingdom Metazoa; phylum Chordata; class Amphibia; order Caudata; family Salamandridae; genus Lissotriton; species Lissotriton helveticus. The sequence continues at coordinate 464,113,091 of NC_136067.1, read as the reverse complement.
GCCAACGCAACACTATTCAAGGACATCGCTGTGCAGTTCAACAACAATGCAGGAAGCAAGAGCAAGCTTGACAATATCGTGTTGCCTGCATCAAAAGGGGTTAGACAATGGTTAAGGACCTAACTGTGAGGCTTAACACCAAAGCATTTATCCAACTGCTTCGATCGGAACTGACACATTGAGTATTCGATGGAGACACTTTCTGTACTTGAGGTACTTTTTCAGCGGGCCCTACATGGCTCCTGTAGCTGGCATGTCCTCCACCACAGTTGACCTGAACTTTCGATTGATCCGGTCCAGCGTGACCTCAAGTAACTCCTAAGAGCTATTGACTTCTAAACGGTACATTGCAGTTTATTCTTTGAAAGCTCAAACCTCAAATTCTACTTGTTGGATTTTTGTTATTTTGGTCTTGTTTCAATCAGCTAGTTATTCTCTAATTTTCTAAACTGGTGTGGAGTCTTTCTGTGATGTTTTCATTGTGTTACTGTAAATAAAGCATTGCACAAATACTTTACACATTGCCTCTTAAGTTAAGACTGACTTCTCTGTGCCATGCTACCAGAGGGTGAGCATAGATTAATTTAGGTTGCATATCTGATTTGCCTTGACTAGAATTGTGATCCCTGCTTGGACAGGGTGCAAACTTCAGCCAACTAGATATCCGATTTCTAACAAGAGCACATTGTAATATGGAGCTGGGGATCACGGGGGTGCATAGCATGATCTGCATTTTAGGAGTAAGGAATGATATATAACCCTGGGCGTAGGACTACGCTACGCTGGCGGAGTGTGCATAGTTTGCGCTACTACACGCTACGCGAATTGCACGTAGCACAGTGCAAAAACGCATAGCATTTTGTGCTTGCTTGCGGTCCTCAACGTCAACTTGGCGACCGCGAGCGAGCAAAGTCAATATTCCGATGAGACTTTTTCCTCGTTCCCGATCAGCAACATCAAGTTGTCGATCGCAAGCGTGGAAAATAAACCTCCCGGCGAGATTTTCAACGGGGGGAGGTCAGTTTTCTCATTGCAAGTGGTCGAGTATTCTCTCAACCGCTCGCGATGAGAAACTACTAGTACGCGTTGAGAAAGCTGCAGCTCGAGTACAAATCTACTCGAGCAGCAGAAAAAGACCGCTTGCACTGTGCAAGATGCCGTTTGCAATGATTGCACAGTGCGGACAAGCATCCAGCACTGTGCAATCAGTGTAAAGAGCATTTTCCCTACCGAACTACACAGTTCGCATAGCCACGCGTAGCGGCCAAGTGCACTTCACAAAGCTACACGTAGAGCTACTACATAAACTGCGCCCAGGGTTAGATATACAGCTGAACAGTAAACATTGCTGTGCATTAATAGGATCTCAAGATAATGTGACTTTAAAAAGAACATATTGGTGTACCACAGGTGAAGACTGGATGGCGTGCCCGAGGGACCACTTTCATATGCCTAAGGTAATCTGGGTGATATATTTCAAGGATGCATCAGCTGATGTGCCTCAAGGAACAGTGAGTCTCTGCATTTTAAAACACTAGGAGATGCGCAGTGCATGTGCGTATGGTGATGTTCAGCAGTGGGAACGTGGTGATGTGCCATTGGAATTTGATTGTGACAGTCAAAGAGTGCACAGGCTGATATGTCGTCTAAGTACCTCTTTTGGCACATTCTGTACAACAGCGTAAGCAAACAGTGCCCTGTCTCATTTCCAACTGTAGTTGAGTGCAGGTCTAGTTTGTGGATCAACAACCTTGACCGTATATGCAGAAAATAAATTTGAAATTTAGGATGCTGATTGCATGAATTGCCTATCAAGTATTCAGAGGAATTATTTAAGCTTTTATTCACATTTTACAAAAATGTGTACAGGAAAACATACATTTGGTAGATAAAGGTTCTCAGATGCCCGGCCCATATTTACAATTCCAGCAGACATAACATAGATAATTGCTCTTGGTCCTGAAAGAAGTCATTTGTGAAGTTCTTTACATGAAACATCTCATTACGGAAAGGCGAGTTGGTTCTAAACACATGTTCTATTAACACAAATGCCAGTGACGAGACAGAACTCCGTTAATAGCACACCGATACAATTAAAACAACAAAATGGTGAATACATTAAACTCCACATATCATGCATGTTCCATAATGTATGATAATTGTTCATTTTCTTTTCCGGTGCATTTTTGTGTGCTTGGGAAGAGGAGATTATTTGGCGAAAATCAAAAATATCAAAAGTGCAGGGTGATTGTGCTCATGCAGAGTGCGCTGATTGGAAAGGCCACGAACATAAATACTGCCGCATCAAATGGACCCAACTACCAATCCAAAAATTGAAAGACGTGTAACAATAAAGCTACATTTACATGCAATAAGCTAAATAAGGAATTATGAATCGGTACTGAGATAATACATCAAAATATGTGGCATAATAAAACTGAATGACAGGCCAAATTCTGAGTAACATAAAGTTGTCAGTATTCTTTAGATCAGGATATCCAGCTGTCTTCATTAGTACAGCTTGTTAGTGCATCATTTTCAGTACACCACGCGGTGCTTTGTAAATTGATGGTGTCCAGCGAGCCTGTTAGGCTTCAGAAAGATAATTTACTCAGTTCACAAGGAAGCCGTGCACTGACAGGACGCCTACCATGCACATACGGGAGCAGAATTCTATAATCCCATCACAAGGTAGTGTGACTCCTTCGACTTTCAAATTATGTTTCTTTCACCTTTCTGATATATTTCGGGAAGTTAAGAAATGGAAATCTATTACAGTGACTGTTCTGATAACTGTAAGAATGGACTGCAAATGGATAACCAGGCTCTTCTGTATCCCCAACTTTCAAACATGCAAGATCAGGAGTGTGATCTGCAGGGGGCATCAATTTTGCACGCCTGGAGCTTTCCTACATTTCCAGCTGCTAGTTAGAGTACCAGTCTAAATGTGTTTCGTGCTATTCCATACGAATCGTCAAAACTACATATCCTATTCGAAAGGTGATATACTGGTAATTAGAATTCCAGCTGAATCCAATTCGAATTTGTTAAACTCAATCAGTCTGTATGAAACATATGTCACGGTTTTCTTTGCCATGTCATCCACTTCTGTAGGGTGTGATTAATTCAAGAACTCTGTAAGCTACTGACTTTTCTGCCTGTGGGCTGTGGTATCCGTAGGATTTTTCTCTTTGTTATGAAGCTCGGAAGTACTGGAACTCTGAAATCTATCAAATGCAGAGTATGTCTTAATACATTAATGTCTAACATAATAATGTATTATTTTTTAATCTTATTCCTACACCACAAAATATCTGCTAGACGTGTTTTTAATATAATTCTTGCATTGTATGGCGTTTGATTTTCGGCTTGTTTTGACTAGAAGAAATGCATCAGTTGCTCTGCTTTGTAACTCATTTAGTGTAATAGAATAGATACAGTGTAGTGTAAAACATAAAGATAAAAAATATACACTACTATAAAATAGAGTACAACTACATACTGCAAAGTTCTGTACAAAGAAAATGAGTCATGTGTTAATAATTCCTATAATCCCAGTCAAAACCTGTTTATTTATCAGGTCTCATAGTAGGACACTAAGGCCTTCATCACGGGTCTGTCAGTACACAGACAGCCGGAGTTGCAGGAGCGTGGCTGTTGTGGTCTCCTGACTGCCCTATTACAACATAGGTGGTCAGACCGCCATTGCCCTGCCGCCAGGGAGCCGCCATATCCTGGCAGTGTTGAGGTAGTAAGGAGGCAGTAATATGCTTGAAAACTGTGGGGGAGGGGAAACAAAGAGGACTCTAAAGAGCCCCCTGATGCCTTACACCATGTTGATCCACACAGGGGGGCACAGCATGTGTCCCCGTGTGTGCATGCACAGCAGTTCCTGCATGGCATAGACTTTACAGTCCGTACCCTGCAGGAACGGTTTTTGGCCCATTTTCAGGGAACCGCCATAGGAACATCAAAACCAAGAGGTGCTTGGCTTGAGCTCCGGCGAGGATGGCAGCCGGTTGACGACGCTCCAGACCAAGTGCGAGGAAGCCAATAGCGGTCCGCCGATGGAGTGACTACGCGGCAGATTTGAAAGTAGATTCTGCCAGCCGAATGTGTGCTGCCTCTGAGAACGCCACTGCTACATCGCGGTAAGCCTGCATTCACTTGTAATCCACTTCGGAATTGCGGCGCGCTTTCTAAATAAACCACAGCCGCCATTTTGCGCACCTCATGGAGTTTGCCTCATGCAGCAAGTATTATTTTATAAAATATACCGCTTTGCATAGTAATTGTTCGGCAGTGCAAACTCCCTTTATTTTTCACTGGTATATCTGCATTCCTTGTAAAACTCGACGTTGATATGCGGTATGCTCCGGAAATGGACTGTATCTCCAACAGTTTTCTATTGAATATCGTTTTTTTCTTCACAAGTATACTACTCTGCAAGGAATGTATATTACATTGCAAGCCGCATTTCAATTTTGCAACAGTAATACTGCTTGTCTTCTAAACTTGCAATGTTCACTGGACTTTATGACTGATCTATATCTTTTTTTTTAGGGCCTTCTTACTGCTTACTTCATGCTGCAATTTCTCTTCAGGAAAATACTGCTTTACATGAAAGTACTTTTTGTTTAATATTCTAGAAGAAGGTTTTCTCTCCAAATTGTTGTTCACTCAATACCAAGTTTGATTTCCCCTCACCCCTCTTACCTGGTGATCAACAAGAACTGTTACATGTGATACAAAATACTTATTTTTTTTTCAATTGTGCTTCTCTTTATACCGTGGTCTTTTTGGTATATCTGCATTTTCCTTCATTGTGAATTCTCAACATTCTTTTCTTCAATACCTCGTTTGCATTTTTTCTCTCATGTCTATGGGGAGAACCAAAGGGGGACAAGGCAGTTTTTCTTCCAATTTACCTGTTTCACGTTCAAAAGTTCTCATACTGCCTACTTCTAACCCCTTTTCTGTCTTACAAGACGATATGGAAGACATCTCACAAACCAATATTCTTCACCCTGCTGAATCTTCAGCCACCATGTCTCCTCCTATATCCAGCTCTGGTACTCCTTCATCTCTACTCAATCCTAAACACCCACCTAAAACAAATGCTTCATCATTGCTTTCCTCCATCAAACGTGTCAAAAAAGACCCGACACCTGCTAATTCTCCTCCACCTCCCTCAATAGAACTTCTGCTAGACGAAATACGAGCTTCTAAACCATACATGGAAGAAACAAATACCCGTCTGCAAAGTTTAGAGGATAACTGGTTTTCACTTCAGAATAAAATTACTTCTATGGAAAGTCAAGTTGAATCTCTGCAAGTCTCTTCACGTCAAATCTCTCCATGAAAGCTGAAATCTTACAGCGTCAAACCTTGAAAATCTCAGTAGATGCAATAATCTACATATTTATGGTTTACTCGAGGAGACAGACCATTAGCCTTCTTTCAGTTTTTTCTCTCACAATTGCTTGGCATTCCTGAATCTCCCCCTTTGAACATACAAAGAGCTCACGGATTGGGTCGTCCTCCATCAGCTTCTTCTTATCAACTTAAACCAAGAGGTGTAATTCTCTACTTTTTAAAATATACCAATTTGTTAAAAGTCTTACAGGCAGTTAAATTCAAACATCGCATTTCCTGGCAAGGTTCACAACTATTTTTCTCACAAGATTATGCCAAAGCCACTGCAGACAAAAAAAAAAGCTTTCTTGCTATTCGACCAGCGCTACTAGATTTAAATGCCACATTCGACTTAATACATCCTTGCCTCTTCAAAGTAACTTACAAAAATAAAACTTCCACATATGAAGACCCAGCTTCACTCCAACATTTTCTTGAAAGTTGTAGAGAGGACTCTATGGATTTCGCAGGATCATCTTCTTCTTGAGAGCTACATTACCTTTTTCTGTTGTAAATTTATAGTTATGTATTTAATTCTTATCTTTCTTGTTCATGTCATATGAAGCAATTCCTTTTCCTGTTTTCTCCCCATGTTTCTTCACTCAGGTATCATCTACCTTTTGTTCCTATCCTCCATTGTTTAATATCGTCTCGAAGTCTTCCTTCCTCTTGATCTTCCCCAGGGATGTTGTGCTGGTTCGTCTTCTCGCCGTGTTGCCTCAACACCCTCCACCCATGTTTGTGTCCCTGGTATGTTTCGGTGTTCGTTTTCTATTTTTCTTCTGTATTCTTTCTTTAATTCCTGCTTTTCTTTTTTTCTTTCCCCCCCCTTTTCTTCTTCTCCTTGCTTATCTTTACTTCATCCTCACTCTTTTTTCTGCTAATCTACTTCAATTCAAGAACTGGTTTCTATTCTTTACTCTATTGTTATTACGGATTGTTTACTGTATTTCCTTTTTGCTGTATTGTTGTAAAATGTTTAACATATAGTTAATTAATGACTTTACATGTAATCTCTAGGAACATTGAAGGTTTGGGTACTCCTATCAAAACACAAAGGGTACTCTCCCATTTATCTAATCTTAATTCAGATATTGTGTTTCTACAAGAATCTCATTTAATAGATACAGAAGTTCTTCAGCTAAAGAGACAATGGGTAGGGCATATTTTTTTCCCCAGGAACTAGTAAAAGAAATGGTACCGTAATTCTTATTCATAAAAAAGCTAACGTCTCTTATTTCTCAAGATTCTGATATTGATGGACGATGAATAATTATTCACCTCAAAGTTAATGATGTGCCTATTACTTTGTTTAACATCTATGCATCTACTAAACCTGACCATGCTTTTTGGCCGCACATTTCCTCCGTGTTGATGCCTATTGATACGCCATATGTTATTTTCGGTGGAGACTGTAATTTAATTGTTGACCCTTATATTGACCATACATTTAAAACACCTTTAGTTTCTTCACCGATGCACCAACATTTTACCAATCTCATTTCTCATAGATCCCTTGTTGACTCCTGGAGACTCTGTCACCCACAACTTTGTGAATATACTTTCTTCTCCCCCACTCATTTCTCACAATCCAGCATAGATTATGTATTTGTCTCAAAGGCTTTAACATGATCTATCTTACATGCAGACATTGAATCCATTTTAATTTCTGATCACGCTCCTGTAATATTAGACCTAGAGCTACTTCCTGTCACTAATTCTAGTAAAAGATGGCGCTATAATACTTCCTTATTAGCTGATCAATAATTTACTTCTTCTTTTGAAGATTTCATTACAGAATTTATTAAACATAATTTATCTTCTGTTTCGTCATTTTCTATCATTTTGAACTCTTTTAAAGTTTCAGCCAGAGAGTTCATTATTTCTTATGTACTTAAAAAAGAAACATCTGAATTCCCATAAAGCTAATGAACTTCTCAAATCCACTAAATTACTAGAATCCCTTTATGCATTAACAAATTTCACCACTGATCTTGATAATCTAATCAAAGAAAAATGTAAATACAATAAATTATGTACAGAAAGTGCTCCTGTCTACCTTCTTAGAGGTAGTGCTCGTTATTATGGCGGTCAAAACAAAGCGGGCAAGCTTCTTGCTTCCTACCTCAAAATAAAAAAGGACCACTCTATCATTGATTATGTACTAAACTCTGCCTCTATCCCAGTCACTAAGCATACTGAGATTGTAAATGAATTCAAAAAATATTATACCTCCCTCTAGACCCCTGACTCTTCTCCTGATTATCCATACTAATATTATAAAGAGAGAGCCCAAACCTTTGAGGCGGGTAATCTCAGTAACCACTGCACCAATCAAAACACCCAATACAGCATTGGAAAGGGCAGTTGCAGCAGAAGGACATAGGCTATGCAGACGACCACCATATACATTTAAAAGGTAAAAGAACCATGCGAGCAAAGTAGTCCCTTGTGGGTGTGTCTGCGTTCTGCTGTGGGCATGTGCTGGGGGCGTGACAAATGCTCGGGGCGTGTGGTACGTTCGGCCCTTCATGCCATGTGAGTCGTAATTGCGCCGCATCAAGGGGCACGCTGGGGGCGTGACACGCTGTGGCCGTGACAAACGCTTTGGGCGTGTGTCCGCGCTGTGGGCGTGTGTCCACGCTGTGGGCGTGTGTCCGCCCTTCATGCCATGTGAAGCGCCAATTACGCAATTACGCCACATCAAGGGGCACGCTGGGGGCGTGACAAACGCTGGGGGTGTGTGCTACTGATGAAGCAAAGCTTCGCATATTTTGCGGCTTGCCGAAGTCAAGAACCTTGTTTATGTGTAATAAGGTAACAAAGCGTATGTTTTACTAACATTTATTTTGTTTAGGCAAAGTTCCCGAAGCTTGCCTATGTGTATTTCTAATGAATTTAATCCGTGTCCTTTAATATGGCCGCCGCTGGTATTTTAGTTACTGCGCATGCGTCAGCCACACTCACGTGTCCTGACGCGTCTGCAGAAGTGGAGGGAAAGTTATGCGCATGCGTAATTCATAGCTGTGCTTATCATGTGGTACTGCTCGTGCCACTGCTCTTGTGATTGTGTCAATGTAGCTAACATTTAATACAATAGTTTTATTTCTTGATGATGAGTTAAAAGTACAAACCCTATGATGTATTTTCATAATGACATTATTATGTATTGACTTGTTTTCGCTTACTTTTCATGTACCGCGGGGAATGGGGGTCCAAACTGATTGGGAGCCATATTGACGGTCTCTTCTGCGCATGACCAGGGAGCATTGAAAGGTGGCCACTTTGGACAGTGGAACTCAGCCAGCTGGCAGCCACAGTCAAGATGCGCCTGGGAAAGCCACCTCTGCGCTACGAGAACGGCGAATGTTGCTCCTCATGTGTTACAATGTTAATTTTCACTCGTATTTCTGCACAGTTCTCATGAGAACCCCAAACCTGCTAGGCGGTACCCAAATATGTTAATGAAGGCTTCAAATCTTGTATTGTGATTGGTGTGTTACCCAAATCCTACCTTAGGACCAATCGAAATTGAGGGATTCTGACACTTTGCAACATTGGGGGGTGGTACACTGTCCCCAAACTGTATATCTACCCTGGGTTCACCTAGTGAACCGTCCGACTTGTCTGGTTTAGCTGACCTGTCACTGACCCAACGCACTCAATAGGTGACTGAAGATACAGAGCGCTGCGAAGCACTCTGTCCGAATTTGACCATAGGCTAAGGTTCTACTGAACCTTAAAGTGCTGGCAAGCACTTAGCTGGGAGTTCGCTGACCCAATCGGGGTCTTGATCGATAGCTGCAGAGCGGGTGGAGCGCAGGCGTTGCTTCCGAACTGTGGGTTCCGGTCCTGTCCTGAAGAGGGTCCTGTCCTGAGGGTTTGCTGTCCTGTCCTGAGGGTCCTGTCCTGATTCCTATTCCGAGGGTATCCTGTCCTGTCCTGGGTGTCCATTCTGCACCTGCTGTCCTTTGAGGGGTATCCTTCCTTGAGGGTTTCCTGTCCTTAACTGACCCGTGGCCAGGGTTTGGTTTCCACACCTTTTTAGGTAAATATTGCTCTGAACCTCTTGAAATTCTTGCACCTTCTGAATTTCTAACTTTTGCTTTAATAAAGTTCAACATTGCATATGTGATAATTTCCATGCCTTTCTGCAACTATTGAAGGTCATTTATATTTTTCCATAAGTTTATTCCTATGTCTTCTCATTTGTTAGAAATTATATTTTGCATAGCAGTGTGTCATTTCCTGATATGGTCTAGAACTTCATTGCCTAGATTGTTCAAAGGCCCATTCACCTTAAGTGAAGCGTGTTATTCATTATAAGCTCTCCTATAGTCACCCACACTTAGGCTATCCCTGTTTAGATAATACTGAATTGCATAGTATCTTTTCTCGTTACATTTTTATTAGTACTTTGATGATTACTCTGTCATTATTTCTTTATGCCTATATAATTTACGTTATCTTGGTTATTGATTGCCTTGTTTTATTGTACCTCATGCAAGAAAATAATGAACTTTAGATAAACATTTTAAAACTTCCAGTTGTCCGTGGTCATTTAAACAGTATCTGAATGTTATTGGTTGGGTTTGTATTTTGCTGCCTTTCTTTTACAGCTAGCTCCCTGATTCATTGTGGTCATTAGGCACCCGCATCGGTGGATGGTAAGTCGGGTGCACCGAAAATTGGTAGCAGGGAACACACACACATCAACTTGGTAGAGCTCGTGAAGTCACCCGATCGATGTATATGGTGATTTGAAAAATATATGGGCCCTGAAGCCGGAAACGGCGAAAACTATTGGTCGGGTGGCCTCGCGCGCTCTATCAGTTTTCTGGTAGCTAGAGGATGGTTAGGGACTAGTTGAGAGTAAGGCAGGGATTAGTTGGACTAGTTGAGTCGGAAGCTGCTATTATATTAATGCTGCTAGAAGAGCGGCTGTTCTGAGAGACCTGATCATTCTCTTGTGAATACGCTGCTGAAACTTATGAATTTTTGTATTGTTATTATTCTTGTTCTTATATTGTTATATGTACTAATCCATGCATTTGTAAACCGTATTGTTTCATGTTGTCCGAACTCCCCGGGGAATTGAAAGGGCAAGTGGTGAATAGAATCCATTGTCCTGAGGTCACAGGTTCGAGGAAAGTTAGGTGCAGGTTAGGATAACCGGGAAGCACTAACTAGGGTTTTCTGAATACATGTGTAAATAAATGACAGTAACGGGGTTCATTGGCAAAATTCCCATAGTGGCGTAACCTAGTAAGGGTCACATCGGAAGAGTAGCAGGTTCCTCGGAGCTAGCGTGAAAGCAGAGGGGTCCGCTGAGAAACCTTAAACTCGGAATATATCCCGGAAAGAAGTGGATGAGTTTAGGGGAATAACAGGTTCACCGATGCTAGAGTGAAGGGTAGGCGGAAGAGATCTGCCCGCAGCGAGTGAAAAGTAAATGGAAGTAGTTTACTTGCAGTAAAACAATTCTTTCTCTGTCTAGACACTTGAGCACTGTGGCGAATGTGTATTTGTTGTAAAATAACCAAGCACTGAGCACTTTAAAAGAAAGAAAGTTTCCGTTACCTTGTGAAGGGAGGGAGTCAGTCGCGAAGCGCCTCTGACGTCACTCTGTGCCGCGCTGGGATTGGTAGAAGCAGCGGGCGGGTAGCGGAGCTGGAATTGTAAAGGAGGGGTGAGCGCCGGAGCGTGGGAACTGTCTCACGAAGGGGCCGCGCACCCATTGGCGGAGCTTATTTAGTGTCGCGCACCCATTGGTTGCACGAATTTCTGAAGCGCGTTCCGATTGGAGGTAGTTTGTAAACAAAGTTTAGTGTAGAAGTCGTATGTGGCACTCGCAGACTACAGGAACTCGACCTGATCCAAGGCACCTAGGGTTTGAAAGGGATCAGTGGAAGACTAATAGATACGATATTATGTACGGAACCAAGAGAAAAATGTCCCTTGTAAGTAAGGTGAAAAATTATTTCAAAACGGACAAACCGATAAAATCTAGAGAAGGTGTTCTTGTCCCAGCACCCAATACTCCTGCCTCATTCATGATGTTTGACCGAGGGTACAATACCTGTGTGTGGTTGGAGAATTGGGTGAAGTACACAAAAGATGACGGAGTATTGGCTTTTCCGTTAGATGGTACTTTCAATGGTAGGATCTTATTTAATTTAAGAACCCGAATGAATGAACTGCATCCCAGACCGAGACTAACGCAGTATGAGGCATTAGAGGAATGGGAGATTGAGGCTTTTGAAAGAGAAAGACCCCGAATGGACAAGGGTTTGACCAAGTGGTACCCCAGGCAGAAACAGGAATCCAGGGATAAAAGGATGAAACAGTGGAGGCAGAGCATGATTGTTGAGGGTCTGTTTCCCATGATGCCGGCATGTCATAACATTGGAGCGGGTGAGAAAAGTACTGAAAAATGTAAGCATTGGGGGGCCCTGGGGGATTCAGATGATGAACTAATAGATGACATCTGTACCAGAAGTCCGCCACCTTACAATGAGGGAACCCGACCTTCCAGTGTAGGAGATGTTCCCCGACGCCACTTCCTAAAGGAAGAAGACAGGTCCCTGGGACTGGGAGGGGGTGGTCAAGTATTGCCCTATCCTGAAAAACCCGAACCGACGGAAACAAGGGATATATATCCCAAAGTGCCCGCGAGCCAGGAAGAAAAATATTCACGTACGAAAATCTTTTTTCCCAGACCCTTGTATGAAAGCGAAGAGAAACCATCGAATTCAGGACTGCCTTTTGTTCAACCTCCATATGGGGAAGAGCGCAGGTCCTTTAATACTGGAACTTTATTCCCGAAACCTAATTATGGGGGAGGACCAAGTGAAACGCATCCTACTGCCCCGAGTTTTACTCCTCCGTTGACCCCACAGATATTACATGACACAACTTTAAGAAGGGTACTAGTGGAAAAGGAGCAAGAGGCTCTAGCTAGACAAAGGACAGAAATAATTCAGAAAATTTCCCAGTTAAATACCAGTCCTGAGGCATTGACTATTCCCGTAACTATTGGACCGGTGGTCCCGTTATACGGAAATGGTCAGGGAAATCCGATTACTCCAGTTATGACCCCAGTCATGGCAACCCCGAGACAGGAACCGATCATCATAGATGATCAGTCCAGTGAGTGCGAGTCTGAAGTTGCGTTCTTGGAATTGCCAAACAAACAGACTGGAAAGGGAATACAGCAGAGGCATAACCCTTTTAATACAAAAGAAATTAAATTAGAGACAGCAACAGGTACTAGGAATGTCTCTCTGGTAACTCCGGATGAAATTGAGAGTTGGAGTCGTGAATTAGAGAAGCAGACTCCGCAAACAAAACCTTTAGACCTCTACAAGCTGAGGGTCGAAATAGAAGAATTAATGGCAGGAAATGTGGGGTTGGATCGATTGAATACCTACTCTGAAGAAGAATTGTCGTTCATATGTAAAAGCTTTACAAGGAACACCAGAGTGCTCCACGAAAAACTGACCGAAACAGCAGTTAGTATGGGGGTAGATATCTCAAAATCCAAGCCCTTACAGAAACCGTACAGAGCAGACTTCTCAGACAAAGATATAGAACACCTGAATGTGGCAGGGAAGAAGTTGCAGATTAAAGAATTAATGGGGGTACTGCAGAAATGGGGAGATGTGGAAAGATGGAGAAGCAGGTGGGCGAAAAAGAGAGAAGAGGTTCGCTCCCGACAAGTGACTCCTGAGTTTGCTTTAAGAGAGGTAGAAAAACCTGAGCAGTTATGCCCCATGCGCGAAGTTCCAGGAGGGAAATATGTGCATGTGCCCTGGTCTAGGCAGGATATTGTGTCCTTCACGAACGATTTTCCAAAATTACGAGAGAAACCAGTTGACTGGTACAGGCAGGTGGAAAGGTTCGTGAAGGTACAGAAATGTCTGTGGAAAGACCTGGATGGGTTTTTCGACATTGTGGTTCCAGTAGATTTATGGACCCAGTGTAAAATAAACATAGACTGGCCGAGTGAGGAGTACCCAAGAAATAAAGAAACAGGGGAGCCATCAAAGGATGTCATGCGAAAATATGAGCAGGTAATTCAGCATTTGAAAGAAAAGGTGCCCGCAAAGGAAACTGATTGGACAAAAATAGATAGAACAACACAGGAAAGGGACGAGACAGTGCACTCCTTCTATGAGAGGTTATTGCAGGTATTTAAAACATACAGCGGTATTGATAACATCGACCTGAAGGATATGACGCACTTTATTTACAGGTTTGTAAATGGTTTAAGACCTGAAATTTGTCAGTGGATAAAGGATAATAAAATCTGTTGGCATACTAAGAAAATGGATGAGGTCCTGCGGTACGCTAAGTACTGCGAGGACGAGATGGCAGAGAAGAAAAAGGCCCTTAAGGAAAAGGTGATGTGGGCTCAGGTGAAGCTCGCAGAACAGCAGGAAAAACAATTGAGTAACATGGTTAAAAATGCTGAGAACAAAGGTCCTGGGGGAGGGGGTGGAGGAAAGCCCCGGCCCAAATTTAGCAGGGAAGAGGCTATGAAAAAATTTCCCTGCAATCAGTGCGGCGAAATTGGACACTGGCGAAACGAGTGTCCCCAATTAGTAGATATTAATGAAAAAACTCCTGATTTAACTCCACAGACGCAGAAAGAAAGACCAAGAAAGACTCAACCCCAGGTAAAAACAGTTCAGGTGCCTCGAGCACCCAAGCAGGTATACAGGGGAAGACAGGCAGAAGATGAAGAGATAGAGGTTTGGGAAAGCGGGGAGAAGAGAAATAGAGCAACTTCGCAGTATCTGCTGAATGATACCTTCCTTTGTAATGATCAGGACTGACGGGGCCTGAGAGGGGAGGACGAGGAGTGCGTACTTGGCGCTTCCTTGCCGGTAGACCAGTCTGGACCATATATTGAAGGAAAGGTTGACGGAAATGATGTCACCTTTCTGTTGGACACTGGCGCTACCCGTTCTACTGTAAGAACAGTGGACGTTCCAAACCTACCCCTCTCGGGAGAAAATATCCAAGTAGTGGGTGTATCTAATCAATTGATTAGTACTCCTGTTACCGAACCAATGGAGATTTCAATTGGAAAATTTAAACAGATGCATAGATTTGTCGTCTGTGACACCAGTCCAGTGAATCTACTGGGTCGTGATTTGCTGTGCAAAATGAACTGTACCATCTTTTGCACACCAAAAGGTGTTGAAATACAGACCCCAGATGAAGATGGCATTTATAAATTATTGTTACTTAGACCTGACTCAGAAATTAAAGGATTGACCCTGCAGGACTTGCCCCAAGAACTCCAGGAAGCCGTAAAGCCAGAGGTGTGGGATTTCACTGGAAAAGATGTGGGGTTGATGAAAGATGTGGACCCCATAAAGATAGCCATCAAGGACAATGCAGTATATCCTAACACTAGGCCCTACCGAATGAATGCTGAAGTGAAAGCAGGTGTCACTCTGGAAATACAAAAATTATTAGAAGGAGACATCATACAGGAAGTGATGAGCAGCCCATGCAACTCACCGATTATGGGCATCAAAAAGCCTAGTGGCAAGTATAGGGTAGTGCAGGACCTGAGAAAGGTTAACAAAATTGTAGTTCCTTGCTGCCCTATTGTCCCGAACCCTGCAGTGATATTGTACCAGATTCCTTGGGATGCTGAGTGGTTCACTGTGATTGATTTATGTCATGCATTCTTTTCGATACCCCTGCACCCCGACAGCAAATTTCTTTTCTCATTTGCCTTCGAAGGTCACGTGTATTGTTGGAACCGGGTCCCTCAAGGGTATACAGAGAGCCCCTCTATCTTTAATCAGATCTTGAAAAAATGTCTAGAGACTTTGATCTTACCTGGGAACTCTGTGTTAGTGCAGTACATAGACGACCTTCTACTGGCGTCTAAAAGTCACAGGGACTGTGTAGTTGACACCATTGCCCTCCTAAATCATCTGTGTGAGAAAGGGCATAAAGTGGCCCCTGACAAACTACAGTTCTGTGCGAAATCAGTGAAATATCTAGGACACCAGATAGAAAAGGGTGTCAGAAAAGTCACATCAGAAAGAGTGAGAATAATTCAAAAGATGCAGTTGCCCCGTACTCAAAAAGATGTCAGAATGTTCCTGGGTGTATTAGGGTACTGCAGGCAGTGGATTCTGGGATTTGCAGCCTTAGCCAGGCCCTTGATAAAAATGACCACGAGAGGAATGCCAGATGTTGTAGAGTGGGACGATGAAAGTCTAATGGCTTTCACAAGACTGAAAAACTGTCTGTGTACGGCCCCTGCGTTGGGAATGCCAGATTATTCCAAAGAGTTTGCCCTATTCTGTGACACTCGCGATAATTGCGCATTGTCAGTCCTGACTCAAGAACATGGCACGACCAGAAGGCCTGTGGCCTATTTCTCTGCCACTTTGGACCCAGTAGCTGCTGGGTTACCAGGCTGTCTGAAAGCAGTAGCTGCTACCTGTGCAAGTTTGGAACAGAGTGAGTCCATTGTCATGGGACATCCTGTGACCGTGTATGTTTCACATGGAGTGGTAATTCTATTGACCAGAACTAAAACACAGTATCTCACCCCTAGTCGGCTGACTAAATACGAGAGGATTCTTGTGGGTGCAGCAAATGTAAGCATTGTTAGGTGCGGTATTCTGAACCCTGCCACCTTACTCCCCGACCCCTTGGAAATAGAAGGTGGGGATGATGATGAACATGATTGTATTGACCTGACAGAGTTCAGTACTAAACCACGCCCAGACATAAAAGAAACGCCATTGCCTGAACATGATAAAGAACTATTTGTGGATGGTTCCTGTCTAAGACATGAACTAGGAGGCTTGAGTGCTGCTTATGCAGTAGTGTCTTTCACAAAAATTGAAGAAGCAGGTTACCTATATAACATCAAGTCTGCACAAGTAGCCGAATTGATAGCCATGATAAAGGCTTGCAAAATTGGGAAGGACTTACGCATAACAGTGTATACTGACAGTCAGTACTGTTATGGAGTTGTGCATGACTTTGGCCAATTATGGCTACAGAGGGAATTCATGACTTCCTCAGGTACTCCCATTCGGAATGCAAAGGTTGTTCATGACCTTTTAGAGGCCATCCAGTTGCCCAAAGAACTGGCAGTGGTAAAATGTGCTGCTCATCAAAGGAGCATGGACAAAGTATCACTGGGAAACGATTATGCTGATCGAGTGGCCCAATGGTGTGCCAAAGATCGGTATATTGTAAATCCAAAACGAGGGGGGCCAGGAACCAGCTGCCAGCTTCAGGTGTTTGAAGAAGTGCCTACGTGGGATGAAGTGAGAGAGTGGCAGGAATCGGCTCCCTGGCAAGAAAGAGAGAAATGGAAGGAGGATGGGTGTAGACCGAGACGTGTGGATGGTGTGATTTTGGGCCCAACTGGTATGCCTGTGTTACCCCGACACTTGCTTGGCACAATGGCAAGATTAATACATGAAGGATCACACATTGGTAGGGATGCCATGATTCTGGTATTTCAACAGACTTGGTACAGTAAGAAGTTCAGGAAGGTAGCAGAGTCCCTCTGCCAGAGGTGCCTGTCATGTCAACAGATGAACCCAGGCAAGAGGACAATGGTTGAACTGAGCAAAATTGGGAGATCAGGGGGTCCCTTTGTAAGGATACAGATTGATTTCATCACCATGCCCCGTTGTGAAGGGAAGCGATATGTCCTTGTCATTGTTTGCGTATTTTCGAAATGGGTGGAAGCTTACCCTACTCCCCAAAGTGACGCACTGACAGTAGCGAAGTGTTTACTAAAAGAACTGATACCTAGATTCGGAATACCATACATTATTGAATCAGATAAGGGTGGACATTTCCAGAATGAAATACTGGCTGAACTCTGTAAGGCCTTTGGAATAAGGCAGAAACTTCATTGTGCATACCACCCAGAGGCTTCTGGAATAGTGGAACAAGTAAATGGAACTATCAAAAACAGACTAGCAAAGCTGACAGATGCTACTGGCATGACCTGGGTGAAGGCCCTGCCTCTGGTCCTAATGGGACTGAGAAGTGTTCCTGACCGCAAGACAGGCCTAAGTCCCCATGAAATCATTATGGGAAGAGTGATGAGACAAGCATGGGTGCCAGGAAGCAAACTGTTGAGTATTACTGATGATTTAGTGCTTGAATACTGCAGAAGATTGGGTGACCAAGTGCGTTCTATCTCTCGCCAGATTGGAGACGACGGCATCCTCAATCCAACGACTCCTCTCCACAGCTTGGTTCCAGGAGACTGGGTCAAAATAAAGAAGCACACTCGATCTAATTGTCTGGCACCAAGGTGGGGAAAGAAACGCCAAGTAATCCTGGTAACAACAACTGCAGTGAAGGTCGCAGGTGTTCCCCAGTGGATCCACGCTGGACACACTCAGAAGGTATTACCAGACAAAGAATTTGCAGAAGAGGGGCAACCAGCAGAGGACCCTGCAGGAGCCGGTCCAGAAGCAGCTGACAACGAGCAGCCCAGCACCAGTCAGGTTGCAGGAACAGCAGACGTTGGCCCAGGAGTAGTTGACTACGAACTGCCAAGAATCCAGCCTGCTGAAGAGGTCCAGGAAACTGAGCCAGGAGTAGCTGAAGACGAGCTGCCAAGCATATGGCCAGAAGAATGGATACCGATGATTGATCTGACCGAAGATCCTATCAGAACAAGAGAGCGACTTAGTGAAGGTAGAGAGTGGACTAGTCAGGAAAAGCAAGGCACAGGCGAAGAACCTCAGCCGCTTGAGATTCACATCAAAACTGAGGAAGGAGAAGGTCAGACAGGGACAGAGCAGGTATTCGATACACCACCGCTAACACCTGATGCAGATAAGGGAGAGACTAGAAATAGAGTGATAGTTCGAGCAGAAGAAAATCAAGAGATCGAAGTGCTTGAACAGGATCAGAGAGGGTTAAAAGAACGGGTTCAGGAAACAGAAACAGAAACAGAGACAATCGAAAGCCAAAAACAAAATATTCCTGAACAAGGCCAGATTAGCAACCAGGCAGAAGAATTTGATGCTAGCCCTGGAACTAGCCAGATAGGGGAAGTAGGAGAAGAAAGTGGAGAAGAATTACCACAAGATAAAGAGAACAAGAGAATAAGAAAAGAAAGTGAAGTCCAAGTACCGACTAAGAGACTAAAGAAAAGAAACAACCTTGAGCCTAGGTTTGTAAAAAGATTGAGACTAAGGATAAAGACAGTGGAAGAAAAACGTGCAGAAGCAAGAAGAAGTGCTCGGATAGCAGAGCAAGAAGAAGACTCTTCCAAAAGAAGGAGTGAACGAATAAAAAGACAAAACAAAAAGTACAAGTCTCCTGAATGGACACTGGTTTTGGAGGAGCTTGAAGATCTTGATATAACTGACGTGAGCGACGGAGAACCCGTCCCAGAGTACTCAGCTGAAGAGGAAGACGAACCACCGTGAATTTGCACAAAGTAAGCTAGTTGTGTAAAAAGCCAAAAAGAGGGGTGAGAACACTCCTTCTGAGCCAAAATGTCTGATTCAACGGTGAATGGTAGACCTAGTTGCAGCCGTTTTAAGACGTGTTGCAAGGTGTGTATATGTAGTGTAGTAGTACTGATAGTTATCTGGATAGGATTAACAATTTTCATTCCCTTTGCTGTAAGTAAAGATACTAACATTGTCCCTACTGAAGTTGTAAATACTGACAATGAGGAGCTAACAACACAGAGTGTAGCACGACATGAAAGAGCTTTGAGACAAACAAAACAGAACTTAGAAGCATCAGATGAGGGAGGACTACATTATCATGGAGTTAAGAACAAGACACACTTAAACGTTTTCGCAAACTTATTAATACACTATGTAGAGACTATGGAAATTGAAGATTGCTATGTCTGCATGAAGCTACCTACTTCTGTGGCTGAAGGCGTGACATACCATCACCTGCCATTGACATATGGAATCTCCTGTAGCATTTTAGCTAGTTTATTTTACAAAAGGGGACCGTTACAGTATTATTATTCTAACAATGACGTGATCTTTTCTGAACTTCCTATACGTGGGAACTTGAATCCTGTACATACCAAAACTGACACCATAAGATATATGGGAGACTACTTTCTGACTATAGGTAACATTGACATAGCAGACGCACACAGAGATAACTTGACTTGTTCTTTGCGTGAGCAGGAAAAGATGTTCCTGAACATGGCAGAGAAAAGGAGAATTAAAATTCAAAAGAAGGCTAATGACGAAAGTCAGAAAAAGCCAAAGTGGGCAGAGAACATGGAAGGCACCTCATCTGGTGGAGCGGGTCCTGCTCTGTTGCTGGATTTTGAAAAGAAAGGCAAGCTATGTCTTCATCGCGAAAAGACTAGCTATTATAATAATGTTTTCATTGGTTCCAGTGAATGCGAACATAATTACAAGGTAATTGGAGGTTGGGGTTTCAAAAATGGGTCAGAGCCTGTGTTTCCTGGAATTTATTATATTTGTGGGGACAAGGCTTATTTCAAATTGCCGGATCACTGGTATGGAAGCTGCTACTTTGGCATTGTCTTCCCGAAAATATACCATGTGAATGGAAAAACTGGAAGCAATGAAGATACTAATGGCTTAGTGCGTAGTAAAAGAGAAAGTATAGGTGAAATTATGGGTAGTATTTTCAGTGCACTGATACCTGGAGTGGGAGTGGTTCTGAACACTCACAGAATTTGCAAATTGTCTACTATAGTAGATGTGCTGTCTACTGAAACGGCTCATGGATTTCTGCTGGTCAATACCGAAATGGTTGCGATCAGATCAATGGTTTTACAAAATCGACTTGCTCTTGACACCTTATTAGCGAAAGAGGGCGGAGTCTGCCGGATGTTGAAGGCGCAACATTGTTGCACTTATATTCCGGATAAAAGTGTACAGATCAAAAGATATGTGAAAAACATTACTAATTTGGCAAAGGAACTCAAACCACTCGAGGTTGATAGTGCTTGGAAGAGACTGGTAGATGGTCTCTCAAATGTAGGTCATTGGTTTGCTAGCATAGGTAAAAGCTTATTATTCAAAATTCTGATGCCAATTGGTATTATAGGTCTTATTATACTTTCCATTTTCTTATGCTGTAAATGCCGCAAGCGCACCAAAAAGCACGAGGTAAATGCAAGAGGAGTGAAACGAAGTGTGGATGAGATTGAATTAGAGGAAGTGAATGATCAGATATACAAAAAGGTGAAGACTTCTCACCCTGCTAAAACTGAGAGAGAAAAATTAGAACGGTTGCTGGAAGATATAGAACTTTATAAAGTATGAAAGAAAGTTGGCATCTGGTTCCATTATAATTTGTGATGATAGTAAATATCATCAAAGAGGGGATTGATGAAGCAAAGCTTCGCATATTTTGCGGCTTGCCGAAGTCAAGAACCTCGTTTATGTGTAATAAGGTAACAAAGCGTATGTTTTACTAACATTTATTTTGTTTAGGCAAAGTTCCCGAAGCTTGCCTATGTGTATTTCTAATGAATTTAATCCGTGTCCTTTAATATGGCCGCCGCTGGTATTTTAGTTACTTCGCATGCGTCAGCCACACTCACGTGTCCTGACGCGTCTGCAGAAGTGGAGGGAAAGTTATGCGCATGCGTAATTCATAGCTGTGCTTATCATGTGGTACTGCTCGTGCCACTGCTCTTGTGATTGTGTCAATGTAGCTAACATTTAATACAATAGTTTTATTTCTTGATGATGAGTTAAAAGTACAAACCCTATGATGTATTTTCATAATGACATTATTATGTATTGACTTGTTTTCGCTTACTTTTCATGTACCGCGGGGAATGGGGGTCCAAACTGATTGGGAGCCATATTGACGGTCTCTTCTGCGCATGACCAGGGAGCATTGAAAGGTGGCCACTTTGGACAGTGGAACTCAGCCAGCTGGCAGCCACAGTCAAGATGCGCCTGGGAAAGCCACCTCTGCGCTACGAGAACGGCGAATGTTGCTCCTCATGTGTTACAATGTTAATTTTCACTCGTATTTCTGCACAGTTCTCATGAGAACCCCAAACCTGCTAGGCGGTACCCAAATATGTTAATGAAGGCTTCAAATCTTGTATTGTGATTGGTGTGTTACCCAAATCCTACCTTAGGACCAATCGAAATTGAGGGATTCTGACACTTTGCAACATTGGGGGGTGGTACACTGTCCCCAAACTGTATATCTACCCTGGGTTCACCTAGTGAACCGTCCGACTTGTCTGGTTTAGCTGACCTGTCACTGACCCAACGCACTCAATAGGTGACTGAAGATACAGAGCGCTGCGAAGCACTCTGTCCGAATTTGACCATAGGCTAAGGTTCTACTGAACCTTAAAGTGCTGGCAAGCACTTAGCTGGGAGTTCGCTGACCCAATCGGGGTCTTGATCGATAGCTGCAGAGCGGGTGGAGCGCAGGCGTTGCTTCCGAACTGTGGGTTCCGGTCCTGTCCTGAAGAGGGTCCTGTCCTGAGGGTTTGCTGTCCTGTCCTGAGGGTCCTGTCCTGATTCCTATTCCGAGGGTATCCTGTCCTGTCCTGGGTGTCCATTCTGCACCTGCTGTCCTTTGAGGGGTATCCTTCCTTGAGGGTTTCCTGTCCTTAACTGACCCGTGGCCAGGGTTTGGTTTCCACACCTTTTTAGGTAAATATTGCTCTGAACCTCTTGAAATTCTTGCACCTTCTGAATTTCTAACTTTTGCTTTAATAAAGTTCAACATTGCATATGTGATAATTTCCATGCCTTTCTGCAACTATTGAAGGTCATTTATATTTTTCCATAAGTTTATTCCTATGTCTTCTCATTTGTTAGAAATTATATTTTGCATAGCAGTGTGTCATTTCCTGATATGGTCTAGAACTTCATTGCCTAGATTGTTCAAAGGCCCATTCACCTTAAGTGAAGCGTGTTATTCATTATAAGCTCTCCTATAGTCACCCACACTTAGGCTATCCCTGTTTAGATAATACTGAATTGCATAGTATCTTTTCTCGTTACATTTTTATTAGTACTTTGATGATTACTCTGTCATTATTTCTTTATGCCTATATAATTTACGTTATCTTGGTTATTGATTGCCTTGTTTTATTGTACCTCATGCAAGAAAATAATGAACTTTAGATAAACATTTTAAAACTTCCAGTTGTCCGTGGTCATTTAAACAGTATCTGAATGTTATTGGTTGGGTTTGTATTTTGCTGCCTTTCTTTTACAGCTAGCTCCCTGATTCATTGTGGTCATTAGGCACCCGCATCGGTGGATGGTAAGTCGGGTGCACCGAAAATTGGTAGCAGGGAACACACACACATCAACTTGGTAGAGCTCGTGAAGTCACCCGATCGATGTATATGGTGATTTGAAAAATATATGGGCCCTGAAGCCGGAAACGGCGAAAACTATTGGTCGGGTGGCCTCGCGCGCTCTATCACTACGCTCTGCACTTCATGCCATCTGGGTCGTACATTAATCAGATCGCCTGCTTTGGCCGTGTGCTGGTGGTGTCACAAAGGCGTTCACCTCGAAGCGTGGTAAGTAACCATTCACAAGACTCCCTTGGGGGACTGCCTGTTGTCTCACACATACTGGGGGTGACGAATGCAGTGTGTGCCTTGGCCTGGGTGCGTCTGAAAGGGCCGAATGCAGTGTGTGGCTGGTGCGTCTAAAAAGCACTCGGGCCGAAGAGCGTCGGTGTGGGTCATAAAAAAATAAGAACAGCTGGAAACAATCATTCAAGACTCACACAATTCTATTTGTTAGACGGTCGCCGCTGGCCCTCAAGCGGGGGCACACGCGACTGAGCGTGTCTGTGGGGACAATTACTGCAGCCTCTCATGCGTGCTGTTACTGAACTATCACATTAAACCAAATTACACGCACCTGCTAACATCAGCCAGGGCTGTAGCCGGGCTCAGGCGGCGGATCACTACACTAAATACATGCGCCTGCTAACATGAACCAGGGCTGCAGCTGGGCCTCAAGTGGGGGGACACGCGCCTGCTAACATCAACCAGGGCTGCAGCTGGGCCTCAAGCTGGGGAACACGTGAATGACCGTATCTGAATACACACATTACACACATTCTATTTTATACCCAGACAACGTCGGGACGGGCTGCTACTATAGTCATACAAAAGTATCTTGCGTCCATACAAAAACAATTTCCCACAGATGCTGACATTTCCTCACTAAACCAAGATATCACCATAAGAGATATTTCTCAGGCCCTAAAACTTCTAAACACGGGTAAAGCACCCGGCCTAGATGTATTCCCTGTGGAATACTATTCCCACTTCTACAAACCACTTCTTCCTTATCTCCTCACATTGTTTTTCAACTTTATCCTTTTTAATGCTTTCTCGAGGACTTTTCAGGTTGCTCTCATTTTCTTAATCCCTAAAGAAGGAAACGATCTTCAACTTTGTAAAAATTACAGGCCGATATCATTGGCCAATCCATACTACTATTATAAAGAAAGAGCCCAAACCTTTGAGGCGGGTAAGCTCAAGATATACAGCACCAATCACAACACCCAATACAGCATTGGAAAGGACAGTTGCAGCAGATGGACATAGGCTATACAGCTGCCCACCATAGACATTACAAAGGTAAAAGAACCTTAGGGGTAAAGTAGTCCCTTGTGGGCGTTGTGAGAGGGGCGTGGCCAAACACCAATGGGCACGGCATTGGCGGGGCGCGTCCTTCAAGCGGTATTACTGGTAAATGGGGCGCGGAAATACTTCCAAAAAAACAACCCATTACATTACTCCCTTGTGGGCGTGTGCGTTGTGCTGTGGCCATACAGCGATGGGCGCTGCATTAACGGGCCGCGGCATTCACGCGGCATTACTGGTAAATGGGGCATGGCAATCCTTCCAAAACACAAACCCTTTACAGTACTCCCAACACACGCTCACACCTTAACATATTGCTCCGGGGCTGAGGCGGGGGCTGAGGCGAGGCAGCGTAGCAGCGGAGATTACACACTTACCAATTTCAGTGCCCTGAACTTCAGAGGAAACACACGCTCACGCCTTAACATATTGCTCCGGTGCTCAGGCGGGGGCTCAAGCCAGTCAGCCTACCAGCGAGGATCACACACTTCGCAATTAAGACTGCTCTCAACTACAGCGGACAAGCACGCTCACGGATGGAAACGCCACACGTTTTCACAAATTGCTCCGGGGCTCAGACGGGGCTTAAGGCGAATCATCGTACCAGCGGCCATTAAAAACATTTCACAAAGTGATATTTCACACACGCGCAGGCCTCGCAAGCACGCTGTCACGCACTGCAGTCTCAGCGTAAATGAATTTACAACAGCCACACAACATCGGCCACAACGCTGTCGGGGATTCTATAACCAACGGAATACACAGCACCCACAAGCTGCAAACGTTACCGCGGAGGAGGCACATATCACAAACGCTCTTTTTAACAGTGCATGAACAAACGGATGCCCATATTGCACAGAAATTACCAAGTAACATTACTGTATATGACCAACTTCACAAAACAGGTAAAAGATGACGTGCAAGCTCATTGATAAAGAATGCAACTAAAAATGTTGTATACCGTGAAATCTTAAAATAAATTTTGCTTGCCTATTACAACCATTGCACACATTCTATTTCATCCCCGGACAACGTCGGGACGGGCTGCTAGTTCTGATTATAAAATATTTGCTCAAATTCTTGCTCTACGATTAGAACCTTTTTTACAGTCTATTAATTGTAAAGAACAATCTGGCGGAATATCTCAGATAATACCCGGACCTTTTTTAATGTGTTACATAAAGCTAACAAATATGCCCATTCTCTTGCAGCTATCTCTTTAGATTCAGAGAAAGCTTTTGACCGTATGGATTGGTATTTTATTTTTCATACTTTCTCCTACTTCGGTTTCCGTCCCAAATTTATTTCTTATATTTCTTTACTATACACCTCACCAAGAGCTACAATTTTTACTAATGGTCCCTTTTCTGATGCCTTTATGTTACAGAGGACGTTCGTCAAGGCTGTCCCCTCTCCCCTCTTCTTTTTATTTTAGCTGTAGAACCATTCCTAGCTAAAATCAAACAAAACTCTGAAATACATGGTTTCCAACAGGATAAGCTACATGTTAAAATTAATGTCTATGCTAATGACATTCTTTTATTTTTATCGAAACCAGAGCTCTACATTCCAACCTTCTTAGTAGAAGTTAATGCTTTCTCTTTACTTTGTGGTTACATATTAAACCATGATAAATGTGAACTTTTACCTCTGAATGGGCCATATGTATGAAAGTGCTGATTTGCGAATCTCAATTTGCAATTTTTACCGAATCGCACATTCAGAATCGCAAATCGGTATGTATGAAAGAAATCGCAAATATTTAGCGATTCCTTATAAATCGCTATTTATTTTTGATTTCCCCAAATGTGATTCCTTAACCTGTAGGATACGACCAAATTGCGAAATCGCAATGAAAAATCGCATTTTTTGTGAAAAATCGCAATTTTGCAAATTTCGCAAATAAGCCAATCAGGGACTCTGGTGCAGCATGATGACATCACAACCAGGAAGTGATTGGCTACCAATGCTGCACCTGAGTTCCTGATTCAGAGGCAGAGTGAAGGTGTGTTTGGGACAGTGCAGTGTGTACCTGGAGAAACATGGCTGAGAGTGGAGACACGCCCAGGCAGGAATCCCAGCAGCAGGAGAGTGAAAGCTCAAGGAAAAGAAAACAAAAGTTTTCTGAGGCAGAACTGGAGGCTCTGATTCATGAAATGGTGTCAAACCATGAATTACTTTTTGGAAAAAAATCCAGGGAGGTGCCAGAGAGCCGCAAAAGGAGAATCTGGGAAGAAATCCAGCACAAGGTGAATGCTGTGCGTGTGACACCCCGGAGTGTGGAGGACCTCAGAAAGCACTGGTATGACCCGCGCCTGCGCTCCAAAGAAAAACTAGCTGCCAGGCTGGAGCAGTCAAGGATAACAGGTGGTGTGACCTCATCTGTTTCAGACTCCACACCCCTTGAGGAACTGGTGGAGGGGACCCTGCAACCAGAGAGTGTGGGAGGAGTGGCTGATCTCGACAGCTCTGACCAGCCAGCAACTGGAAAAGGTAAGAACCATGCCCTCACACCCCTTACACCCCCCCAACACCCCCCAGCAGTGAGCAAGGGTCAGGAAACAAGATAGTTAGTCCAGAGCAGGCACACAGGCAGACATAGCAATGCATCATGGGAGATGTAGTCACATGTAAATCAAAGTGTTAAAATTGCAGCTAAAATAGTCAAACAAATATTCTGCAGGTCATGACAGAGAAACTAAAGACCAATGTAAATCAAATAGGTGTGAAAAATGTATTTATACAGTGCAAGTTAGTAAAGTCAATTAATGTGTGCTGTTCTGTCCACAGCACCATCTTCAACACAGCCCTCAGGCAGTGGGACAGTCGTTGAGAGTATTGAGTCAGGAGATGCCGGCCAAGATGTGAACACGGATGGGGAGGACAGCCCCGTTACCACTCACAGACAAAGGAGGAGACACATTGTTAGACCACTTGCACCAATACAGGATGATGCAGATGCGAGTGGTGAAAATGTAACCAATGAGGACACACAGCCACAGCAAGAGGGACCTGCAACAGACCAGCATGTCCCACGAAGTGCAGCCAGGTGCAGACGGTGCACGGCCAACAATGTTGAAGGGCGAGGCGAGGATTCAGTTTTTGCTGGACTGGAACTCAACATGTTGCAGGTGCAGCGCCTGCAGGCAAAAAACATTAAACTATTACAAAGGGAGGTGAGGGAGGGCTTCCGTGGACTCAGGAATGACCTGAGGGATGTCCTACAGGCGGTATGCGAGGAATTGCGTACAGAGGGTGGTGCTAGGCGCAGAGCTTTGCAACGCCAAGATAGGTACACCCGGGCCATCAACCGCTTGGCGGCTACATCAAGCATACAGGCCAGGCGCAGCATTGAGATGCAGCAGCAATTCACACATGCTGCACAAGACATTGCAAATGCGCTATTGCAAGTGACCACTGCTGTGGATGAGTTGCGCCAAGTATGCACAACAGGGCCGGGAGTACTGACTCCAAGTGAAGAAGATATGCAGTCAGGTCGGAGCAGCACCACCCCACCACCCACCTTAGAGAGACGCCATAGTGGCAGGACCAATAGGGCTACACCTTCAAATTAACATTAGGCTGCGCATCATTTCACTTGAAAGTCACTCCTTTATTTTTCTGAGCACTGTGATTGAAACATGTGCCAAATATATGTTGTATGACTACTGTACGTTTTCTGTTAATACATATCCTGCTATTAAGGATTAAAAACAACATTCACACTTACATTACTTGGCACTGTGTCGTTTTTCCTTACCTAAAAATTGTTGTGCGTAATCTCATCACGCCTCTGGCGCCTAGCCGCTGCAACAGCTCTACCAGCTACCATACATCCTGGTCCAGGCCCCTCTACGTCAGAGGATCCTGAGTCACTCAGCTCTATTGGTGTCCCTTTTCTTGTGGCAATATTATGGAGCATGGCACAAGCCACCACTATTTTACAACACGTATTGGGGCTGTATTGGAGTGCACCTCCACTTTTATGGAGGCACCGAAATCTGCTTTTCAGGATCCCAAATGTCCGTTCGATGGTGCCTCTGGTTGCAATTAACCCTGGGAGAAGCACTACGCTACGCTCGCGGAGTTTGCGAAGTTTTCGCAACTTCGCACTACGCGAGCTGCACGTAGCACAGTGCGAACATGCGTAGTGCAGCGTAGCGTAGTGCAGCGTTTTTTTTTTGCTTGACCGCGGTCCTGAATGTCATGATCGCGACCGCGAGCAAGCAAAGTGACATCCCGGCGAGATTCTCAACGCGAGGAGGTCAGGTTTCTCATTGTGAGTGGTTGCGCATGCTCGCGACCGCTCTCAATGAGAAACTACCTGTTCGCGTTGAGAAAGCTGCTGCTCGAGTAATAATCTACTCAAGCAGCAGAAAACTACAGCTCGCACTGTGCAAGATGCCGTTTTCAATGCTTTCACAGTGCCGGATGCTTGTCCGCACTGTGCAATCATTGAAAACGCATCTTGCACAGTGCGAACATGCTACTACGCAGCTCGCGTAGTGCTACGTGAAGTTCGCGTAGTGCGAAGTGCACTTCGCGTAGCTTCGCGTAGCGCTACTTCGCGAACTACGCCCACCCTTAGTTGCAATGTGTGCCCTGTTGTACCTGCGTTCACTAGCATTGTTGGGATTGAGGTAGGGAGTCAAGATGAAATCCCGTACTGCATAAGCACTGTCACCTGTGGGTTTGAAAAAAATATGTTAGTCTGTGACATGCACATGGTAGTTGGTACTAATGACCACTGTTCCCAATAACCTGCGCGGGTGAGCGTGCGCTCACAGAAGTCACCCTGAGCGCGCAGTGTGCTATATTTAGCGCGCACTCCCGAGCGGCGCGAAAAACTGGTATTTCCTCCTTGCCTGAGACGACGACTCTTAGATTGCACAGCTGCGGGGTTTGAATTAGTATTCGTGCTAATTACTGCGCACACCAGCAGCTGTGCACTGATAGAAAAGTGATGCAGAGTGCCAAATAGAAGGCAAACAGCAGCTGCATTCATGCAACACTGTCCAGTCGCTCCGCACCAGGAAAAAACGTTCCAACTCTTCCTCGTGGTTAGAAGAGATCAAACATTTTAGAAACTCATTTCTTCCGTTAAAAACTTTGGAAATGATCTCTGAGTGTATGATCTCAAAACAGTCAACTGCAGCTCACACGGACAGAAAAAGTAAAAACCATTTTTACATACAGTAAGAAAAGGTTCGTCATCATCAACTCCAACAAAAACATATGGCTGTATAACACCACAAAATAGCAATCAAAAGATGCACAGGCAAACACATTCTTCGCAATAAAGCATTCTAAGTAGATCCTGAGTGACTCACTGCTTTAAAAATCTGCATAGTCGAAATCTGCAACCAATCACATTAAGCCTGCCTTTTCCTGACACACACGGATTCCCTGCTCTCTGCTCCAGAAACAGACAGAGGACTACAGTGTGAAAGTTAAAGTTCAAACAGGTAAATAGTGCGTAGCCATAGTTCTGTTTCGTGCTTTGGCTCCCAGCAACAAACACATTTTTACTTATTGAAAAATTAAGAGAACCAGTTGGTAAACTCACAGCAAAGACAATCTAGCGTTACTTTCACAGTTTTCTGCACTGCACTAAATGAGCACTATTACCGTTTCAAGATGGGTATACATAGTCAGACTCATAGCTGCCAAGGTTTCAGATTGCCATGTGTAACATATTTAAAATTTCTGTGAAATTATGAATGACCTTCCAATGACTAAGAGTGACACATTCTCTCGAGCAAAAATCATCCAATGAAGATTAGGGAAACTTCTAAATATAAGCAATTACAAACATCTGAGCAACAAGAAACTCCCCCTGCCCCCCTCCCACCATCCCTAACCCCCAGTCCCTGCCTGGGCCCCAGTGCCGAGAGAGCAGCGAGAGCAGCGAGAGCAGCGAGAGCAGCGAGAGCTAGCCTGGCTGGTAAAACAGTCACACACTGACCCGTAGTCTGGAAAGATAAACCCAGTTAGTCAGGGCGCCCATGATAAGTGTGGAAAAGTAAATTTTGCCATGTTCTGTGTCCCTACGCTTCATCCATCATATGTTATGTGTGCATGACCAATATGCATATGTTATTCCCCATGCCTGATTAATGACGCAATTCCAGTTGTGTCCACCTCTAGTATGCTATTTTCCAGTCTTCGTGAATACTACGAATATCAGGCCTATGTAAAGTAATGATGCCACGTTTCTTAGTGTGCACGTTATTCCATTATAAAATCCCCGTTTCTAGGCCTCAAAAGGGCCCAGACCACAGATTCAGCTCCTGTCTCCTGAAAGCCTCGCTAAGGAGCGATACAGCCCCCACCTGTATCCTCGACCCTTCACTTACTTCCTGCCTCGCAGTGCCCGGTGCAGCTTGGCTCTGCCTCTGAGTCTGCCAAAAGTATGTTATAGTTCCAGTTATCAGTTCAGTCCTCCTCCTCTGCATTCCTAAGCTACTGAACTGCATCAATAGTTTCCGTCATTGTCTAGCCTTCTCGTCTCCATGTTAGAGAAATACTGTATTTAATGGTCATTTAATATTCCTCATCACGCACTACATGTAGAATAATGCATGGTCCAGTCTTAGAATCAAGTTAGCTTTTCCCCTCATGACTTCTAGTTTATATCAACATGTTCCCTAAACATCAGATACCAGATAGGGTTTAGGTACATGTCGCTCCGACCCTTCAGACTCTAGTCTCTGCTCCTAGCACAGAGTTCATAGCCCCCAGCTTCTCCTAGTAACACGTCATTGCCAGTTTTCGCGCACCATTAGGTTAGAGGTCCCGGCTCCTTAGGTAGCCCCCTCCTATGTTTCCGCCCATTCATGACATATTCTGTTACGTTTGCACCACATGTCTATGTATACGCCCAGTTACACCTCTTTTTACTGTTATCTTTCGCGACTGCTACGCGTCACGCCTTCTGCTCCACCCACTGCTACGCCTACTGCAATGTAATGCTATGTGTTTGCGCTATGTATATAAGTCAATGTTTTGTTATTGAATGTTAGCGCGCTCATCCCAGACCCAGCCCCGGCAGCTGCCGGGCCTTATTGTCCTATTCCCATGCAGGTTGTCCTGATCCTGTCCTTATGCTGTAATAAACCTGCAGAAACTCCTACTACCTCGAATCTTGACTCTTATTTTATTGAGCTATCTGTTATGCTATAAGTCTAGTCAAAAATAGGGTATTATTTATTTATTTACCACATAAGGATGAGAAGACAGAGCAGCCCTGCGTCCGGGCCTGCAGTTTTACTGTGATTAAAGCAGATCTGCAGATAAACCAGGCTCATTCAGAAGGATGATGAGACAGAGCAGCCCTGCCTGCAGATTTTAAACTAAATTGTGTGTGACTAAAATAATTTATCAGAGATCAGACTGTGCGTGCCCCTCCGCGGCGGTGCCGACACAAGCACTAATTATTAAACTGTGCATAGCCGCCAAGGTTTCAGATTGCTATGTGACATTTTCATAATTTCATTGCAATTATGAGTGACATACAGTGACTAGGAGTGACACTTTCTTGTGTGCAAAATCAAGCAATGAAGATGAGGGAAACATAAATATCAGATGTTACACCAATTTGAGGAACAAAACATTCTCCATCCTGCCTCCCCCCCCAGCGCCTTGAGACCCTCGCGGATATGTAGTGCGCTTAACAAATGACTGATTGACTCTAAGGAAATCTTAAAACTTTTGCACAGCACCAGAAATGGAAGGACACTAACTTCACACAAGGGCCTGTAGTGATAAATGACTGCAAAATTGCTATTGAACTAAAATTGCTTGTGACAAGTTCACTACAGCTGCAGGGATGGCCTTGCACCCGAGCGGTGATTCACAGAGGAAAACTCTCGGCTCCTCTGGCCAGCTCTGCTCCCTGAAAGTGTTGTAGGGCTGCTTGATAGTGCTAGCGCTGTAATCTGACAGACAGCCTTTCTGTTGTAGTATCTCTCTTCCACGGGTCACGTTAGGGGTGCAATAAAAGCCTGTCCTCCATAGTGTGAGAAACGCACATGACTGGAGGGCTTCACTGGTAAGTGTGAAGTTCAGATCCGTCTGGCCTGCCAAATATGTCCAGATGGGTTGGGGGAGGCTGCAGTTAGAGAAAACATCCTGCGCCGATACCAAAAACTCAACATCACACTACAGCACAGACCAGCTTAAGTGTTGTGCACGAAACCAAGTGGGCAGGTGACAAGGGAAAAAAATGAAAAGTAAGATGTTTTTATGTAAATGCACCCACTGGTGAAAAGTGACAACATGCCAAAACCAGCTGCATTACTATTGATTGCATAGGCCTAGTAATGCATCTCGTTTTTAAATCGTCACACAGCTAAAGTTTACCCACAGTCACCAGTCAATGCTACAAATGTCCCAAAAATACATTGTTTACTGACACAATCAAAAACTTCGCAAAAGAAATAATACATTATAAAGCAGGCATATTTATGGCTTGCCTGAATGGAAAACGGAGTTCAAACAGCTAATAATACTGTATGTGTGCTGTCGGCACATGCTTTTGGCCACTGTAACATGTAACTGGCAGCCAGCCCCTCGCTAACGATGCCACTGCCCTGTTCTCTCGGTCTCTCCTCGGGATCAGACTGTGTTAATTGGAGTGCGGCCAGGCAGTGCAAAGTGTCACGGTGCTGCAAGTCGCACTCACCACAGGTTTTCTGGGACTGGGTCTCTGCCACCTTGAGATTCTACAGTCTGTCTCCTGGCTACAGCTAGCCCTGGTAGCAGCTGGGCTCAGCTCTGGCCCAAATATCGAGCGAGCAGGGCGACGACTGCTGTGATCCAGAGCGGACAGCTTCCCCTTGGATGCTGCATTAAAGTAGGCCTCTGTCCCAGGCCTTGTGACTGGGGAAGCGGGCACACCTTAGACTGCTGTCCAGGCATACGGGGCAACAGGAAGGGGAGGCTAGCATTAGAGAGTCACTCACTCAGGTCGATGCTGTGCCCGTCCCGCCTGTCCAACGGCCGCCGGGTTAAGTATATTATAATAAAGTATTGCCTCGCCCTCCTACGCAGGCAGCCGGCAGCACAACAGCGCCACAGAGCTGCCCGTAATGCAACTGCTGAGGGCAGGCCCCGCCCGGGTCTCCAGCCAGATTGTAACATTGTAGCACAGCAATAGTGAGAGCACTTTCTTTAACTATTTAGTGTTACTGAGCCTGGCAAGTCAAAGTAAAGTCTGCTGTGGCCCGGGCCGGGCGCACAGCACACAGGTGTCTACTTGGAGACTACCTTTGAAAAAGGGTGGAGATATTCTTGTCAATTAACAAGGATGCATCACCTAAAAGTTCCAGCGGTTTAAGTGTTTGAGAAGGCGGAGGTGTATCATTGAATTTAACTGGACAACATTCACACTGCTTTGCTTCATGACTGAAAATAAGGTTTAGGCCTTAATGATATTAAGACAGATGGTTCATGGTTATACAATACCTACTTTTTGTGTATCAGGGCATTACTGCAGACGTATAAATGTACTTGACCTATTAAGAGCTATGGACTGTGACAGGGTGCAAGAGGAACCCTATAAACATTGAATAGTATGGGGAAGAGATCAGAGCATAGGATCCAAATAGTAAAAAGACTATAATCAGATGGGTAATATCTTCGGGCAGTATTCTTCCTGATCAGTTATGCAAGGAAGACATGCACGTGAAACCTGATGGGTTCAGAATTGTTATAATATGTGCAGTATCCCTTGGTTGAGTCACAACCCCCTAGGCATTCTAAATGACATAGCCTCATTCCATATCCATGGTTACCTTCACTCATCAGATTTAAACAAACATAAGCATTTAAAAAGCCAACCACCCACCTGTAAAGAATATATCTATCTTAAATACTCCCCTACGTAAGCAGGTAGGATAGCTCTGCTTCCAGACCGTCTAACAGACAATTCTGGGGCACCAGAGTCCACTGAACCTTTGTGGATTCCATCATTACTGCACCCAGAGGACCATTACATATCTTTCCTTGACAAACTTTCATCCAGGGCCACAGACAGAAAACAATGCACAAGCCCCGGCAGTTATTGTTTTACAAATTAAGCACTGTATCCCGCAGTAATTGGCAATAGTTGAAATTGCCAAATGAAGATGAACGCTGCAGGCAACAGCAAAAATATTCCATTCCACAACTTATTGTGTATATGTAATCTTGTGTAGGCTCTCAACATTTACCCACCCAATGAATAGTTCTCCAGTTAAGAATCTTTAGTAAAATCTTATGATGGCACCACCGTTGGAGTCTTGTGCTTTTGTAAACCTGAAGTGTACTTGCCTGTGTAACCAATTCATGTCATGACGGGTGTATCCAAATTGCAAATCTGCCTTAAGACCCTTAACGTGGCACTGTATGTGTGGAAATGCACCATATTTTCAAGCAAAGGTTTGGAGGGATATTTGGCGATGCACACACGCACGGTCTGGTTCCTGGCGCTCATAGCCATGGCTGCAGCGCACAGAGACCCTACAGTGCCTCACACAGAGGAAAAAAAATAGAGGGAACATTGCTAATGACCCCTATGTCTGAAGATATTTACCGAGTAGGTATCCCTCGCCAAAATCCCCTCTTGAGAGTCTACCATATATCTCACTGTGTCGGAAGATGAATGCATCATGTGTGCTGCCAGGGTACTTTGCTACTATATCAGTAATGATGTGTTTCGCATCACACACCACCTGAATGTTCAGTGAGTGGTAGCATTTCCGGTTCCTAAAGATGTATTCATTGCTTGAGGGGGGGTATAGCAACATGTGTGCCATCAATGCATCTATCACGTGTGGGAAATGCGAGATTTGATAAAAGTCCTGCTTTGTCTGTGCTATTGCCTGAGGTGTGCCGGGGAAGTAAATGTGATGTTGCATCCTCTGAACCATGGCATCTAGGAAGGCATGGAAGAATCGCGAAAGGGCACTTTGTGACACCCCTCCAGCTGAAGCAATCACCCCCTGAAAACTTCCAGAGGCCATCAGGTGTTGTGAACACAGGAACTGTATTTTAGTGCAGATGGCATTTGTCCTGCGTTTGGGGTGTTCAAGGTAGGGTCTGAGTTCTGCAATTAAATCATTAATACTGTCTTCCTCCAGCCTGTAATGGGTGTAGAGCTCCTCCTCAAGACGCTGGGAGATACTGATGCGCAAACTGAATATCCTCTCCTGGCGTAGAATCCTCTGTACAGCAGCTCTCAAACACATCCTCCTAGCTATGATGTAAAGCCCCGCCATTGTGGTAAACAGTTTTTTGAATTCTGTTGCTGCTTAAATAGTTTGCACCTGGTTACCACCTGCTCCTACTTGGTGGTAATTGCGAATCTGTATTTTGCGAATTATGGAAAATCGCTATTTGCGATTTTTTCATACATATCATTGCGATTCTTTATTTAGCGAAATTTGCAATTCTACGATTTTTAGGCGATTTCCTACATTTGCGATTTTCCATTTGCGAATTTCGCAAACTGAAAACTCGCAAATGTACAAAATCGCAGATTAATCGCAGATTGGCACATTTCGCTAAATGAGGAATCGCATTTTTAGCGATTCCTTAAATTAAATGCATTCTGCATTCATACATGCGAAGTTCGGCCTTTGCGAATGCGAATTTGCTTGATACATATGGCCCAATATCTTTTGTTTTAAACAAGGCTTTCTTTCTACTAATTTTTCATGGAACTCCCACCAAATTAAATATCTAGGTCTTCTGTTTGCTCACTCTATTAAACATACATTCTCTATAAATATGACTCGTATCTTATCTACTTTATCCACTTCTACTTCGAAATGGCACCCTTTATACTTGTCCCATCATATTTTACACGATCTCGGCTATCCCTCTCAGTCTTCCTGCATACTTTTTCAAAAAAATGAATTCTATTATATTAGTCTTTTAATGGAACAAGAAAACACCTTGCATGTCTTGAACTAAACTAAAGCACCCTAAATAACAAGGCAGTGTTAATTTTCCTGATTTTCAACTTTACCATAATGTCTTTCTTCTTAAACAGCTTTCTAAATCATTGCATGACTCTACCCCTAATCCTCCTCCGTTATGGAATGATCTAGAACATTCCTTTTTACCCCCGTCTCCATTGATGAATCCCTCACAAATTATGCTTCTATCCCTCCTATACATACTGTAATATCTTTTTTTTTTTTTAAGTTTGATTTTTATTGAAGATTAAATAAGAAAATACTGTAATATCTTAATAAATATGTTCACATGTCTTCCTCTACTCCACCAGTGGAACTCTGTAAATGTGATGTCATTTAGAATGTTATGACCTGATTCATCACAGTTGGTCTAGGGCTGAGCACCTAGCCAGGCGCTCCTGGTGGGGCTTTGTAACAGCTTCTTAAGAGCTTTGTACTAGCTAATAAGGCCTATGGACATTGTATATCCTACATGTAACTTGTGCTAATAAATCTACTTAAAAGCTACCTTCAGTCTGGACCCAAGTTACTACACATACCACTTCTTATAAGTTGTTTCACTCTTTTATGCTCTCACATCTCTCATCTACAGATCGCTTTCTTAATTCTTCTATATCGCACAATAAATTTCTTAAAATTAATAACAAACCCATTTTTTTGAATACTTGGCGAGACAGGGGTCTACTTTGGATCCATCAGTTATATTTCAACAACTCTTTTCTCACTTTCTCTGATGTGCAGTCACTCTATCAACTACCAAAATCTTTCTCCACCAAATTTAATTTATTGATCAAAAGCATAACTGACTCTCTACTTCTCATGTCCTCTGCACCACCCTCATCATTACCTCAACATAACATTCTTCCCATTTTAAGTGCCCAATCTAGTGCCTCATCCAGTTATAAATTCCTCAATGCACCCATTGAACATACACCCAAAACCAACACTGACCTCCAATGGGAGTCTGAATTCCACTCCTCTTGGCCTACTACACTTTGGGATTAATTATGGTTGAAACTTCCCAAACTTCAAGATCAGCTAGCACGACTCAAACACTTTTCTTTATATACAATTGACTTTTGTTTACTCCACTATCCTTACATAAATTTCAACCCACACTCTCTTCAGATTACTCGTCTTGCAAAGCCCCTCAGGCAGATTTATTTCACATGCTTTTCTCTTGTCCATTCACACATCAATTTTGGTTGAAAGTATGATCTCAGATTAAGATCATCTGCCATGCTCATTTCCCTTTCTCCCCTGAAACTATATTTCTAGGCACATTATCCGATCATTGGCAATCCCTTTCTTACAATATGGACATTGTGGACTTATTGCTTGCAATTGATTTCCAGCAAATAACAAAAAATTGGAAACAGTCCACACAACTCTCCTTCAAATCTTGGTGGTACAGTGTATGTTATAATCATCGACTAGATCGTGCCTATTTTTCGCCTATGTCTCTACTTTTGAAGAGAATGTATATGGTCTAAGGTGACTATTTTCTTGGACATTTCTGCACAAAGATCTACACAGCGTCACCCTTCATCGGAAGAAGTTTCCAAACCACCATGAACTGTTTATAATGATATATTTTTGACTCATATTTGTAGTTATATATTAACATTTTCTCTTCTGCTTTAACTGTTATTATACTTCGATATACAGCAATTTTTCCCTTAT
This sequence comes from Lissotriton helveticus, assembly GCF_964261635.1. Taxonomy (NCBI): domain Eukaryota; kingdom Metazoa; phylum Chordata; class Amphibia; order Caudata; family Salamandridae; genus Lissotriton; species Lissotriton helveticus. The sequence continues at coordinate 464,075,411 of NC_136067.1, read as the reverse complement.
TGTACGACATCATTTATAGTATGTAACGCTTTTTTATCTTTATTTGCATTTAAGTACAATGCTATTGTTTCCTTTACCCATGTTTTTCCCTCTTTCATCATAGCAAAAGTCTCTACATGCAACTATTTTTCTATTTAATATTTTAAGTTTCACTTGTTGTTCTTTAATTATTATAGGTTATTTATTTGATTGTTTGTATTTGGTTGCATCTTTTCTCAAAATAAAATGTATGTTTAATTTTTTTTTTAAAACAGAGCCCGCCAGGCAGGAGGCAACTTCTAATCTGGTGGGCAGTCTGACCATGGCTTTGGTGGTGTGGCAGTGGGACGGACATGGCGCCTCACCGCCAAAGTCGTATTAAGGCCCTAAATAGCTTGCAGAAGTATTTTGCATAGGGCATGATAAAATAATCAGCAAAGGCTTTCTTGGGACTGTTGTCTATCCTGTTAGTTCTGCATCCATCACAGTTTCAGCCCCTTGTTACCTCCATATATTTAATATTTGGTGATAAAATGTATCGCTAATCCTGAGCAAGTGCAATTCCCACTAAACACCAAGGGGCAAGATTATCAATGTTTCATGCAAAACAACAAGACAACTTGCTGCTCTACATAAAAGGGAGTGGGCAGGAATATGCCATATTTACCAATATATGGCATTTTCCTGCTTTCTGACTGCAATGGCACACAATCTACTGCCTAGGGCTAACGTAGGCCCCCTTTCACCATAGTGAAAGGGGGCCTGCATTGTGAGCAGGATTTTTTGGGTGCAGGAAAGGACAATTCTTGAAGGCTTTTCCTCTTTCTATGTGTGCTGCTTTAGCCTGTTGGGTTCCCTGACAACATATCTACATTCTAAAATATTGATTACAAAATATTGATTCTAAAAATATTGACTCTCTACATATAATTAAAAAATACAAAAATATTAATATAATATATCGTTTTCACTAATATATTTGTCTAAAATATCGATCTTGAAATATATATAAATTGAAATAATAAACATTAATTAAATTAAATAATACTAACATAATCTAAATAAAATATATTTATTAACCATTCGGAAAATATAACAATTATTATTTTAAAAAGTTAAATCAAACCTAAATATATATTCATATTTGTATTTGCATATATCTAATTTAAAAATATTACTACATTAATATTTTTTATTTATATTCTCTTAAATGTAAAGTAGAAAAATATATATACATAAAACCAATAACATAAAATATTTAAAAAGCAAACCATTGTAATTACAAATAAAAAACTCAAACAAAAGGTTTTGGGGGAATTTATTAAAAATGAATAAAACAATAAAATCATTAATAATTATACATGTTATAATTGTAAATAAAAATATATTAATATAAATGTAAGCAATATAAAGTAAACTACACAATTTTAAATTAATACATATACATAATACGCTATCATTCGCCTAATACAACAAATGTCTATTCATTAACTAATAAACAATAGTTTCCAAAATTGCAACGTCTGCAGCAAAGAGAAGAAAAACATTTTGCAGAACAGTTGTTTAAAGTGAAGAACAAGCATTTTTGTACTAACACGCGCCCTGTTAAATCATGGTGTCTTCAGGTAGTCAAGTTAAAAATCCAGGCTTAATTTCTATGTTACTGGTCCATATGTTTTAAGTATGGTTGCCTACTACAATTTTTGCATGTGACACACTTCATTTTTGCATTAGCAAAGGTAATGCTATACAATGATAAATCTGGCCCTTAATCAGCAACAGTGCTAACAGAGGTGCAAAACTGATTTCCACCATTTTCTCATGAACAACAATCTCTAATTGAAGCTCTTGTTTTAGGGAAAGAGGGTGGGGCACATTGGAGTTGGACATACAACGGCCAGGAGTACTTGCAGCAAGCGCAAGGTAAATAGTTGTTTATTTATTTACTTACTTTACTCCTGGCAGTCGTATTTCTGACTCCACTACCCCCGTCTCGTCCCCTGCCCGGACCACCGGAATAAACTATGAAAAATATTATGAAAACAAGTACGACAAATTACCAGCAACATTAGCTAAAAAACACATTCCTTATAAATGTGGCACTTGGCATGGTGATCAGAAGGTCAAAAATGTGCTTTATCTGCCTTCCATCATCCAATTTATCGTTGCAATCACACATATACTACGTATGTCATGCCTCAATCGAATCCAAATTAACAGTGAGGCAAACACCCACTGAGGTGACTTGACACTGTCTTGTTGATAGCTGCGGGAGTCATCAAAAACAGGTGTAATAACAATTTTATGAAAGGAAGGAGTGGTTGGTGTTTCTCAGATGCTCCCAAGGTGATTTAGAAGAAATGAACAGTAGAAGGGGTGCTGCGTTATGTCATCAGGAATAGTTCCAAATAGTATTTTGTGTGTTCAGGTAAACATGGTAAACCTAATGTGAAAGGCTACAGGGAGTCAGTGCGTTCTGGTGGGTCTCAGAGAAATTGGCTTTCATTTGTTCATCAAAGACTGCTCTTACTGCAGAGTTTTGTATTGCCAGCAATTTTCTGACATTTGTTTTCATGGTCGTCAGTCAGTGGCGTATCATTAGCCCCCGCAACCCTCTCAGCCCCTGAGGTGCAGGGGGCTCTTCGAGCTCTAGTGGGCCCTCACTGACACTGTGCACTGTTCAACGATTCCATCGCCGACCTCATCAGCACGCATGCCCTTGCCTCCACAGACTACATCCTCCTCGGAGACCTCAACTTCCATCTCGAGAACAACAACAACAGCAACTCTTCCACCCTGATCAACAACCTCGCCAACCTCGGACTCAGACAGCTCATCACGACCCCCACCCACTCCACCGGACACATGCTGGACCCCATCTTCTCCACAAGCAACCATGTCACCGTCAGCCACACCACCAAACTCCACTGGACCAACCACCACTGCATCCACTTCACCTTCCAGAAACCCACCAGACCCTGCCACACTCACCAGACCCGCCACCGCAGCTGGAGCAAAATCACCGATCACCAGCTAATCACCACCCTCACCCAAAGCCCACCAACAGACCCCACTGACACTAACACTGCCGCCCGCAACCTCAGACAATGGATCCACGACTGCACCAACACGCTCGTACCGATCAAGAAACCCTCGAACAGACGCTCCGACAGAAAGTCCACCTGGTTCACCGCCAAACTCCAGGCCTCCAAGCAGACCTGCCGAAAGCTCGAAATCAAGTGGCGCCACGACCAGACCCCAGACAACTATGCAGCCCACAAGAGCGCCATCTGCAAACACCATCACCTCATCCAAACTGCCAAAAGGACCTCCTTCAAGGACCGCCTCGACCACCATGCACACAACAGCAAAGAACTCTTCAAGATCGTGAAAAAACTCTCTAATCCTAGCTCAATCTCCAACTACATTCTGCCTGTGCGACTCACTAGTCACCTTCTTCCATCGAAAGATCACCGACATCCACGACAGCTGCGACAACCAGACCCCCCAGACAGCCACCGACACCTCAGAATAACCACCCAGCATCCGCACCAACACCCTGTTTGCCTGGACCCACATGAACGACAACGACACCATCAAAACCATGAACACCATCCTCTCCAGCTCTCTGTCAGACCCATGCCCGCAACACATCTTCAACAAGGCCAGCTCCACCATCGCACCCCACCTCCGCTAGATCATAAACATATCTTTCGAGACCGCAACCTTCCCAGGGAGCTGGAAGCACGCCGAGATCAACACCCTACTATCGAAAACCAAGGGGGAAGCGGGAGACCTCAAGAACTTCCGACCCATCTTCCTGCTCCCATTCTCAGCAAAGGTCATCGAGAAGATTGTCAACAAGCAACTAACCCACTACCTCGAGGACAACAACATCCTGGACCCATCCCAATCCTGACTCCGCAAAACCACATTACCAAAACTGCCCTCATTGCCGCCGCTGACAACATCAGAGCCATCCTGGACAATGGAGAAACTGCAGCCCTCATCCTCCTGGACCTCTCAGCCGCCTTGGACACCGTCTCCCCCCAACGTCAACGTTAACCTCTGCATTACGGCAATAAAAATCTTGGCGCTAACGTGAAAAAAGTGGCAGCCGGGCCTGTCAGTGGCCAGAAATTGCACGCTAATCAGCGTGATGCCACTTTTTTCACGTTTTGTGGGAAAATCAACTACAAAATGCGCACAATGTACCCAAAACACCACAAAAAAACTACCAGAAGAACCATGGAGGAAACTGGACCCATTAATGCAGGAGATAATTAAGGGTGGGCGTAGTAGGCGTAGTGGGGCTACGCGAAGTGGACCAGAAACTACGTCCACCTACGCACTTCGCGTAGCCCCACTACGCGCCACCCGCCTCCCTCCCGCCCTCGCTAAATACCACCCGCCTCCCTAAATACTTAAATAATTATTTTAAAAACAATAAACACTACTTACCTTGTCGGCTGCGTCTCCGGGGCTCACTCTGGTAACCGCGCCGCCATCATGGATAGTAATGCGCATGCGCGGCCGCCCGCGCATGCGTATTTCTCGTGAGAAATGCGCATGCGCGGGCGGCCGCGCGGGCAACTTCGCTACGCCCACAGAGTGGGCGTAGTGTTGCCTGCTACGCCTACTTCGCAAATGCGAAGTAGGCAACACTACGCTCACTCCGTGGGCGTAGCGAAGTGCTACGCCCAGGGTTAGAGATAATAACACCCCTAAAACCACAAATAGCCAGGAGGACCAGCCAGAGACCCAGTGGAAGAGGAAGAGAAAAACCAGGTTCAGCCAGCAGGACCATTAGATCCTGATTTCGGAGGTGACAGACAATCAACACCAGCTCTTTGTCAGCTCCACTGTGTCATTGGGGACCAAAAATGCAATATGGCAGTCCATCGTAGCCAAGGTGAATGCTGTCGCAGAAGTCAAAAGGACAGAGACCGACTGCAAGAAGCGCTGGCATGATGCTAAGTGCAAGACCAAGCAGAAACTGTCCAACAATCATCAGGTAGCACCGCAGACCGGAGGTGGGAGTCCAGCGCCACAGGAGGAGCTGGAGGCATTGGAGGAACAGGTGTCCACAGTCATCTGCGAGGAGTCGGTGGTTGGATTCCAGGGACAGGATAGTGCTGAACATGACCTGCTATAATAATCCACATTTGTAAAGCGCACAATCACCCGTAAGGGTCTCTAGGCGCTGGGGGCCGTCGGGAAGATTAAGCAAGTTATTGCCCAGAGTCACATGGTGCTGGGCTAACCTGCCGCCGGAGCCGGGGATCGAACCCTGATACCCAGATTCCAGCGTCAGTCGCCCTGGCCGCGGCGCCACACCTCTCCCTCGCTACATAAGCAAGAGGGTAAGGAACAACCAGGGACTGGGGGGACGGGGTGGATTGTTATGTTTCATATAGGTAACCTAATATAGACCCAGGTAACATCATACACTTTCACCTACATCACCTCCCCTACATTAAACAGTAACAAGCATTTTAAGGATTGAACGCCTTTTATGGACTGAACCTTTTACCTAGTTCTGGGCCTGGGTGCAGAAGGAGTGTTTCCCTGAACATTAGTGTTCTATGACTTCATCTTTAGATTGTCAGAGTATGAATGAATATTCATAAGGCTACTTGGAAACCAGGTAGGGGCTATACACAATCTTCTTAATATCTACGTGCAAGGTTAATGACATACGTCATCCTCATACCCAACAATGGCTAACACAAGAACAAGGGGCAAAGGACTCTAGAAACTTTTATGTATAAATACAGCACCTCTTACTAGCAGTAGTTAGAGGGAACTGAGACCTCCAGGCCGACAGACTGACCTGGGATGCTGAGGCTCCTGGAAGCAGACGTTCCAGCTGACAGTGGTCTGAACATACCTTGCGGGGGTCCAACTCAAGACCAAGAGGGGCTTCGACATTCCCTAGAGGGATTCTTGGCTTCACACCTGCTCACATGCTAGGTACACTTAGGTACATCTAGATAGGCATTGTAGGAGTATGCGCACTTATATAATGCATTTATATTCATGTATTTATTCATGCTTATTGCAAGATGGTAGAACTGTACTATCCTTTTATATTCATAGTACTGCTAATCATATATCTGTGCTACTGTCTAATGGTTGTTACAGCTCATACATTCTGCACAAGAATAACAACTGTTCAATAAACCTTTATTGAAACGCCCAGACTGTTTATTCTGTGTATCTCTGAGAAAAACTAAATCAGCACGAGTAACTGAGCGAAAAGTAGTAAATTGTTTCCACGATCTTAAGGGATCAGGGTTGTCAAGTTCTAAGGTTGCCAGAAACTAATCTCTCTCTCATAAGAGGAGACACAAGTGGCACTGCGAGCTAGCATAAATGCAAACAGGCTATCATTTCTAGGTGGGGGTTTACGGAACCAGTCTGCCACCACTCCCACAGACCCATGCCCACACCGCATCTTCAACAAGGCCAGCTCCACCATTGCACCCCACTTCTGCAAGATCATAAAGATATCCTTCAAGACCGCAACCTTCCCAGAGAGCTGGAAGCAGGCTGAGATCAACGCCCTACTAAAAAAAAACAAGGGGGAACCGAGAGACCTCAAGATCTATCGACCTTATCTCCCTGCTCCTGTTCCCAGCAAAGGTCATCGAGAAGATCATCAACAAGCAACTAACCCACTACCTCGAAGACAACAACATCCTGGACCCATCCCAATCCAGATTCCACAAAAACCACAGCAGCAAAACTGCCCTCATTGCCGCCACTGACGACATCAGAGCCATCCTGGACAATGGAGAAACCGCAGCCATCATCCTCCTGGACCTCTCAGCCGCCTTTGACACCATCTGCCACCACACCCTATACACACGCTTCCACGATGCAGGGATCCGAGACAAGGCCCTGGATTGGACCTCCTCCTTCCTCTCTGGCAGAACCCAGAGTGTCCACCTCCCACCATTCAGATCCCCAGCCTCCAAGATCATCTGCGACATACTTCAAGGATCATCCCTCAGCCCGACCCCCTTCAACTTCTAGATGGCACCGCTTGATAACATTGTCTGCTCATACAACCTCAACATCATCCTCTTCCTCATCAAAGACCCCTCCACCACCAGAACCAACCTCCACGAAGGAATGAAAACCGTTGCCGAATGGATGAAAAACAGCAGACTGAAACTGAACACGGGCAAGACGGAGGACCTCATCCTCGGCTCCACCCCCTCCGCCTGGGATGACTCTTGGTGGCCGACAACCCTAGAACCTGCACCAACACCCACTGACCACGCACGCAACCTGGGTTTGATCCTCAATGTATCGCTCTCCATGTCCAAGCAGGTCAACGCCGTCTCATCCTCCAGCTTCAACACCCTCCGCATGCTCCGCAAGATCTACAGATGGCTCCCCACCAAAACCATGAGGACGGTCACCTAGCACCTCGTCAGCAGCAGACTGGACTACTGCAACGGCTTCTGTGCAAGAGTATCGACCAAACTCCTGAAACGAGTACAACGGATACAGAACGCCTCTGCTCGCCTCCTCCTCAGCACTCCCGGCCACAGCCACATCACACCCCACCTGAAAGACATGCACTGGCTCCCTTTCAACAAGAGGATCACCTTCATGCTCCTCACCCATGCTCACAAGGCACTCAATAACATCGGACCAACATACCTCAACAGACATCTCACCTTCTACACACTGAACAGCCAGCTCCACTCTCGACACCTTCCCCTGCATCGGAAGAACAACCACGGGGGTAGATTGTTCTCTCACCTCGCCGCCAAGACCTGGAACACCCTCTCCATCCACCTGTGACAGACTCAGGACCTACTGGCTTTTTGAGCCATAGCAGCACCTACCCCTCTCCTAGCGCCTTGAGACCCTTGCGGTTATGTAGTGTGTTCTATAAATGTATTGATTGATTGATTGATTGAGTAGTTCAGCTGTGCTAATTGATTCTCAGAGACCCCCTACTCACAAACACCAGAGACGTCTGGAGTGGGTGGGCACAAACGCCACCACAGCTGAGTAGGCGAAATATCCTATTTATTGGCTGCTGGGTAATCAAGCTGGAAGGACATAGTGTTCCTAAATTGTGCATACGTTCCCTTGAATAAACTTCTTTGTTTCAAAATGACTGAGACTGGGGCTGAAAATAACAAAATTGTAGATCTGCACATCTCAGGAGAAGAAGAGGTGGATGGAATTCTCATTCCACCTAAATTCAGACGTACTATCACCCTGAAAGTACTAGAACATGGTTTATCACCTAGGGTGGCTTAGTAGCCTTTGTAAATGAGGCACACACATCATACAAAACATAGGTATACTATTTGTGGGTTACATTCCCAGAAGCAGATGCTAGAACACACACATTTCACACTTATACAGAGGGAGATGCACCAACGGAATAAGGTCCTTGCGTGGACATAGAAGTATCTGCCATATATACCAGAACACATGATATTCCTTCATTAACGGTGATACCCGATGTATTTAGACAAATACAGAATGAGTTCGGGGCAGAGCCTGCTCTGAACTTAGGGATGAAGTTATTAAATAACTACGACCAGGTATCAGCAATAATAATAGCTGATTTTAGAGGGGAAGCAATGTTAGTGGCAATCTGCCTACACCTAAGGGAGTTCAAGCCATTGGATCAACAACACAAACTATAATTGAAACTGCATACGCAGAATTACGCAGAAACAGTTTGGGTGGGAAATCTTTAAAACCACAACTGATGGGCAGCCCTGAAAAGGACACTTCTAAGCAGACACCTGCTTCTTCTTCTTTCAAAAAAGAAGTGCGATTGTAAAAAACAACTAAACTATTCAGAAAAGAGTTCTCAATCCCGAGGTTGATCTCCTCCACAGGAGCCCTCTGAAAAGAGGTATAATCTCCGACATAGGGATAATATTAGGAAACTGACAGGTATCAGGATACTGATACACGTTCCTCTCATTCCTTTCATGGTTCGATGAAAATCTCTGAGAGAGAAGCATGGTCAGAACACAGAGAAGAGCATACAAAGTCCAGAGACAAGCAGAACGCTCAAGACTATACTTCCAAAAAAGAAGACAAGCCAAAATCAAAACCTCAATTTAAGAAAAAGAAAGTTGCAGGTCTGAAGATCAGTCATACCTAGAATACTGAGGACCCAGCTTCTGAACAGGGAATGGTCTCTGACGATGCTAGATAGTGTGGCTGAAGTAACAATAGCTCACCAGAACCTGATGGAATTTCTGTTGACAGTGGACTTGAATGATTACATCACGGTGGAAACACCTGCCACAAGGGTGAGCATCCCACATAAGTTACACAAGATAACACTCCAAATGGATGGGGACAAGTCCAGGAAAGTTAAGGGTCTCTTTTGGGAAAATCTGTCATCGGGTATGACATCCTATTAGCAGAACCAGATTGGTCACCAGCATTCGTTATGGAGTGCCTTAGGGGGAAAAACGTAATTTTTCCAGCATTCTCCGACCTTGATCCCATACATCTTAAAAATGCATATGCACAAGAGTGGGCAGTAGCACTTGCTCCAGCTTTGTATAAAAAGCATGCAGGGTGGGATGAAGAGTCAACCCACCATGTGATCCCATTAAAAGTTTCATCAAATGCTCAGAGGCAATATCCAATATAGCAAGAAAGCTAAAAAGCAGGACAGGGAGATCTTAGATCAACTTGAATATCAGGGGGTGATCGAAAATTGCACCTCACCAACGAACAATCCTTTGTTTCCCATATCGAAATTGGATAATTCATACCGTCTAGTTTTAGATTACCGACATTTAAACACTTGCACAAAGACATTTGGGCCCACATGCATCAAGCATTTTTGGAGTCGCAAACGGTGCGATTCCTTAAAATCGGCCGTTTGCGAATGCAAAAGTGCTGTTTGGGATGCATCATGCTATTTTAGAAATTGCTATTTTTTTGCAAATTCTAAAATTGCGATAGCACATAAGAAATTGCAATTGTGCAATTTCTAAAATGCTATGCATCATTTCTTAAAAATGTGCGATTTTACAAATTGGAAGTGCAAATTACCACGAAGTTCAACCTCGTGGTAATTTGCGAAATTGTTCAAATATGCACAAAAATGCATTTTTTAAACTGTTAAGTTACAGACACACATGTCCTTAGGACATGTGTGTGTGTAACTTATACTGAAAAGTACATTTCATGGGTGCAGGGGGGGTCATTTGCACCCCCCTCTCCACCCTTGAAATGCATTGATGAATTTCGATTTCAAATTGCGAATTCGCAATTCCCATTCATTCCTATGGGCATTTTGGCCCATAGGAATGAATGGGAATTGTGAATTCGCAATTGAAAATTTGCATTTTTTATGCAATTCGGTAAAAATAGCGATTTTTACCGAATTGTAAAAAAAAAGCAAAAATATTCATGCATAGGCTTTTGCGATTTCTAAATTGCGAATCGTTATTTTTCGCAATTTAGAACTCGCAAAAGCCGATATTGATGCATGTGGGCCTAGCTGTCTAAAATGCACACAGTGCAGCATTGATGAATAATATTGTGCAGAAAAAATACAAAACTACACTTAATATCTCAAATGGATATTTCTGCCAAAATATAGTACCTGAAAGCAGATATTTGACCGCATTCTCAGCGTTGGGGTCCCAGGGACAATTTTGACGACTCCCACAGTGGTATAAGAACAGCCCAGGGGTATTCTTAGCAAGAGTAACTGAGTTACTGCAAAATATTGATGAGGAAGCATTGCCTATGTTGATGATATTTATCTGACAGATGATGAAATAATGAGGCTGTTGACCAGGGTGAGAACCATTATTATGGGATTTGCTTCTGAGGGCTACAAATTTTACTTTAAAAAATCAAAAATAGCCCACCTCAGTGTTCTATTTCTAGGATACAAGCTTTCAAGTGAAGGGAAAAGCCTGGCAGCCAACTTTTTTTAAAAGTGTGCGCTGCTTCAACCTCCAAAAACATTAAAAAACTTACAATCAATACTGGGATTCCTATATTTTTGCAGAACATGCATTTTGGATTAAGCAGAAAGAGTAAAATCTTTCTATGACTTAATAAAACCTGACTTTTCAGTCAAGCATTGGACACAGAAGCCTCCCAGTATCCTACGTTCATTACAAGAAGACATGATTGCTTCCAAACACTTACAGACACACATAAATAACGCAACTTGGTGATCCGTGTAATAGCGAGTCAATGCGGATACACTTACTTAACCTTCAAGTTAGACGAAACAGTACCAATTGCATACAAATCACACCTGCACACAAACGCAGAAATGCGTTTCACTTCAACTGAAAAAACCCTGACAGCGGTTCAGACCGCTGTAGCAAGAGAAAGAGCACTGGCTCAGGGGAAAAGCACAATTGTCGTAACACCAGTACCGGCTTTAGAAGCTGTTACAAAGGCTAGCATTCCTAAAGCAAAAGCCTTAATTTGGGCAGGATAACTATCTTTACAATGGCAAGCCGGTCAGCTAATGATAATGGTAGTTGAATCCATCACACTATTTTCTCTTCCAGTACCCAGCCATAATTGGTGCGAATTACAACTTCTAGGTCACGATGATACCAAACACCTACGTACCTTAAGGGCTCTGACTGCCATTCTAGTGGATAGTCCATGGGGTGCTGGTGTGTGGTGTCTGTCAACAGTATAATTAGCGATTTGGCCCAGTTTTATTTGAGGCCTGATTGTTGTCCAAATTTAATGTATTCTCTTAGTAGAGGATTTAAATGGTTTTCCGGGTCACGTACATATAACATCATGTCGTCAGCATATAGTGATATATGCAATGGTCTTTGTGGGAACTGAAGCGCTGAGTAGTGGTGCCTCTGTCTGGTCTTACATGCCAATGGTTCTAGCGCTATCGCAAATAGTAGTGGGGACAGCAGGCAGCCTTGTCGTTTTCCCCTGGTGATGGATATGGCGTTAGATATGTATTTGTTAACTGTAATACGTGCCGTTGGAGCGGTATACAGTAGCTGTATTCATTGCAAGAAAATAGGGGGAATCCCATTCGCCTTAGTACCATATGTAAATACGACCATTAAATAGAATCAAATGCTTTAGCAGCATCTAGTAGAATCGCAGCGGATTTATTGCTGAGAATTAGATAATGCGAGAGCGCAAAAAGTGTTCTGGTGTTGTGTGCTGTTGACCTTGAAAGGATAAACCCTGATTGATCTGGTAAAATTAAATTGGTCATTAGTGGTTGCAGTCTAAAGGCAAGAAGTTTGGCCAGTATCGTGGTATCTATATTGATGAGCGCCAGTGGTCTATATGACTCGCAATATTCAGGGTCTTTGTTAGGCTTCAAAGGAGCAATTAGCATGGCTTCCCTCAATGTTGGCGGTAACAATTTCTTATCATGTGCATCGCCATATAGTTCTACCAAATGGGGCGCAAGTTGATCCACAAAAGACTTATAAAACTCACATATGATCGCATCCGGGCAAGGCGCTTTGCCGTTTGGGAGGAATTTAATTACTTCAGTCACCTCCTCTACTGTGATCGGTAATGATAGGTAATTCCTTTGCACATCCGATAACAACACTATCTCTACATCTGCCAGATAGTCCATTATAACGTCTTTTGAAACTGTTTTCTGCGAAGGATAAAGGTCCCCATATGCGGCTGCAAACTCCCGTAATATTCCCTGTGTGTCGTGGTGCAGTATCCCATTAGTATCCCTTACTGCCCAGACAACCTGTGGCGCATGCCCTGAACATATTTTAGCAGCCAGCATTCCACCTGGCCTGCCACATTCTCCATAGGACCTCGCTGTCTGCCTCTTTGTCACATATCAGAGTTCGTCTTCCTCGAGCGATTGGTATTCTGACAGTACAACCCTAATGTCACCCAATGTCTTTGTGCATTGTGTATGCTCATATTCGTGTTCTATTGTTCTATTGTTCTAAGTTGTTCTTCATGCATAGAAAGCTGCCTTCTTATATCCCTAGGAATCCCAGCTGTGGTGCTTTTATACACACCTTGAATATTAGCCGTTAAAGCCTCCCATACGAGGCCAGGGTCTTCAGTAGTGGGTTGGTTAAGGTCAAAGTACTCTGCTATAGCATGACTAATGGTGTCAGTGTTTACTGAATCTAGTAACGCTTTTGCATTGAACCTCCAACTATAAGGGGGTGGTATATACCATGGTATGACCCTGGAAAGTAATACTGGGTTGTGATCTGATAGTGTCCTGGGCAAATGATTTATTGAACGCATCCATAACAATATGTCATCTGAACCCAACCAATAGTCGATCCGAGACCAGCTATTGTGTGCTGCTGACACGTGTGTGGCTTCTAGTTGTCCAGGGTATCGGTCCTCCAAACATCAGTAAGATGCATGTCTACAATAATGTCTTTGAGTTTACCTAATGCTCGTTTGTGAGGTCCCACTGATGCTCCCGATCTGTCCAGTCCATCATTTAGTGCAACATTAAAATCACCCTCCCCCCCCCCCAAAGCAATCTAACATCCGGTAATTCGTGCAGTTTGTGCCATATTGCATGATTAAATTCAGGGTCATCTATATTCGGCCAGTAAGTATTAACTATAGCCAGCCTTTGCCCCCCCATTGTTCCCGTTATTATAACATAGCGCCCTAATCCATCAGAGATAGTAGTGTCTATACTGAATTGCAATCCTTTCTTAACCATTATAACAACATCCCTAGAGTATGAGGAGTAGAATGACTTTTGTATGGCTCCGCCCAACGTCTACCGATGTTAGAGTTGGAGTTAGGTGCAATGTGCGTTTCTTGTAGGAGGGGAATGTCAACCTGCAACCTGTCCAAATAAGCAAATATTTGTCTAATTTTTTCCGGGTTATTTAGCCCTCAAACATTCAAGTTAACAGGTTCAAGTGTTTAGCCTGTAGTCTCTCATAGGACATCTCTATCTTTTGATATCCAATATGTTAATGCGCAGTGCTTACTGCATGTAGCGATAGTGTTTCCTGAAACAAAAGTAATGGTGCAATACACCTCGTTATGGCCTTGGATTTCAGAGATGTCTCTCAAGCACATTGGTCTGCGTAACAGTTCCCAACATCCTCCCCCTTCCACCCACTTTAGCATCCCAACTATGCCAAAGACATTCCCCCATACAAAAACAACACCATAACCTAACTGTGATTGGGGAACACCCACTTAGGGGGTCGACCAGGTGCACACAACTCCATCCAACATAGTGGATGTGGTCAGGTGTACATTAGTGATGCAGACAAAACATTTCCTACATCTTATAAGCTTCCATAGCGCTCACTAAATGTTTATCCCTGGTTGACACAACAGTCTATAACACAATGCCCACCCCCCCACCATATAGTCCGTAGTGATTACAGTAAAACCTAAAAAAATAAAAAGGTAGGGGGTTCCGTGAAAACAACAAAGTTGCAACTTTCCCAACATTGCGAAACCATGCAAATGCAGTGCCATAATCTGCACAGATCTCCTCCGATTTCCCAACCACACCTATAGTTTTGCACATTAATTTGAAAGTGACCAAGGTGGTCAGGTAGGGTATGCGCAGAGGCACACCGCATTTAACATGTCATAGAAAAGCAGAGCATATATGCAGTGTGTAGATATCCCTCTCTGAGGGGAGTATTTCCATCATTTATTACCCTGTGTACACTAGTCAGTCATTGGAAATTTCAGCACTTCTTTGGTTTTGAGCAATTGGGAATGCAGAGGAGAGTGAAATGTCTAGATGTAAGATATGTATTTCTTTAGATGTCTGATACGGAATGTCGCTGGTCTCAACAGTAAATATAAGAGGAGACTTGTACAAGAAGAAATGAATCTTTACAAACCTCATATGGTATTTATTTCGGAAACTCACATTGGGTTTCAAGATCGCAAACTATTATCTCAAATGGGATATGATCTTGTAGTGTGTTCAACGTTAGGGGCATCAATTCGGGGGGTAGCTATTTTGAAACAAAAGAATTTGAGGATGAAAATCATTAAAACTTTAGCTGACGTAAAGGGGAGGTGGGCAATCGCACAGGTGCAATTTAGTCATAAGTGCTATGTGTTTTGTCTGGTTTATGGGCCTAATATTGATGAGCCTAAGCTGTATGAACAATTAAATATAGAGTTACTTGAGTGGGAGAGTGAATTGTTGATAATGCGGGATTTTAACTGTGTCATGAATTACAAGATAGCCTCTACAAGTAAAGGAACTACAACTAGGATGCGTAACGTTAGGGCAGCAATTGTGGAACTAGGTAGGTTACTGTAGCGATTCTGGGGGTTTCCCGTAGGCACAGGAGTATCTGCACCTCATCCAGAAGCCACCACACTACGTCTACCAGCATGCTCTGGGCCCTAGCGGTTTGAAAGCAGCAAATTGCAGCCCGTACTTCTGTACTTAAGCACCTCCCCCGGAAGAGGAAGGTGCTTGTCAATCTCTCCTGATTTCCTCGCCGTAGTACTCCCGAGTGCTACTCTCCGTGAAGACCTTCTGCACGGACACTTTCCTTCACGCTGGACCCCGCGACACCTGTGGCGCGGACGCTTTCCTTCCCGCTGGATTCCTCGACACCTGTGGAGCGGACGCTTTCCTTCCCGCTGGATACCTCGACACCTGTGGCGCGGACGCTTTCCTTCCCGCTTTGCTGGACCCCTCATGACTTGCGGTGTAGACGCATTCCTTCCGAGGATCAGGTAGGATTGCTCCTCACCCCATTCTCCCATAACGCGGCGGCGTTATCAATACACCGTTAACCATTTGTTTACGTTATCTTTTGCTGCTAACATTTAGTGTTGCTCTGACAATAGTACCTTTTCGAAGGCTCACAACATTTCCTTTTTTGCATTAGTCCTGGCTTGTGACCATAACAGCCTAGACCTAAACTCCTAGAGTTACTCCTGAACAATTGGGCACCTTAAGGAACCTGGTAGAACTTTGGGTGAGTTCCTTAGCACCTTGTGGTATTCCTTTAGTCTGATGTGTTGCCCTTCTGTTCTATCATTCTAGAAGCCTTGTGCATCCCAAAGACCCCTTTGCCTTCGACCAGACCTCGGACGAGGGCTACTCAGAAGTACTCGTATCTTGTTATATCCCCTTCCCTTTTCCCCAGGGTGCTGGCAGCCTGAGTGGTGTGAATCCCACTGAGGAGGATTGCATCTAAGGGAACTGGGGGGCTCCTCTTCAAGCTGTGGTCCCTGCTGGCATTCCAACACAAGGTTAGTGGTATTTGCGTCTCTGTTTGGGCTACTAACCATCTGGCAAGACTTGACAGATTGACAAGCCCAAGACAGACGACCAGCCCGGACCATGGATACCAACGTGGTATTGGCCTCGCTGCTGGAGAGCTTTACAGCGCTGCAGCAGGAAGTACATGCCTCCAGACTTGAAAATCAAGAGCTTAAAAAAGATGGGGGCACCTTGCGCAGAGAAGTAGACGGTTTCTCACGCAGAGGCCCCAGTGCAGGGTCTTACATTAGAGAAGCTACCCTTCCCCCTCCAGGACAGACGATATCCCCTCCAACTACTGCTACCGCCTCTGGGGTGGGTTCTTCACAGCCCCTACCTTTCCTCCTTCTTCAGCAGATCACACACCTACGGTCCATGTGATGCAAAACATAGGTATCCCCTTAGCTCCGCCAGAACGTTTCTATGGGGACCCAAACAAATTCGAGACTTTTTTGAATCAGTGTAGGCTCCATTTCTTGTGCACGCCCGCTGTTTTCCAAGACGAAGCGGCGAAAACCGCTTTCATGATGTCCTACATGGGAGGGAACGCAGCAAGTTGGACCATACCTCTGATGGAGCGCAATGACCCAGTGTTACACCGATTTACGGATTTTTGTACCGAAATGAGAAAACTCTTCGACGGAAAATCTCACATGATGACCTTGGATCGGGAACTCCTCACTCTACGCCAAGGGTCTCAGGACCTATTAACCTATATCACTGCGTTTAATCGTCTAGTGGTCGAGACGAATTGGCCACAAGAAAAGAGAACAACGTTATTCTATCAGGGACTGAGAGGGGAACTCAAGGATGTTCTCTCTCAAGTGGTCCAACTACCTCCTACCTGTGAGAAGATGATAAATCTTACTGTCCAGTTAGAACACCGCTTGTTGGAACGGCGCGGTGACAAAAACAAAGGAGAAACACGAGGATGGTTCCAAAGATCAAGACCACTCACAGAGGAGCATCCCAAGGCGACAGAAGGGGCCGAACCTATCCAAATAGGGGGAATCCGTGGTCCTCCTACTTTGGCAGAGCATGACAGACGAAGGAAGATGAAGCTGTGCTTGTATTGCGGCAAAAGCGGGCATTTCATTAAAGAATGCAGGGCACGGGCTCAACAACCCGAGTGAAACCCGCCTCCTCGAAGACCGGCGGTTATGGGAACCAAAGAGACGTCGGAAAACTGAAGAGCCCGAGCCAGACGGAGATCACTGGGTTGGGCGCACAACGTGCCTCGATCTCATCACAACTCGCAAATACCTTAATGCCAGCTGTAGCTCACATGACAATGAGTGTGTCGTTATGGGCCTCACCCGGAACTGTCACCCGAGTAGATGCGTTACTGGATTCAGGGGCAACCGGGAATTATATGGACATACAATACGCATCCACTCTCGGAGTGTCGTGGGAGAAGAAAGAAGTACCCGAGGACGTGAAGGCAGTGGATGGGTCAACATTGACATCTGGACCCGTAGTCAGGCATACCCGACCCTTGCTGATGCAGAACGGAACGGACCACTTCGAGTACATCCAGTTTGATCTAATCGCTGCACCTCAGTTCCGTTTAATCCTTGGGATGCCTTGGCTGACTCTACATGACCCCTTAGTGAGTTGGACTGCTCGTACGGTGTCTTTCAACTCCGTATACTGCAAGGAGAATTGCAGGCAACCAAGCAGCCCAACTACAGAGGAAAGGAAGACTTGCGCTTTTTTACTGGCCATGGTATGCGCACCGGAATCCTCTTGTGGTACAGCCAACACCACCTTGCCGGATGAATACTCTGAATTCCAGTCTCTCTTTAGCAAACAAAAGGCCACGCATCTACCACCACACCGGGTCTATGATCGCTGGATTGAGCTACTCCCCGGTGCTGCCACTCCTTGCAGCAGAGTCTATGCCCTCACGGAAAAAGAGAACCAGTACCTAAAGAACTATTTGGACGAAAACCTGGCCTCGGGATTCATCCGACACTCCACATCCCCAGCATCCTCGCCCCTTTTCTTCATACCGAAGAAGGACTGCGCGGAGTTGAGGACATGCATAGACTACCGTGCTTTGAACAACATAACAGTTAAGAATCGGTATCCCCTACCCCTCATCTCCGTCCTTATGGACCAGCTGAAAGGAGCTCAGTACTTCACGAAACTAGACCTCAGGGGGGCTTACCATTTAGTCCGGGTACAGCAAGGGGACGAGTGGAAATCCGCCTTCCGGACCAAATTTGGTCTCTTTGAGTACAGAGTGATGCCATTCGGGCTCTGCAACGCCCCAGCCGCCTTCCAGTATTTCATGGACGAGGTGTTAAGAGAATTGCTAGATACTATTTGCATGGTATACATTGATGACATTCTCGTTTACTCCCCCAATCTCCTGGAACACATCCAGCATGTGAAAGAAGTACTAGGGCGATTACAACAACACTCCTTGTACGCCAAACTGGAAAAGTGCTTGTTTCATGCACGGGAAGTAACTTTTCTGGGTTACGTAATCAACGCCCAAGGGTTCCAAATGGAGACGGGGAAGGTGGAAGCCATCACACAGTGGAAAACCCCTCAAAATGTTAAATCCGTGCAGAGCTTCTTAGGCTTTGCGAACTACTACAGACGTTTTATCAAGGATTTCTATAAAATCATCCATCCTATATCCAGTCTGTTACGGAAGAACGTTCCCTTCGTGTGGGGAGAAGAAGCTGAACAGTCATTCCAGTACCTAAAGGACAAATTCACCCAAGCCCTGATTCTACGTCATCCCGATGCCCAACTCCCGTTTATATTGGAAACCGATGCCTCGCAATATGCCTTGGGAGGCGTCCTGTCGCAAAGACATCCAGCAACAGGACAAGTCCACCCGGTAGCCTACTACTCCAAGAAACTGAGACCAAATGAGGTTAACTATTCGATCACGGACAAGGAGTTGTTGGCCATTAAAAGAGGATGCGAAGAGTGGAGACACTATCTGATGGGAGCACGTCATACCATCGAAATCTACACCGATCACCGGAACTTATTGTTCCTGAAAACGGCCAAGGCCCTCACCCCACGACAGCTGCGTTGGACCCTCTTTTTCGCGGACTATGATTTTATCATAAAATATCGCCCTGGTCCACAGAATGGAAAAGCAGACGCCCTCTCCCGCAACCCGGACGCTCAAGAAAACCCAACACCAGACGAAGCAGAACCTCCCTCGATCTTGTCTGAGAAGGCGTTCCCTTCTCACACGATAGCCCTGCTCACGTCTCCGGATTTTCTTGAAGATGTCAAGGTGTCCTTGGCGGATGTCGATGTCGAAGCCTGGCTCCAAGAGGATCCCCAGCGGCGGTCACATAACGCAGACCTGTTATACTATTGCCATGCTCTGTACGTTCCTGATTCTGGCCTACAAGCACAAATCTTCAGATGGGCCCATGACTCCATGTTGGGGGGTCATTGGGGTACGTACAAAACCATCGCCTTCATAGAACGTTCCTTTTGGTGGCCTTCCTTAAGGGACAACACAAAGAAATACGTTGGAAACTGTTCTGTGTGTGCCCAAGGGAAATCTCGATATACAAAACCAACGGGACTACTCCGTCCGCTTCCTATTCCACCCAAACCTTGGCACACGGTGTCCATGGACTTTATTGTGGGGATGCCCTTGTGCCAAGGGAAGACTGTGGTGTTGATGATGATGGATCACTTGACTAAAATGGGGAACTTTGTACCGTTGGAAGGCCTTCCTACATCGGCGGAACTGGCTCTTGTAATTCTGCAGCATTTAGTCAGAGCCCATGGCATTCCGAACGTGTTCGTAACGGATTGAGGCACGCAGTTTACGTCTCGTTTCTGGAAGTCCTTGTGCAAGACTCTGGACATCGACGCCAGGCTCTCAACGAGCTATCACCCCCAAACAGACGGCAAGACGGAACGCCTCAACCAGACGGTTGAGCAATACCTGCGTTGTTTCACATTGCAGAACTCCACAGACTGGGTTACCCTCCTATGGTTGGCCGAATTCACGTACAACAATACTAAGCATTCAACCTTGGGCTGTTCCCCTTTTTTCTGTCTTTTGGGCTATCACCCTAACATACTTCCTTTTGAGTGGCCAGTAGTCTCCAACCTCCCTAGCGTGCAGGAACATCATGCTCATCTGAGGGCGTCAGACTCGATGCAGAACACCACTTAACGGCAGCTCAGGCCTCACAGAAACACTTTGCCGATAGGAAACGCAGCGAAGAACCAGCATATCAGGTGGGAGACAAGGTGTGGCTGGCTACCAAGCACATACATCTGAAGGGCATCAATAAATTGAAGCCCAAATACATAGGCCCCTACACTGTGGAGGATGTTATCAATCCAGTGGCAATGAAGTTAGCTATACCCCATTCGTGGCACATACACCCGGTTTTTCACGTATCCCTGCTCCAACCCTGTCCCTTGAGCACTAGATTGCCAGACCATCCCCCCCCCTGTAGAAGTGGACGGTTTGGAGGAGTACGAGGTGCAAGAGTTGTTAGACTCTAGAATTCATCGGGGCAGGGTGCAGTACTTGGTGGGATGGAAAGGCTTTGGGGTCGAGGACAGGACATGGGAACCCGTGCAGAACCTCCATTGTCCAGACCTGGTGGAGCGATTCCATCTGTCCCATCGGGAAAGCCTGGACGACCGCCAAGTCGGCAGTCCTTGAGAGGGGGTTCTGTAGCGATTTTGGGGGTTTCCCATAGGCACAGGAGTATCTGCACGTCATCCGGAAGCCACCACACTATGTCTACCAGCATGCCCTGGGCCCTAGCGGTTCGGAAGCAGCAAATGGCAGCCCGTACTTCTGTACTTAAGCACCTCCCCCGGAAGAGGAAGGTGCTTGTCAATCTCTCCTGATTTCCTCGCCGTAGTACTCCCGAGTGCTACGCTCCGTGAAGACCTTCTGCGCGGACGCTTTCCTTCCCGCTGGACCCCTCGACACCTGTGGCGTGGACGCTTTCCTTCCCGCTGGACCCCTCGACACCTGTGGCGCGGACGCTTTCCTTCCCGCTGGATTCCTCGACACCTGTGGAGCGGACGCTATCCTTCCCGCTGGATTCCTCGACACCTGTGGCGCGGACGCTTTCCTTCCCGCTTTGCTGGACCCCTCATGACTTGCGGTGTGGACGCATTCCTTCCGAGGATCAGGTAGGATCGCTCCTCACCCCAATCTCCCATAACGCGGCGGCGTTATCAAGACACCGTTAACCCTTTGTTTACGTTTTCTTTTGCTGCTAACATTTAGTGTTGCTCTGACAATAGTACCTTTTCGAAGGCTCACGACATTTCCTTTTTTGCATTAGTCCTGGGCTGTGACCATAACAGCCTAGACCTATCCTCCTAGAGTTACTCCTTAACAATTGGGCACCTTAAGGAACCTGGTAGAGCTTTGAGTGAGTTCCTTAGCACCTTGTTACGTTTCCCTAATCGAAGCATACCTGTGGTATTCCTTTAGTCTGATGTGTTGCCCTTCTGTTCTATCATTCTAGAAGCCTTGTGCATCCCAAAGACCCCTTCGCCTTCGACCAGACCTCGGACGAGGGCTACTCAGAAGTACTCGTATCTTGTTATATCCCCTTCCCTTTTCCCCAGGGTGCTGTCAGCCTGAGTGGTGTGAATCCCACTGAGGAGGATTGCATCTAAGGGCACTGGGGGGCTCCTCTTCAAGCTGTGGTCCCTGCTGGCGTTCCAACACAAGGTTAGTGGTATTTGCGTCTCTGTTTGGGCTACTAACCATCTGGCAAGACTTGACAGTTACACAATTTGAAGGATGTTTGGCGTACTAAATACCCTACCTTATCAGGATTTACGTACTACTCAGCTCCCCACAAAGTCTGCTCTCGAATTGATACGGTGTGGGCAACGGATAATATTCTAGAGAATTGTAAAATAGAACTCTGCCCTAGAGTCTCGTCTGACCATAATCCCATATTGTTAGAATTCAAAATTCTTGATAAAGAAAAAACTCCCCGACAGTTCACATTCCCTAGATATTTATGTACGGATGCTTTATTTATCTCGGGTATTAAAGAACATATAAGAGAATTTATAGCAATTAATATCAATTCTACTACAGTTAATTTTGTATGGGATGCCTGTAAGTGCAGCATAAGAGGCTTTGCTCACCAATATATTGTTAAGAAGAATGCTGAAAGCCGGAGGGTAGATAGCGCAACTACATCTAGTATTTTAACTGTTGAACAACAGCTGGTAGAAGCCCTCATACAGGGTAAATCCAATGTTGAAGAGTTAAGAATGGAACTAGTCTCATTACGGTCGGCATTAAAAAAGATTCTCAGGGAGAAGTATAGTTAAAAAATACATAAATATAACTTGGCACAATATGAAGGGGGTGATCGAATTGGCAAGGTCTTGGCATACAAGGTGGCAGATAAGAAAGCTAAAACAATTATTAAATCAATAAAAGGGACAGATGGTACAAAGTATAATAGACCGGATCAAATTCTAGACCAGTTTGCTAAATATTATTGTAATCTGTATACCCCAGAAAACACACCTATTCAAGAGAATATTATGCACTATTTGGAGAAATATCTACCCAGGCGACCAAGTAATGAAGCTATTAAACATCTTGGCTGTAAAATTATAACTACTGAAATAGAAATAGCTATACAAGCACTACCTTCAGGCAAAGCTGCAGGTGAAGACTGTTTACCGATAGAGCTTTATAAGATTTATGATAAGGAACTTCTTCCGTTCTTTCAACTTGTAATAGACTCAATGGGGGAAACAGGAAGTGCTCCTCCTTCCTGGAAAACAGCAAAAATAGTGTTTTTTAAAAAAAAAGGCAAACCTCCAGAAGATTGTGGGTCATACAGACCCATTTCATTAATTAATACAGATGCGAAAGTTTTTGCTAAAATTTTGGCCAACCGATTGTCACCTCTTATGCCGGAATTAGTAAATGTCCAACAACATGGGTTTGTTGTGGGGAGAGACACCACTACCCATGTTAATACGGCCATCACTACATTCGATGTGGCCTCGACTGCTCTCACCCCGCTCAGAATGGTTATGCTGGATGTGGAAAAAGCGTTCGACCGAGTGGGGTGGGAGTATTTATGGGCGACGTTGAGGGCATTTGGCATACAGGGTCAATACCTTGGATGGGTTCGATCTTTATATGACTAGCCTGCAGCAATAACAAGCTATTTAGGAGCTAACTCAGCAAACTTTCCAATAAAGAGGGGAACTAGGCAGGGGTGCCCTATATCTCCCCTGCTTTTTGCATTATCTTTGGAGCCTTTTTTAAATGCACTAACGGCCCAAAACAATATTATTCCAGTGCAACATGGAGGAAAGAGCTTAAAAATAACTGCTTTTGTAGACGACATAGCTATATTCACCACCAATTTTGCTATGGCTATTCCTGTGATATTCGACGAAGCAATTAGATTTGGAGAGATAGCAGAATACAAATTAAATGTGAGTAAAACTCAAGTTATTGCTAACTACAAATCTGCTCAATCGATACCAGGACTTTGCTCCAATGCTGTTTATTTAGGAATCAGGCTCTTGCCCGAGGTAGAGAAAATAATATCACTGAACTATGACCCATTGCTTAAGGAGATAACTACATATTTTAAAAACTGGCACAAGATACCACTTAGTTTGGTAGGACGAATCAACCTAATAAAAATGAAGATCGTACCAAAATTTTTGTACTTATATAGATCTATCCCATTACAACTTAACAATTCTTTTTTTTAAAAAATTGGAGGGCATATGTAGTAGTTTCATCTGGGGCTATAAAAAGGCCCGCAAATCCATTGCGATTTTGAAACTACCAATAGAAAAAGGAGGTTTAAACTTCCCGGATTTTAAATTATACTTCTTTGCAACCTTTTTCCGGCGCTTACGTAGTCTTTTGATAAATGAAAACTCCCTATTTTTTCATCAATTTATGTTGGGATCAGATAGTAACCAATTTTTGTTTCGTGTACATGATCCAAATTATTTTAAAAGAGTCAAATTTAAGACCGCTGGACACATTAAAAGAATTTGGGATCAAATTATGATCTTAGATAAGATATCCTTTTTCAATGCTGAACTTCAAATATGGGATAACCCAGGAATACCCGGTATTTTTTCAGGTGGATAGGGCATGGCATAATTACTCTAGGAGATTTATATGGACCGGACGGTTTCCTAAACTTCACCGCATTAAAATCGATGTATAAAATTAATGATAGTATGTATTACAAATACATTCAGATAAAGGATTTTTTGGTTAATAAAATGAAAATCGATAGAGTCGAATATTCAGATACTTTAAAATGTCTTTACTCAGGTCGAACTAAATCGCTCATAAGTGAGAGTTATGGGTATTTAAATTGTGGTAGGATAGAAGACTGTGAGAAAATGGCGGATAAATGGTCCAATAGATTAGGAATCAACATCAATTCGAACCAGATAGCAGGATCACTTCGGCAAATAAACCAAGTAGGTAAATCTTCTAAGTTAAGGCTGCAATTCTACAGAACCGTGAGTCAAATTTATTATACACCACAAAGAATTGCTCGATGGGCACTTGGAAATGCCGCTAGCGAAGGAACTAAATGTCCTAAATGCAATTTGGAAGCGGCTGGCATTGAACACATGCTCTACCAATGCCCGGAACTTGGTATTTTTTAGAAAGGTATAATAACGGTCCTAAATAATAAACAAATAATATTCCCACCACTCTCGCCGCATTTAATACTGCTCGATATCCAGGATATTACTAGCAGCCAGAAGGATTTGATAACAATAGTTTTTGCATGTGCCAGGCTAACTATAGCAAGGACTTGGATATCTAAGGAACCTCCCTGTGTAATGGAGTGGTGGAGTCTCATCAACAAAATCTATACAATGGAAATAGCATTGGCAAAACTAAGGGGTCCCAAGGCATTGAAAGGGAGGGAAAAATGTGGGGTTCATTTATTTGACATATTTATATTTCTGTATCTTTTTAAAGAGATCACCCGACCTTACACTTGCTTTTGGGTTATGATTTAGACATTTTGAATTTATGTATCATATTCCTCCGTTTGAATTTTAATGCAAATACTTATGTCTGGATGCTCTTTTTCTTTTTTTTTCTTTCGCATATGTATGTAAAGAATTGTTTCTTTTCTTGCAATAAACAAAAAATATTTTTAAAAAAAAGGAAATTTCAGCACTTCGTGTGCTCTGAGTGGACACATGCTCTGCCATATATACATCCGTCTTTATCCGCCCATACTAGACATCGGATGGAGCTCACACCTCCTGCATTCCTTCCTGCACCATAGTGTCTGTAATATTTTCCGGCTTTACCATGTACACATATACCTTACCAGTCTATAGTGTCTTAGATCCAGTGACATTCTTCTTCCCTAGAAGTGGCTACTCCGAGTCTTGGTTCTGCTCTGCCCTCTTTTGTTCTTTCCGCTTATTGCTAAGTTTCTTTAGAAAGTCTTGCGCTGTTTTCGGTGTCTGGAGAATTGTGAAGCAGCCTTCATGCGTATCCCACAGCCTGGCTGGGTAAAGCATAGCGGACTCTATTCCCAGTTCTTCCAACTTCTTTTATGTTGGGTTGAATTCTTTGCGCGCAAATTGGACTGTCATTGTAAAATCTGGGTAGAACTCCAAAGCATTTCCCTGGTAGGTAATCTGTTGTTATCGAGCCAGTCTCCAAATTACATCTTGATCCCTATAATTTAGGACTCGAGCTATGATGGGTCTTGGAGTGGCACCAGGTTTAGGTCGTGAGGCTAGGGATCCATGAGTTCGTTCTATTAAGAAGACCGCTGAAAGGTGTTCCGCATCAAACACGCTGCGAAGCATTTCCTCCACGTACGTCCCCATCCGTCCTGTGTTTGTGCATTCCAGAACTCCCGCGATTCTTATGTTATTGGGACGAGATCTCGCTTCCAAACCCTCCGCTTTATTCTTGATAGTGTCTAACAGCTTTTCCATTTCTCTGCATTTTTGGGTTGTTCCGTGTGAGATTTACGACTTTCAGCCTCGACAAGACGCTCTCCGTGTTTGTCCAACTTGGCCGCCATATTGTCGACCCACAGGGTGATGGTATATAGTTTCCCGTTGATAAATTGTAGACTCTGTTGAATGGCTTGCAACACCCCTTCTATGCCTGTACTTGGGACATTGTTGGTTTCAAACTCTGTATCTGACTGTGCTGTCGCACCGCTAGTGTTTTTTTGCTTCAAATGGCAACTTTGACTGGTGTTTGTCCGGCTTTCCCATGGTCGCTGTATTAAACACCTCAGTTTCAGAAATGTAGTAATGTTTTGAACTTGGTGCTCGTGTGTAGGGGCACAGTTCTCACTCTACAACTTGCGGTCGTCGTCCCACTCCGATTCTGCAGCTGTTAATTAACCTCCACTGCACATCAGAATCTGCAATCAATCAGCAATAGGCACTGTACGCGAGGGTATGTGTAAGGCCACTCCGGTCTTGGCTACCTCCACTTCCGAACTAGCTCAATCAGTAAGATTATCAATTAGATAGCCACTGCTTAGTTTTAAGTCCTCCACTTCTAGTTCTTGGTCTGATCAATAGTGCGCTGCGATCCCAATAGCCATATATCTCTGATTATATATAACAGGACCCATCAGAACAGGAAGCCCATAATTATCATATCCCACTGTCTGCAGCACTCCACTACCAGCCAGAGGCCACCAAAGTCATCTGCGGCGTACCCCAAGGATCCTCGCTGAGCCCAACCCTCTTCAACGTCTACATGAGCCCCCTCGCGGCCATCGCACGCCAACACAACCTGAACATCATCTCCTACGCCGACGACACCCAGCTGATCCTCTCCCTGACCAACGACCCCGCCACCGCCAGAGCCAACCTGCACGAAGGGATGAGAGACGTAGCCGAATGGATGACGACCAGCCGCCTGAAACTGAACTCAGACAAGACGGAGGTACTCATCCTGGGCTCCACGCCCTCCGCCTGGGACGACTCCTGGTGGCCCCCCGCCCTGGGCACCGCACCCGAACCGACGGACCACGCACGCAACCTGGGCTTCATCCTGGACTCCTCCCTCTCCATGACCAGGCAAGTTAACGCCGTCTCCTCGTCATGCTTCAACATCCTGCGCATGCTACGTAAGATCTTCCGGTGGATCCCCACCGAGACGAGGAAGACGGTCACCCAAGCCCTCGTCACCAGCCGACTGGACTACGGCAACGCCCTCTACGCCGGAACTACTGCCAAACTCCAGAAGAGACTCCAGCGGATCCAGAACGCCTCGGCGAGACTCATCCTCGACATCCCCCGACGCAGCCACATCTCCGGACACCTGAGAGATCTGCACTGGCTCCCGGTCAACAAGAGAATCACCTTCCGGCTCCTCACCCACGCGCACAAAGCCCTACACGACCAAGGCCCGAGCTACCTCAACAACCGGATCAACTTCTACACTCCCAAGCGCCTCCTCAGATCAACCAACCACGCCCTCGCCGCCGTCCCCCGCATCCGAAGAGCGACAACAGGAGGAAGATCCTTCTCCTACCTGGCCGCCAAGACCTGGAACTCACTCCCGACCAATCTGCGCCTGACCCAAGACCACCTCTCCTTCAGGAAGAAGCTCAAGACCTGGCTGTTCGAGCAGTAGCGGCACCCCCCCCCCCTCCCAGCGCCTTGAGACCCTACGGGTGAGTAGTGCGCTCTACAAATGACCTGATTGATTGATTGATTGACTGGGATTTTTAGCTTTCATGTAGTCGTGATGGCTTGTTTACTGGGCACAGAAGCTTTCTTGGTAATGACACATTGCATCCGAAACTTCGTCTGAGCTTCTTCGCTTTGGGGCACCATATACATCTCCCCGTGGATCGCTGTATATTAGGAGCGTCCTTTACTGCACATTTACAACTACTGGGAGAGGCGGAAGCAGCAGAAAGGGTTTAGCAGAGCACTGTACATACCTTGGGGCTGTATGTAATGTAAGGTTCAGACCCACTGCTGCCTCGTCGCTAAAGTCTGCTGGCTGTTGTTTTTTTTGTTGTTTTTTTAGCGCGTTCTGTATTAACGGCCGCCACTACAGTAGCCGCCTGCCATTTTATACCGAGTGATAACGATCTTATCTATCGGCATCTTGTCATCTCCCTACAGCAGCCTCTATGTGTCCGGGCATCAAAGCACTGAATCCGCCTCTGCCAGCATGCGCCAAACACAGCGGGATCCCACTTCAATGAGCCGCACCTCCGATTGCTGCACCGCACTCGTTCCGATGACTTTCACAACAGGGCGCCACCATCTTGTTTGCCGCAGATCTCCCCCGCGTCTTGTCATTCTTCCCAAAATATTGGCGCTTGCAGCATTTTTACGCGTTCTCCTTACTCGCATCTTTTTGCCGACATCTTCCGATCCACTTTTTTTGTATCCGCTGTCAATTTCGTGTCTGCAAATCAATTTTATTGCCACATCTTGGGCCTGACCGGCAGAGCTGTCTTAGAAGGCAGCCATTCCGCAGTGCGCCCTCTAGCGCCCCCCTTCTTGAAACTGATTCACTACATTTTTTTAAGCTATTTATTTTTAGATATTTTATTTTTTTAATTACATTATGATTACATTATACATTACATAGTATACTTTCTCAGAATGAATTACTTTAGTTTGAATACTTTGCAAATAAGCAATAGATTTTAAGTACAATAGTTAACAGTTGTTGCAATGGGCAACTCAATTTCATACACAATGCAGCATTGAGCTCAATGTGAATATCTAGTTAAATTCAATTAGTTACTTTATGGATTACTTTTCTAACCACAGGACTGGATCCTAGCTTCAGTCCTGGCATATCTCCTGTAAACAGTTGAGTAAAAGCGTTTCGGTTACAGTAGTGATTTTTAAGGAATATTATTGTATTTTAAAAGTTGACAGAACATTTTTTCACATAGAATCACCAATGTTATCCTATGGGTGGAAATTCACTTACCAGGTAAGTAGTGTTATCGTTACTTTTTCTTACTCAGTGGTGGATCCTGGTTCCAGCACTGGTGCATCCCCTGTAAACAGTTGAAAGAATGCATTTAAGTCATACAGATGATTTTTAAGGAATATGTTTAGTTTGTGAAAATAGACACATTGGCCCATATGTATCAAGGTACCAATTAGCAATTCTGTATTAGCGATTTTTAAGAAATCGTTATTTCAGAATCGCTGATTGGTATGTATCAAGAAAATCGCAATTTTTTAGTGATTTCTTGATATTCCTTAATTACGAAAGCGCGAATTGCGAATTCGCAATTAAGGAATACTTTCCCATTCATTTCTATGTGCCAGGAGGCCCATAGGAAGGAATGGGAATTTATTCTCATTTTGCGATTCGCTATTTGCTAATCGCAAATTTGAGAATAATTTCAAGGGTGCAGGGGTGTTCAAAGGACACCTTGTTGCATCCCTGAAATAACCATGGGTGCACATGTGGTGCACATACATGCCCTAAGGGCATGTATGTGCGTCACATGGCACTTTGAAAAATGCAAAAATGGGCATTTTTCAAGAAATTCGCAAATTACCACCAACTTGAAGTTGGTGGTAATTTGCGATTCATTAGGGACAATTAGCAATTTTTTTTTTGGCTTCATACATTGCATTTAAGGAATCGCAAAATTTGTGATGCCTTAAATGCAATTGCAAAATAAGGAATCACAAATTTTGGTGGCGGTCCCGAGGGCCATCAAGGGCTCCAGGAGGGGGGCCACGTGGCCCCACTCTCATCATTTGAAAACGGACCCCCAAATTAAAAACTTAGGTACCCGGGGAGGTGGCGGTCCCCAGGGCTGTGTGGGGGGGCTCAAAGTTATGCGGGATAGCCCCCGCATATATCAGGAAAAAGCCCCGGGGTGGCGGTCCCTGGGGCTTGGGGGTCTTTTGAGCCCCACACCCACTTATGAATAAAGCCCCGGGGGTGGCGTTGCCTGGGGCTGGGAGGGCTATGAGCCCCCCCACACAATTTATAATAAAGCCCCAAGGGGTGTTGGTCCCCAGGGCTGGGGGGCCCCTTTGGGCCCCCCACCATATCTAACTCATTGCCCCTGGGATTTGGCACCCCGAGAACTAATAGGTAATATAGCGCGGGAGCGCGCATATCTTTTTTTTTTCCATTGGCAAGATCCGTGCATCCTACGTGGATTTTGCCGATTTAAAAAAAAAAATGGGGAGGGGGGCCCTTGGGGTCCTTGTGGGACCCCCTGAGCAGGCCTAGGGGCTCAGGGAGTATCTACCCTGCCCCCTTTTCACATTTTGCACGTCTTTGTTATAGGTTTCTTGTGCCTCGGTTCTACTGAGGCACAAGATGGCTGCCAACACTTCCTGATTTGGAGTGCTGACAGCCAATTAGAATACAGCTCGTGCACAGCAGGGTGCGATTAGGATGTGTGGATCCACCGCGACCATATATATATATATATATATATGTACTTTTAAATGTCATTTTCTCAGGAACTACTGAACGGATTTACACCATTTAAGTAAAAGGCACGAGTCTGAACTAAGGACTACCTCTTTACCAAATTTGGTGTAATTCTGTTTAGCAGTTCGGGCTGTAGCTGCAGCTAAAGGTCCCTATGGAAAATTGCATGGGGAAAACATGTTTTGGACCCCCCCTTTTTTCACGGCCCCCTCTTAACGAATCACCCAAAGACTTTCAGGATAGTAGCGGACCAGAGCGCCCCACCAGTTTTGAAAATTTTGTGAAGATTTGTCAACCGGTGCCAAAGTTATTCCAAATAGAATGTTGCGGATTTCCTATGGAAAATAGGTCCTAACTAAAACTACCTACTGGCGACCCCCAGTAGGTTATATATATATATATATATATATATATATATATATATATATATATATATATATATATATATATATATATATATATATATATATATATATATATATATATATATATATATTCACTGAAAAAACCATAGGTTATAGACCATATATAGTTAGGAATTAGCATTTACAAAACCTTGAAAATTCACTGAAAAAACCATAGGTTATAGACCATATATCGTTAGGAATTAGCATTTAAAAAACCTTATTTTACCCACACAAAACCATTGAAATTCCATATATAGTTAGTTGCACTAACTATATATCGCGCACCCGCAATCCACTGCTGATGATGTCACATATTACATCATTCATGACATGGTCAGTGACATCACTGATGACATCACTGATGACATCTCAAATGACATCACTGATGACATGACTGATAACAACATCCAGTGATTTTTTGTTTCTGTAAAGTTTAAATATGTCTTACATATTGAAGAATGAGTGGATGTGTAAGTGTCTGGACAAAGGATTTAGTAGGTGCATGACTGACTGTATGACTGAGTGATTAAATGTGTCTCACTGAGTGCATGGGTTAGTGACTAAACTGTCTTAATTTGTGCATCATTATGTCTGTTGTTCTATAAACTGCTGCATGTGTTGATCAGTAGCTATATGAGTAACTATATGGGTTATTGATTGATTGCCCAAGTATTTGTATGGGAGACTGAGTGTGTGTGTGGCTGGCTGGGAGGTGTATAACTCTGTGCAGATCAATGTGTACTTGTATCAATGATTGTATAAGAAGGTAAGTATGTGTTAGTATATGTTTGAAAATGTAAGGTGCTCTATGTTTAACTGTATAGACAAGAAAATGGAAGTGTCATTGATTCTTTACAGGACTGACTAGGTGTGTGAGTAACTCCATGGATGAGTGGCAGACTGTGAGTGTCTGTATAGGTGTATGAGTGCATATGATAGTGTTGTAAAGATGAGTGATTGTATGTATGAATGATTGTATGGGTGAATGAGTGAAGGTGTGTGTAGACGTAGGAATCAGTGAGTGCGTATGTAGTAACTAGTATTGGTGTGTCAATGGTTTCAAAAATTATACTCTGTATTTAACACTGGGTGAAACAGAGGTTATATTAAAATGTGAGGAGATGCATTGTATTGTCACATGAATGATATCATCAGTGATGTGGTCATTGATGTCAAATGAGATGTCATCAGTGATGTCATCAGTGATGTCATTTGAGATGTCATCAGTTATGTCATCAGTGATGTCACTGACCATGTCATGAATGATGTAATATGTGACATCATCAGCAGTGGATTGCGGGTGCGCGATATATAGTTAGTGCAACTAACTATATATGGAATTTCAATGGTTTTGTGTGGGTAAAATAAGGTTTTTTAAATGCTAATTCCTAACGATATATGGTCTATAACCTATGGTTTTTTCAGTGAATTTTCAAGGTTTTGTAAATGCTAATTCCTAACTATATATGGTCTATAACCTATGGTTTTTTCAGTGAATTTTCAAGGTTTTGTAAATGCTAATTCCTAACTATATATGGTCTATAACCTATGTTTTTTTCAGTGAATTTCAATGGTTTTTTAATAGCAAATATCATAAGCTGTCGAATGTCAAGTACGTGGTAAGTAAAAACATTTTCGTGTTTATGCACACTGATCTGCTTTGAATGCTGCCCCCCCCCCTCATTTCTATTAGGAGTACTCTCTCTTTGCAGATAGTGAAAGGTAGTTAACGCAGGCCTTTGCCCCCGTTGTAATACGTCGTGCCTGCTTCTCTCTCCATTTGATTGATTGTTATCCAAGCATTTACTGTTTTAGAATTGGTTCTCTTTGGTTCATTCTCTATTTACAAACAAACACAGAGTCGCAATACTCTGTTTAGTCTTTGCAGATAACGAAAAATCGTGTAAAAAAACAAAAGGAAACGAGCAAAATCAGTAGGCCACTAATGGGATCTCTTTTTGACCTCGCTAAAATAGAAACATTAAGAACAACCCCTCATGACAAATACGAAACTAGTGAGATGAACTGAACTCCACACCATGATGGCTGCAATACAGCTCGGCTCCGCCACCCACCCCGCCCAAAATAACGATAAAGAGCGGCTGCCATGATTGCTCGCGGAATGGCCACGACGGAGCTACGAAATGGTGGTGCTCTCATGCTAACGCCAGCTTCAGTCTGAAACATCCAGAAACACTGTAGACTACCAATTCGATCAGTTCCGGTAGCGCCCCAATGTAACCCGGTAGAGAAGAACTAGCCCTCCCCTCTTTGACTGATGGTTCTTGTTGCCTGTCCCTTCTGTTGTCATTTAACAGAACTATTTAGCCTGCTGAAAGGGGTTGTGTTCCGACCGCTGGTTGGTGGAGACATTTTTACTATATTCTGGACCTGCGTTGTCGCGTAATGCGTCATATGACGCGCCGCGTTAGCGCATCCGGAAGTCATCCGGGGCGCGACGCGCAGCGCGTAACGTAAGCATAACAGGTCATGTGACTTGTTAATAAAACTTTTCATTGGTTCATTTTACTTTTCTTATTCTAATGATGAAAGGCTTGGTCATATGACCTAAAAATTACGCTTTTTATTACTTCCGAACATTATTTTTTCTTAAATATATGTTATAATGTTCCAGGCTAATGTACTTTCCCGGAAAATTTACAACTGTCCTGCAAGTAAAATATATTCTTTTTTCGAGAAAAAGGGCGTTTCTTCGTCCCATGACGGAGCCGTTGAGCAAAAGAGGGTCGACCTGCTGTCTTAGTCGCCGATACGCCTGAATATGAGATTCTTATCGATCACTTTATGTTGCAGGAGTAGAAAACACAACAGCCCTTGACCATTTATCTTTACTGCGTTCCTGCGTATTATACCTTTTACCCTTCATGTAATTGGTCTGCTTTATTTCACTTGCCTTTTAATGATTCTAAAACAGTGACTATTATTAAAAACTTTACCAATGTATATACTACTACCATGTTTTCTTTTAAAAACCTTTATTGTGAAAATTTCATTATACAAATACGAGCCTATAACCACGTGGGCCGGCCACGGAGCAAACTGTAATCGTATATGATGAGTAGACATTTACACTGTAGAGGAACGTAACGGGCGGGCCATTAGGTTGCAAGAACTAAGGTGTCTAACAGTTGCGGAATCGGTGGACGTACATTTTATAATTAAAATACGACAGGGCCAGTTACAATAAAATTATCTAGATATACATTTGCGGGCAAGTACCATGCGTGACGTTAATTCGAACTTTCAATAGTACAGTAATCAATAACACATCAGAACTTAATATCAATAGGGATGTCGAAATACTCAATCAATTCTCGTCCCCGCCCGCCATGTGCTTCAAAACTGCATACGTATCTCGTGATTTCAAGGTTCTGAAACCAGTACACAACAAGGAGTTACGAGTCCCATTTATTCCGGCGCCATTTTGGGCGAGGACGGGCAGGTCCAGGATATAGTCAAAATGTCTCTACCAACCATCGACTATGATGATGTTCATATGCTGTATTTATAGAGTAACACTCATCTGTCCACATGAAATTAATTTGCCACAATCTAAACATGTCATTTTAATCTTTCCAAAGTTCTTCTAAATATTTGGGACCGTTTCCCTTGCCTCTGATGCTGTCAGTGCCACTTCTTTGATGAATGTACTGGAAGGTCGGGGGTTCTCCTCCAAATCTCTCTTTTATGCAGCACTATAATTAATTGGTGCCACCCCTCCATATGACGATGCATGGTATAGTTACCATAACTATATTTTTTTTCGGTTCCTCTGGAGAGTACATCGTGGCAGATGAAGCGTATAACGTACCGGGCATTTACCTTTTTTTGGATGTAGAGGAAAGGAAAAAAAAATCGAGCGTCCGAGTTCTAAGGTGTCCCAGGGCCATTTTAGTGGACCAGGCCCAAATCCAAAGAACAGGCCGCCATTTTGAGAGTCCTGTTGCAGCCGCCTGTCGCTGTAGCATCAAGAGCGGCCAAAACTCAGCTGAATGGCAACTGAAACGGTAAAGGGGCGCCCCACTACAGCAGACGAGCCTCCACCTAGGAAGGCCCGTTCACGCCGCCTCCCCCCCCCTTCGGGCACCCCACGCCGTTATTCGGAGTAGTATTGTAGGATGGCCACACCAGTGCAGCAACTTGCTAGACACCACCTCGGTGGTAACCGAATCTCAGCGCCTTGTGGTGTCTTCTATTCAGAAAACATTGTTGTGCTGTCTTCGACCTATTCGCCGCAAGTGCGCACGCAACTCAGCTGCATAGCTTGCTAGACACCACCTCGGTGCTAACCGAATCTCAGCGCCTTGTGGTGTCTTCTATTCCAAAAATATTGTTGCGCTGCCTTTGGCCCCATTCGCACATCGGTCCGCTACTGCCGCCATCTCACAGGCGCCCCACGCCGACTTTCAGCATTGTAGGATGGCCACACCAGTGCACCTTACTAGACACCACCTCGGTGCCATCCGGATCTTGGCATCTCAGCGCCTTGTGGTGTCTTCTATTCAGAAAATATTGTTGCGCTGCCTTTGGCCCCATTCGCACATCGGTCCGCTACTGACGCCATCTCACAGGCTAATGGGGCGCCCCACGCCGAGTTTCAGCATTGTAGGATGGCCACACCAGTACAGCAACTTGCTATACATCACCTCGGTGCCATCCGGATCTTGGCATCTCAGCGCCTTGTGGTGTCTTCTAGTCAGAAAATATTGTTGTGCTGCCTTTGGCCCCATTCGCACATCGGTCCGCTACTGACACCATCTCACAGGCCAACAGGGCGCCCCACGCCAACTTTTACCATTGTAGGATGGCCACACCAGTGCCACAACTTGCTAGACACCACCTCGGTGCCATCCGAATCTTGGCATCTCAGCGCCTTGTGGTGTCTTCTATTCCGAAAATATTGTTGCGCTGCCTTTGGCCCCATTCGCACATCGGTCCGCTACTGACGCCATCTCACAGGCCAACGGGGCGCCCCACGCCGACTTTCAACATTGTAGGATGGCCACACCAGTGCGGCAACTTACTAGACACCACCTCGGTGCCATCCGGATCTTGGCGCGTTGTGCTGCCTTCGGCCTATTCGCACATCGGTCCGCTACTGACGCGAACTCACAGGCCAACGGGGCGCCCCACGCCGACTTTCAGCATTGTAGGATGGCCACACCAGTGCTGCAACTTGCTGGACACCACCTCGGTGCCATCCGGATCTTGGCGCGTTGTGTTGCCTTCGGCCTATTCGCACATCGGTCCGCTACTGACGCCGCCTCACGTGCCAACGTATTTTCTCCGCATTTTATACCCTATGCCGCATAACAGGTCATGTGACTTGTTTATAAAACTTTTCATTGGTTCATTTTACTTTTGGTTTCCTAATGATGGAAGGCTTGATCATATGACCTAAAAATAACACTTTTCATTGGATGAAAACTTTTTTTTTCCCAAACGATGAAAGCCCTACCTTGTTTCTGGATGTTTCACACTGAAGCTGGCGTCACCATGAAAGCACCACCATCTTGTGGCTCCGTCGTGGTCATTCCGCGAGCAATCATGGCAGCCGCTCCCCACCAGAAGCCTGCAGGAGTCGGGGGCCCCCAAAACTTTTGTTGAATCCTCAAGGCGGAGGGGACGCTTTCGAGAATGGGGTCCAAGACCTAGCAGACAAGCGTCCGATTTCCAAGGTGTCCCAGGGCCATTTCAGTGGACCAGGCCCAAAAAGAAAAGAGCCTGCCGCCATTTTGAGAGTCCTGTGGCAGCCGCCTATCGCTGCACCGCAAGAGTGGGCGCAACTCAGCTGAATTGCGGCTTTTGACACAGTGGACCAAAAGCGGACGGAATGGCAACTGAAACGGTAAAGGGGCGCCCCACTACAACAGACGAGACTCCACCTGGAGAGGCCCGTTCACGCCGCCTCCCCCCCCCCCGGGGCGCCCCACGCCGTTATTCGGAGCAGCATTGTAGGATACCAAAACCAGTGCGGCAACTTACTGGACATCACCTTGGTGCCATCGTTCTGCTGCCTTGGAACTATTCGCACAACAGTTTGCTACTGATGACCCACCCCCCGCGACGCCCCACGCCGGATGCCGAAATCAGTGCGGCACCCAGGCAACATCACCTGGGTGCCGTCCAGAAATCTGGACGTTGTGCTGCGTTGGGACTATTCGCACAGCCGACCGCTACTTTGTTGTTTTTCCCTAAAAATGTTTATATGTTTTTACTGTTTTTGTTTTGTTGTATATATTTATAAGTTATTAAAGTTTTATAATCTTACTACTTTGTTGGAGTGCTATATATTTTTAATGTGACACATAATTGTAAAAACTTTGATGTACAAAGAGTCATCCCTGGAATCTTCCGCTTCAGGCTCGGTCCCCTCCCCAATCACAATACAGGATGGTTTTCAGATAGTAGGAACGCGTGTGCTGTGACGGATCTCATCGAGTGTGGGCCTTGATCTACTATAACTCCTTTGAAGAGGGGTGATTCTTTACAGCTGGGGCCATAAACTACATCTGCAGGGCTAGCTGATAGCCTAGGACCGGCCTGGACAATCGGACACAGAGGAAAAAGAGTGTCAGAGGGTGCGGTAGTGAATAGGGCGAAAGGGAGGTGTTGGGCGGGCACAGGTTGTGATTCTCAGGGAAGAGCAGCGCAGATGGGGGGAGGTTTATTACCCATGCATAAGACAGAGAACGAGGGTGACCAGTGCCTGGGGGAGATGCTTGCGAGGGTGGGGAGCCATGCTAAGGATCGACAGCGTGCAGAGAGTGGGTCTGGTCAAGGCATCTAAAATGACTGCCGTGCACGACAAAAGTGTGGCAATTGAAAAAAGGCAAGATGGCGCAGACAATGTTTTTCAACACTTCCTGATTTCCTTCGAATCGAACGTTAACAGACGTTGGGGCATATTACCAAAGTTAAGCGATATTTATCCCTAACGATGCTTAGCAACGAATTTTTTACCGCTAAGCATCGTCAGAAATTATCGCAGATAAACCTTGCTATTATGAAGGTTTATCGCAAATGCCATAAAAAACGACCGCAATGCATTAATATCGCTGAAAACTCAGCGATATTCATGCATTACCAAGCTAATGCTCTTAGCCATGTTATCCACCTCCCATTGGATAACATGGCTAAGAACTGCTCAGGGCAGGTGGTAGCTTTTGGAGATATTCGCGCTTAGCGCGAATATCTCCAAAAGTTGGTAATAGGAGATAGCGATGTTAGCGACTGTTTCCAGTCGCTAACATCTTGGCATGCCCACTTTGCATGTCATTAGTGATAAATATCACTGACATGCAAAGTGGGGCCCAAGATGGTCGCTATCTCCTACTAGCGGTCGCTAACTGGTGTTAGCAACAGCTAGGTAATACAGAGATAATTTTATC
The DNA here is from genome assembly GCF_964261635.1 of Lissotriton helveticus. Lineage (NCBI taxonomy): Eukaryota > Metazoa > Chordata > Amphibia > Caudata > Salamandridae > Lissotriton > Lissotriton helveticus. The sequence goes on along the minus strand of NC_136067.1, from coordinate 464,036,945 downwards.
TCCGCGAAGCGGAGCGCTGTTACAGATATATATCTTTTTTTGAACGTTAATTTCTCAAAATCCACTGAAGCACATATATTGAGACCTAGCAAAGGCACATCGAGCTACCAGTCCCTACAATTTTGCCAAGTTTCGTGCAAATCCATTCAGCCGTTCGATTATTATTATTATTTTTTGTTTTGCCCCGCGGGGCCCTTTTAAAACCTCCACATCAAACCTAGGGGGTCAGGGAGGATCTACTATGGCCCCTTATGGTCATTTGCCCCTTCGCTTTGGCCTCCTCTTGTCTCTCGATCCTACCGAGAGACAAGATGGCGGCCGCTACGGACTGTTTGGAATGTTTACAGACGCCGGAGAACCAATCAGCTTCGCAAAGCTCCGTTACGCGAAAAGTACGCGAAGCGGAGCGCTGTTACAGATATATATCTTTTTTTTAACGTTAATTTCTCAAAATCCACTGGAGCACATATATTGAGACCTAGCAAAGGCACATCGGGCTACCAGTCCCTACAATTTTGCCAAGTTTCGTGCAAATCCATTCAGCCGTTCCATTATTATTATTTTTTTTTTTTTTGCCCCGCGGGGCCCTTTTAAAACCTCCACATCAAACCTAGAGGGTCAGGGAGGATCTACTATGCCCCCTTATGGTCATTTGCCCCTTCGCTTTGGCCTCCTCTTGTCTCTCGATCCTACCGAGAGACAAGATGGCGGCCGCTACGGACTGTTTGGAATGTTTACAGACGCCGGAGAACCAATCAGCTTCGCTTCACAAAGCTCCGTAACGCGTAAAGTCCGCAAACCGGAGCGCTGCCCGGTCGGCTGTTACAGATATATATCTTTTTTGAACGTTAATTTCTCAAAATCCACTAGAGCACATATATTGAGACCTAGCAAAGGCACATCGGGCTACCAGTCCCTACAATTTTGCCAAGTTTCGTGCAAATCCATTCAGCAGTTTGGGCTAAAAGTGAGGCCAACCGCCCTATGGAAAACTCAATGTTAAAAACACGTTTTGGGACCCCCCTTTTTTCTCGGCCCCCCCTTGACGAACCCCCACCAAATTTCCAGGGGCTGCTCAGAAACAAAATGTTCCATTCTCCTGAAAATTTCAGCCAATTCCGTCCACAAACGCCAAAGTTATTAGACATAGAATTTTCAAAAATCCCACAGAGAAAAAATCCTAACTATATATACCTACTGGCGACCGCCAGTAGGTAATATATATATATGTATATATATATATATATATATATATATATATATATATATATATATATATATATATATATATATATATGTATATTTATATATATATGTATATTTATGTATACATATATATTACCTACTGGCGGTCGCCAGTAGGTATATATAGTTAGGATTTTTTCTCTATGGGATTTTTGAAAATTCTATGTCTAATAACTTTGGCGTTTGTGGACGGAATTGGCTGAAAATTTCAGGAAAATGGAACATTTTGTTTCTGAGCAGCCACTGACATTTTGGGGGGGGGTCGTCAAGGGGGGGCCGAGAAAAAAGGGGGGTCCCAAAACGCGTTTTTCCCATTTTAATTTCCATAGGGCGGTTGGCCTCACTTTTAGCCCGAACGGCTGAATGGATTTGCACGAAACTTGGCAAAATTGTAGGGACTGGTAGCCCGATGTGCCTTTGCTATGTCTCAATATATGTGCTCCAGTGGATTTTGAGAAATTAACGTTCAAAAAAATATATATATCTGTAAGCGCGCTCCGGGCAGCGCCCCGGTTCGCGTACCTGACGCGTAACGGAACTTCGCGAAGCGAAGCTGATTGGCTCTCTGGTGTCTGTCAACATTCTAAACAGTCCGGAGCGGCCGCCATCTTGTCTCTCGGTATGATCGAGAGACAAGAGGAGGCCAAAACAAAGGGGGAAATGACCATAAGGGGGAATAGTAGATCCTCCCTGACGCCCTAGGTTTGATGTGGAGGCTTTAAAAGGGCCCCGCGGGGCAAAAAAAAAAAAAAATGTTTTTTGTTTTTTTTTGCGTGGGGGGCGCCCGGTACGCGCACCGGGAAGCGGTCCGGGGAGCGTACTATAAGGAAAAAAGAATGATAGACTATGATATTTTGAAATATTGTATGTTTATTGATTGTTCTTTTTTTTATTTTTTTTATTTAAGTAGCAGTATTAATGATTATTAAATATAAATGTATTTTTGGAATTGTGCACAGTATACTATAAGTCTGACTTTACATTATAATCAATTTGGTACTAGTTTATGAATTACATATAAAAATGATTAAAGACTCAAACAATTTTTTAATATTAAATATAATTTTTTTTTTCGGATTGTTTTTCAAAATTTAATAGAACGTCTAACATTTGACTGTCCGATATGTCCTCTTGTTGAGTGAACATAACTTCCCACATTTGACCGTCATCATAATGAAGTAAACAATCCACAGATTCTACACATTGTAGAAGTTCATGGTCTCGTGATTCATCCATGAATTCCAAGTCAATGGGTTCAATTATTTCCTCATTGTTCATGTCTAGGACAATTTCAAAGGAAACGTTCTGTTCTCCTTGCATTTTTGTGCTGAAATTTGAATAAAAAATAAATATATCAGTAGAGATCGGGCACTGTTGGGTTTAAGTTCAGACAGGTACTTTTGAGGCATGAAGTAGTACTATTAAAAAGTGCCTGTGAAAAAGCCTATGTAAATTCATAATTATACCACAGAAACCTAAATCAATCCATAATCATAATAAACACGCCTTTCTCAATGTCTAACTCTTACAGAGGGATAGTATATAACTATCTGAAAATGTTTTCAAATTTATAAAATAATATCTTACCTTTTAAAAACAAGTTTAAGTTGTGAGTGAAAATTATCTTGCAATGTAGTTCAGGAAGTAGTAGTCAAAATGGCTGTGTTTCTCTCTCTTTTTTTATATATATTCAGGTACATAACCAATCAAATGTCAGGTAAAAAAAGTAGAAAATGAAAGTTACATTTTAATTGGTTGTCAATTCCAACACTTCATATGTGTTTTGTGAAGTAATTTACCTCAGGGTATTTAGAGAGGTCTACAGGCTAAATGGCTAAATGGGTGTGTATCACTTACAACGCAACTTTTACGTCGTAATGCTGTTACAACGCAGCTATTACAACGCAGGATCCATTACATCGGATGCCATTACAACGCATGGCATTACATAGCAGATGGTATTACAACGCATACCATTACATCGTAAGTATTGGTAAGTATATAATTTTTTTTAATTTTATTTAATATTATATAATTGATTTAATTATTATTAATTATAAATAAATAAAAAAAATATTTATTTATGTTTTTAAATATTATAAATTAAATGTATTAATTTAAGTAATTTTTTTAATAAGTATGAGTAGGGGTGTTTTTAGGTTTTAGGGCAGGGTTTGGGTTTTTGGGTACAGGGGTGTTTTTAGGTTTTAGGGCAGGGTTTGGGTTTGGGGTACAGGGGTGTTTTTAGGTTTTAGGGCAGGGTTTGGGTTTTGGGGTACAGGGGTGTTTTTAGGTTTTAGGGCAGGGTTTGGGTTTGGGGTACAGGGGTGTTTTTAGGTTTTAGGGCAGGGTTTGGGTTTTTGGGTACAGGGGTGTTTTTAGGTTTTAGGGCAGGGTTTGGGTTTGGGGTACAGGGGTGTTTTTAGGTTTTAGGGCAGGGTTTGGGTTTGGGGTACAGGGGTGTTTTTAGGTTTTAGGGCAGGGTTTGGGTTTTGGGGTACAGGGGTGTTTTTAGGTTTTAGGGCAAGGTTTGGGTTTTGGGGTACAGGGGTGTTTTTAGGTTTTAGGGCAGGGTTTGGGTTTTGGGGTACAGGGGTGTTTTTAGGTTTTAGGGCAGGGTTTGGGTTTGGGGTACAGGGGTGTTTTTAGGTTTTAGGGCAGGGTTTGGGTTTTGGGGTACAGGGGTGTTTTTAGGTTTTAGGGCAGGGTTTGGGTTTTGGGGTACAGGGGTTTGTGTTTTGGGTTAATTAAATTATATTTACCATTTTTAAATTAATTAAAATATATTTAATAAATTAAATTAATTTTATTTCATTAATTACATTTTTTAATTAAATTAATTAAATTAAATAAATTATTTCAATTAATTTAATTTAATATCAATTATAAAAATATGTACATTAAGTTAATTTTATTATTTTAATTAAATTAAATTATTCCCATTTTTTATTAAAATTACATTTATTAAATAGATATTATTTTATTAAATTAATGGCTTTTTTAAAATGTATTTTATTTAAATTAATTAAATTAAATTAAATTAATTAAAATAACTTAATAACATTTTTAAAAAAAGGTATACTTACCTATACTTACGATGTAATGCCATGCGTTGTAATACCATCTGCTATGTAATGCCATGCGTTGTAATGGCATCCGATGTAATGGATCCTGCGTTGTAAAAATTCCGTTGTAACGGAATGCGATGTAAAAATCCGCGTTGTACTGACACCAATCCGGCTAAATGGAATTCCAACCAAATTTGTGAAAATGGTAGGGATTGGTATGTAGTATGAGTTAATCTATATTTGGTGACATTGTCTCCAGGGTTTCTTCTGTAAATTACTTTCCCACCTTTTTTAATGGAGCGCTTCCCGGTGAGCGCCCCGGTACGCGAACCGGCAGCGTTACGGGAGTCCACCATTTTGTGTTTCGGTCAAATTAAGATACAAGATGGAGGGCAAATATTGTTCAGAATGGGTAGAAGGGGGCACGGTAGACGTATCTTGACTACCCTAGGTTTTCTGAGGGTGGCTGAGGAGGCCCATATGTGCGAAAAATATATATATTTTTTTTTAATTTTGCACGGTTAGCGTCCGGTGCGCGTACCGGGGAGCGTACTTTGGTGAAAATTAGTGAAAAAAGTTAGAGTAAAATAATAATTGTGAGTGATCAGATGTAGGGTAGCTCTGAAAAGAGCTTTTAGGTCATGTGGCTGATGTAGGTACCTACAAGTAGGTACCAATGCACAGTCTTAAATTGAGGATGAAAATTCTGTTCCCCTCATCTGAGAAGTGAACTCCATCTCCTCTGTAGATATCTTGCATGTAGTAACGCAAGTTGTTGTTGTAGATGGAGCCCATTCCATGGTCTCTCATGTAAGCTGAAACAGACTTATTTACATGCTTCCTCGATTTCTCAATTTGTGGACAAAATTGGTTTGACCACCTCCATTTCTGTCTTTGGCATATATTTGAATATACCAAGGCAGTTTGAGGAAAAAGTGCCATCAATTGCTCAAAGGTGTCCTTTAAAAGCATTTCCAGACCTACCCCAGTCAAAGTGCCCAAGTCATTTCCTCCACAGTGCACAATTAACAGGTCAGGTTTTGGCAAATGCAAAAAGGTTTTCACCAATGGTATCAATTGGTGACATTTTAATCCTCTGTGGGCAATCCACTTGATTTCCACATTTTGTAAATTGAGGTTAGGTAAATTTCTGTTATCAGCAAACCTTTGAGCCCAGTGGATATAACTATGTCCAACAATCCAGACAGAAAACATGGTGAGAGGAGGTTCTGCTGCAGTCAGATGAAGTGTGGCAATGAAATGGGAGTTGAAAAAATAAGAGTTTAAAATGAAAAAAACTGTGGAGTTTCTGTGTTAATGAAGCAGTAGCAGTGATTGGTGGATTTTGATTGCTGAAAACAGAAAGTTAGGGTGCATGGATGAGTTCTTTGAAAGATGTAATTTGAATGGTCAAAAAAAAATCATTTTATGAAAGATTGCACTGGATATGCAGGTGTACTGAGAGTTCAGAGTTCAATTGAAACATTGTTGTGTGAACTTGCAAACATGAGAGGTCTTTCAGGAGGTGGTTGCTATGCAAAAAAGGCAGAAAGGCCAGATGGGGGAAGGGTGTTGATTTGAAAAAAGTGAGGGAAGAGTTTTGATTGGGTGACATAAGAGATATGTGTGATGAATTACAGCTTTTCTGTGCTTTTTATAGCTGCAGACTCTGGAGTGCATACCTTTTGCTCTGCTAAAGACAAGTTGGTGTGTTTCTGAGACTGTTTTGAAACTCATAAAGTATTTGCTAAGGTGAGAAAAGATTCATTTAATTTAGATAGAGAATAGTATGGTTTAGGGAGAAAATTATGAAGAAAGTTGTGTATTTAAAATGTTGCTTTGTGTCAAGTGTTTTACAAATAGATTTTGTTTCTTTGTGTTACATAGCCATGTTAAAAGTGACGCAAAAAAAGTGCAAGGGTCTTACAAAAATGCTTTCATGTGTCTTAGGGTATTTTAACTCACTTCCCCATGAATGTATGAATATAATTGCTTTACAAGATGTGTTTAAAAACGTTTTTGAAATCAATTAGGTTTCTTGATATGTACTGCTAGAGTTTCATAGGTTGCTTGGGGCATATTTTCAAGGCTTTTGAGTTCCTTTGATGTAATTTTTCCCATTTTAATTTAAGACCTTTCCCCGTGGTGCAAGGTCCTTGTAAATATGCCCCCATCTGTGCTTGGCAAATTTAGATTTTAATTCTTTGACTAACATAGCCATGTTAAAAGTGACCCAAAAATGTTGCAAGGGCCTTAAAAAAACGCTTTCATGTGTCTTTGGCCATTTTAAGTCATTTTCCCTTGAATGTAGGTATATAATTGATTTAGATGATGTGTTTAAAAACGATTTTTGAAAACAATTAGGTTTCTTGATATGTACTGCTAGAGCTTCATAGGTTGCTTGGGGCATATTTATAAGGCCTTTGAGTCTCTCTGATGTTATTTTTCCCATTTTAATTTAAGACCTTTCCCTGTGGTGCAAGGTCCTTGTAAATACGCCCCCATCTGTGCTTGGCAAATTTAGATCTTGATTATTTGACTTACATAGCCATGTTAAAAGTGATCCAAAAATGGAGCAAGGGCTTAAAAAAAACGCTTTCATGTGTCTTAGGGCATTTTAAGTCACTTCCCGATGAATGTAGGTATATAATTGATTTAGATGATGTGTTTTAAAACGTTTTTTGACATCAATTAGGTTTCTGGATATGTAGTGCTATAGTTTCATAGGTTGCTTGGGGCATATTTATAAGGCATTTGAGTCTCTCTGATGTTATTTTTCCCATTTTAATTTAAGACCTTTCCCCGTGGTGCAAGTTCCTTGTAAATATGCCCCCATCTGTGCTTGGCAAATTTAGATTTTAATTCTTTGACTAACATAGCCATGTTAAAAACGACCCAAAAATGGTGCAAGGGCCTTAAAAAAACGCTTTCATGTGTCTTAGGCCATTTTAAGTCATTTCCCCTTGAATGTAGGTATATAATTGATTTAGATTATGTGTTTAAAAACGATTTTTGAAATCAATTAGGTTTCTTGATATGTAGTGCTAGAGTTTCATAGGTTGCTTGGGGTATATTTAAAAGGCATTTGAGTCCCTTTGATGTTATTTTTCCCATTTTAATTAAAGACATTTCCCCGTGGTGGAAGGTCCTTGTAAATACACCCCCATGTGTGCTTGACAAATTTAGATTTTGATTATTTGACTTATATAGCCATGTTCCATACAGTTCTCACCTTCTGCATAGTCTTTCATATGCTAGACTCCATCTGCACTATGAGATACCTAAGCAAAGGAAACACAGGTGATGTGATTGTGAAATGAGGAAAAGAATCTCCACATTTTTCAATTACATCACCTGTGTTTCCTAAGTTTACGAATGACATTGTGCAGATGAGGTTTAGGCCTGTCCACGGACACAGAAGAGGTCTGGCCTTTGTTCAAGAGTGAAGTGGACATTACTTACTTCATTTGTAGGCCTTCACATGTATTATCTCCTATGTACTCTTCAACAAGCGTACATTTCATCTGCAACCCTGAGTAGGCCTCACCTTAAACAAACCTCTGGATAGGCCACACCTTATCGTCATCCTGAATCAATCATTTAAAATGTTAGAGACAGATTTATGATAGATGTATGCCTCTTTTGCGTCACTGTGCGTCACTTTTGTGACGCAGGGGCGGTGCAAAGGATTTGCTATGTGGCGACATATTTACAACTTGATGCATCTAGGCAGATGTGTCATGCTGTAAAGTTCCGTGCCACATGAAACCGATGCAGCAGTGATGCAAAAGATGCACCATGTTGTAAGACAGGCCTCACTTCATCTCCAACAAGATAAGAAGCTGAATCTTCTGTAAATGTCAAAATTGTTGTATACACTGCTGAACTTCTGTGTACTCTTTGATATGCTAGACTCCATCTGCACTATGAGATACCTAAGCAAAGGAAACACAGGTGATGTGATTGTGAAATGAGGAAAAGAAACTCCACATTTTTCAATTACATCACCTGTGTTTCCTAAGTTTACAAATGACATTGTGCAGATGAGCTTTGGGCCTGTCCACGGACACAGAAGAGGTCTGGCCTTTGTTCAAGAGTGAAGTGGACATGACTTACTTCATTGGTAGGCCTTCACATGTATTATCTCCTCTGTACTCTTTAACAAGCGTAAATTTCATCTGCAACCCTGAGTAGGGCTCACCTTAAACAAACCTCTGGATAGGCCACACCTTATCGTCATCCTGAATCAATCATTTAAAATGTTAGGGACAGATTTATGATAGGTGTATGCCTCTTTTGCGTCACTGTGCGTCACTTTTGTGACGCAGCGGCGGTGCAAAAGATTTGCTATGTGGTGACATATTTACAACTTGATGCATCTAGGCAGATGTGTCATGCTGTAAAGTCCCGTGCCGCATGAAACCGATGCAGCAGTGATGCAAAAGATGCACCATGTTGCAAGACAGGCCTCACTTCATCTCCAACAAGATAAGAAGCTGAATCTTCTGTAAATGTCAAAATTGTTGTATACACTGCTGAACTTCTGTGTACTCTTTCATATGCTAGACTCCATGTGCACTATGAGATACCTAACCAAAGGAAACACAGGTAATGTAATTGTGAAATGAGGAAATGAAACTCCACATTTTTCAATTACATCACCTGTGTTTTCTAACTTTACGAATGACATTGTGCAGATGAGCTTTAGGCCTGTCCACGGACACAGAAGAGGTCTGGCCTTTGTTCATGAGTGAAGTGGACATGACTTACTTCATTGGTAGGCCTTCACATGTATTATCTCCTCTGTACTCTTCAACAAGCGTAAATTTCATCTGCAACCCTGAGTAGGGCTCACCTTAAACAAACCTCTGGATAGGCCACACCTTATCGTCATCCTGAATTAATCATTTAAAATGTTAGGGACAGATTTATGATAGGTGTATGCCTCTTTTGCGTCACTGTGCGTCACTTTTGTGACGCAGCGGCGGTGCAAAAGATTTGCTATGTGGTGACATATTTACAACTTGATGCATCTAGGCAGATGTGTCATGCTTAAAGTCCCGTGCCACATGAAACCGATGCAGCAGTGATGCAAAAGATGCACCATGTTGCAAGACAGGCCTCACTTCATCTCCAACAAGATAAGAAGCTGAATCTTCTGTAAATGTCAAAATTGTTGTATACACTGCTGAACTTCTGTGTACTCTTTCATATGCTAGACTCCATGTGCACTATGAGATACCTAACCAAAGGAAACACAGGTGATGTGATTGTGAAATGAGGAAAAGAAACTCCACATTTTTCAATTACATCACCTGTGTTTTCTAACTTTACGAATGACACTCTGCAGATGAGCTTTAGGCCTGTCCACAGACACAGAAGAGGTCTGGCCTTTGTTCAAGAGTGAAGTGGACATGACTCACTTCATTGGTAGGCCTGGACATGTATTATCTCCTCTGTATTCTTCAACAAACCTAAATTTCATCTGCAACCCTGAGTAGGCCTCACCTCAAACAAACCTCTGGATAGGCCACACCTTATCGTCATCCTGAATCAATCATTTAAAATGTTAGGGACAGATTTATGATAGGTGTGTGCCTCTTTTCCGCTGCTGTGCGTCACTTTTGTGATGCAACGGCAGTGCAAAAGATTTGCTATGTTGTGACATATTTACAACTTGATGCATCTAGGCAGATGTGTCATTCTGTAAAGTCCTGTGCCACATGAAACCTGCGTCAGATTTCATATAGGTGTTTTGTTGCAGGGTATGCATTTATTTGCATGAAAGCCCTGTAAAACTAACACAGTGAAATTTAGAAGATTTCACTGAGTCAGCTTTATAGCATTGCTGAATCAAATCCTTACGCCTGTTTGAAACAGGCATAAGGAGTGATGCACCATGCAATGTGAGGCTTCCTCCTGTGCATTGCAGTAGACATGTCGCGCTTACGACGTGATTCCTGCAATGTGCTGCTTTTGCAGCACAGATGCGTGACGCATCTGTGCTGTTTTTGCTCAATGGTGCTCCACATTGTAAATGCGGCACACCATGGGTGGCAGAGCAGCGGTGCACATTAACTGGTGCATCCGTGGGGATGCGCCAGTTAACATAAATCTGCCCCTTTACATTTAAGTATGAGCAGGGGACACAGGGTCGGTGAGGCTTATCCAAGGTTAAGAAGAGATGAGTTCTGTTCACTGAAAACTTGGACATAGGCCTCCACTCCTCAGCATCGCTGGACATGGCTAAATAATAGCTGCAAAATGTTACTCTTGTTAAACAATTTCACTATTATAATCTCTGAGATTTGTCTCTTACTCTGCAACATCTCATTGTTGTTCTCTTTCTTTAAAGATAACGACAACATCAAGCATGAGTGATAATGAGCAATCTGTTGATCTCGATATTATCATTGAAATTGTGATTGAAACATCAGTGGAAGTAGATCCCTTGGATGATTTAAATCCTGAGGATGATGAAGAACATGATGAGGATGCCGATTTGTCAGAATTGTATGACATAGGGTGGGAAGCTGACCTGCTCGAACCTATGGAACTATAAACATTTATTTTTAAAATGTACTTGAAATGAAAAGTAAAAATGTAAACTGTTTCATTTAAAATTAAACACAACTTCAAAAACAGGTTATGTGTAGTGTCTTTAATGAAATAGTAAAATATGCTCATAAAATTAGATCAGATTCGCATATAAAACAGAACAGGTAAATGTCGAAGCATTCCATTTCTTTGCTACTATTTGTGATTTCTAAATTTGCCAATGCACTAAAAATTATTCTATGTAAAAATAACAAATAGTGTGTTAAGTTTTTGATGACTGTTATTGATTTACTGTTTGCTAATAGTGGTTAATAACATTTTTTATTATATTTTACCACAGATTCAACTGCAGATCATTTCAAAATTAAAGAATGCCTTTGAAGGACAGAAGGCGAAAGGCTACCAAACATCAAAGACAGCAGCTCCAAAAAATATTGCAGCAGACCTCTACAATAAAAAATTGTCAAGTCACCAAGAAAGGTCCGGGTAAGATAAAGAAATCATTCATAAGAAATATTTGTAGAAAAAAAAGTAGTACTACAGAAAATGTTTTAGTCCAGAAAAAGAGAAGCAATTTAAACGGAAAGGGAAGGCCAATCAAAAATGTTACTGCTAGAGTAGGAGATAACTCTGTGCATGGTAGTAGAAGGAAAAATCAGTTTAGGGACATTCGTAGACCAATGTTCCGCAACGGGATAATTGGCAATTTGTTAAAAAATATTAAGAAAGGTCAGCAGAAAGTGGTTTTTTATAAGAGAAAAAAAAATTGAGAAAGTTATTGATCAGGCATTTGAAATTAAGCGAAAGTTATTTATTTTGATAATCAATAGAATTAGGAAGCTAAACAAGGCAATTTATGATTTCAAAAGAAATAGTAGATGGAAGAGAACAGTTAATCGTAGTAATTTTTGTGAAGTTTTTTCAGGAGAATGGATGCAAAGTTCAAGTTGTGAGGCATTTTTTAATGAGGAGAGTTATTTCCAGGATAATGATTTGGTGCATGCAGTTGACATCAGTGGTCAAGCTTATGAGGTGAAAGATGGTTGTCCAGTTGAAAAAGAAAAACTTGTGACAACAGAGGCAGAAGAGGTGTTAGGTAATGAGGTTTTAGGAAGACGTCCTAAGGGACCTGTGTACACCTGGAAGTGTAGTAGTATTTGCAGTGTGCGACAGGATTCCATCAATTTGCTTTGTGATTTTGTACGGACATTTAATAAGAAAAGTTTGAAGCAGAAAATGAAGTTGTTGCAAGAATTAGATCCTTGCAGAGTGAGAGAAGTGACAGGTTTGCATGGTCATTCACTGGCTTGTCTTTCCAGGAGAGTATGCCAGAGTGTTTTTCATCATTTCAGGATGCTAGCAGTGCATCATAATAAAGTGAGGAAATTAGTTAGAATGTTGTATTATGCTAAGAGTCCAGCAGTTATGCTTAAACAATTATGCACTGCTCTTTTGCATGGTTCTGAAATAGATGTGAAGAATATTTGTGAAGAAATTGAGTTTTGTTACTTTGGAAGTAAAGAGGAGAATGTTGAAATTGACCCAAAAGAAGAGGGTAATGTGGAAGATAGTGTACAGGTTTCGAGTACAGATAATTTTCAGAAGGAAATTGCCACGTTTCAGGTGAAATCAAGTGAGAGGCCTAATTTCACTTGTGTGTGTTGTCGACGCACTTATTATAAGAATCAGACTAAGTTAGTGGATTTATATGCAAAAAGGGAAAGGGAAAATAATAGTGAATGGAAGGATTTCGCAATATACTTGATGGTAGAAAATTGTTTTGATTTGGGATTGGATCAACGTGTGTGTACTTATTGTTGTAACAAATTAAATCAAAACCAGATGCCTGCTAGAGCGGTTCATAATAATCTGGAATTGGTTGAGATTCCTTCTGAATTGAAGGATTTAAATACTTATGAATCTATTTTGATTCAAAGTATCCATCCCTTTCAGGCTATTGTAAGAATGGAGCCAAAGACAGGGAAATTGCCTCCATCAGATTTACAGAGAGGATTAAAGGGAAGAGTTGTTTATTTGCCTCTAGATTTGAAGAAAAACATTAATACAATTGGAGTAGAAAAAGTGGAAGAGGAACCTCTGGTTATCTTAGTTAATGGGGTTCCGACAAAGAGTAAGAAAATATGGCAAGATTTAGTGGATGTTAGGAAAGTCAAAAAGGCAACATTGTATTTGAAAAAAAACAAAAAGTACTATAAGAATGTATATGTTGCAGAAGAGGAAGTAAGTGAAGAAGAGGATAGCGATTTGTGTGCTGGTCAAATTGAGAAAGTAGAACCCTCTAAAAGTGAAGAAATATATGAACATTATAGTGTTCATCCTTTGCATTCCAAGGAAGTCATGGGGAATGCTATTGAGTTGTTTCAAATGAAACAAGCCAAAGGGAGTCCCATTAGTGTTTGGGAGGAAAGTTTGGAAGCTCGGTGTTTCCCACAGCTATTTCCAACAGGTCAAGGAGGAAGATATGATGAGCGACCTCATCAAATTCCTGCTTCTGAATACCGGACTTTACGATTGTATGCAGAAGATGCTAGGTTTCGACAATGCATTCCCTATTTGTTTCATCTCCTGTTTGAAAGCGATCTGTCTGGACTGTCATATGCAGTGAACCACATCTTGAAAAGTGGTATACAGATGCAAAACATCTCTGCAAGTGACTTTATGGATAAAGTCAATGTGCAAGACAGTATTTTGGATTGTCACCTGATTAATTTCATGGCGTGTCAGCGTGGTACTAATGAGTACTGGTACCGTCGTCATGGTGATTTAAAATGTATGCTGAGGAACTTAGGAACTCCCACATGGTTCCTCACTCTGAGCTGTGCCGAGTATGGCTGGGAAGACTTACTTGAATTTCTACGAGAGGCAAATGGAAACATTGAAAATATCGAATTCAAGACACCCGGAGAACTGTGCTCTTTGGATCCAGTGAATGTATGCAGGTACTTCAATCATAGATTTGAAGCTATGATGTCTTTCATCATGAATAAGAAGAATCCACCTCTTGGAGAGGTGTTGGATTTCTTCTGGAGAAAGGAGTACCAAGCAAGAGGTGCTCCTCATATACATATGCTGCTGTGGATCAAGGATGCACCTAAATTTGGAACAGATCCAGAAGACTTAGTGATGAGTTTCATATAACAGTATTCTACGTGTGCTGTTCCAAACGCAAAGGAGAAGAAAAGCCTAAGAGAACAAGTTCTACGTTTCCAAAGCCATCGTTGTGGAAAGTACTGTCGTCGTAAATTCAGAAACAAGGACAAGTTCTACACCAAATGTCGTTTCGGCTTTCCACGACCGGTGATTTCTAAAGGAAGAGTAAACAGTTTGATGTCTTCGCTGCGACATAATGTGATGAAGAAATCACCTAAAAACACATACAATTTGAAAAGGAACGAAGAGTCCAAGTACATCAACGACTACAACCCAGTGATTTTGTCCATGTGGAATGCTAACATGGATATACAGTTTGTGGCTGATAACTGTATGGCTGTGGCTCGGTATGTGACATCTTACATCACCAAAAAAGAAAAGACAGAATTGAAGGATATGTGGCAGGACATTTCCCATGAAAAGAGCCTCAGCAAGAAGTTGTACAGTTTCAGTCTGAAGATGTTGTCACATCGAGAAATCGGAGCTTACGAATGTTCTGACCGGTTGTCTTCAGCAAGTCTCTATGCCAAATCCAGGAGTATCGTTTGGGCGAGTCTTGGTCTTGCTGCAACGCGTAATCGAGTTCTGAAACCTGTGCGGGAAATTGAGTATTTGGCAGAAAAGGAGCCGAACAGTACCGATATTTTGAAGACCAACATGTTGGATACATATTATCCAAATCGAAGCAGTCACCTCGAGAATGTTTGTCTGTATGAGGTTCTACAAAATTACATATTCAAGAGGAACATCAAAGAAGATATTGATAAAGGAGTGTATGCTGTAATTGGAAGTGAGGGATGTCTGGTCAAGCAAAGAAAATGCCACTTGGTAAACCATCGAAAATTGAGTGGCGAATCTCCTGAAAAAAAGCAGTTTTTCTATTTAGCACTTTTGCAACTTTTTAAGCCTTGGCGTGCAGAAGAGGAACTGCTTGGAGATTTCCTCTGTTACGAAGACTCTTTCACTGCCGCCAAGGAGACCATAGAATGTCCTGTTTTTCCCAAATATCTAGAAATGTTGAATGCGGAAATCGAGCAGGAAGCAACGATTGCAGCCGAGATTGCCAGAGACAGTTCTCAGGACAGTCAGAGTTCTGTTTCATTGAGTCAGGATCCACTAGGAGGACCTGTTATCGAAAATGAAGCTGCCACTGCCATGAATGAAGTGGAAAGAGCCATGGCACATGCTCAGGAGGATGCGGTTAACTTAGAAGACTTGGAAAGACAACTCAACGTTGAGCAAAGGAAAATATATGACGAGGTTACCAACCAAATTGATCATGGATTAAGTCATGAGAAGAAAGAGTGCTCATGTACGTCGTTGAAGCCTGTCCGACTGTACGTGAGTGGAGAAGCGGGAACTGGAAAAAGTTTCCTCATTAAAGCAATTTCATGTTATTTGCAGAAAAGGACTGAGTCATCGCTGTCTTGTGTTGTCACCGCTCCAACTGGACTGGCAGCACATAACATTAAAGGTATTACTTTGCATCGTCTACTGATGCTGCCAGTGGAGCATGATAACAAATTACAATACCACAAGTTATCTGGAGATGCTTGTTGTGAAGTTTCAAGAGTCTTGAGGAAAATGAAACTTCTTATCATTGACGAAGTAAGCATGGTTTCCAATGTCATGCTTGCCTTTGTGCATTTGAGAATGCAAGAAGTTCTTAAAACAGAGTATGATGTGTTATTTGGTGGCAAACACATCATTGTTTTCGGAGATCTTCTGCAGCTGACACCAGTGAAAGGACAACCTGTGTTCAAAATGCTCACGCATGAAGATACCAGGAAGTGCCTAGGGAGCATTGGCAACGTCAATATATGGTTAAACTTCAATTATGCTAAACTGCATGAAAATATGCGTCAGGCGAAGGATGAAGATTACAAGAATATTCTACAAGATGTTAGAATTGGAAAAGTGACCGAGCATGGGAAAGAAGCTTTACATGCACGATTACTGTCAAATTTATATACAGAACAAGACGTTGTGCCTGAGAATATTTTTCAGAAAATTACTGAGCAGAAATCTGGAATATGTTTGATGCCAACTCTTGCAGAATGTGCCATCTTCAACAACAAAATGTTGTATTTAGAAAACCAAGAGATTGTGAAACTGGAAGCTATTGACAGAGTAGAGCATATGGGATCAACAATTATTTTGTCTGAGAATTTGAAAACAAAATTGGATTCATTAGAGAAGACTATATCTAAAACTGCAGGTTTTGAAAAGACTCTGAATGTGTGCTTAAATTGCCGTATAATTTTAAGAAGGAATTTACATGTTGAAAGAGGTCTGGTAAATGGATCAATGGGTAATGTTGTTGATTTTGTGAAATACAGAAATAGAGATGGAATTGAATTTTTAAAAATTAAATTTGATGGCATTGAGGAAGTACAGCTTGTAAAAGACTTATATGTTCGCCGTAAGCAGTTTCCTGTTTGCTTGGCACATGCGGTGACAATCCATAAATCGCAAGGTTTAAGTGTAGACAGTGCATTGGTGAATATTGGCAGTTCTGTGTTCAAGGAGGGTATGGCATATGTGGCATTGTCACGAGTTAGAACGAGCGAACCGGGAAGCGAACCAACAGAAATAGAGGTTGCCAGAGTGCTAAACATTCTAGCAATTTTTTTATAAAGGGGAGGTAGTTCTGAAAAGAACTTTTTTTTAATGTTTTTGTTGTTTTATATTTTTTTTTATTTTTCTGAACATTTTTTGTTTTTTTTGTGTTTTTTGAACAATTTTATGTTTTTTTTGTTTTTTTGGGGGGAAACAACGAAAAACAGAAATCAGAAAGGGCTCAACAGGAGCAAAAAAAAAGATTATTTTTTGGGGCGTTTTGAGCACTTGTGGTTTTCATATGCTCTGTTTATCAAATTAATACTCATATTGGCACATGAGAGTAGGCTACCACAATAGATACACACTATTTTCATGTGCACAAAATTTTCTTGAATGTTTGGCACTGTTTCCCGTGCCTCTGGCCCCGACAGAGTTACCTGTGCCGATGTCCTGGCCACAGGAGTTGGGGGTTGTCTTGGAGGTCACGCATCTCTGCCCTGCTGTAATTTAGTGGATGCCACCTCTGCATATGACGATGCATAGTATAGTTGCCGTAACTATACTTCTTATCTGTGCCTCTAGATAAATCTTCTTTGCATATGAGGCATGTCACATAGCGAGCATTCACTTTTTTTTGTCCTTCAGGAAAAGAAAAAAACTGCCAAATAAAACTATTTTTGTGGTGAGATATCCGGGGCTCCTCACGTAAAAACTGGCTTGGCTGTACTTCCTCTTCCTCTTCTTGGTACTCTTCCTCCTCTGTGTTGGGAAGGAACTGTGGAGGTGGTCCTCTCTTCCTTGGTGGTGGTGGTGGTGGGGGTGCACCAGCTGCAGCTACTACTGAAGCCATTTTCTACTCAGCAAAATAGGTCTTCCTTTCACAAAGTTGAAAGTCAGAGTGAGAAAAAAGGTGGGGGCTTTCATCATTTTGGAAAAAAAAATAGTTCTAAACCAATGAAAAGTGTTATTTTTAGGTCACATGACCTAGCCTTACATCATTAGGAAACCAAAAGTGAAATGAACCAATGAAAAGTTTTATTAACAAGTCACATGACCTGTTACGCTTATGTTACTCGCTGCGGGCCGCGCCCAGGATCGCTTCCGGTTCGCGCTCCGGAGCACTTCCGGGTGCGCTAACGCGGCGCGTCATAAGACGCATTACGCGGCAACGCGATACGTCGCGCTTACGCAACGCGCCCCAAATCGCTTCAGGGGAGCTGCGCTTCGTGCCTCGGTTCGCGTACCGGAGCACTTCCGGGTGCGCTAACGCGGCGCGTCACAAGACGCATTACGCGACAACGCGATACGTCGCGCTTCCGCGACGCGTCACGATGTTGATTTCTAACGCGGCAGTTGCGCAAACGGAACGTTTACCGGTTCGCGTACCGAGTCGCGGCACCAAATTGAGCTAACGGGAAGCTACCCGGTTCGCGAACCGGGAGCGAACCAAAACATAATAATAAAAAAAAAATTATTAATAAACATATAAAATATATTTTTTGATTTAAAGAAGAATACATTTTACAGCTATAGATATTAGCTTTTAAAAAACCATTGAAATTCACTGAAAAAACCTTAGGTTATAGACCATATATAGTTAGGAATTAGCATTTACAAAACCTTGAAAATTCACTGAAAAAACCATGGGTTATAGACCATATATAGTTAGGAATTAGCATTTACCAAACCTTATTTTACTCACACAAAACCATTGAAATTCCATATATAGTTAGTTGCACTAACTATATATCGCGCACCCGCAATCCACTGCTGATCATGTCACATATTACATCATTCATGACATGGTCAGTGACATCACTGATGACATCACTGATGACATCTCAAATGACATCACTGATGACATCACTGATGACATCTCAAATGACATCACTGATGACATCACTGATGACATCTCATTTGACATTACTGATCACATCACTGATGACATCATTCATGTGATAATACGATGAACCTCTTCAGACTCTAATATAACCTTAGATACACTCAGTGTAAACAGACACTCACAGACTGACACTCATCCATGGAGTTACTTACACACCTAGTCAGTCATGCAAAGAATCAATCACACCTCCATTTCCTCAACTATACAGTTATACACACCTTACTTATTCAATCCTATACTAACACATATTTACTCTCTTATACAATCCCTGATACAAGTTCACAATGATCCATACAGCCACTCACACATTCACTGGCTCTTATGCACAGTTATTTATATATGTCAACTCTCACATGTACTGTGTTTTACATATGTACTTACTTTGACATGTAGCACTGAGATATCCATTCACTCACCAATACACTCATGCACACAGTCAACCGCCCATACAGCTGTTTCCACATGCACTTTTGAACCCATACATCTAGTGAATCAACTGCTCACACATCTATGCACAGTCATACACCTCCCAGCCACCCACACACACACTCAGTCTCCCATTCAAATACTTGAGCAACCAATCAATAACCCATATAGTTACTCATATAGATACTGATCAACACATGCAGCAGTTTACAGAACAACAGGCATAATGATGCACAAATTAAGACAGTTTAGTCACTAACCCATGCACTCAGTGAGACACATTTAATCACTCACTCATACAGTCAGTCATGCACCTACTAAATCCTTCATCCAGACACTTATACATCCACTCATTCTTCAATATGTAAGACATATTTTAACTGTACAGAAACATACAGTCATTGGATGTTGTCATCAGTGATGTCATCAGTGATGTCATTTGAGATGTCATCAGTGATGTCACTGACCATGTCATGAATGATGTAATATGTGACATGATCAGCAGTGGATTGCGGGTGCGCGATATATAGTTAGTGCAACTAACTATATATGGAATTTCAATGGTTTTGTGTGAGTAAAATAAGGTTTTGTAAATGCTAATTCCTAACTATATATGGTCTATAACCCATGGTTTTTTCAGTGAATTTTCAAGGTTTTGTAAATGCTAATTCCTAACTATATATGGTCTATAACCTATGGTTTTTTCAGTGAATATATATATATACATATATATATATATATATATATATATATTACCTACTGGCGGTCGCCAGTAGGTATATATAGTTAGGATTTTTTCTCTATGGGATTTTTGAAAATTCTATGTCTAATAACTTTGGCGTTTGTGGACGGAATTGGCTGAAATTTTCAGGAAAATGGCACATTTTGTTTCTGAGCAGCCCCTAAAAATTTTGGGGGGGTTCGTCAAGGGGGGGCCGAGAAAAAAGGGGGGTCCCAAAACGCGTTTTTCCCATGTTAATTTCCATAGGGCGGTTGGCCTCACTTTTAGCCCGAACGGCTGAATGGATTTGCACGAAACTTGGCAAAATTGTAGGGACTGGTAGCCCGATGTGCCTTTTGTAGGTCTCAATATATGTGCTCCAGTGGATTTTGAGAAATTAACGTTTAAAAAAAGATATATATCTGTAACAGCGGACCGGGCAGCGTCCTAGGACGCGTACTTTTCGCGCAACGGAGCTTTGTGAAGCGAAGCTGATTGGTTCTCCGGCGTCTGTCAACATTCCAAACAGTCCGTAGCGGCCGCCATCTTGTCTCTCGGTAGGATCGAGAGACAAGAGGAGGCGAAAGCGAAGGGGCAAATGACCATAAGGGGGAATAGTAGATCCTCGCTGACCCCCTAGGTTTGATGTGGAGGTTTTAAAAGGGCCCCGCGGGGCAAAAAAAAAAATAAAAAATAATAATCGAACGGCTGAATGGATTTGCACGAAACTTGGCAAAATTGTAGGGACTGGTAGCCCGATGTGCCTTTGCTAGGTCTCAATATATGTGCTCCAGTGGATTTTGAGAAATTAACGTTCAAAAAAAGATATATATCTGTAACAGCGCTCCGCTTCGCGTACTTTTCGCGTTACGGAGGTTTGCGAAGCTGATTGGTTTTTCGGCGTCTGTAAACATTCTAAACAGTCCGTAGCGGCCGCCATCTTGTCTCTCGGTAGGATCGAGAGACAAGAGGAGGCCAAAGCGAAGGGGCAAATGACCATAAGGGGGCATAGTAGATCGTCCCTGACCCCCTAGGTTTGATGTGGAGGCTTTGAAGGGGTCTCGCAGGGCAAAAAAAAATATACAGTTTTTTTAGTTTTTTTGCGTGAAGTGCGCCCGGTTCGCGAACCGGGAAGCGTTCTGGGGAGCGTACTTTCTTGAAAATTTGTGAAAAAAGTTAGAGTAAAATAATAATTGTGAGTGATCAGATGTAGGGTAGCTCTGAGAAGAGCTTTTGGGTTTATGGTACATTTAGGTACTTATAAGTAGGTACCAATGCACATTCTTAAATTCAGAGTGAAAACTCTGTTGCCCTCATCTGAGAAGTGAACTCCATCTCCTCTGTAGATATCTTGCATGTAGTAACGCAAGTTATTGTTGTACAGGGAGCCCATTCCATGGTCTCTCATGTAAGCTGAAACAGATTTGTTTACATGCTTCCTCGACTTCTCAATTTGTGGACAAAATTGGTTCGACCACCTCCATTTCTGTCTTTGGCATATATTTGAATATACCAAGGCAGTCTGAGGAAAAAGTGCCATCAATTGCTCAAAGGTGTCCTTTAAAAGCATTTCCAGACCTACCCCAGTCAAAGTGCCCAAATCATTACCTCCACAGTGCACAATTAACAGGTCAGGTTTTGGCAAATGCATAAAGGTTTTCACCAATGGTATCAATTGGTGACATTTTAATCCTCTGTGGCCAAACCACTTAATTTCCACATCTTGTAAATTGAGGTTAGGTAAATTCCTGTTTTCAGCGTACCTTTGAGCCCAATATATGTAACTATGTCCAACAATCCAGACAGAAAACATGGTGAGAGAAGGTTCTGCTGCAGTCAGATGAAGTGTGGCAATGAAATGGCAGTTGAAAAAATGAGAGTGTAAAATGAAAAAAACTGAGGAGTTTCTGTGTTAATGAAGCAGTAAGAGTGATTGGTGGATTTTGATTGCTGAAAACAGAAAGTTAGTGTGCATGGATGAGTTCGTTGAAAGATGTATTTTGAGTGGCGAAGAAAAAATCATTAAATGAAAGAATGCTCTGGATATGCAGGTGCACTGAGAGTTCAGAGTTCAATTGCAACATTGTTGTGTGAGAGGTCTTGCAAGAGGTGGTTGCTATGCAGAAAAAGCAGAGAGGGGGCAGAGGGGGGAAGGGTTTTGCTTTGAAAAAAAGTGAGGGAAGGGTTTTGATTGGGTGACATGAGAGATATGTGTGAGGAATTACAGCATTTCTGTGCTTTTGATAGCTGCAGACTATGGAGTGCATACCTTTTGCTCTGCTGAAGACAAATTGGTGTGTTTCTGAGACTGTTTTGAAACTCAAAGTATTTGCTAAGGTGAGAAAAGATTTCTTTAATTTAGATAGAAAATAGTGTGCTTTAAGGAGAAAATTATGAAGAAAGTTGTGTTTTTCAAATGTTGCGTTGTCTCAAGTGTTTCACAAATAGATTTTGTTTCTTTGAGAAATTGTAATTGGAGAAAATGTGAAGTATTAGTACTGACAGGGCTTTTATGTGCATAGGAGCTGTGGAGTGTTTTCAAATTATGACTTGTAAATCGTTTTTGAGAAAAAGCAATGGTTTTAATATTGATGAGAAGGACATAATGGTGTCTGCTTCTTTATAAGGTAATTGAGAGTCTCTGATGTTATTTTTCCCATTTCAATGTAAGAAGTTTGTCTGTGGAGCAAATTGCTTGTAAATATGCTCCCACCTGTGCATGGCAAATTTAGATTTTGAATGTTTCCGTTACATAGGCATGTTAAAGGTGACTGAAACATGCTGCAAAGGCAATCAAAAAATGCTTTTATGTGTCTTAAGGACATTTTAAGTCATTTCCCCATGTGCAGTGTTTTCAAATTATGAGTTGAAAATCGTTTTTGAGGTAAAGGAATGTTTTCAAAATTTATGTGCGCCATATGACCCCAAATTTCTTTTTCAGGGGTGCAGCAGGGTGTTCTTGAGACACCCCTGCACCGTCGGAAAAATTCGTAATTTGCGATGAGGTAATTGCTAATCGCAAATTGCACCTTCATTCCTATGGGCCTCCTGCTGCATGGAAATGAATGGGTAATTTGTAATTAGCAAATAGGTCATCGCAAACTAGGAATGGTAAAGAATCGCTATTTATTCCTTAAAGTTCGCTATTTAGGAAATGCAAAAAACTTTGATGATACATATGGCGGTTTATCTCTAACAAGATAAGAAGCATAGGGATAGATTTATGATGACTGGCGCATCACCAGGGATGTGTTAGTCATTCTGTGCCGCTGTTCCGTCACCTATGGTGTGCTGCATTTACAATGCGGCGCATCATGGGGCAAAAACAGCACAGATGCGTGACGTATTTGTGCCGTAAAGTTGGCGCATTGCTGGAGTTGTATCGCAAGTGTGATGAAGCTCCAGTAAGGTTGAGGGGTGCCCCTGTCGCAGGGTTTCTGTTCTGACACAGAACTGTGGACAGAGGATTGGAACCTCGGCGAATTAGGGTGTCCCAAAACTCACCTTAGTAATCAAAACCCCTTAGCAAGCTAGGTACAGTGTCACATTGGATATAACAAACTCTCAATGTTTAGACAATCCAGAATATGAACTTATAGTACCTCAGGATACGTGGAACTCATGAACAGTCGGTCGTTATATATTTCTTAGAAACGAGAACATGGAGTTAAGAAGAACACATGTGTATTTGAAATGTTTATTTACTAATGCCGTCTTCTCAGGCGTAGTATCTTAGATTATACAAGTACACATATTATCAGTAGCAAAATTACCAGCATAGTCAATAGTACATAAAAAGCGAATGGTGACAGTATGTTAACATGCTGTAAATGAATAAGAGTTAGCAACACTTATAAGCAGCCGCGGGCCGTGGAGGGAGTTACGGTGGGCAGGGAGGCGGGGAGGGGGAGGGGCAGGGTGGAGAGGGCTCCACCCTGCCCCTCCCCCTCCCCGCATCCCTGCCCCACCGTAACTCCCTCCACGGCCCGCGGCTGCTTATATCTCACCCTCCCTAATACACATAATATATTATTTGCTAAGAAGGTCTCTTTGTGTTGGTTTAGGGCGTGCCGATACTTTAGTGTCTTAGATTTGAAGGAATCACATCAGCATAGAAAAGATAATCCATATGCCGTGCTTAATATCGCCAACGGCATTGTGCCATAATATTCTAGCATGCGATTGCGGAACAGTGTCAGCAGCTGCAGGGCGGGAGCTTGCACAGGAGGGACATCCATATTTAAAAATGTAAAAAAGCACAAGAGCGTCCGCTGGTAATGCAAGTAAAAATGGGAATCCACGAAGCAGAGTGGAAAAAATAGAATGTAAGAAAGCAGGGATGACTCCAAAGATTTTCTCAAATGAAGTCACGAGACCACTGGTAACAATTTTAAAAAAGTGCGCCAGGCCCTTTGTGGAGGACGCGTTAGAGATAGTCCGAACCATCTTGCTGAAATGGAAAGGCGAATCTGTATTTAAAAGGGTCTGCACCTCTGTACGGGTGTTCGCTGTGTGAAGCACGAAAGTTTCACGGGCCGAACTCAAGGCCACCTCTCTCTGAGACAAAATAGCTCTTATTCTTGCCATGCCGTTGAAATGTGCTGCCAAGGTTGGTATTTGTGGCCAGATTGAAAACTCCCTATGTTCATGTGTGGGAGGAAATAGAACATTTCTGCAGCAAATAACCCGTTCATTTACTGTTACGATAAAATGAATACTTTTAATTAACCCAGAACAATCTTCATTATTGAGCATCAAATAACTACCATTTTCCAAGAACTTGAACGTGGGGATGATAGCAGGAACTGGTGTGCCTTGCAACACGCAAGCCATATTTGGTCGGTGTTTGTTGCATGAACCGTGTAACTGTATGTGCCTACACATTAGTGAATGATCTGGCGTCTCAGTGCATTCCTCTCCATTCAGATAAAGTTCTTAATCATCTTTGAAAATCTGTATGTGTATGGAAGCGACCAGACTTCATGAAGAAAACCACTACCTAAAGGTTAATAACGACCTATTGGTATATATTTCATACAATTTGAAAACGTATATAAAGCAAAAGGCAGCGTTATTAAACCGTGGATAAGGCACGTTGCCAAAGCAGTCAACCTTTTGGATTTATACTGGAAATGTTAAAGGAAGAATTACGGAGTAGGGCCTGTAAATCTTTAATAGACAACGAGTAAAATTACTCCAACCATCATATTCCTCTAACTCCGGGATAGTAGGGGTGTTTAATTTTTTAGAAGTAGCCAATCCAAAGCATTTGGTCTGGGAAATTGTTTCATTCACAAACCACATATGTTTTGGGATGAGACATGCACGGTGGAAAGCCTCAGTGCCTTGTACCTGCCAGGTTCGTGAACCCCAAACTGATGTAGATCCTGGATATTTTTACTCTGTATTACGTTAGCATGGTCTCATTACTGGTTTAAACGCCATTTTTCCTTTTTTGTAACTTCTGCACACGACACTTAGTTGTTGCTTTAGCTTTCAGCCTACCTGCGTCAAGATCTATGCCTGCTTCAAGCAGGCGCAGGGTTTTGATGTAGCTTTGTCCTATCTGATTGTAAATGCGGCACACCGTGGGTGGCAGAGCAGCGGTGCACGTTAACTGGTGCATCCCTGGGGATGTGCTAGTTAATATAAATCTGCCCCTTTACATTTAATTATGTGCAGGGGACACAGAGTAGGTGAGGTTTATCCAAGGTTAAGAAGAGATGAGTCCTGTTCAGTGAAAAATTGGAGATAGGCTTCAGTATATTATATACTTAAGTAGTGTGTTAAGTTTTTGATGACTGTTATTAATTTACTGTTGGGTAATAGTGGTTAATAACATTTTTTATTATATTTTACCACAGATTCAACTGCAGATTATTTCAAGATTTTAGGATGCCTAGCAAAGAAAGAGTAAGAAAGGCTGCAAAATGTCAAAGACAGCAGGACCATGGAATAATGCAGCAGTCCTCTAACAAAAAGATTTGTCAAGTCACCAAGAAAGCACCGGGTAAGAGTCGAAAAACAGTCATAAGAAATATGTGTAGTAAAAAAAATATTACTACAGAAAATGTTTCAGTCCAGAAAAGGAGAAAGAATTCAAATGGTAAGGAAAGGCCAATGAGAAATGTTACTGCTAGAGTAAGAGATAACTCTATGCATGAAAGTAGAAGGAAACAACAGTTTAGGGATATTCGTAAACGAATGTTCCGCAACAGGATAATTGGGAATTTGTTAAAAAATATTAAGAAAGGTCAGCAGAAAGTGGTTTTTTATAAGAGAAAAAAAATAGTTGAGAAAGTTATTGATCAGGCATTTGAAATTAAACGTAAGTTATTTATTTTGACAATCAATAGAATTAGGAAGCTAAACAAGGTAATTTATGATTTCAAAAGAAATAGTAGATGGAAGAGAATAGTTAATCGTAGTAATTTTTGTGAAGTTTTTTCTGGAGAATGGATGCATAGTTCAAGCTCTGAGGCATTTTTTAATGAGGAGAGTTATTTCCAGGATAATGATTTGGTGCATGCAGTTGACACCAGTGGTCGAGCTTATGAAGTGAAAGATGGTTGTCCAGTTGAAAAAGAAAAACTTGTGAGAACAGAGATAGAAGAGGTGTTAGGTAATGAGGTTTTAGGGAGACGTCCTAAGGATCCTGTGTACACCTGGAAGTGTAGTAGTATTTGCAGTGTACGACAGGATTCCATCAATTTGCTTTGTGATTTTATACGGTCATTTAGTAAGAAAAGTTTGAAGCAGAAAATGAAGTTGTTGCAAGAATTAGATCCTTGCAGAGTGAGAGAAGTGATAGGTTTGCATGGTCATTCACTGGCTTGTCTTTCCAGGAGAGTATGCCAGAGTGTTTTTCATCATTTCAGGATGCTAGCAGTGCATCATAATAAAGTGAGGAAATTAGTTAGAATGTTGTATTATGCTAAGAGTCCAGCAATTATGCCTAAACAATTATGCGCTGCTCTTTTGCATGGTTCTGAAATAGATGTGAAGAATATATGTGAAGAAATTGAGTTTTGTTACTTTGGAAGTAAAGAGGAGAATGTTGAAATTGACCAAGAAGAAGAGAGTAATGTGGAAGATAGTGTACAGGTTTCCAGTACAGATAATTTCCAGAGGGAAATTGCGACGTTTGAGGTGAAATCAAGTGAGAGGCCAAATTTCACTTGTGTGTGTTGTCGACGCACTTATTATAAGAATCAGACTAAGTTAGTGGATTTATATGGAAAAAGTGAAAGGGAAAATAATAGTGAATGGAAGGATTTTACAACATACTTGATGGTAGAAAATTGTTTTGATTTGGGATTGGATCAACGTGTGTGTACTTATTGTTGTAACAAATTAAATCAAAACCAGATGCCTGCTAGAGCAGTTCATAATAATCTGGAATTGGTTGAGATTCCTTCTGAATTGAAGGATTTAAATACTTATGAATCTATTTTGATTCAAAGTATCCATCCCTTTCAGGCTATTGTAAGAATGGAGCCAAAGACAGGGAAATTGCCTCCATCAGATTTACAGAGAGGATTAAAGGGAAGAGTTGTTTATTTGCCTCTAGATTTGAAGAAAAACATTAACACAATTGGAGTAGAAAAAGTGGAAGAGGAACCTCTTGTTATCTTAGTTAATGGGGTTCCGACAAAGAATAAGAAAATATGGCAAGATTTAGTAGATGTTAGGAAAGTCAAAAGGGCAACATTGTATTTGAAAAAATATAATAAATACTATAAAAATGTATATGTTGCAGAAGAGGAAGTAAGTGAGGAAGAGGATAGCGATTTGTGTGCTGGTCAAATTGAGAAAGTAGAACCCTGTACTAGTGAAGAAATATATGAACATTATAGTGTTCATCCTTTGCATTCCAAGGAAGTCATGGGGAATGCTATTGAGTTGTTTCAAATGAAACAAGCGAAAGGGAGTCCCATTAGTGTTTGGGAGGAAAGTTTGGAAGCTCGGTGTTTCCCACAGCTTTTTCCAACAGGTCAGGGAGGAAGATATGATGAGCGACCTCATCAAATTCCTGCTTCTGAATACCGGACTTTGCGATTGTATGCAGGAGATCCTAGGTTTCGACAATGCATTCCTTATTTGTTTCATCTCCTGTTTGAAAGCGATCTGTCTGGACTGTCATATGCAGTGAACCACATCTTGAAAAGTGGTATACACATGCAAAACATCTCGGCAAGTGACTTTATGGATAAAGTCAATGTCCAAGACAGTATTTTGGATTCTCACCTGATTAATCTCATGGCGTGTCAGCGTGGTACTAATGAGTACTGGTACCGTCGTCATGGTGATTTAAAATGTATGCTGAGGAACTTAGGAACTCCCACATGGTTCCTCACTTTGAGCTGTGCTGAGTATGGCTGGGAAGACTTACTTGAATTTCTACGAGAGGCAAATGCTAACGTAGAAAACATCGAATTCAAGACACCCGGAGAACTGTGCTCTTTGGATCCAGTCAATGTATGTAGGTACTTCAATCATAGATTTGAAGGTATGATGTCTTTCATCATGAATAAGAAGAATCCACCTCTTGGAGAGGTGTTGAATTTCTTCTGGAGGAAGGAGTACCAAGCAAGAGGTGCTCCTCATATACATATGTTGCTGTGGATCAAGGATGCACCTAAATTTGGAACGGATGCAGACGACTCAGTGATGAGTTTCATAGAACAGTATTCTACGTGTGCTGTTCCAAATGCAAAGGAGAAAAAAAGCCTAAGATTAAAAGTTCTACGTTTCCAAAGCCATCGATGTGGAAAGTACTGTCGTCGTAAATTCCGGAACAAAGACAAGTTCTACACCAAATGTCGTTTCGGCTTTCCACGATCGGTGATTTCTAAAGGAAGAGTGAACAGTTTGATGTCTTCGCTGCGACATAATGTGATGAAGAAATCACCTAAAAACACATACAATTTGAAGAGGAACGAAGAGTCTAAGTACATCAACGACTACAACCCGGTGATTTTGTCCATGTGGAATGCTAACATGGATATACAGTTTGTGGCTGATAACTGTATGGCTGTGGCTCGGTATGTGACATCTTACATCACCAAAAAAGAGAAGACAGAATTGAAGGATATGTGGGAGGACATTTCCCATGAAAAGAGCCTCAGCAAGAAGTTGTACAGTTTCAGTCTGAAGATGTTGTCGCATCGAGAAATCGGAGCTTACGAATGTTCTGACCGGTTGTCTTCAGCAAGTCTCTATGCCAAGTCCAGGAGTATCGTTTGGGCGAGTGTTGGTCTTGCTGCAACGCGTAATCGAGTTCTGAAACCTGTGCGGGAAATTGAGTATTTGGCGGAAAAGGAGCCAAACAGTACCGACATTTTGAAGAGCAACATGTTGGATACATATTATCCAAATCGAAGCAGTCACCTCGAGAATGTTTGTCTGTATGAGGTTCTGCAAAATTACATATTCAAGAGGAACATCAAAGAAGATACTGAGAAAGGAGTGTATGCTGTAATAGGAAGTGAGGGATGTCTGGTCAAGCAAAGAAAATGCCACTTGATAAACCATCGAAAATTGAGTGGCGAATCTCCTGAACAAAAGGAGTTTTTCTATTTAGCACTTTTGCAACTTTTTAAGCCTTGGCGTGCAGAAGAGGAACTGCTTGGAGATTTCCTTTGTTACGAAGACTCATTCAATGCTGCCAAGGAGACCATAGAATGTCCTGCTTTTCCCAAATATGTAGAAATGTTGAATGTGGAAATTGAGCAGGAAGCAACGATTGCAGCCGAGATTGCCAGAGACAGTTCTCAGGACAGTCAGAGTTCTGCTTCATTGAGTCAGGATCCACTAGGAGGACCTCTTATCGAAAATGAAGCTGCCACTGCTATGAATGAAGTGGAAAGAGCCATGGCACATGCTCAGGAGGATGTGGTTAACTTAGAAGAGTTGGAAAGACAACTCAACGTTGAGCAGAGGAAAATATATGACGAACTTACCATGCAAATTGATCATGGATTAAGTCATGACAAGAAAGAGTGCTCATGTACGTCGTTGAAGCCTGTCCGACTGTACGTGAGTGGAGAAGCGGGAACTGGAAAAAGTTTCCTTATTAAAGCAATTTCATGTTATTTGCAGGAAAGGACAGAGTCATCGCTGTCTTGTGTTGTCACCGCTCCAACTGGACTGGCAGCACATAACATTAAAGGGATTACTTTACATCGTTTACTGATGCTGCCAGTGGAGCATGACAACAAATTAGAATATCACAAGCTATCTGGAGATGCTTGTTTTGAAGTTTCAAGAGTCTTGAGGAAAATGAAACTTCTTATCATTGACGAAGTAAGCATGGTTTCCAATGTCATGCTTGCCTTTGTGCATTTGAGAATGCAAGAAGTTCTCAAAACAGAGTATGATGTGTTATTTGGTGGCAAACACATCATTGTTTTCGGAGATCTTCTGCAGCTGACACCAGTGAAAGGGCAACCTGTGTTCAAAATGCTCACGCATGAAGATACCAGGAAGTGCTTAGGGAGTATTGGCAACGTCAATATATGGTTAAACTTCAATTATGCTGAACTGCATGAAAATATGCGTCAGGCAAAGGATGAAGTTTACAAGACTATTCTACAAGTTGTTAGAATTGGAAAAGTGACCGAGCATGGGAAAGAAGCTTTACATGCACGATTACTGACAAATTTATATCCAGACGAAGATGTTGTGCCTGAGAATATTTTTCAGAAAGTTACTGAGAAAAAATCTGGAATA
Source organism: Lissotriton helveticus (assembly GCF_964261635.1). NCBI lineage: Eukaryota > Metazoa > Chordata > Amphibia > Caudata > Salamandridae > Lissotriton > Lissotriton helveticus. The sequence goes on along the minus strand of NC_136067.1, from coordinate 464,006,560 downwards.
TGTTTGATGCCAACTCTTGCAGAATGTGCCAAATTCAACAACAAAATGTTGCATTTAGAAAAGCAAGAGATTGTGAAATTGGAAGCTATTGACAGAGTAGAGCATATGGGATCAACAATTATTTTGTCTGAGAATCTGAAAACAAAATTGGATTCATTAGAGAAGAGTATATCTAAAACTGCGGGTTTTGAAAAGACTCTGAATGTGTGCTTGAACTGCCGTATAATTTTAAGAAGGAATTTACATGTTGAAAGAGGTCTGGTAAATGGATCAATGGGTAATGTTGTTGATTTTGTGAAATACAGAAATAGAGATGGAATTGAATTTTTAAAAATTAAATTTGATGGCATTGAGGAAGTACAGCTAATTGCTCGTTGTTCTGCTAGATTTTTGCTTGTAAAAGACTTATATGTTCGTCGTAAGCAGTTTCCTGTTTGCTTGGCATATGCGGTGACAATCCATAAATCGCAAGGTTTAAGTGTAGACTGTGCATTGGTGAATATTGGCAGTTCTGTGTTCAAGGAGGGTATGGCATATGTGGCATTGTCACGAGTTAGGACTTTATCGGGATTGTACTTGATTGAGTGTGATGTCACAAACATTTGTGCGGATCTAGATTGTGTTAAGGAATACAATAGGTTGAGAAGAGAGTATGCGCCACATTTGCCTCAGTATCCTTTGTTTGAGAAACGTGTGGTAGGCCGGAAACGAAGAAATGTGACCAATACTGGGGAGGTTGTAGCAAAAAGACGAAAAGTCGATGAACCTGAAATTATAAGCAGAAACAAAAAGGATTCTGTTGAAGATGTTGTTGGTTTTCAATTTGAAAACAGTTCTGGTGTCAACTGCTATGCTAATGTAGTGGTTAATGTTTTGTTTTCTCTACAAAATGTAAAAGAAGAGATTGTGGTCAATTCTGATCAAAGATTTTGCAGTTTGTTAAATTCTGTGTTAGAGAAATGTAGCACTGATAGAACAAACATAGAAAGTGTGTCTGAAATTCGAAATCTGTTAGACAGATGTTCAGGCCAAACACAATTCTCTCAAAATAGTCAGCAAGATTGTCAGGAGTTTTTAATGTATATGCTTGATGTATTGTATGCTGAAGGTGTAGATGTAGATCATCTGTTTGGGCTTTCTTATCAATGGCAGCATGACTGCGAGAACTGTAGGGTATCAAGTAGTACTAGTGTAGACTCAGAAAGATTTATATATTTAACTTTGCCAGACAGTAAATCAGTCTCTTTTAATAAGCTAGTAAAAGCAGCTGATCACAATATGGAGTGTAGGCAATGTAAATCTGAAATGATGTCCACATTATTTATACGAACATATGGCCAGTATGTCATTTTAATGTTCCAACGATGTAGGCCTGATGGAACAAAATTGACAACTTTAATTAAAAATGTTGTGGCTTCACAGTTGTCAATATCAGGAAGGACTTTTGTAACTGTAGCAATTATATATCATGATGGTTCTTCAATAACATCAGGACATTATACAGTTTATTTAAAGTGTAGAAATGGCTGGTCATTCTGCAATGATTCTGTTTTAATTTTCAAAAAAAAATTGCCATATGACCTTAAAAACTCTTACCTGGTGTTTTTAAAACCAAAATTTTAGGGAAAGAATCTCGGGATGTGCTCTGAGGAATTTCAAGAAGTTCTCATGGCTCCTACACTATTTGGCCTTGAAGATAAGTGTAGTACAGAGACATAACTTTTTACCATAACACTGGACGTTATTGAGAAATACGTGCACTTTGAATGAGTTCAGAAAAACTATTTCTTTTTATAAGCTAATTGAAGCAGCGAATCAAAACATGGAGTAGAGGGAATGTAAGTCTGCAATGCTGTCTACTGTTTTACATTGCTTTGTGATTAAAAGTGATGTAGAGAATTAAATAATTGTACTAGTCATAAAGGTAGTGTAAGTCTGCTTCATAGTAAGCAGTATCAGTGTGATAGGAAATGTAGAACATGATTGAGCAAGAAGGGGAAGATATTACTAGTCCAGGATTGTGTAAATGATCTTCAACATTTTAATTCTGAAAGTTGCGGAAATGCGAAAAGACGGGATTGGCTAACAAGAACTCCAAGAGTTATACATGGCTCTGACAAGATTTGGCCTTGTGGAATCTTGTGGTAGAGAGCAAGAAGTCATTTATTGTATGTATCATGTTTTTGAAAACGATGGAGGTTTTCTTTCAGAAAGTGGCGGGTTGAAAGTAATAACAGCACAACAGAGTGTAAGCTGTTCATAGGACATCCTTGGCCGTCATGGAAAGTAAGTTAACTTTAAGGAGTTCTGAATTCTGATTTGTAATGTTGTATGGGTTTTTTAAACACAATCATTTTGATTGTGTTTTTTTTTCCCCGCTGTTATATGATGAATACCTTCAAGTCACTGTTTTAGTGAAATTTGATACATTCTTAGAACAGCAAAAATAAACCATTTAACATGTATAATTAATTCTGTTCTGTTTGCATTTATGATGTATATGTAGAACTGTGTAGGAGGCATGGAGAAGGTGAGGCTTCTGTAAGTGTCAAAGTTGTTGCATACAGTGCTCATATTCTACGTAGTCTTTTATATTTCATTACTTTCACTGTTTCTGACTGATCTAAAAAAAATTTTTTAAAAAGAACAGTAAGTATAAGGGAAGGAAACAGACAGTTATGTTAAAAGAAACACAGCTATCATCAGTGATGTCACTGTCATGTCATGAATGATGTAATATGTGACATCATCAGCAGTGGATTGCGGGTGCACGATATATAGTTAGTGCAACTAACTATATATGGAATTTCAATGGTTTTGTGTGAGTAAAATAAGGTTTTTTAAATGCTAATTCCTAACTATATATGGTCTATAACCTATGGTTTTTTCAGTGAATTTTCAAGGTTTTGTAAATGCTAATTCCTAACTATATATGGTCTATAACCTATGGTTTTTTCAGTGAATATATATATATATATATATATATATATCTTTATATATAGATGTTTTCCACCTAAACTTGAGAACTACCCAGAGTTCTCCAGCAGTAAAATATTGGGACCCCCTCTATTGTATTTTTAGCCAGGGAAAAGAGAGGACCCAATTAACATGAGCACGAGAAATTCCCCTCTGGCCTTATACTTTTATATTCGTTCTAGATGCATTTCAAAGTGAAGAAGACTTACTAATCAACACAGATAACAAAATGTTATGTCATTTTCATTATTTTCTTTATTTATATAAACACCTTCTTTTCATTTTTTTTGGGTTAAGTACTTTCACTGTATCAAAAAATTATTCCACAGGTTATATCGTCATTAAAAAGTTGCAATACATTATTCAAATCTTTAAGAACAAACAAATCATTTAGGTGAACCCTGATAACCACACATCCATCAACAATCACTCTCTATTCATACATCCCACAAAACATACTACACTCAATATCTAATTTCTGCGATAGAGGAAGTCCAGATGATGCCAATGACTAGAACGCCAGGTCAACGCGTTTCGGTGGGTTAGTACCACCTTCCTCAGGACCAACAGAATTTATCTTCCTACATGTGTGCATACAGGGTATCTGAAATAACAAATATATTTACATGTATCTGTGTCTACTAACTGTACATAAAACACAACCAATTTTGAAAGACAATTAATTAATTCAAGGATTACTTTCAACTGACCAGAAACAGTAATGTGCAACCAACTAGCCCCCAGAGTTCTCTACTTCTTTATTGCATAATTTATGCGTGACTCTATGCCTGAAAGGGTTTTGTTTTGACTTATACTGGGTGCTCCCTTGTGTCTGGAAAAAGCTATACCTCTCTAAAGAGCTCTAATTAGAGCGAAACACTGTGTCAGGGGTTGCTTTTCATTTCAGGTTGGCTTGAGTTGGAATTTTACCAATTCAAAGCTGTAATACCGTGCCTGAAGTGATAAATGGCTTTTGTCATTTTACAGCACGGCAAGGACAGCACTGTGCTAGTCCTATGCTCAAAGTCTTTGCTGTAGAAAGGGCAAAAGACTTTGTCCGTTTCTATCTTGGCGTGGATGGCACTGTGCTAAATCTATGCTAAAAGACTTTGATAGAAAAACAGACATTTGAGTTGAGCAGATCTAGAGTGTCGCTGGTGTTGAGAGTGCTCTAACAGGAGCTGCTCTCCACCTAAACTTGAGAACGACCCAGAGTTCTCGCCTTCTTTTTTGCATAATTTATGCGTCACTCTATGCCTGAAAGGGTTTTGTTTTGACTTATACTGGGTGCTCCCTTGTGTCTGGACAAAGCTATACCTCTCTGAAGAGCTCTAATTAGATAGAAACACTGTGTCAGGGGTTGCTTTTACTCATTTCAGGTTGGCTTGAGTTGGTATTTTACCAATTCAAAGCTGTAATACTGTGCCTGGAGTGATAAATGGCTTTTGTCATTTTACAGCTCAGCAAGGACAGCACTGTGCTACTCCTTTGCTTAAAGACTTTGCTGTGGAAATGGCATAAGACGTTGTCCTTTTCTATCTCGCGTGGATGGCACTGTGCTAATCCTATGCCTAAAGAGTTTGATAGAAAAACAGACATTTGAGGTGAGCAGATCTAGAGTGTCGCTGGTGTTGAGAATGCTCTAACAGGAGCTGCTTTCCACCTAAACTTGAGAACTACCCAGAGTTCTCTCCTTCTTTTTTGTATAATTTATGTGTCACTCTATGCCTGAAAGGGTTTTGTTTTGACTTATACTGGGTGCTCCCTTGTGTCTGGACAAAGGTATACCTCTCTGAAGAGCTCTAATTAGAGTGAAACACTGTGTCAGGGGTTGCTTTTACTCATTTCAGGTTGTCTTGAGTTGGTATTTTACCAATTCAAAGCTGTAATACAGTGCCTGGAGTGATAAATGGCTTTTGTCATTTTACAGCTCAGCAAGGACAGCACTGTGCTAGTCCTATGCTTAAAGACTTTGCTGTAGAAATGGCAAAAGACATTCTCCTTTTCTATCTCGGCGTGGATGGCACTGTGCTAATCCTATACTTAAAGACTTTGAAAGAAAAATGGACATTTGAGGTGAGCAGATCTAGAGTGTCACTGGTGTTGAGAGTGCTCTAACTGGAGCTTCTTTCCACCTAAACTTGAGAACTACCCAGAAATCTCTCCTTCTTTTTGCATAATTTAGGCCTCACTCTATGCCTGAAAGGGTTTTGTTTTGACTTATACTGGGTGCTCCCTTGTGTCTGGACAAAGCTATACCTCTCTGAAGAGCTCTAATTAGAGCGAAACACTGTGTTAGGGTTTGCTTTTACTCATTTCAGGTTGGCTTGAGTTGGTATTTTACCAATTTAAAGCTGTAATACTGTGCCTGGAGTGATAAATGGCTTTTGTCATTTTACAGCTCGACAAGGACAGCACTGTGCTAGTCCTATGCTTAAAGACTTTGCTGAAGAAATGGCAAAAGACTTTGTCCTTTTCTATCTTGGCGTGGATGGCACTGTGCTAATCCTATTCTTAAAGACTTTGATAGAAAAACAGTCATTTGAGGTGAGCAGATCTAGAGTGTAGCTGGTCTTGAGAGTGCTCTAACAGGAGCTACTTACCACCTAAACTTGAGAACTACCCAGAGTTCTCACCTTGTTTTTTGCATATTTTATCAGTCACTCTGTGCCTGAAAGAGTTTTTTTTTACTTATACTGGGTGCTCCCTTGAGTCTGGACAAAGCTATACCTCTCTGAAGAGCTCTAATTAGAGCAAAACACTGTGTCAGGGGTTGCTTTTAGTCATTTCAGGTTGGCTTGAGTTGGTCTTTTACCAATTCAAAGCTGTAATACTGTGTCGGGAGTGATAAATGGCTTTTTTCATTTTACAGCTCAGCAAGGACAGCACTGTGCTAGTCCTATGCTTAGTTTGCTGTAGAAATGGCAAAAGACTTTGTCCTTTTCTATCTCGGCATGGATGGCACTGTGGTAATCCTATGCTTAAAGACTTTGATAGAAAAACAGACATTTGAGGTGAGCAGATCTAGAGTGTCGCTGGTGTTGAGAATGCACTAACAGGAGCTGCTTTCCACCTAAACTTGAGAACTACCCAGAGTTCTCTCCTTCTTTTTTGTATATATTTTGTATATATATATATATATATATATATATATATATATATATATATATATATATATATATATATATATATATATATATATATATATATATATATATATATATATATATATATGCCAGCAATCTTCACCACTTCCACAGCACCTGCGGCGAAATGAAGAGACGGACCCAGAACTCAAGGCAAGGTAAGAATGATGTTCTACCTCTCGACAGGCGACGCGTTTCGAGCATCCAGTGCTCTTGTTCACACAACGTGCACCCAGTCAGCTTAGTATAAATATACCTTTTTTTTGGGGGGGGATATTTCTCAGGTGTTCCACCCCACAAGTAAATCACGTGGTCAGCAGTAAACATGAAAAACACACTCTTGTCCTATTTGCAATTGCACCTTCAACGTAAAAACAATTACATTCTTAAATGCTGCAATTTATATACAATGACAACATGAATAAAACCATAATCATTTTAGGGTCTTGCCAAAAATATCAGAACTCCTTAATTGACAAATATTTCACTGCATGAATGCGGTATCAATGCTTACTAGGAAGCATGTATTCATCATGTATTTTTACTACGTATGTAGTTTAGACAGTATTCAGTATTCAGAGTCGTTTTTGTGGATTACCAATATGTTTTTGCGAATTTCACAAAATATATACATTCTAAATAATATATATACACACCTTATGTATGGGCTTAACACTCCATTTACATATTGCTGCCTAAATGCAGTTTACGTTTGCAACCATCACATGACCAGTCACTGTTTAAATAAGATGTCACTCTCTCTTATAGGCACTATTGCCATTGCTGCCTAAGTTGTCAACACACGTATTCCTTTCAGACCCATGGCTAAAGTTTTCTTCAAGGATGATTTCTGTTGTCGGACCTATAATGACCTTTATGTAGTACTGCTACAAAACCTTATGTGTGATAACCCCCTCTCGGAAGCTGCAGCGGTCAGATAGTGAATACCGGTAGTTCTATTCCACCCTTTAGAACTGTTCAGACCAATGTGCATTGGACAGTTAAAAAATTCAAATCTAATATTAAATAATGTGTACATTTACATATTTACAGATGCGGTTAATAACGTGAGAGAAAAAAGAGGGAAAAAAGGAAAGAAATATATATTTTATCATTATTTACATTGAACAGTCTGATTTGTTTTCGGGTTCATTGTTCTCAGCTTTCTTTTTATCGGCAATCACATTTCTATGATCTTTAGCAAAGCACTGGGTCACATAGCCATTACCTTATTGCCAGAATCTTATTTTGTCATAAATTTTTAGAGATACACAAATCAGAATATATACAGTACATACAGAGGAGAGTCAGAGAAGCACTGGACTAACTATTTTATAAAACGTTATGTAGGTCTTCCGTTGTGTTTAGCCCATTCGGGTATTTACTGTCCAACTCCACAATATACTGTGTTTCCCTCCTTCTCAGGGTTTTCTCTCTATCTCCTCCTCTTCTGGGGGGCGCCACTGAGTCTGAAATGACGGGCTACTGGATAGGCTTTGTCGCTATTTACTATGGCCCAGAGGTGTTGCAGTATCCTGACGTGCACCTGTTGTTTTGTGCTGCCTACATAACGCAGGCCACAGGTACATGTCAGGACATAAACCGCGTATTTGTTTCGACAGTTATAATTGCCTCTTATAGCCACACTAGTTTTAGAGAAGGGGGTGTTATAGTGTGTGGTGTTAGTCCCAAATTTGCATGCGCGACAGGGCGAGCACTTATAGAATCCATCTTTCAACTTGAGCCAGGTACTGCCACTACCTAGCTCTGGGCTAGATTTGACTATCCAGTTGTGCATACTCCTGGCTCTCCTGTACGTGATGGTAGGGGTCTCGGGAAGCCTGTCATTATGATTGGCCAATGTTTTTTGATAATGGATTTAATGTTTCTCTCCTGCTTGCAGAACGTTAAGATCAAGCGGGAAGCTTCATTATCAGTAGATTCCTCCGGGACCTTGGGTTGTAGTAAAGATTCCCTGGATCTATTTTGGCTCTTAGCTAGGGCCCTTTGCAGTGTTGCCTCACTGTACCCCCTCGCTCTTAGTCGTACCATCATCTCATTGGCAACCAATTGGAAATTCTCAGGAGTACTACTGATTCTCTTTAGACGCAATAGTTCCCCATAGGGGATACTCTCTATCACGTGCTTGGGATGTCCACTGCTGGCATGCAGAATGCTATTGCCAGCAGTGGCTTTTCGAAAGAGTGAAGTTGCTATGATGCAATTATCTACAGAAATGGCAACATCCAGAAATTCGGCCTTGTTTCGACTAATATGAGAGGTAAAGAACAAGTTATCTTGGTTTTGGTTCAATGCATTAACAAAGTCCTGTGCACTCGTTTCATCCCCCTCCCCTACGCAGAACACATTGTCTATAAAGCGCTTCCAGTACCTCACATTATTAAAACCGGGTGTGGCGACGAGACCCCGCTCCTCCCACCAGCATACGTGTAAACACGCATAGCTGGGGGAGAAACAGGATCCCATCGCCACACCCCTGACCGGTTTCCACATATCTTTTCCAAACATGAAGAAATTGTTGTGGAGACACCAGTTAACCAATTCCCCCAACATGTTATTGTGGCCATAGTACTCACTTGATCTGTTACCAAGATAGTGCTTAACTGCCTCGACACCTTTGGAGTGATTTATACAAGTATATAAAGACTCGATATCCAGAGTCACAATGCACCAATTAGGTTGCCATTTGATTTGATTTAACTTGCTCAAAAAGTCCCCAGTGTCTTTCAGGTAGCTTGGCAGATTTTTCACCAGATCCTGGAGGAAAAAGTCAATATAGCGAGAAATATTTTCGCTGATGCTGTTGATGGCCGATATTATTGGTCTACCCGGAGTTGGTTTTCTCATTTTGTGTATTTTTGGAATTAAATACAAAATCGGTATTTCTGGATTCTCTACATGTAAGAAGTCAAACTCCGTAGAACTTATTAGGTACAATCTTTTGTAGGATGATAAAAAAAATGTCAATCCTTCCCTTGCTTTTTTGTAGGCCAGGCCAGTAGATTTTATGTAGCAGCTGGTGTCATTTAACTGTCTCATGGCTTCGGCGATATAGTCTTCTTTTTGCCACAAGACAATATTGCCGCCTTTGTCCGATTTATTTATAACCACTTCCTGGTTTTGACTAAGTTTCTCCATTAAAGATGTGTACTGTTTCAGTTTGAAAGACTGGATACGCTTCTGACTTTTCACCTTTCAATTGAGTTTCTTGAGATCTTCCACCACAAATTTGTGGTAAATCTCCACAGCGTCCTTGGGCATTACAGGCTACCTCTAATCTCATATCCCAGCTACCTTTTGTCTGATGCCAATGCCATGTAGTTGTTGCTGAGTAGTTGGGGGCGCCACACTATCTGTATCTTTCTAAGATTTGGATCCTTCAGCAAGATCGCAAAGTGTAAGTAGTAATTTTGCTCTTTTGCTGCTGGAGCTGACACTTTGCGACTTTGCATTGACTCTATGTTGTCTTGTGGTGCGCCTGTATTGACCGTGGGTTTAGTGGAGAAAAACTTCTTTAGTTTTAACTTTCTGATGAAGCGGAACACATCAGCTCGTGTGCTTGTATAATTGAATGTGCTTTCTGGGCAGCTGCAGTTAAAATAACATTTGATAGATTGGTTATAGTGCAGTCATGAATTATTTTTTCTTGTTGAACCAGGGTTTCCTTTTTTGTTGTTGCTGCTGCAGCTTTGCAGCTCTTTCTCCTTGCCCTCCGTTTTGCATTCAGCTTTTTGCGTTGTTGTTGTTTCTTGTCCTGGGACGGAGCGTTTGTAAGCGCTCCTCCACTAAAAAATCAATCTCCTCACCCAAATCTAGTATCTTGCTGGCCGCTCCTCCTTCTGATGAGCCTAATTCCGAACCTGTTGCACTAGACACACTTGTGAGCGAAACAGTGTCCGTATCTGAATCCACCTTGCCACTTATTGGGTCGCATGTTTCCTTTGGTTTACCTTTATTTACGACGCTCTGAGTCTGTTTTAGCCTCTTGGCTTTATCGTATTTACTTGAAAAGGTATAAATTTGACCCTGCTCGTAATCTTTGAGGTCTCTCGCAAACTTATGCACTTTTCTAATTTTAATTCCGTCTTCATGTTTGCAGAGTCTCTCACTGATTTCTTTGCGTGTAGTTTCAATCATTGCTTTGGCATCCCTGTCTGTGAAACTATCTAGCTCCTCATTCAGTTGTTGATTTCTTCCAACAGTTTTTGTCGGTCCAGCATAGCATATGTAATCAATATTTTAACAAGATTCATAGATGCCAATAAATTCCTCTCCCCCCACTCCGTCAACATCGCGGGGTTAGTATTTTCGAAGCTGGGGGGTAATAATATCCGTAAGCCTCGCAGCACTCAGCCAACTTTGACGTATTTATATATTATTATTATAAATGATTATATTATTATTATTATTATATTATTATTATAATTGGTCACGGCCTGGTATCACCATTAATGCTGCGGGGGTCCACGCGCCTTTGGATGAATTGGCGCACGGTGTGGTATTCCCTTCGTGGCTTGTGTTGCTGGGAATCCCACCGCCGCAGCATTACGGGTTCGCTTGCTGTCAAGACAGAGGACAGTTTGAGTGGAACGGGAGACGCCCTCTTGATTGTTTTATGCAGGACTATATCCCTCAATGATTGTATAAATGAGGAAAAGGAAAATCCTGACGGCGCACATTTGTGAAGCAGATTTCGTACTACTGGTCCCAGATTGCTTTGGGGGTGATTAACATGCTTGATTGAAATAAAAGAAGGAATACACCAGTGGATGGTTTGCCTGCTGTCATTTCCGAATTGCCTATGAAGAAGGGTTTCACAATCCGAAACACGTCGGCTAGAAGTGCGGGGAGTTTGCCTGCTAACCTGATTTTGATGAGGAGCAGTCCCGGGTGTGTCGGCCACATAGGGGTAACCTGGACAATAATACTAGTGACCCGCCCTTGTTCATGGCCTGGCATCACCATTAATGCTGCGGGGGTCCACGCACCTTTGGATGAATTGGCGCATGGTGTGGTATTCCCTTCGTGGCTTGTGTTGCTGGGAATCCCACCGCCGCAGCATTACGGGTTCGCTTGCTGTCAAGACAGAGGACAGTTTGAGTGGAATGGGAGACGCCCTCTTGATTGTTTTATGCAGGACTATATCCCTCAATGATTGTATAAATGAGGAAAAGGAAAATCCTGACGGCGCACATTTGTGAAGTAGATTTCGTACTACTGGTCCCAGAATGCTTTGGGGGTGATTAACATGCTTGATTGAAATAAAAGAAGGAATACACCAGTGGATGGTTTGCCTGCTGTCATTTCCGAATTGCCTATGAAGAAGTGTTTCACAATCCGAAACACGTCGGCTAGAAGTGCGGGGAGTTTGCCTATCTCACCACACGCACTCAGAGTGCGCACGCACTTTCCACTGGGACACAGTGAAAGTGCGCAGAAACCAAAAATCACCATCCCCAGGTCACATATAAAAAGCAAAAAGTTCAGGGGTGAACCTGCCAGAAGGGCCAAGTCCAACAAACATGTTACCTCATATTCATTTTCTTTTCAAGAATACGTTGATTTATACATACCCAACAAATAAAAGCTTATACATTCCTTACCTTTAAGTAGCTGCAGTTTTTTCTTAAGACAAACAACCTCGGGCAGACTCCCTGACAAGTGAGGCATATGCAACAGAATAATGGAAATCCAAGAATATTGGCATCACTCTGAAAATCCTTTAGATTCAGTATTTCAGACCTGGCGGTCTTATCTGCATTTTTCCTCCCTGAAATATTTGTGCTCTTAAACATTTCTAAAGGGAGGACTCAATTTCCTCTAACTGCAGGCGCAATGCCGCCCTCCCCCTGTAACTACTCACCTTGCAATCTAAATCAAAAAGTTCAGTGATAATGTTCTACCGGGCTTCAAAAGATTAGGGTAACAGTAACTTCCATCTCCTAGCCAGTAACCAGTGCTGAACTGGTCTTTTGAGCAGTCTGGCACTGCCAGGTGGGCCAGAAGCGTAAAACTACCAGGGTGTAGACCGTTTCTTTGGCCTTGTGGACCGCGTCAGAGCCAACAAAAAAGAGCACAGACGCTGGCATTTTACAGTTGGCCAAGCTGGCAGTACCAGCCTGCCAGTGACTGTCACCTAATTGGTAAACACTTAGCAAGGATTGGCCACTTTACGCCATCTTTAAAATTACTATTGTTTTTGCTTAACATGTTTCTATATTGATAAAAGAGTGACATGTTCTTGACTATCTCAGTCTGCTGGTTGTGAGCAGCTGGGCAAGCTGCCAACATATAACGGTTTGTATTCAAGGGGACGCATTAATCACGTGGCAACGTCTGTCTAATCTGCTACCGGTGCAGTTTATCTGGTGCACCGTCTAATTGGGCTATAGTCTGAAACTGCTGTGTGCAGAGGTCTGCCGCAGTTATGAACCTGACAGTGGCAAACGATTGGGATATCAAGTCAGTGTGAAAACCCTAATTTGCTGCTCCAGTTCACAGCAATTGTTTGGAGGTCAATTGGCTTCCGTCATGCTCAACAAATAGTATTTCCCTTTTTTGCAGATATAAGGATAAAAGGTCTGAGAAGAGCTCTGTAACACGTTCCCGAAATAAAGACGGAATCGCACTGAGCGAAGAAATTGTTTCAGCAGGTAGGATCCTGTGCCATTCGAACATCAAAATATTTGAAAGCAATACAATTAATTTAGTCCTCACTAGTCCACATGACAGAATGCAATAGTGTCTGTAACATTGTGGAACCTTGGAGGGCCACATACGTGCATGTATTGAGGAGTACCAAATTAATTCTGAAATCGGTCCATAATTGAATCGATGCCTGAAATATTATTAAAAGCTTTCAAGTGTTTAAACTATAATGGGTTAATTCATTTGGTGAAAATATACCATTTTATACTTTCGTCATTGAGCAACAGCAACAACGTTGGTACAGGGTGAGTAATAAAATGAAATGTTTGAGTGAATCTTCAAATTGATGCTAGATAATAGTACCATGAGTAAGGTTTTTAGATTACTCATAGCTAAAGGTTGCTTGTATCATTTACTGGCCTACGTACCCATGTCTAAAAAAACACATATTGGTATTATGATGAGCTAGAAATTGATTAATATCAGTAGCCAGATACCATAACTAAAAAGATAGTGTAGTCCTTCATTGTTCAAAACTGTTTTCTCAGGCAAAAACTACACATATTGTCTATTTCCTAACAATTTGAATACACATATCACCCTCATCTTCTCATGATAAATAGCTTTGACAAGTCATTATACCCACCTGTGGTAGGGAAAGGTGAGAGGTACAACACATATGGTTGATGTTCTAGTGTTGAGTCTCATTTCAGAAGTGCACCATGGAGTCCATGTGCACAAATCTCTTTCCACTGTACAGCAGTGCTCTCCAAAGGAGGGAAAACAGTATTGGAATTCCAGCCAGCTCAGTTTCTTGAGCTGTTTTTCTACTTCCACAATAGCCATCAGCGTCCTCCTTGTTACCAAAAACCCTTCTGCTCTCATCTTTGCTCTTGCTGTTCACCCTGTTCTTGATGGCTCCTCACTGGAAAGTATGCGTTATTTGACAGGTATTCTTCAGGGAGGAAACTCTTTCCCACAAGTAAGCTTTTTGTGCCTTACAGATTGATTCTTCGGTGCTCCCTTCAGTTTCCTGACCTGTACTGACTCTGCTCATGGTGGGCAGAATGGCAAAGTATCACACTTAAAAGAAATGTGTGTTAAACAGAATGGACATGGCAGGCCCCCAGAGCACTTCAACAGTTTTTTTTAAGAAATAGGGTTATTGGTTTAGTGGGGTGGCAGTCCCACTCAGGCAACAACCACAGTAGTTGTCAGGTTGAACCACAAAAGTCACCATCTGATAGCTTTGCACAAAGAAATCAGGACTAACTTAGAGGCAATATGTAGAGTAGTTATGCAGCATACAAACAGTAATAAGGGAAAAACACAACGCAAGAAATTGATCCCAAACAGATTTTGAAAATTAGAGTAAATTTTAAAAGATAAAATGATAGCAGAATGATCAAAATTGAGACAGTAGAGCCAGAGGTATTCAATTTCCAAGATGTAGAAATGTATAATGCCAAAAATCACAAACCAACACTTTTGGTCTTCTGGTCACATGGGAAAGGGGGAAAGTCATAAGTTCAGGCGGACTGCGGTGGAGCGCAGCCTAGATCAAATGACCAGGTTAGTCCTGCAACTAATGTTTTTTAGAAATGGGGGTCTCTAGTTGGCAGAGGTAGGTCCCTTTGTCCAAACAGGGACCCTTGCTTCTAGTCAGGGTAAGGGGGATACACACTTTAGATAACCCCTGCTCACCCCCTTGGTAGCTTGGCATGAGCACACAGGCTTATCCCAAAGGCAATGTGTAAAATATTTCTACCAACACACAGAGTAACACTGTGAAAACACCACAAAAGGACTCAACACCAGTTTAGAAAAGTAAAATATCTTTATCTAAACTAAACAAGACCAAACCGACAACATTCAAACATACACAGTTAAAAATATTACTTTCAAAAGGTTTCAAGAACTTGTACCATAGAAAACTATGGATGCGTGACTTTTCCGCAAAGTACCTGAGGTTGTGTCAAAATTCACAAGGCTAAACAGCAGCAGAGTTGGAAACAAAGAGATGATTCAACTCATGAGACCCTGAGGAGGTGAGGCAACAGTTCTGCTGCACGCAGTGGAAGAGTTGTGTCAAATCAGGTCTGTATGTGGAGTGATGCATCGATTCTTCATGACGGTTCTGGTGCGCAGGTGATGCATTGGGAAAACTTGCCACACAGGTGCGATGCGTGGAAATCCGGAATGCGTCAGTGAATGATGCAGTGGTGGCGAGCAGCGCTGTGTCGGTTTTCTTCAGTCTCGATCCCTCGATGCATTGATTCTTGCAGCGGCATCAGGAGCTGCGTCGGTTTTCACAGCGGCACAGCGATGAGTTGAAATTCTTCTCACACCGAGGAGATGCATCGGAAAACAGCTGCAAGAAGAGTGATGCGTCAATTTTTGTAGCTCTTCAAGTTTCTTCTTTCTCCCAGCTCCCAAACAGCAGCAAATACCTCTAGTCCAAAATGGGCACAGGCACCTCTTGGTAGGGCAAAACTTCCAGCAGCAGGGCTCAGGGGAGCTGGGTGTGATGTGTGTGTGTCCCTGAGATTCCAAAACAGGAGACCAGCACACACAAACCCTTGGAGATCTCCTTCAAGGAGGGGACACAGCACCCAGCAAAGTCCTTCCCCTTTCCTTGGCATACACAGCAACTGCAGGCCAACCTCTCACAGCACCCAGCACAGGGGCAGTACTTCTCCTCAGTCCCTCCAGCTCTTCTCCTTGGCAAAGGGTCCTCTTGAATTCCAGAAATGATCTTAAATTCTGGGCCCCTCTTCTTTAGAGCAACATCCTTTGTTCTATGGTGGCAGAGAATCCCTGTACTCAATCAAAACCAGTTCTGTCCTCTCTGGTGAAGCTTTTTGGCAGGACGTGGAGACAGCATTGTGGAAAGCAGACCAAGCCCATTCATGTGAAAGGAAATCTCCTCCCTCTAATCTAAATGCAGCCCACGTCTATTCAGCCTAGCCCTGACTCATCCAGACTCTCTGGATCCACTGCACATCTCCAGCCACTGTCACTCCCAAGACAGACAGTCACTACACATTCTAGCAGAGGCACACTGGATGGCTAAGCAAGAAAATACCTACTTTCTAAAAGTGGTAATTTCAAACATAAAATGTGAAAATCACCCTCACTAAAAGAGGTGTACTAAACTTTAGGTTCCTACCTTGTTCCCAAGGGTAGTTGTGCTTATAAGATGTTGTAAGCAAACTCCCAGTTCTATCATGCGGGAACAGGCAGCCTTGCAAAAGTGAAAAACGATATTGGCAGTAGTTCACTAACAGGACATGCCACACACACCAGGGCATGTCCTACCTTTCACACACCCTGCACCCTGAACACAGGGGTACTTTGGGCCTGCCTCAGGGGTGAATAACATGGATGAAAAGAGACGGTTAGGGCTTAGCAAGTGGGTGCACTTAGCAAACACAAGGAGACAATGGACGGAGTGCTGAAACTTTTCAGACACTCTCCCCAATCCATCATCATTCTTTAGCTCACTTCGCCACCTCAGTTCAGATCCAGTTATATGCAAATCAGTCTTGACCCTGTGCCTCATGGGAACTGTCCAGCCCAAACTACCAAGCCAGGTCTTCCCTGAACTGGAAAAAAGCATCCTGGGACCGGCTTCTGGGTAACACCCTTCATCAGCCAGGCTAGCTTGCATCCAGTGGTACAGCGAGCAAGGGATCCACGTCTGGGCATACCCTGCCAACTTAGGGTGAACAAAAAAATTACAAGGAGACAATGGATGGAGCGCTGAAACTTTTCAGACACTCACCCCTAGACACAGATCTGGGTTGAATCCATCATCATTCTTTAGCTCACTTCGCCACCTCAGCCAAGACCCAGCTATTTGCAAATCAGTCTTGACCCTGTGCCTCAAGGGAACAGTCAAGCCTGAACTGCCAAGCCAGGTCTTCCTTGAACTGGAAAAAAGCATCCTAGAACCGGTTTCTAGGTAACACCCTTCATCAGCCAGGGTAGATTAAATCTAGTGGCAAAGTAAGCAAGGTACCCACATCCGAGCATACCCTGCCAACTTAGGGTGAACAAAGCAAACACAAGGAGACAATGGACAGAGCGCTGAAACTTTTCAGACACTCACCCCCAGTCACAGATCTGGGTTGAATACATCATCAATCTTTAGCTCACTTCGCCACCTCAGTTCAGACCCAGCTATATGCAAATCAGTCATGACTCTGTGCCTCATGGTAACAGTCTTGCCCGAAACGCTAAAACAGGTCTTCCCTGAACCAGATAAAAGCATCCTGGGACCAGTTTCTGGTTAACACCCTTCATCAGTCAGACTAGCTTGAATCCACTGGGTGCACTTGCCAGGTCGGCATGGCAGTTAACAAACCACGCCCAGGCACTGCAGTGGCAGGCCTGAGACATTTGTTCAGGGCTACTCATGTGGGTGGCACAATCAGTGCTGCAGTCCCGCTAGTGCATTTGATTTACCAGCCCTGGCACACTTAGTGCACTTTACTAGGGACCTACTAGTAAATCAAACATGCCAATCAGGGAGAACCAATCATAATAACAATTTACACAGGGAGCACTTTCACTTTGACACTGATCAGCAGTGGCAAAGTGCCCAAAGCGGGGAACAACCTTTACTACGCAACTTTTAGCAAGCAGTGCTATTACAACGCAGACTTTAAAACAAAAACCATTACAACGCATTACACTGGGGGGCGCTCTAGGATAGGGAATCATTTTAATTTACTATCCAACACCTTCCCTAGTGTCCACGGGGACTGGTGTTGGAATAGTAAATTAAACTATTCACTATCCAGCACCCCCCAGTGTAATGCGTTGTAATGGAATGCGTTTTAAAATTTGCGTTGTTACAGCATGCGTGGTAAAAGCATGCGTTGTAACAATGTACATCCGCCCAAAGCATCTAAGCCAGCAAAATCAAAATCCAGCACAGCATAGAAAATTATGAGTTAGAGGCAAAAAGTCAGGGGAAACCATGCAAAGGATGCCAGGTCTCACAACATTCCATTCCAAAATCTGGTGTGAAGAGTTCCAATCGCAGTGGAGAAGGCAGCTAGGAGCAGGGAGAGCTTCGCAAATGGTCGTCGATGTAGCACGCAGAGCAAGCCTGCCATCCCAGACACTCCCCACTGTAGCACAATGATCCAGTCGAGCATTTCGGATGGTAATTTCTGGAATTTCATAATGGCAGTCACCACGGGCTGTCCTTGCTGCAGAGCGAAGTGCAGATCTTGTTTAGCCAGTCGTTGCTGGTGGTGCTGTAGTGTGAAGAGTCCAGTTCACCGGAACGTCACTCTGATGGTCATCGTGGGTGGAGGACTCTCAGTGAGAAGGGACATGTTTGTTGTCGCAAAGAGTCCTAAACCTCAGTATTTCTCCTTTTTTGAAGTGGAGTATACTCTCATGCCAGCCAATGGTAAAGGACATGAGGGGGCCCAACTGGGGGATCAGAGATTCACTCTAGCAGAGGCCAGAAGGGCTCAAGTCAGCCCAGCTGCCGGTCCAGGAAGTTCCACCGGCAGCAGGTCTGCTGGGCAGTTTCCAAAGTCCTTTGGCACTTGTTGTGTCCCTATATCTCAGAAAAGGTCAATCTACTAACCTTTGGTGCCACTCTGGTAGTCTGGAATGAAGGGAGCAGGTCTAGTTTTCCTTTTCAGACAGCAGGGTAGGCCTCCAGCAGAAGAGAGGTTCTCTGGGGGACAAGGAAGGCCTCAAGCAACAGGTCAGTCCTCTGGTAGCAGCAGGGCTGTCCTTTGGGGAACACGTAGGCCTTAAGCAGCAGGACAATCCTCGGATGAACAAGGCAGCTTTTACTCTTGTAATGTCCACAGGTTCATGAGTGTATTGAAGAGTGGCTCAGGAGGTCCAACGTTTATACCTGGTGCTACCCTTTGAAATGGGGCCATTACTTATAGGACCCCAAAATCAGGGTTCTGGAAGGTTCTTCCCTTCCCCTGTCGGCGGCCTTTGATACTGTGTCTCATGAGCTTCTTCTCGGCCGATTGCAGAGAGTGGGTATTGGAGGATTGGCTCTGTCCTGGCTGGAGAGCTTTCTCTCCGGCCGCTCACAATCAGTTAGCATGGGACCCTATCGTTCCACCTCGAGGGTACTCACTAAGGGGGTGCCACAGGGCTCATGCCTAAGCCCCACATTATTTAATGTGTATGTGGCCCCCCTTGCAGCGATTGTGAGAAGGTTTGGGTTCACCCCAGTGTCATATGCTGATGACACCCAGCTGCTTTTCCCCTTCAACTCTTTCACGCCTGATGTGAAGAACAAATTCGCCGAGGGCATGAGAGCCGTGTCCCACTGGATGGCTACCAACTGCCTCCAGTGTAATGTCGGGAAGACCGAGGTGATGCTATTTGGCAAAGCTAACATGCTTTGGTCTCCCGACTGGTGGCCTTTAGATCTTGGCCCCGTCCCATGCCCAAAGCCAACTGTTAAGAACTTGGGGGTAAAACTGGATCAGAACTTGAGTTTAAAGGAACATGCTAACTATGTTACAGGAGCGTGTTTCAGAACAATTGGCCAGTTAAGACGAATCTTCCCTATGTTGCCGGACAATCACAAGAAGACCCTTGTACAAGCACTGGTGATTAGTCGCCTTGACTACTGCAACGGCCTCCTCATATCAGCAAATGAGGAGGCGTTAAACCGTTTGCAGGTGGTCCAAAATACTGCGGCCAGACTAGTTCTAAATGCTCCTGCAAGGACCCCGTCCAAACCTCTGCTAAGTCACCTCCATTGGTTACCTATACGACAACGTATTACATTTAAAATCTGCTGCTTATTGCACAAATGTCTTTATGGGCAAGGCCCCAGATATCTGGCACAAAAATTTCAGATATACAAACCTGAACGTTTATTACGTTCTAGTAACCAATGTCTATTGGAAATCCCCTCTGTAAAAAGAGTCAGACAAGGAGGACGTGCCCTATCATTTATAGGCCCAACCATGTGGAATAAACTTCCATCTGACCTAAGACACAATGACAACCACCTATGTTTTAGGAAGGCCTTAAAAACCTTTTTGTTTCAGGCAGCATAACCTTCCCTGTGGTATTCCGCAGAGACAATATATTTTAGAACTTTTGCGAGCAAAGCGCGGAGATACCTCATGGGTCGATGCTGGCGCGATACAAGCAATTAAAATAAAATAAAATAAATAAATAAAAATAAGGCTCTAAGAAGTCTGGGATGACAAAAGACAAGTGTCAGGTTCCTTTTGTGTGTGCAGGAGGCAAAGGATTTTGAAATATACGTGGGGCTGGGTACAGGTTAATCTCAACCATCCTGTGCACAGTTAATCCCCTTTGTGTCACTAGCTGTAAGGAATACCCAGACATCAACAGCAGAGTGATTTATCTGGCCAAGGTTACTGACAGAAGGCACAAATATTTACAACAAGAAAATACGAACTTTCTGAAAGTAACATTTTCAGAATTGTGACTTTAAGTCTGACGTTGCCATTGAATACAATTTTAAATTGCAATTCATTTGATTCAAAACCACGTCTCTATCTGCTCCCAATCAATAGTTATCACTTATTAATGTAATAAAGTATCCCCATGTTAGTCAATGGGAGATATAGGCCTTAAAGTAGCGAAAAATGACTTTAGAATGTTTTCAGTGTCAGGATATGTAAAACTTAAATCCACATGTTCTATTTTTTTTAAAAAGGCACCCTACCATTATGAGCCTTTATGGCATTACTTAGGGGTGACTTATGTGCATTAAAAAGGAAGGTTTACGCCTGGTAAAGATGTATTTTGCCAGATCGAATTGGCAAAACAGGCTGCAGTGGCAGGCCTGACACATGTTATAAAAGTCTACTTTAGTGTGTGGTAGAATTAGTGCAGCAGGCCTACTAGCAACCTTTAATTTACAGGGCCTGGGTACATGTAGCAACAATTACTACATACTTACAAGTAAATTAAGGGCTATATTTATCTAGTAGCTGTGTCTCACTTGCACCAAGCAATGGGGTACAAGTGCAACGCAACTTCTTAGTGCGATTTATCAAGTCAAGCAAGGCCACCTTGCATGGCCCTGAGTGGTGTAATAAATCTGAAGTAACGCGCTGTGTTGCGTTACCCTGCCCCAGGAAGGTGTTCCAGGGGTGGTGCATAGGTGTTCTCATGCAACACCCATGAATTTTGATGCATTCCTTGATTTACCATAAGTGGTCGACCTGAGAATGTACCAGAACTGCTACACCTCCCCAGCTGAGGCATAAAGAGAAAATATTGTTATTTCTCCTTGTATATTCCTCTTTCTATGTGTGCTGCATTCTGAGGTATACATAGAAAGAGGAAAATGCCTCGGGGGATTGTTTCTGAGCAGGAAGATGCCTTTTCCTGCACAAAGACATTCCTGCTTACAATGCACGGACCCTTGTACCATGGTGCAAGAGTGCCTGTGTTGCCACTAGGCAGCACATTGTGCACCAGCACTGAGAAAAGACAGGAATGCTCTGTATAGTGTTAATTGTGGTGCATTCCTGACCTTTCCCTGTCATGCAGCACAGTAATGTGGCTTGCTCTGCGGCATGCCTATTTGATAAATATGTCCCTAAATGTGCCAATTAGGTGTAAATCAATTTTACCATGTTTTAGGGAGAGGGCACAAGCAGTTTAGCACTAGCTAGCAGTGGTAAAGTGCACATCGTCCTAAAGCCA
The DNA here is from genome assembly GCF_964261635.1 of Lissotriton helveticus. Classification (NCBI taxonomy): domain Eukaryota; kingdom Metazoa; phylum Chordata; class Amphibia; order Caudata; family Salamandridae; genus Lissotriton; species Lissotriton helveticus. Next base: position 463,985,078 of record NC_136067.1, on the reverse strand, counting down.
ACAGAAACAAATTCAGAAAGCAAAAGGTGTGAAGGCAAAATGTTTGGGGTGACTGTGCATGGAGGGCAAAGTCCAACATTTTTAATTCAGCTATTTCTTTCTGTTAAACTTGTCTGAAATGTGGTTCTCCTGTTCATACAACCTGACTTCTCCAAATATTTCCTCAAGAAAAGATATCAACTTGGCTGACTGATCGACAAATTCAAAGACCTACAAAGACCTTACATGCTCCTACCTTGGAGGTTGGGTATCTAATTTCTAGTTAAAGCAGCATTGTTTTACTGAGAAAACAACTAACAAGAAACCTTCTATAAATACAAACTATTATTAGAGAACACTTAAAAGCGGCTGGGATCCTGATTGGGAGGCCTTACGTTCCTGAATGGGATTCATATTGTGTAAATCTCCATCTCTCTATCTCTCACTCTCTGTTATCTGCCTGCCGTCATCTCTTCTCTCTCACATATCTATTTTATACTTTTTTGGTATTCACCAGCTATTTATCCTTGTGATTGTTTCTCTAGCTCTTTTGTCCATAGTCATGACTTTCTGATTTCAGCTTTCAAATGCCTGCTATGGACTACATAGGGAAAAGTTACATTCTCGAATTGGTGGGTAAGAGCCCAGAGGAGTGCTGAGTATATCCTGTATATCCTCTGTACCATGTAAATATTATTTTCAATACAATTCTACTGAAATAAAAAGCTGACAGAAAAAAAAAAAATGAAAATTTGCTTCCCAACAAATGTACTGAACTTGGCTATTTGATTATTGTTAGTGCTAATAATGTCAACGTTGTAACTGAATGTATAGTGAGAATGAAATACAAATAGTTACTTATGAAGTGAGATGCTACATCCTGTAATCCTTTTTCTACAACAATCACAGGCACTGTCAAATATTTGTGGAAAACTGTTTGAGAAAAGTTTATGAGATGTCTATTTCAATTTCTGAATTAGTTTCTGTCAGAGGTATTGCAAACATAATTGTGCATCATCAGTTTCAGATTTCACCTTTAAGACTGGATGACTAAGACTGATTGGTAACCACATTCTGAGCATAATATATGATATGATGATGTACTCTCAATACGGGACAAACACTAAAGCAATTCAGTTTGTTTTAGGAATGTTGCTGGAGTTTTTTTAGGTGGGAAGAATCAACAGTAGTATTCAAAGTGTTTAGCAATAAGTTGAGTATTAAATATATATATTCTATCCCCAACTTTTGTGTTTGTGAGTGACAATTTTGGACTGGGTTTATGTTTGTCAGCCTCCACACTGGCCTGCCATGTTAGCAGAGGCTATGACCTCCATGGAAGTCCACTTGTCACATTTAGAGATCCATTGGGCAAACTGGGATTGCTGTACCTTCGGCAAAGCACACGCCACAGTGGGTCGACTCAATGAACTAACGTTTGCCAACCGTTCACTGCATTTAAAATGCTTGCTCTACAATTTTTTTAAAGTTTAAATACAAAACTACCAAAGCAGGAATTCGTTCTGAAAAAAGACTTATGATGGCCCTAAAAAGGTGCAAGTTTTTATACAATGCATTGGGGTCATTTATTTGTTTCCAGTTTGGGACCGGCAGACTTTCCCTGGCAGTCTCAAACATGTACAACAAAAATCCCACCCTTAATAGGGATGACATGCCGAAGTGCATTAACTCATTGATCTTTTGTGGACAGGTACGGGGTCAAAGGTGTATGTGGGAGAGCCCAATTGAGGGTCAATTGTCAATTGTCATTGTGGGGCAACCACGTGTTTTATGGAGTTGGCATATAACTCTTTTTGGTGGATACCCCACATCTGCCATACTCTAAATGAGACCATTGGTTTTATATACTCCATTTTTTAACTCCTTTGTATTAGTCAATAACGTCTGACAGGCTCAGCAGTCATGCCCATTCTTTTTCCTTGGCTTGCTATTCGTAGTCTAGTGCTTCTATCAAGATAGCAAAGCTGACTTTGCCACATTGTTCCAAGATGTTTGAACTAGGGTAAACAAAATACTTTCATATATGGCAAAAGATTATGACTCACCCTCCCACATTAACGCTAATACTCAGTGGGGGTTATCACAAAGGAATGTCTTGCCAGTTTTAAATTTTCAGCAGCTTTACACTATATATGGTTCTTTATTAATCCCTCGCTGTGGTCCTTAGAACAGAATTATGGCAAGTGATAGCTCAGATAAATGCTGAACCGTCCCATGGAAAAATATGCTATCAATTGTTTTTTCTGTAAAGTACTAATAGGAAAATGTAGTAAGCATTCTAGTATCAAGTGTGACAGGCCTCCAGCATACTAATTGCGAGAAAGTGCCTCTTATTGATTGGTCACCCACATTTTATGCTGACAGGTATTGCTGTTTTTTAACTCTACACACAGGTGGCCTGGTGTTTGGGCTCCAATGTATCTTCTCTGGCCGTTAAATGTGGTAAAATCTGCTAATTTTCGATTGATATGTTTAACTTTACAGGACAATACTGTATGGTGCAGGAAAATACGTCAACAGTATGCAAATTTAAATGCCTCTTGCGGACCACAGCATGCATGTGCCTTCCACTAGAGTGACAAAAAATATGTCTTCAGGCCTACATGTGTAACCTATAAGCTCAAAAAATAAGAATAGCTATTGAACACACAAAATTAAGAGTCCAAAATGGTTCCAAATTCATCAGGGCTAAGAGTAAACAGAACATAACTTTTTAAAAATAATTTTGCCCACAACAAAAACATCAATGTCACCATTCCTTGCAAATCAACATCTTATTTTTCAAATGTATATAAAGTGGGCGTGTGAAAACACTGTGAGTGAAAACCCATAATTTCATCATCAACAACAACAGGTATAAAAACATGAGTGACTGTAACCTTATTAAGCTATCCATTAATGCAAAAACACAAATATATTACAAAGAGACCCAAGTGCGACACATTAAAATTGCCTCTTTGTCACCATGTACAAAAAACGTAAATAAAAATTAAAATAATTACCCCAACACCTTCCTAAATACATATCGAAAGTGACCACAAACAACATACATCAACTGCAAATATTATCCAATTTTGCGATAGAAAACCCCTGTGTTTGATAAAACTAGATTGAATTAATAAATTGTGAGTTAACAACCACACAATAAAAAGTATATTCCCATATAACCAAAAAAAAATCCTATCTTTTATGTGTCCATTGACATCTGAAAATCACACAAAATATACACCGATTAAGCCATATATCTATAGTAAAAATGCTAAGCACACCTTCAAACCATCTGCTACCACACATGTCACAATATCATAAAACTCTAAGCTATTAAACAACTATAGGTGCACTATAAAAACTGTCCACATCAGTTAGCTTGTATCAATACAACATTCTACTACAGCACTATCTAGCTTAAAACAGAAAATGTGAATATTTACACATTCTTAAAATTTGTTCTGTTGGAATTTTCATCCCTGAAATAATAGGTCTACCTGGTGTAAAGAGTAGGTATTTGTGTTCCTTTGGAAGTGTACGCAAACATGGAAACAGAGGACGATCAAGAAATAGATACAAATATTTGTCATAATTAAATGATACCTCATTGTACCAATTTTTCAAATTACCATTAATTAATTTAGTCAATTCAAAAAAAGGGTTGGTGCTCAAACTCTGATTACACAAGGAGTCATTCAGTTGTTCATAATATTTGGCATTTTTATCTTTCTGTAGTTATTTCAGGTCAATGTATTCTCCTAAAGTTATATTATCTCTACCCAATCTGGAACGATTATTTGTTTTTCTAACCCAATTATCCAGAACTGAGCAAATAGCCTTATATAAAAAGCTTCAAATTGTTACTGCTCTTTAGTTGTGGTGTCCATCTAGATTTTAGTTTCAACCCACTGTCAATGCAAAAATTAATACAAAGATCTATATCTTAATGTATCTTAGCAATGGTAACTGGATCTTCATATTCCGAAATCAACAAAAGTGTAGCAGTGCCATAAATATTTTGAGTTGTGAAATCATTGTTAATTGTCTCAGTTACATCTGTTTTATTTTTAATCAGGCTGATGCATTCATTATAAGGCAGTGATCCATCTTTAGTTATACCTCATATAATGCAGACAAGATGGCACCCAAGTAGAAAGCTAATGCACAACATGCAGTTCCATTTCGGGATCACACCCCAGCTATGTAAGTTATACTATTACTTAATTTGTTTAATATTAGAGGTGAGTGATTTTGTGTTATATGTCATATATTTGTTGGATTTTTTGTTTGAAAATAGATGTTGCTGCAGTATAATTTTGTAGGTATACAAGCTGCCTGATATCGTAAGTTTTACCTAGTGTAGCAAGATGTTGGAGAACCTTTACATGTTTATTAGCTTAAGATTTTTTGATAATGAGTTGTATGTGGTTGCATTTGGTTTGAAGGTGTGTTATGTATTTTTACTATGAACCCATGGCTTAATCAGTTTATAGTTTATGTAATTTTTTTATGTCAATGTACACAAAAAAGATAGGATTTTTTTTCCTATATGGGAATGCACTTTATTTTGGATGCGTGTGAACTCACATTTGATTAATTCTATCTAGTTTTAATGTGTCACACGCAAGTGTCATTGTAGTAATTCTGTGTTTTTGTATTAGTGGATCGTTTAGTAAGGTTACATTCACCCATTCATTGTATACTTGTTGATGGAAGTATGGGTTCCGACACACAGTGTTTTCACACCACCACTATAAAAATGTGTAAAATAAGTTGTTGATTTGCAAAGAATGGTAACATTGATTTGATTGTTGCTGGTAATATTATTGAAAAAAAGTTTTGTTCTGTTTTCTTTCAGCCGTCATGAAGTCATAGGCGACACGCCAATTTCACAAAATAAGTGTAGGCTAAACGCTTGAAATTCTAAGATCAAATTAATGGATGGAATTTTGAAATATTTTGGACTGTTAATTTTTTGTTCTCAAAGGCCTTTCTTTTCTTAATTTTTGATCTTGTAGCGTTCTTACAGGTTGCTTGGTGGCCACCATTTCCTTTATGCAGTATAGGGAAGATTAAGAATCATATTGTGCTTCTTTATTCTTGCATTGTGTGTTATGTTTTTTGGTAATGCTGTTTAAAAATTGTATACTGCATATTGGAAATGTATTTTGCAAATGAGTTAGGTTTCTGCTTTGCTTTGTAGTGGTCATTTAAAAGGGCTGTGCTTTGTGTGAAAAACAATTTACTATAGAAAATGTTTTCTGGTAAAAGGTATGCTTAGTTGATGTCAAGCTTCACTCACAGTGTGATCTTAGGCACATGATCATAATGTTAGATATAATGTACCATGTCTGTCTCTGCCAACAGTATGTGTGTCTCTGCCTAAGATCACACTGATGGGTGAATCAAGCTTCACTCACAGTGTGATCTTAGGCACATGATCAGACTGTTAGATATAATGTACCATGTCTGTCTCTGCCAACAGTATGTGTGTCTCTGCCTAAGATCACAGTGATGGGTGAATCAAGCTTCACTCACAGTGTGATCTTAGGCACATGATCAGAATGTTAGATATAATGTACCATGTCTGTCTCTGCCAACAGTATGTGTGTCTCTGCCTAAGATCACAGTGATGGGTGAATCAAGCTTCACTCACAGTTTGATCTTAGGCACATGATCAGAATGTTAGATATAATGTACCATGTCTGTCTCTGCCAACAGTATGTGTGACTCTGCCTAAGATCACAGTGATGGGTCAATCAAGCTTCACTCACAGTGTTATCTTAGGCACATGATCAGAAAGTTAGATATAATGTACCATGTCTGTCTCTGCCAACAGTATGTGTGTCTCAGCCTAAGATCACGGTGATGCGTGAATCAAGCTTCACTCACAGTGTGATCTTAGGCACATGATCAGAATGTTAGATATAATGTACCATGTCTGTCTCTGCCAACAGTATGTGTGTCTCTGCCTAAGATCATAGTGATGGGTGAATCAAGCTTCACTCACAGTGTGATCTTAGGCACATGATCAGAATGTTACATATAATGTACCATGTCTGTCTCTGCCAACAGTATGTGTGTCTCTGCCTAAGATCACAGTGATGGGTGAATCAAGCCTCACTCACAGTGTGATCTTAGGCACATGATCAGAATGTTACATATAATGTACCATGTCTGTCTCTGCCAACAGTATGTGTGTCACTGATGGGTGAATCAACCTTCTCCTTCACTTTCCTTTCTCTCTCTTCCCTTCTTTCAGTCCTTCACTCTTTTCCCTTCTCTAACTGTCCTTACTCCACTACAGTAACTCTTTCTCTTACTGCCTCTGTCCTCTATCTCTGTTAGCCTCATTCTCTCCGTCCCCGTAGTCTCTCACTCCTCTTCTGTTACACTCACTCCTTGTAACTCAGTCATACTCCCACAGTCACCTTCTTTCAGACCTTCTTCTTTACTTTCCTTCCTCTCTCTTCCCTTCTTTCACTCCTTCATTCTTATTCATTCCCTTACTCTCCTTACTCCACTTTACTAACTCCTTCTCTTACTCCATCTGTCCTCTTAGTTGTACACTCCCCTTCCTTCACTCTCTCTCTGTTAGTCTCATTGTCTCTGTCCTCTTAGTCTCTCACTCCTCTTCTATCACGCTCACTGCCTATAACTCAGCCATACTCCCACACTCACCTTCTTTCAGACTTTGTCTTTTACTTTTCTTCCTCTCTCTTCCCTTCTTTCACTCCTTCACTCTTTTCCCTTCCCTTACTCTTCTTACTCCACTTTACTAACTCCTTGTTTTACTCCCTCAGTCCTCTTAGTTCTACACTCCCCTTCCCTCATTCTCTCTCTGTTAGCCTCATTCTCTCCATCCCCTTAGTCTCTCACTCCTCTTCTGTCACACTCACTCCCTATAACTCAGCTACACTCCCACACTCACCTTCTTTCAAACCTTCTCCTTTACTTTTCTTCCTGCCTCTTCCCTTCTTTCGCTCCTTCACACTTTTCCCTTCCCTTACTCTCTTTACTCCACTTCACTAACTCCTTCTCTTTCTCCCTATGTCCTCTTAGTTCTACACTCCCCTTCCCTCATTCTCTCTCTGTTAGTCTCATTCTCTCCGTCCCCTTAGTCTCTCACTTCTCTTCTGTCACGCTCACACCCTATAACTCAGCCATGCTCCCACACTCACCTTCTTTCAATACCCCTACTTCACTTCCCTTCCCCTCTCGTCCCATTTTTTCCTCCCTCAATCATTTTCCTTTCCTTTCTCATTGCAGTCCACTTCACTCACTCCTTTTGTATTTGTTTAGAATACAGCTCTTTTTGGAGAATTGGAGGTAGTTCTAAAAAGAACAGTTTTTTTTCTTCTTTTTAGGTTTTCTTAGTGAACAAGAACAAAAACAGGGAATGTCAAACTGCTCAACAGGAGCAAAAAAAAGAGTCAAAATTAGGGCTGGGGACGGCAGCGGTGGTTTTCTCTTATTCGGACAATGTTCATAATACTTTGTTCACCGTAACAAAGTAGTTCATCACAGTCTTTACATTTTATAGTGATGCCATCAAAAACAGGATGAATATTAGGAATCAGCTGTTCAGGTCTTCCCCTCACCGATGATGCAGTTGGTCCTCCAGTCGAAGTTGAAGCACCATCCCTTGGGGCATCTCGTGCCAGAGCCCTGACATTCTCCCGGGCATAGTTCTGGGGGTGCCTCCTCTGAACGTGCCGAATCATGGTCGAATTGCCAAAACTGTATTTCCTTGTAGGGTCACCCCGTGAAAGGACAGTTTGGCAAATTCTGCACTCCACCTTTGGAGCATTCACCTTTTTTTTACCTGCTTGTATGGTAAAAAACTTCCAAATGAAGTGCTCCTTTACCCTGGGCTGAGGAGCCTCTTCCTGTATGAACTCATCCGAGTCCTCACTGCTACTGGGGGGGTCTAGCAGCCATTATAATCCCAAAAAAGTTGAGCAGAAAAAAACAGATCTTGCAGTCACAAAAGTGAAAGAAGTGAAGGAAATGGGTGGGGTTTTCATTCTTTGTAAAAAAAACTGTAAGCAACCAATGAAAAGTGTTATTTTAAGGTAACATGACTTGACGCGCTTCCGGGGGCGCTTACGCAGCATGAACGTGGGCGCTTACGCGGCACGCCTAAATGACGTTTTGCTAGCTTTACGGAAATGCAAAATCATTTCCATTCTGAAAATCAAAAATACTACTTTTATAAATATGGTCCTGAATGTCTTGCATTATTATTTAGTTTTCATACATATTTGTTTTTTATGAATGCAGAAATGGCGCTCTCGCTGCGCTCTCGGTGAGCTTACCGGTGCGTGCACCCTGAGCACTCCAAGACAAAATGATACGGGTAAGCTTACCGGTGCGCGCACCCTGAGCGCCCCAGGAAAAAATGATTTAAAAAAAAGAAAAATACATTGAAAAAATATCTTTTTTTAATAAATTAATAATAATTAATAGTTATACAAAACAGCTAAAAAAAAAAAACACTAAAAATCGTAGGTTACAAACTCGATATACAAAAGAATTAGCTTTTTAAAAAACCTTTGAAATTCACTGAAAAAATCAGAGGTTTCACAATAGTTATAGTTAGGAATTAGCATTTAAAAAGCCTTTGAAATTCAATGAAAAAACCATAGGTTTCACACCAGTTATAGTTAGGAATTAGCATTTAAAAAATCTTTGAAATTCACTGAAAAAACCATAGGTTTCACACCAGTTATAGTTAGCTGAACATTTTACTCATACAAAACCATTGAAATTCCCACGTTATAGTTAGTTGGACTCACTATAACTCGCGCGCCCGCAATCCACTGCTGATAATGTCACATATTACATCATTCATGACATGGTCAGTGACATCACTGATGACATCACTGATGACATCTCAAATGACATCATAGTATTAAATGTGAAAATATGTTATTTGCTTTATAGTTGTTTCTGTTTTTTCAATGGATTTTAAGTGCTATATATTGTGTTTATTTATTGTAGTTGGTAATGGGTGTTCATTTTGAAGAGGTGTTAAATTTTTCCGTAAATGCATATTAACTTATTTATTATATTTATTTTTACTTTTATGTCTGACTGTATTTTATTTATATCATAGCCATATAGCCCGCTGCTGTTGAGGGTTAAACCGGTTGTTAAAGGCTCTTACCCCGAGTTATAGACCTGAGCCACAGGCGAGGGACTACAACAAAGGAGAGGGCCTTTTTCAACTGATATAGCCAAAGGCAGAAGGGCTATGTGGCTATTAGAACATTCCACCAACTATGGGTAAACTGTTCTAAACTAAAAATGGAGAAGCATAACAATAAACTTTGGAATATGGATCAGAAGGCCTGTACCAGCCAATATAAGTCGGAAGCTAAACTTTTGTCCACAATGGATCTCTCAACATTCCAGTGCTCTGATAAGATATATATTTTTGACTAAATAGCAAACATGAGTAAAACAATATTCAATATTAAATAATTTTGGTACTTTTTTCATGGGCTTGGCCATCTCTGCAGGGTCACCACCAAACCTTATTCTTCACTCTCCTGTTTTCTGAACACATTTGTGTTGGATTTTAGGACTCTGTGCACTTTACCACTGCTAATCAGTGCTAAAGTGCTGTGCAGCAGCATTCAGAACCCCCCACACCCACCGACCACACACACAACCTGGGCATCATCCTGGACTCGTCACTTTCTATAAACCACCAAATCAACACTATATCATCTTCCTGCTTTTACACTCTCCACCTTCTCTGAAACATTTTCAAATGGGTCCCTACAGAGTCCAAGAGAATGGTCACCCAGGTGCTCGTCAGCAGCAAGCTTGACCATAGCAATGCACTATACGCAGGCACGACCCAAAAACTACAAAAGAAATTGCAAAGCATTCAGAAAACCTCCAGGACATCCCCTGCCAAAGCCACATCGCTGGTCACCTGAGAGATCTCCACTGGCTTCTGATCAGCAAAAGAATCACCTTTAACCACCTCACACACACCTAGAAAGTCCTCCACAACACTGGTCCTGAATACTTCACCATTGCTTCTCCTTCTACACACAGACCAGACATCTCTGCTCCGCCCATTTGGCCCTGGTCACTATCCCACGGATCCGCATGACCTCACCTGGAGGAAAATCCTTCTCCTACCTCGCTGCAAAGACCTGGAGCTCCCTACCGCTGCATCTCAGGCACTCACTTTCACTGCCTCAATTCAGGAAGGACCTCAAGACCTCGATCTTTAACTGAACTGCAGAACCCCCCACACCCTCAGTGCCTTGAGACCCTTAGGGGTGATTAGTTGCGCTCTACAACAACCCCGATTGATTGCTCTCTCCTCTATACATGGTAGCATTGCATACACCAAAATGGCACATTTCAATTGATTGCAAGTCCCTATTAAAGTGGTACTTCATGTGCCCAGGACTGGTAAACTAAATGCTACTAGTGACCTTGCAGCATTTATTGTGCCACCTACTTAAACAGCATCTTTAAAGATGTCTCAGGTCTGCCATCACAGCTTTTGTGTCCACTTTTTTAAACAGCCAAATCCTTCTAGCAAAATAAACCTTTTGCCAGGCCTAAACCTTCCTTTTATTACATGTAGGTCACTCCTGAGTTAAGCCCCAAACAGCCCAGATGGCAGAGTTCAGTGTATGTAAAATAAAATGCACAATATGTAGTTTTAACATTTACATGTTCTACTAGTAAAACACTCTTAAATTTGTTTTTTACTACATCAAGGCCAACCACCCCCACGGGATTACATTAGGTTAAATTATTACATTAAATATAGCCTCATAGCTCACTGCCGAGAGCTATATCATTTGTTCAAGCCCTGAACCTTAGTTAGAGGCCTAAACCGTAGGATCTTGCTTTGCAGGCTGCAGCCCATCTGAACCGCTGCTGTGTGACACACACTCAACGCGGATCTCCCAATGCTCCTTGACCCACATTTAATGTACTTTGAAACCTGTATCCAGCCTGCACTCCATCGCGGTCAGACTGTACTTGTGACTTTGTCCCAGTCAGCCTGACAAGATCAACATACTTGGCGCTTTGCCATTTTGGTGTCCAATAATTTATTCAATTTTATTCTATTTTTCTAAATTGGTGGGGGATTTCTTCTGGTGTTGTGTTTTCACTTTATTACTTTTTGAAGTGCTGTAAAAAATACTTACTTTTATAATTTCCTCTACGCTAAGTCTGACTGCTTCGTGCTCAGTTTTAGTTGGACTACTGGGATTTTTAGAATAGTATTTTTGCCATGAATTCCAAAGGCAATAAACAAGGATTGTTAACAAACGCTTGCACTTTGCACTGTAGCAGTTGATACATTTCTTTGGTTGTTTGGATACTTTAGGTTTTAGATAATATATTGTTCTATTCTAATTTATAGCAAGCTTTCTTCTTTTGAATAACTATTTATAGTCATTTATAGAGGGTAGGATGGCTTCAGGCTAAAGTGGTTATGAAGGCATGTGTCACCCTTCCACTGTGCTGTTTGTTTTGGCTACTGTTGCCATGGTGTTGTCATATGTGTTCCACCATTGTATTTGATACTTTGATTGGCATCTGTGGCAGACCAGTCAGTTCCGACAATCTAAGTATCTTTGAAACAGTCCATTATTCGACTAAAGGGTCGATTACGATGGCGGACGGAAGGACGACCGCCGGCCTGGAGTAGGCGGTAAATGTCTTTTTACAGTCCGCCAGCCGTGGCCAGTCCGTCCACCATATTAGGATGGGAAGCACTGTCAAATGTCCGTACGCCGCGGAAGAACATGCACGGCCACGTAAATACACCCGACCCCGCGGCGGACGTAACCAATCCAGAGACACCGCCGTACGGAATGACGTCTCCGACCGTCCTCGAAATCACGATGGCGGAAAAGACACAGCAAATCGCAGCGGAAAAACCACCAGCTTGAACACGGCAGATTCACCACAGCGGAGAGGCAAAACATTGCAGAGATACCCACCACAGGCAGATCGCCATCATGGACCCAGCTCTACACGCATTTCCGCTTCTCTTCGTGCTCCACCACCAGCAAGTCATGGACCGTCGCCGACGACGACGCAGGTACGCAAACACACCAATCGCTGTCGGAAGGGGAGTACCTGCCGGGGCCGTGACGTGGGGAGGGGGAGGGGCATGTTGGGGAAGCAGCATTTACGATAGCACCAATATATCAACAATGCAAGGAGACAACCAGGAATGACACAGAGAAACCACTACACACTAATAACTTGCTTTATTGCACATAATAGGGGTTGACTCCTAGAGTAGCCAGCAGCATGGGCACTGGATAGAACAGAACAGGTACATCTGAGGCAGCACATGAGAGGGGCTAAGTGCATCAGCAGTCAATGGCACAGAGCAGGTACATTTGAGGCAGCTCATGAGAGGGCACAATGCAGTATCATAACAGCAACAAGGCAGTGTTCATAACAGCACAGGTACATCTGAGGCAGCACATGAGAGGGACAACGAGCATCAACAGTCCATGGCAAAGAACAGGTACATCAGAGGCAGCACATGAGAGGGGCTAAGTGCATCAGCAGTCAATGGCACAGAGCAGGTACATTTGAGGCAGCACATGAGATGGGCAAAGTGCATCAACAGTCCATGGCAAAGAACAGAGCAGGTACATCTGAGACAGCACATGAGAGGGGCAAAGTGCATCAACAGTCCATGGCACACAGCAGGTACATCTGAGGCAGCACATGAGAGGGGCTAAGTGCATCAACAGTCCATGGCACAGAGCAGGTACATCTGAGGCAGCACGTGAGAGGGCACAATGCAGTATCATAACAGCAACAGGGCAGTGTTCATAACACAACAGGGACATCTGAGGCAGCACTTGAGAGGGGCTAAGTGCACCAACAGTCCATGGCACTGAGCAGGTACATCTGAGGCAGCACATGAGAGGGGCTAAGTGCATCAACAGTCCATGGCACAGAGCAGGTACATCTGAGGCAGCACATGAGAGGGCACAATGCAGTATCATAACAGCAACAGGGCAGTGTTCATAACAGAACAGGGACATCTGAGGCAGCACTTGAGAGGGGCTAAGTGCATCAGCAGTCCAAGGCACTGAGCAGGTACATCTGAGGCAGCACATGAGAGGGGCTAAGTGCATCAACAGTCCATGGCACAGAGCAGGTACATTTTAGGCACCACATGAGAGGGCACAATGCAGTATCATAACAGCAACAGGGCAGTGTTCATAACAGAACAGGTACATCTGAGGAACCACATGAGAGGGCACAGTGCAGTATCATAACAGCAACAAGGCAGTGTTCACAACAGAACAGGGACATCTGAGGCAGCACATGAGAGGGGCTAAGTGCATCAGCAGTCCATGGGACAGAGCAGGTACACCTGAGGCAGCACATGAGAGGGGCTAAGAGCATCAACAGTCCATGGCACAGAGCAGGTACATCTGAGGCAGCACATGAGAGGGCACAATGCAGTATCATAACAGCAATAGAGCAATGTTCATAACAGAACAGGTACATCAGAGGCAGCACATGAGAGGGGCTAAGTGTATCAGCAGTCCATGGCACAGAGCAGGTACATCTGAGGCAGCACATGAGAGGGCATAATGCAGTATTATAACAGCAACAGGGCAGTGTTCATAACAGAACAGGTACATCTGAGGCAGCACATGAGAGGGGCTAAGTGCATCAGCAGTCCATGGCAAAGAACAGAGCAGGTACATCAGAGGCAGCACATGAGAGGGGCTAAGTGCATCAACAGTCCATGGCACAGAGCAGGTATATCTGAGGCAGCACACGAGAGGGCATAATGCAGTATTATAACAGCAACAGGGCAGTGTTCATAACAGAACAGGTACATCTGAGGCAGCACATGAGAGGGGCTAAGTGCATCAGCAGTCCATGGCACAGAGCAGGTACATCTGAGGCAGCACATGAGAGGGGCTAAGAGCATCAACAGGCCATGGTACAGAACAGAGCAGGTACATTTGAAGCAGCACAAGGAAGTGTGTCATGCGCCCGGTCCCATGAACATTAATAATGCAAGGGTGGTTACAATGGACAATCCAGACACCAAGTACAATGACATGTGAGTGATGGGAACTGCCCCTCACAGCACAGAATCAGCTGGACTGATTGACCTAGTAGCTTCAGACACAGTGGCAGGATCTGATACAGGATTGGGAGATACAACCACAGTACCCGTGACTGACACATGAGCCATAGACCCAGACACACTGCCAGCACCAGAAACAGGAGTGAGACACCGCCACAGCTTCAGTGACTGCCACATGAGCCATAGACCCAGACACACTGCCAGCACCAGATTCAGGAGTGTGAGACACAGCCACAGCTCTAGTGACTGACACATGAGCCATAGACCCAGACACACTGCCAGCACCAGGTACAGGAGTGTGAGACACAGCCACAGATCTAGTGACTGACACATGAGCCATAGACCCAGACACACTGCCAGGACATGTCCCTGTACAGTGACCAACAAATACCATGCCAGCATCTGAGACATGAGAGTGGCGGACACACACAGTGGCAGTACCTGAAACAGGAGAGGGCACAACTGACACAGTGCTACTACATGAGGCATGACAGCGAACAACAGACACAGTGCCACTATCTGACACATGAGAGTGAACTGCAGCTGACCCACTAGGACCACTGAAATAATGAGCCACAGGGCTGTATGGGCCAGGAGGCAGGGTGGTTCTGGGAGCTGGGGACAGCTGCACTGGAGCGACATTGGGGTGGTCAGGTGTCACTGGTGTGTGTCTCCATTTCTTTGGGATATGTAAGGGCACCCTGGACATGACTGGACTGGTAAGTGGTGCGGGCTCATCTGAAACATCACCCATCAAAGGTGGATCATGTGCTGGTGGTGGTCTGCTCTCTGGGGACGTGCTGGACCCTGCTTGACGCTTGCTCTGGCCCTGCCTTCTGCCCTCTGTATCATGTGTAATGGGGGATGCAACAACAGTGTACTCCTTCCTCTGCTTCACCGGGGTGTTTATGGGAGTAGAGGTATGGGGGACTCCACCTCTGACACATGTGGTGTATGTTCCTTCACCAACACCAGCTTCAGGGGACGCAGGGGTGGTGTATGCCTGTGCTTGGTGGATATCCTGTGAATGGGAGAAGCCTTGGCCCTGGGAGGTTCCTTGGCCATGGGAGACGCCTTGGCCCTAGGAGGTGTCCTGTCTTTGGAATGTGCCTTATCCGTGGGTGGTGCTCTGTCCCTGGGAGTTGCCCTGTCCTTTGTAGTGTCCCTGTCCTTGGGAGTGTCCCTGTCCTTGGGAGGTGCCCTGTCCTTTGTAGTGTCCTTGTCCTTGGGAGTGTCCCTGGCCTTGGGAGGTGCCCTGTCCTTGGGAGTGTCCCTGTCCTTGGGAGATGCCCTTGTCCTTGGGAGTGTCCCTGGCCTTGGGAGGTGCCCTGTCCTTGGGAGTGTCCCTGTCCTTGGGAGGTGCCCTGTCCTTTTTAATGTCCTTGTCCTTGGGAGTGTCCCAGGCCTTGGGAGGTGCCCTGTCCTTGGGAGTGTCCCTGTCCTTGGGAGATGTCCTGTCCTTGGGAGTGTCCCTGTCCTTGGGAGGTGCCCTGTCCTTTGTAGTGTCCTTGTCCTTGGGAGCTTTTGGAGTGTCCCTGGCCTTGGGAGGTGCCCTGTCCTTGGGAGTGTCCCTGTCCTTGGGAGGTTCCCTGTCCTTTGTAGTGTCCTTGTCCTTGGGAGTGTCCCTGTCCTTGGGAGGTGCCCTGTCCTTTGTAGTGTCCTTGTCCTTGGGATTTTCCCTGGCCTTGGGAGGTGCCCTGTCCTTGGGAGTGTCCCTGTCCTTGGGAGGTGCCCTGTCCTTTGTAGTGTCCTTGTCCTTGGGAGCTTGGGAGTGTCCCTGGCCTTGGGAGGTGCCCTGTCCTTGGGAGTGTCCCTGTCCTTGGGAGGTGCCCTGTCCTTTGTAGTGGCCTTGTCCTTGGGAGTGTCCCTGTCCTTGGGAGGTGCCCCGTCCTTTGTAGTGTCCCTGTCCTTGGGAGCTGCCCTTGCCTTGGGAGTACCTTTTGAGGGGGATGCCTGTGTTCCATGTGAGTCCCTGTCCCCCAACACCCCTTGAGGATCCTGTGTGTCAACTCCAGGGTAGCTGATGTCGTGTTCTGTGAAAGATTTCCCTGTCCTAGGGGATGGTGTCTGTGGCCTCCGTGCCCTGCCTTGCTGCCTATGCCTGCTTCTAGTGCAATACCCAGAAAATTAGGCCTGGTCAGAAATGTCACTCTCCCCTGAGACATCAAGTGGTGTGGATGGGGCAACTGAAGTAGAACCTTGTCCATGCGACTGTTGAATGGCTGCAGACACTGTGTTGGATAATGACTGAACTGTTCTGTGAAGACCAGCAACATCGCCATTCATCCCCTCCATGAATGCTACCACCTGCCCCAACTTCCTATCGTGGTCTAGGAATGCATTGATCATGTTGGTCTGCCCTACACACAACTGTCTCAGCAGATCAACTGCCTCAGCACAAAGGGCACTTTGTGTCACAGGGGCAGGGGCAGCGGTGCCTGCACCGAAGGCCACTCTGCTACCCGTACTCTGGCGAGCACGAGCAGTACTTGTTGCAGTTGGTGGCAGTGTGGGCACAGTGTGCTGTGTACCGACTGAAGGTGTAGATTGCCCACTCCCTGTGTCTACCAACAGTGCTGACTCACCACCACTGTCTGAAGATGAGGATGATGGTGTCTCCACATGTGAGTCCTCAGGGACATTTCTGTCCCCCTCTCCGGGGCTGCTCTCTTCAGTCTCAGTCTGCGTGTGTGTGATCTCTGATCCGGATGAATTGCCACCACTGAGCTCCGTCGTTTGTGGGTCAGTGCCCTCGGCCAAAGCTGAAAGAGAGAGAGAAGAGGTATACCTAAGTGCCACACTCACGTACTGCAAATTACAAAAACAAAACTTCCTTGACTGCTGACCAACATGTAGCACCCATCCTGCACACGAACCACCCCTTCCAGACATCCTCATGTCAAAGAACCGGTGGTGCCTGTGAAACATGTACATCAAACAAACAGGGCAAGTGCATGCAGACCACCACACATGTGATGCCATGGGACCACAGATCTCAACGGCATGTCCTGGGACCGTGGACTACAATGCAACTGGTATGTCCACCTGGCTGACATGGATGCTAACACTCACTCCGCTAATGGCACCAACATGCAATTGCAGCACAGCATACACACCACGGATGTCACTACTGTGTCTGAGCAGCAATACATGCAGGCACTCACAAGTCACAAACACATTTAGTCTGCTTACCGCTAGTTTGCTGCTGCTCCCCTCTCAACCAGGCGGACAGGTCAGGATGCGTCACAGCTATGATACAGAGCATTATAGGGGTCATGGTACGTCGTGCAAGCTGGGATGATCTTGGAATCAGCCGCAGTGTCATCTCCGCCACATTCTTGCTGAGCCTGGAGATGTCGTCCCAGCGCTTGTGGCAGTGTGTGTGCCGCCTATTGCACACACCCACTGCCTGTACATCACCTGCTATGGTCCTCCACCCGGCCTTGCGAAGGTGCAGCTTGACCTTGATGGGAGACAAGAGGGGGCAAGTCAGTGGACAGTTGGCCATTCACACAGATAGGAGCAACATGTATCTTTCAGCAGCCATGCACAGTACAACACATGTGAAGGTCCCACAGCACACCGCCAAGATTGCAGAAGCCAGGAGTCAGTGACCACCTCATGCACACCAACATGTACCCCCCTGCACTTACCACCTGTCCGGGGGCACCGTAGAGCCATTCATAGTGGCGGAGTACACTGTCCACAAGGACCTCCAGCTCCGCTGCGGTGAAGGGACGAGACCGGATCTCTCGAACTCTCGGCATGGCAAGGTCCAGGACTGTGGCACAACAGCAGCAGTTGTTAGAGTGCTCAGCGGCAGCAGGTAGAGGTGATGGGTGCAGGCAGCAGTTGGTGGATTGCTCAGCAGCAGCAGGTAGAGGTGATGGGTGCAGGCAGCAGTTGGTGGATTGCTCAGCAGCAGCAGGTAGAGGTGATGGGTGCAGGCAGCAGTGGCTGGAAGCAGTGGATGTGTGCTGCTGAAATTCACACATTTATAGGGCCCTGAGCTGATATCAGTGGCACACGTCTGCAGCAATTGGTTTTCCCGGGCTGCCTCATTCAAAATGAGCCAATGACTGGCCCTGCTGTGGCGGTGCATGGCTTCCGCTACTTTTGAAATCACTTACGCGCCCCGCGTTACCTGTTTCCATTGGCTACATGTGCAAGGACCATCACGGTCACACCCCGCCAACCGCATGTGCGCGCTACCGCGATGGTGCATCTTTTGAAAATCATCACCCACTGGCATTGCAATGGCGGAGCACGCATTCCGCGGGGGCGGGGCAGGCTAATACATAAACTTGAATGTGCAAGTGGAAATGACAGTTGGTATCCCCCCTTTCAGTCACATAACAGCACCCACTGCAGACCGCCGGGTGCGGGCGGTCATCCACCGCCGGGTGCGGGCGGTGGGTGACCGCCCTGTGTATTGATGTTACCCTGGCATGGATGGCCATGGCCGGTCACCCACCGCTCGCACCCGGCGTGGGTGACCGCCCATGGCCGGCAGTGGGTGACCGGCAATGGCCATCCATGCCAGGGTAACATCAATACGCAGGGCGGTCACCCACCACCCGCACCCGGCGGTGGGTGACCGCCCATGGCCAGCGGTAGGTGACCGGCCATGGCCGGCGGTGGGTGACCGGCCATGGCCATCCATGCCAGGGTAACATCAATACACAGGGCGGTCACCCATCGCCCGCACCCGGCGGTGGGTGACCGGCCATGGCCGGCGGTGGGTGGCCGGCCATGGCCATCCAGGCCAGAGTAACATCAATACACAGGGCGGTCACCCACCGCCCGCACCCGGCAGTAGGTGACCGCCCATGGCCGGCGGTGGGTGACTGGCCATGGCCATCCATGGCAGGGTGACATCAATACACAGGGCGGTCACCCACCACCCGCACCCGGTGGTGGGTGACCGCCCATGACGGCAGTGGGTGACTGGCCATGGCCGGCGGTGGGTGACCGGCCATGGCCGGCGGTGGGTGACTGGCCATGGCCATTCATGCCAGGGTGACATCCATACACAGGGCGGTCACCCACCGCCCGCACCCTGTGGTGGGTGACCGCCCATGGCCGGTGGTGGGTGACTAGCCATGGCCGGCGGTGGGTGACCGGCCATGGCCGGCGGTGGGTGACCGGCCATGGCCGGCAGTGGGTGACCGGCCATGGCCATCAATGCCAGGGTAACATCAATACACAGGGCGGTCACCCACCGGCGGTGGGTGACCGCCCATGGCTGGCGGTGGGTGACCGGCCATGGCCATCCATGCCAGGGTAACATCAATACACAGGGCGGTCACCCACCGCCCGCACCTAGCGGTGGGTGACCGCCCGCACCCGGCGGTCTACGGTGGGTGCTGCTATGTGACTGAAAGGGGGGATACCAACTGCCATTTCCACTTGCACATTCAAATGTATGTGTTAGCCTGCCTCGCCCCCGCGGAATGCGTGCTCTGCCATTGCGATGCCAGTGAGTGATGATTTTCAAAAGATGCACCATTGCGGTGGTGCGCACATGCGGTTGGTGGGGTGTGACCGTGATGGTCCTTGACCATGCAGCAAATGTTACGCACAATTGCAGTATCCAGTATTGAGGATCATCTTCTGTGTTGGCGGAAGGCGTACCCGGATGCCGTGTGTACACACACTGCATGTCTCCGCACACAAGTAATGTTTATAGGTGTACATGTGTGTCCGGCCATGTCCGGAATGCGTCAAGAATTATTATGTCATGTCAATGGCCCGTGTCCATGTGTCTCATTTATGTCCATTAGTTGCATGTGTGTTCATACTATTGACCTTGCCAGTGGTTAACAAATGCCAGTGATGTGAGCCCAAGTTGCGTCAGATGTGCATGGCTATGTGGTGACGTCTTGGTTTTGAGGTCACACGTTTCTAATTGTACATATCTACACAGTACATCAAGGTTGTGTACCCACATTTTTAAGCTGTCGTGAGTGTGTGGTTTGTGTGTGCAAGTAGCAATGATGGTGGTATACATGCATTCTGTGTATGCGTCTGTGTGTCGCCTGTTGTATGCCCATGCCTGTCATGTGAGGATGCACAGCATTGTATGTGGGGTCATGGGTGCATGAAGACAAGGAGGGTGTGTTCCGTGTTCTTGTTATGTGTGCACGTCCATGTGTGTCTGTGGGGACGCTTGTCCACACATGGGCCCTCAGTCATGTGATGTTGGCTGTTCTTTCAACATGTGTGCACGTACCATTGGACATGTTTGCACACAGGATGTTGTTTGGGGGTGAACATTGTGTGTGTAGTTAGCTGTAGTGCCTTATATTTCGGTCACATCACACATACAATCAGTGTCTGCAAAATGTATTATTTGTATTGTGTTGGTCAAGATGTGATAGTGTGGCAAAGCTGTGCGGTGTTGGTCAATTGACATCTGCTCCCATCTACTCCCTCACAGGAGGGCTCCAAATGTGCATTGACCATACAGTGTGCTGGAGGACATGGTTGAAGAGGAGGTAATCCGCAAATTCAGGCTTGACCGACCGATATTGCGGGACTTTGCAGCCCAATTGGCACCTCATCTGCAGCCACGCAGGCCATATCCAGGAGCAATTACACCCACAGCAAAGGTGATGGCGGCACTTCACTTCTTTGCGACAGGCACTTTCCAGTACACAGTTGGTCATGCCGGGGGGATGTCCAATCCATGTTCAGCATGGTACTGCGGGATGTGCTGCAAGCCATGATGCGTTACAAGGATGATTACAACCATTTCCCTCGTCCGGCAGAGCTGGCTGCAGTGAAAGGTGACTTCTATGCCCTGGGTCAGAGTCCACACGTAGTGGGTTCCATTGATGGCACACATATTGGTCTGATTCCACCCCAGGCACGTGACCCCATCTATCGCAATCGGAAGCACTACCCTTCTATCAATGTGCAAGTGGTGTGCCTGGCTGACAACATCATCTCCTATGTGTGTGCCAGATTTCCTGGGTCCACACATGACTCCCACATCCTGCGGAGCGGCATTGTCCCCCAACGTATGGCTAATCTGCGTCAAGAACGTGCGTGGCTTGTAGGTGAGTGTGCTGTGATGACTACTGTGTTGTATGTGTGCCATGCTGTTCCCACCAATCCTGATAATGATGTATGTGTCTGTCATCCCCCCACCTAGGCGACTCTGCGTACCCAAACCGCCCATGGCTGCTAAGCCCCCTACGGAATCCTACTACCCCAGGTGAAATGCGCTATAATGAGGCCCATGGGAAGACACGGCGGGTGGTGGAACGTACATTTGGACTGCTGAAGTTTAGGTTTTGCTGCCTGGATAAAACCGGAGGGGCCCTGCCATACTCACCCGGCAAAGTATGCAAAATAGTGATTGCCTGCTGCATGCTCCACAACCTGGCCTAACGCAAGAATATTGAACTGATCATGGACGCTGCAGACCAACAGGTTGCTCGGCCTCCCATACCACCAGTGATGAGGATAGTGGGGAGGAAGAAGGTATAGACTAGAGGTGTCAGCTCATTGATCGCTACTTTCCTTGAATGTGAGTAACTACCTCTTGTGCAGCTGTTCAATGCGTGATGTATGTTTGCTGGTGATGTGTGGATGTGGTGTGTGAATGCTGCCTGTTCTGGTATGTTTTGTTCGCAAATGGGTGTGGGAGATGGTGTACATGCAATGCTCCCTGATGTGTGTCCTGTAATTAGTGATGAATGTGGTTTGTGGGATGTTGCAGTACGGTGTGGTGTGATGGGTGTGATTCAGTTTCCTGACCTGTGCTTGTTGTTCTCTCATTATCCCTAGGTCACTCCCACAGAGTCATGATTCTGAAGAACATTGATCCCTGCACCTGGTAATGACAACTACTAAGACAAACCTGTGTTTAAAACATGGAGGTCACACAGCCTTGAGTGTTTCCGTGGTGTTTATTTAAAGGGTGTGGATTACTGTTAGTGCATATTTACAAATAGGTTTTGGGGGGAAGTGTGAGTTGAAGGTCATGTCAGATGACAACACCGTGGGGACACCACATTGTGTGGTGTACACCTAGTCCAACAGACGTGTGCCAATGCTTGGCATTGTGGGGCAAGATAGTTCGCAGAGTGAATGCCAGGCTCAAGGAAGGGTGAAGTCAGTGGCGGTTCCTCTTCGAGCGGGTGGATGGTGCATTGCAACTGCTCTCTGCTGGATCCAGCCTCGGACGGCCCCTCTGTCTTGGAGCTGGAGCAGAGCCAGCTGTGGGGGCAGGTTGTTCAGGGACCACATCCCTGTCAGTGGCCTCAGGTGATGGTGGGGGTGGTGTTGGTGCCCTTTCCCGCTGGCCACTTGGGGGAGGAGGAGGTGGTGTGGCGCGGGATAACCACTCCCTCCCAAGAGCTGTTTGCTGCCCCATGAGGTCAACAATTTGTTCCATGCGGGTGTCCATGGACCGCATCAGCTGGCAGGTCTGTAGCAAGTCTTGGTGTGCCCGATCCGCCTGTGCCTGCGGCCGCTCGTAGGAGGCTTGCACTCTGGCAATGGCATCCAGGTTCTCGGTCCCAGGATGGGCTGGATCTTGTTCCCAACCTCGCCTTGCACCTGCACTCCTGTTTTTGAGCTGTTGCCTCACCTGTGTCCTCCCCCGTCCACTCTCCCTACTAGCCTTAGATGTTGATAGCCCATCATCGGACGATGGGTCAGGCAGGGTGGCACTGGCAGGAGTGGTGGTGGTGGTGGTGGTGGTAGCTGCACAGCGCTCAATGGCAGGTGTCGGTGTTGTTACACTGGCCAAGGTGGTGGAGGCAGGGATTTCCTGGGAGCCTGATGGCCCTGGGAGTGTGCTTGGGCCAGCATTGTCCTCTGCACCCGAGGTGTCCATGGAATCTTCACCAGAGAGTCCTGGCTGTGAGGGGGCGACTGTTGCTGGCGGTTCCTGGTTTCGCCTGTCAAGTTGTGATCACCTGAGGGACAAGAATTTAAGAATCAATGCTGTGGACATGACAGGTTTGTTGTTGTTAAATAACAAATTTCTAGGGAATCAGGACATGGTTGTTGGTGTCATCATGTTGGTGTGGTAGATAGTACTGGGCATTATGGTGGTGTGGAGACAATACTTGTATATGTGTGGTCTGGTCCTGCTATTGGATGGTGCCTCTGTGAAGATGGCTACCTACCTGTAGGTTTGAAGGAGGAGATGCACTGGTTAGCAAATGGTGGGCAGACTCCGTCTTGCTCTGGGATGGGACCTGGGGGCCTGTTGGGAGTTGTAGTGCTGGACCCACCCCCCCACCCACTTCCACCCTCCCTGTAGACTTGGGGGCCTGTTGGGAGTTATAGTGCTGGACTCTCACCCACCCACCCCCACCCTCCCTATAGACATGGGGGCCTGTTGGGAGTTGTAGTGCTGGACACTCACCCACCCACCCCCACCCTCCCTTTAGACATGGGAGCTTGTTGGAAGTTGTAGTGCTGGACCCACCCACCCACCCACCCTCACCCTCCCTGTAGACATGGGGGCCTGTTGCTAGTTGTAGTGCTGGACCCAGTCCCCACCCACCCCCACCCTCCCTGTAGACATGGGGGCCTGTTGGGAGTTGTAGTGCTGGACTCTCACCCACCCACCCCCACCCTCCCTGTAGACATGGGGGCCTGTTGGAAGTTGTAGTGCTGGACCCACCCCCACCCTCCATGTAGACATGGGGGCCTGTTGGGCGTTGAAGTGCTGGATTGGAGCCTGGGAGATGTGTCTTGGCAGTTGTGCAAGGCAGACCATGACAGTGTGATAGTGGTCATTGGTTTGTACTTACCAGCCTCAAGTCCCTCTTCTATTCCTTCCAGGCTCTCAGGGTGCAGTATGCACAGCACCTTCTCCTCCCATTCGGCAAATGGTATAGGCTCCGGGGGAGTGCCGCCGCCAGTGTGTTGTGCCCGCAGGTGGTTCTTGGCCCTGATGCCTTTCACCCTTCCCTTGAGGTCGTGCCACCGCCTCTGGATCTCATGTTCGGCGCGTGGCACGGTCCCTGAAGCATTCACTCTGGTCACTATCCTGTCCCACATGGTGGTTCTAGTTGCCAAGGTGGTCTGCTGGACTAGGGTACCAAACAGACGTGGTTCGACACGGATGATTTCATCCACCATGACCTTCAACTCACTCTCTGTGAACTTGGGGTTTTTCTTGGATGCCATTTGTGTGTGATGTGCAAGGTGTTGGTGGGGTGGGGTGGGGTGTGCAGGTGTGTGGTATGTAGGGATGGTGTTGTGGGGGTTTCTGTGGTGGGTGTGTTGGTGTGCAGGTTGTATGTGTGTTTGTGTGTGTCTGCTGTTTGTGCTATTCTGCCTCTTTATTCCAGCTGTGCTGTGATGCAAAGGATTGTGGTCATGGGAGGGATTCATTTTATACTCTGTGTGGTGGTTGTGTCCCAATGGTTGTTGCCAGTCAGGTGTTCTGTGGCTGTGGTGACTTGGGTGCTCTTGTTTGTGTTGGGGGGGGGTCATTGGGGCATGTAGTTGTTGGGGGTGGGTGTTTCAGGTGGGTGTGTGTTCTGTTTTTTGTGTTTTCTATTTACTTCCGTCTGCCATTTTTGGATCGGTTTGTTGGCAGGGGTATTGGTCGTTTGGTCCTTCCGCAGTCATTCTCCATTTGTCGATGCTTTTTTTCCGCGGCGGTCGAGGAAGGTGGTGAGTTCCGTTGGGATGGCGGGGTTATCCTAATCGTGCGGCCGGACACTCCGCAGGTCTGGCGGCGGTTGGGCCTCTTTCCGCGGTCAATGCGTCCATGGCGGAGGGTGTTTCTGTGGTACCGTCCGCTTGCAGCGGTATTTGATGTGATCCGTCCGCCGCGGTCGGTGTGTGATGACAGAAATATCCTAATCGCAACCGCGAATTATCCGCGGTGCGGTCGGGAGTATTTTTGCCGCGACCATGGCGGACGGAACCCGTTTCCGTCCGCCATCCTAATAGGCCTCAAAGTTTGTGTTTGTGCATTTAGTAGTAGGGAGCGTCTGTGAGGAGGTTGCTGTTTCTGTAAATGGAACATATGCTAGTTCAATTAACTTTTGTATCTCATATTTGTTGTTGTGCATTTGATACATATACCACACTTGTCACCTGGTTTATATGCTGCCAGAAAGAGTACTCTAATGCAACTGCAATGGAGTACCCCTTTCCTCCAACCTCAAGGTCTGCCTGCCCCATTTAGAGCCAGGCAGACTTTCAGTGAGTAGAGAGAAGGCAGTTCTCTGTTTTCGCCACCTATATACATATCAGATGGCCCAGTAAGGGCAGTTGAACGTTTGGTAATGTGTTCCTCTGGCTGATTTAGAGAAGGCGGACAGATGGACAATGTTCACTGGCTGTCTCAGCCATGAAAAATGTTCCTGTGAAAACTTTTAAATAACTTTTAAATAACCTCCATGTCATGGGAGAATTGTTCCATGGCAAGGGGGTCACTGTTTATTTGATTTTCAAAAAGGAAATCTCACTTTGGGATTTTCTTCTTGAAAATAACAGGCAAATTATAAGTTTGATATATGGCGCTGTCAAAAGCCAAAATTAAAATACATTTCCAAGAAACTCTGTGACAGCGGTTCCTGGAAATGCAAGAGATTTTCACAGGGGTAAAAAACATCTTTAAATGTAGCAGCCGAGTACCCTCGCCATGATGGGAGTAAAATACACGGTCATGGCAACAGAAATTTTGCCATCCATGAAGATCAGCCCCTTAGGGCCTGATTGCGAGTTTGCCAGACAGGTTAGTCCATCACAAACATGACGGATATCCTGTCCACCATATTACAAGTTTAATTATATTTATTGGAATATAATGGAACTCGTAATTCGGTGGATGGGATATACTTCACGTTTGTGATGGAGTAACCAGTCCACCAAATTTGTAATCAGGCCCTATGTGTGAATGTTTGGAAGTGTCTCTAAATACTCAGGTAAAGTTATTGTTACAGGACTGTATAAATGTATGGGGGCATGTTTTAACTAGAACTAAGAATTGCTTGTTCGAAATTAATAATGATTTTTGGGGATGGAAATATTTAGTTTTGGATTTTATTTAGATGAGTGTTTATACCACTTTATTAAGCAGAAGTGTGTACACTAAAGGTATGTTATTGTCATGGTACTCACGTGGTATGGTGTTAATTTGTGTGAATGGTGGAGGGAATGATTGTAATGTGCCATCCATCAATCAATGTCCTACTTTATATCAATCCTCACAGGTTATTTTCTGTTGCATAATCTATTATTCTTCTGCTTTGTTGGTGATATTATACATTAGGAAGGGCTCCCAAGTGTGTGTTAGAATGAAGTTATTCAGAATAGTTATTGCTTGCAAGTTCCATGTTTAAATATCGAGGTAAAAAATATAGATTACAAAAGTATCGTTGTAAAAACATCGATTCTCCATACTTAAACAGGTAAGTACAAAAACATTGAAGTAAAAAATATAGATGTAAAAAATATCGACTTTAAAAATATATATAACTTAAACAAAAGATATTAAATAATATTAATATTTTCAACAAAATTAAATTACATTTAATATATATTTTAACTAAATATGACAAATAAACTTAATTAAAAAGCAATATAAATGCACAAAAATGTGTACATATACATATATTTACTTAAATATATTTTAATAACTATTATCTTTATTTAATTTATACATTTGTAAATTATATACAAATAAAATATATACATATATCAATAATTTAAAATAAAATAAAACAGCCTATAACTAAATAACACATTAAACTATTAAAAACAATAAAACATAAATTTTACAACACAATAATTACAATAGCAGGGAAAATGTTGAATAGCGGAGGGGTAAAGATTACTAATCTCAGTCCAGTGAGTGCAACAGCAGGGAAAGTGCCGAATAGCGGAGGGGTAAATATTACTATCCCCATTCCAGTGAGTGCAAAAGCAGGGAAAGTGTTGGATAGCGGAAGGGTAAAAATTACTATTCCCACTGCAGTGAGTGCAACAGTAGGGAAAGTGTTGGATAGCGGAGGGGTACAAATTACTATTCCCACTCCAATGAGTGCAACAGTAGGGAAAGTGTTGTATAGCGAATGGGGAAACATTACTATTCACACTCCAGTGAGTGAAACAGCAGGGAAAGTGTTGGATAGTGGGGGGTTAAACATTACTATTACCACTCCAGTGAGTGCAACAGTAGGGAACGTGTTGGCTAGCAGAGGTGGAGAAAATACTATTCCCACTCCAGTGAGTGCAACAGTAGGGAAATTGTTGGCTAGCAGAGGGGGAGAAATTACTATTCCCACTCCAGTGAGTGCAACTGTAGGGAAATTGTTGGCTAGCGGAAGGGGAAAATTACTATTCCCACTCCAGTGAGTGCAACAGTAGGGAAAGTGTTGGATAGCGGAAGGGGAAAAATTACTATTCCCACTCCAGTGAGTGCAACAGTAGGGAAAGTGCTGGGTACCACACCAATAAAAATTACATTTCCATTATTAACATTAATATTATTTAAATTAAAATATATTATTATTATTAAAAAAGATAACAAACATTCATTAATTACACATTGTTTAACACTATAATTTCCAGAACACACACCTAAAATTAATTACACAATTACAATTACTAATTACTAATTCTTTAATACAAATTAATTACCAAATAATTAATAATTCATCAATAAAAAATAAATTACTTCCCATCATTTACACCTATAACTACAACCATACCTACAATTAAATAAACAATTACCATAATTAATAATTAATTAATTTGAATTAATTAATAACTAATTATCAAACAATAAATACTAAATGAATGTACACATTTAACTCAATAACATCACAGCTATACAATTATGAATAAATATACATTACTAAATACATTTCATATAATTGGATTACTTCCCAACCCGCTACAGAACTAAAAACACAAAACTCAATGTAAATGTTATTATTAACTACTATAAATATTAAATAAAATCTTAAATTAAATCTTAAATTAAATGACTTCCCACCCTATTCCCCTATAAACCCACAACCCGCTACCGAACTAAAAGCGCAAAATTGTATATAAAACAAAAAATATTACCTACTGAAGTGTTAACACATATACTAAAATTACAAACAATTCTCATAAAAATACTAAAATACATAACATTAATAATAATTAGATATTTTTAACAACTATATTTTTGCAATCAATATTACTTACCTAACAATTGATATTCCTAACCACAATATTTTTAACATCGATATTTCTATCCCACGATATTTTTAACATCGATATTTCTATCCCACGATATTTTTACCTCAAAATTTCTGTACATCGCTATTTATACATTGATATTGTACCTCTGTACCTTGCTTGCAGTTTTTTAGGCACAGCACAGGTATAAGTTTTAGATTTTCTGGATTTGTGGAAAAAGTCTTTTTAGCATTGGGATAACTGGGATTTGTCCTGTAGTATAATCAGCACCTTTTGGTGTTATAATATTTTAATAGTTAATGTGGGTTCTTGGGAACTAGTGCTTGCTCTTTTAAGGTTCAAGTAAAACTTTTCTAACTTCTAGTTCTGTCACATTTGGTGCGCTACTAGTTCTCTGACATTCAGAGCTACATTGTTACTAGTCATAGCTCCCTGGATAGTGGATTTGAATAATGTTTTGTGCATGTTGCAGTGCGTATTGTCTATGCTTGTACTTTGTTGACTGTAAATATATCCCACGTAAGACAATAGCACGTTTCCTTTTTGAGATACAATATAATTTTCTGCCAATATATGTGTGAATTTTTAAATCACATATTTATAAATGTTTGTAGTGGTTTGCAATGACTATATATTTAATTACCATTAATATTTGCAGGTGCATTATATTTTTTAAACTCTATACATATAGATTTGGTGTTGCTTTTTTTAACAGACGTCTGTTGGGGTCTTCACTTATTTTTGCAAGTTAAGGGACAGGTGCCTGATGTTTGACTCTTTAAAAAACACGGTTTGTTGAAATTTCATGTTCACAACCTAGGGGCTCCCCGGGAAAATGGGACCGCCCGCAATGCATGCGGTGGCCCCGCATTTGCAATTAGGATGCACCCGCCACACTGGCAGGTGCATCCCGCATTTTTTTAATTGCGGCAGACGGTGCTGTCAGCAGCACCCGCCGCAATACAAAAAAGGCATGCACAATGTGGCAGGCAACGCGCGGTGCCTGCCAAGTCATCCATGCAAATACAGGGGGGTACCATAGGTACCCCAATGTGTTCCCCTCACCCTCCCAACATCACGGGGGCCCGCAACGGGCCCCCAAATCAGTCAACTGTATGCTGAAAGGCTGCTTCCCGCTGCCTTCCTAATATGGATGGCGGTGTCTATCAGACACCATCACAATATCAGGCCCCTCTTCCGCCCAGTCAGCTGTGTGACCGGCGGGCGGTCGCACAGCGGGCGGTCTTTCTGTCCGCTGGGTTCCCCCCACCATACTAATATGGCAGGGGGAAATAGGTGGCGGGCGGGGTAAGATGTAGGGTTCATCATAATGGACCCCCTAGTGTTGTATATTTTAGAGGTTATTTTAAGCTACATTTCTTTTTAAACTATAGAAGGGATAGGGTTTTTTATTGCAACATTATTTACTTCCTCTAAAGGCATATTATTTCCTCAGTTACTGTTTCCTATAGTAGAAAAATATAAATAGAAAGCATGATACCAATTTTATTCTTTAAGATTTGTTTGTTTTTTCTGTTATTTGGTTATAATTAATTTAGGTTATGTTAATTATGTTTAAGGTATTCTTTTTGTAAGTTGGATTCTTCAGTTTCTAGAATATGGCAGTGTCGCCATCTTCAAGCCTTGGCATTTTTTCTGCCAAGAATATACATT
Organism: Lissotriton helveticus; assembly: GCF_964261635.1. NCBI lineage: Eukaryota > Metazoa > Chordata > Amphibia > Caudata > Salamandridae > Lissotriton > Lissotriton helveticus. The sequence goes on along the minus strand of NC_136067.1, from coordinate 463,955,116 downwards.
AATGTGTGCTTCCTATAGTGGACATTTAATTGGAAATGTGTTTGTATTGCTTGATTAACTTTAACTTCAATTGTGTTGGTTATTTATTCAATGTTTACATTTCTTGTCTGTTTTGTCATTATTGCATGGACAAAAATTGGTATTTCTATATCAACATATTAACAACATATGTACATATATTTGTTTTTGATATTTTATTTATTTATGTTAATGCTATTGTGACTGAGAACGTGGATTAATAGTTGGGATGAATGAGAATCCACCACCAGTAACAATGGCATTTTCTTGTTAGGTCCAACAAAGATCGATGTAATTTTAACTTGAGCTCAACCCCTAGTAAGTATGGCATGGAGCACACAGGCTTAGCTTAAGGAAATGTTTAGAAGTACCAAAACTGTTAAAAAGTAAAAACAACAACACAATACAACTACCACTCAAATTTACAAACTTGGATAGTAAATTTAGGAACAAAATAGCAGAGAAATAGCACAAATCCAATAAGGGGATCCGAAGATATGAATACTTAAAGTTTTAAATGAAAAAAGCATCAAAAAGCATTAACCCCTTCGACGCTGATGACGAGCTGGGCTCGTCATGAGGTAGCCTCCTCGCACGCTCATGACGAGCCCAGCTCGTCACGTAAAGTGCGATTTTAAAAAACCCAGCGTACGGGCGGAATTCCGCCCGCACGCATGCAGTTAAGTGTCATTTACTGTCAACTGGTCTTGGTGGACTGGGTCATAGGCACAAATTGAAGCCAACCGCAATGGAGCGTAGGTTGGATACACCAACCAGGTTCAACCTAGTCAGAGGTTTATCTTGGTTCCTAGGGCCTAATTTTGATGTTGTACAGAATCGCTTCGAAAAGACACCCAGTCAGCAGTCCCGACCACCTCATTAAGATGCGACCGAATACTGTTCGGTCGCATTCCTACATTTCACAATGGGAGCATGCATTTCGGCTGTAAACCGGTCATGATGCATTCTCCCATAGTGAAATGGGAGATGTAGTTCATCCCTGCATCCTGGGCCAAGCACCTCATAGTGCCCCCTCGATCTCCAACCGGAGGATGTGCACCAAAGGGAGCCTTGATGGGGGCACCCAAATATACTTTCCAGCATGGTTTCCATGTCGGACAGGCTGGCATGGAACCCATGTCAGAAAACGTGCATTGTAATCTCAAGGGCCTTTCCACCCTTGCTGGCAGGATTCCAACTGGCCGTCAGAAGCCAGCCGGAATGACCATCCAGTTTACTTTCCGACCGCCTATATCTTAATTAGGCGGTCTGAAAGTAAACCAAGGAGCTTATTACGATGCGGCTCAGAAGGCTCCAATTGTTGTTTGGAGCCCTCCAAGCGGCATCGTAATCACCCCTTTAGTATGTTTTCTGAAAGTCAAAGTCATTCAGGAGGGTAAGGCAGCAGGCTGTATCCAAGAAGGGCACCACAACATTGAATACACAGTAGGCAAGATCTGGGTGAAGCCGTTGGTTTAGGCAGGAAAAGGTCTGAGAGGGGAAATTCAAAATTTGCACCACCAGAAAATGTTCTTGCTGGCTGGATACACTTAGCCAGTCAGGTTTTCTATGTACTGATTCAATCCGGTTTTTGGATCTTGGATTCCTACAGCAAGACAAGGATGCAGACTGTAGCTGAAGAGGGCTCCACAAGGCTTGATACATGTTCTGAATGGAGGTGGTGTTACAGAAAGGCTTTAAGCAGGGAAAACCTGAATCCTTAACCCATCAGTAATACGCTTGGCCAGATTCACTTGACAGGCTTGTCCCGAGCCTACAGAGGCCTTGGAGCCAACTGGTTTTAAGTTATAGGTCCAAATTGTGTTCACGCTCTAGGTCCTTCAGGATGTTTGAACAATTACAGTTTGACCCACTGCTGTTTCTCAAAGTCAGGGTCCCAGGCCTTCAGAAAGAGCACGTCAGAGTTGATATTCACTCTGGCAGAAGGCACCAGTAGGGTCCAGAGCAGGTCCAGTTGGACCTAGTTAGCCAGACACTCAAGGAAAAGGGTTTCTTGCAGCTTGTTGTGTCCCTATAGCTTGACCAGGAGGTCAGATAACTCACCCTTAGAGTACACTTCTTTGTACTGGGTACAAGTGGGAAGAAGATTCCGCACTTCAGGTCTCTTTACATGTCTCAATTATTAGCTGCATTCGTTCTTCTGTTGTTTCACGGATCCAGAGTTTTCTCAGAAGGGTGTGCAGTGATGTCAGATTTATGCCCGGCACATGCCTGGGGGTAGGGGTTGACTCTAGGCTCCACCCTAACCAATAGGGAAAAGGTTCCTGAGGCTAATACTATCTACTTTTGCACCAGTTCCTATGTGCTCAAATGTAAACAATCCCACAGTGCCTGTTCTTGGCCACATTCCAAAATGGTGTAACCCTTCTATCCTTGTGCAGAGTTCCCACACCAGAGGAGTGGCCAGGGAAATGTGCAATCTTCTCTGTGGTCACCAGCTCTGGGCGCAGCTCCCTCTACACTGTGACTTTAAATTGCCTGACTCGGCAAACTAAGGAAGAGCTTGCCCAGGTGTCAGTTAAAATGTGCCTGTGACACGGGAGACCTCTTTGAAGGTAATCAGGTTCCAGGGAGCTACATAAATAGCCAAACTGCCAGAAGAATAGAAACACCTCCCAAGCTGCTGTTTTCTTCTCGGGGAACAGTTTTCACACCTCATGTAAGGCTAAGCTCTCAGGGGCCTGCACCTTTTGGCTAATGTAAATTAGCCTCTAAAGGCTCAGAGTAGGGCAAAGGTAACTTTTCATAAGCATCTTTATCTTAATAGTTCTTAAACGTCTCAGTTAACCAGTGAAATGTGTTTTAACAAATATCATGTAGAGTCCAATAATGATTTTTCTAACTTTTTCCACCTGTGGATAATATTATAAATTGTTATATTGCTCCCCAATGTTTTCATATGAATCAGCCGGCCTTGCTGCAGTTAAAACATATTTTGGAGCTTATTCAGTGTGGCTTTTATGACAAAAGTAATATTTATATACAAACAAAAAGTGACATATAGCACACACAAACAATATACACAACCTGTAGGCCTGTTCCAAAATTGCTCAACGCCTTATAACTACTTAGAGCTGCAAGAGATAAGTGCTTACTGACCAGCCTGCATGACCAACTGAGAGCCAAGAAATTGAGATTGTCCTCAAAGACCTTCAACGATGCCCGCTCTTGTCTAGGGCACGCAATAGTGGCCAGCGTGCTCTGTTCCCAATGCTTGGTACATACGTAAATGAACTATAATTTAAGTTCTTGCGAGATTTCCAACTCTCACAAGACCAACTGCCATCTTGGACGCAGTCCTCTTTACACCATACCCCAAAAAGTTCTGCTGCTTGTTATTCAAGTATGCTTACAGGCAATATTTTCACAGCAGAGCTCCACATTTCTGGCAATCCCCTCATGTCCTGATACAGCTCTTCTGACTCCTTCAGTCCAGCAACCTGAAAAAACAAGAAAAAAAACACATTGATGAAGGAACACAGCAGTATTGAGAAGTGCATTCACCAGGCAGGAAGCAATTTAAACAGAGAAAGTGATTTGAACAGCTGTTTTGAGAATTAGACTCTAGGGGCCATATGTATGAAGATAAATTGCGATCGCTAACAATGAAAATTGCAGAATTTCAGCGTTTGCAATCTCAATTTAGGAAATGTACAATGTAGCACACAAAAACCCCACTCGCAAAATAAGGAATCGCAAAATTTGCGATCCCCTATTTTGCGAATGCATTTAAGGAATCCCAAAGTGCGATTCCTTAAATGCTATGTAGGAAGCACCTAAGTTGTGCTATGTTGGCTTAAGGAATCGCAAATTACCACCAACTTCAGGTTGGTGGGAATTTGCGCTTTCTTTGAAAAAATGCACTTTTTGCATTCTTCAAAGTGCCATTTGCCGCACAAACATGCCCTTAGGGCATGTATGTGCGCCACATGTGCACCCATGCTTATTTCAGGGGTGCAACTGGGTGTTCTATTGACACCCTTGCAACCTTGAAATTGCATTCTCAAATTACGATTCTCTAATTGAGAATCGCAAATGGAGAATGTCTTCCCATTCATTCCTTTGGGCCTTCTAGCCCATAGGGATGAATGGGAAGATATTCCTTATTTGTGAATCTCATTTTGTGATTCGCAAATAAAGAATATGTAGCATTCGCCAAATATTTAGCAAATCCTACATACATTGCATTTTGCGATTCTCTAATTGCGATTCCCTAAAAATCGCAATTTGTGAATCGCAAAACACATTTCACATACATATGGCCTAAGGAATCTTAGATTATACTTGTGCACTTTACTACAATTTCATAAGAGTAAAGACTAAGAACTAGAGGCCAACGGTTCTAATGATGCTCACCAATGCTTGAATTGAGCACCGTGTTATATGATAACATGATGTAGACAAAGAGCGAGTTCAGCACACAGCTGCCAAACTTTACATTAGTGGACCAATAGGCACCATTACAGTCACACAGGCAAAAAGACCTGTTTACACCACGGATAATCATTACAAAAACATGGTATGCTGTCAATAAATGTGCTCATGCTACTTAACTCTTGGTAAAAGTGCTAGCCACGTACCACTAAGTGTTGTGCTTTGGGCATCACTCCCAGTCTTACAAGACCGTGATTGTGAGACATGGCTAGGTCATGATGCACATGCATGATACATGTTAACCCATGACCAAGAAACAGTAACCAGGATCTACATATTATTGCATCTGGGACAATCAGAGGAAGGGTGCATATGTAATATCTTGTTTTGTTTTTTTGGATAATCAACTTTATTAGTTTTATAAGAACAAAGAAAATCCACTAGTTACAGTTCAATAGGCTTAAAAGGAAATATGACAGAGTTGATTGATGACAAAGATTGGGCAAGTCCATCAGAGTCCAACACAGCAGTCCGTACGATAGTTACAGTGTGACATAGATTAAAAGGAAGACAGAGCATCATGGTGACATCATGTTAAACCATTTACCCCACACTTTGTTAAATAAGTCCAGACATCCCCGAGCCTCAAATAGGGCCTCTTCCTGGATCCCACACCAGTCCACCCCCTCCTCCATCTCTGCACAGCAGGTGCCTTAGCCTGTGACCAAAGCGCTGCTATGTCCCTCTTGGCCACTGCCACAGCTGTCCCCAAGAGGCGCTTGTCCACCCTAGAGCCATCCAGGCCATCAAAGACACCCAGCAACATATGCAGTGGGTCGTATGGAACCTCCCAGACCAAGGCCTCCATAAGCTCAAGCTCCACCCCCGTCCATAACGGCCCAAGCTCAAGCTCCACCCCCCTCCATAACGGCGCCAGCTGAGGCACATTGCGGGCATGCTGGAGAGGGCCTCAACCGGGCCTGGAATAGACGTGCCGGGGTGAGGTATGCCATATGGAGGTAGAAGAATTGGACCAGGTGCAGCTTGAGGGATGTGGTCAAGGTTCTGGGTGCCATGAGGGTGTCCCTCCAGTCTGTCTCTTCTAGGGGGCGCAACCAACCCTCCCATCGGGCCCTGAGCCGTTCTAGGGAAGTGGGACCATTATTCCCCTGGGAGAGATATATGCGGGATACTCCCCCTCTGCCCAGGTTCCCCCTCATCACCTGCGCCTCCAATTGGCTAAACTCTGGAAGGGAGACAGGAGGCAAGACATGCGTGTAAAGGGCTTGTCTGAGTTGCAGCCAACCAGACAAATACTGGTCCATCTCCCTGCTCCCCTTTCCACTGTAGGTTATCGAGAAAGCAATCAACCAGCAACTTATTGAACACTTGGAACACAACAACTTCCTGGACCCTCTCAATCTCAATTCCGAGCCAACCACAGCACCAAGACAGCCATGTTTTCAGCTACCGACGACATCAGGGCCCTCGTGGACCGAGGCAAAATGGAAGCCCTTATCCTGCTGGACCTGTCAGCCACTTTTGACACTGTCTCTCATCAATTTCCTCATACCTCACCAGAAGAAACCAGAGAATTTGTCTTTCACTTTTCAGCTCGGAACCCATGAAAATCTTCTGCGGTGTCCCCCAAGGATCATCTCTCAGACCCACCCATTTCAACACATACATGATGCCCCTGGTCAACACCATCAGATCGCAAGGAGTCAACATCATCTTCTACGCTAATGACACCCAGCTCATCCTCTCTCTGTCAGAACACAGAGCCAATTTCCACAAATACACAATGAGCCTTGCCGACTGCATCAAGGAAACTATCTCAAGCTCAATACAGACAAAACGGAAGTCCTCATCTTTGGGAAAAACACCTCACCATGGAACGACACATGGTCGCCTGCTGAACTCTACCCATCCCCTACCTCCACAAAGCATGCTTGGAACCTCAGCATCATCTTGGACTGCAAGCTATCTTTGAAAAAACAGGTAAATGCAGTTTCACCCACCTGGTTTCACACCCTATGCATGCTCCACAAGATCTTCAGGTGGATACTAGTCAACACCAGAAAGACCATCAGGAAGGTCCTCATCACCGGCAGGATAGACTATTGGAATACACTCTATGTAGGAATTATTGCATTGCACCTTTGCATGCCTCCTGAAGAGACTACTGAAAATACAAAATTCAGCAGCAAGATTTATCCTCAACCTCCCCAGACAGACACACATCATATCCCACCTCAAAAAGATACACTGGCTCCTGATCCAGAAGAGATGCCAGTTCAAGATGTTTCTAATTTTATTACGTTTTATATAGCGCGAACATGACCCAAGTGGGTATCAGAGCGCTTTACATAAGAGTTGAGAAACCCAAAAGGCAGAGATATATTACGCAATAACCACCAATATAATGATATAGGGCAAAATACAAAACCAAGACTGCTGGTGAGGAGAGAAAAAAAACATAGAAGAAGGAGGCAATGGGTAATACAATTGCCAAGTATGCCAAAGTCAGTGTTATATAACGAAGGGTAAGAGTTTCTAGCTCAGAGCAGTGGTCATCCGTAAAGATTTCACTTTACTTTTGAAGGCAATCGAAGAGGGAATCAGTCTAGTTTCTGGAGGCAGGGAGTTCAAGATTCTCGGGGCAATGCCTGAGAAAGCACTTTTGTAGGTTTTCATATTTTTATATTTCTTCGGTTTGAGGAGCAAGGTGCTGGAGCTCCTTGAGGAAAGGTGGTTTGAGCTTATTTGCCAGGTACAAAGGGGTATTGAAATGCAGTGCTTGTTGAGTCATACATGCAATTTGTAATTGAATCCTTGCCTAAAAACGGAAGCCAGTTGAGCGATTTCAAGTCAGGAGAAATGTGGTTATTTTTCTTGGAGGCGGCGATAAGCCTAGCTGCCACATTCAGAGATGCTCTGAGGGAGGCTAATCTGTATCTAGGAAGCCCGCAAAGTGTGGCACTACCATATTCCAACCGTGAGATGACCAAGTATGGGCCGAAAATTCGTTCCGCTCGTGGAATTTGCGGATTATCTGCGATTTCACGAACCGCGAATCTCGCGAAATCTCAGAAAATCCGCGAATCCGTGAGCGGGACGAATATTCATGAGGCACTTACAGGGTTACAGTAGCAGGTGCCCAAGTTGAAGGTAATTTCTTTGTAACCATTTACAAAAGGGATTTTATGATGTTACCTGAATCATATTGCCAAGATGGCCACCAGGTAGGAGCTGCTAGCGTGAGCTCTCGGGTCTGGGGATAACCAAAGAGGTTTAAATCCCTTTTAAACCCGATATAAACCGCTCAGCAGTCTCCCAACAACAGAGGATCCCCAAGCGTGGTCAGGACTGAGATTGGGATCGGAACGGCTGACATCGGGAAGCCGACAGGGAGCCACAGGGAGCCTTGGCAGAAGGCACCAGTAGGGTCCAGAGCAGGTCCAGTTGGACCTAGTTAGCCAGACACTCAAGGAAAAGGGTTTCTTGCAGCTTGTTGTGTCCCTATAGCTTGCCAGGAGGTCAGATAACTCACCCTTAGAGTACACTTCTTTGTACTAGGTACAAGTGGGAAGAAGATTCCGCACTTCGGGTCTCTTTACATGTCTCAATTATTAGCTGCATTCGTTCTTCTGTTGTTTCACGGATCCAGAGTTTTCTCAGAAGGGTGTGCAGTGATGTCAGATTTATGCCCGGCACATGCCTGGGGGTAGGGGTTGACTCTAGGCTCCACCCTAACCAATAGGGAAAAGGTTCCTGAGGCTAATACTATCTACTTTTGCACCAGTTCCTATGTGCTCAAATGTAAACAATCCCACAGTGCCTGTTCTTGGCCACATTCCAAAATGGTGTAACCCTTCAATCCTTGTGCAGAGTTCCCACACCAGAGGAGTGGCCAGGGAAATGTGCAATCTTCTCTGTGGTCACCAGCTCTGGGGGCAGCTCCCTCTACACTGTGACTTTAAATTGCCTGACTCGGCAAACTAAGGAAGAGCTTGCCCAGGTGTCAGTTAAAATGTGCCTGTGACACGGGAGACCTCTTTGAAGGTAATCAGGTTCCAGGGAGCTACATAAATAGCCAAACTGCCAGAAGAATAGAAACACCTCCCAAGCTGCTGTTTTCTTCTCGGGGAACAGTTTTCACACCTCATGTAAGGCTAAGCTCTCAGGGGCCTGCACCTTTTGGCTAATGTAAATTAGCCTCTAAAGGCTCAGAGTAGGGCAAAGGTAACTTTTCATAAGCATCTTTATCTTAATAGTTCTTAAACGTCTCAGTTAACCAGTGAAATGTGTTTTAACAAATATCATGTAGAGTCCAATAATGATTTTTCTAACTTTTTCCACCTGTGGATAATATTATAAATTGTTATATTGCTCCCCAATGTTTTCATATGAATCAGCCGGCCTTGCTGCAGTTAAAACATATTTTGGAGCTTATTCAGTGTGGCTTTTATGACAAAAGTAATATTTATATACAAACAAAAAGTGACATACAGCACACACAAACAATATACACAACCTGTAGGCCTGTTCCAAAATTGCTCAACACCTTATAACTACTTAGAGCTGCGAGAGATAAGTGCTTACTGACCAGCCTGCATGACCAACTGAGAGCCAAGAAATTGAGATTGTCCTCAAAGACCTTCAACGATGCCCGCTCTTGTCTAGGGCACGCAATAGTGGCCAGCGTGCTCTGTTCCCAATGCTTGGTACATACGTAAATGAACTATAATTTAAGTTCTTGCGAGATTTCCAACTCTCACAAGACCAACTGCCATCTTGGACGCAGTCCTCTTTACACCATACCCCAAAAAGTTCTGCTGCTTGTTATTCAAGTATGCTTACAGGCAATATTTTCACAGCAGAGCTCCACATTTCTGGCAATCCCCTCATGTCCTGATACAGCTCTTCTGACTCCTTCAGTCCAGCAACCTGAAAAAACAAGAAAAAAAACACATTGATGAAGGAACACAGCAGTAATGAGAAGTGCATTCACCAGGCAGGAAGCAATTTAAACAGAGAAAGTGATTTGAACAGCTGTTTTGAGAATTAGACTCTAGGGGCCATATGTATGAAGATAAATTGCGATCGCTAACAATGAAAATTGCAGAATTTCAGCGTTTGCAATCTCAATTTAGGAAATGTACAATGTAGCACACAAAAACCCCACTCGCAAAATAAGGAATCGCAAAATTTGCGATCCCCTATTTTGCGAATGCATTTAAGGAATCCCAAAGTGCGATTCCTTAAATGCTATGTAGGAAGCACCTAAGTTGTGCTATGTTGGCTTAAGGAATCGCAAATTACCACCAACTTCAGGTTGGTGGGAATTTGCGCTTTCTTTGAAAAAATGCACTTTTTGCATTCTTCAAAGTGCCATTTGGCGCACAAACATGCCCTTAGGGCATGTATGTGCGCCACATGTGCACCCATGCTTATTTCAGGGGTGCAACTGGGTGTTCTATTGACACCCTTGCAACCTTGAAATTGCATTCTCAAATTGCGATTCTCTAATTGAGAATCGCAAATGGAGAATGTCTTCCCATTCATTCCTTTGGGCCTTCTAGCCCATAGGGATGAATGGGAAGATATTCCTTATTTGTGAATCTCATTTTGTGATTCGCAAATAAAGAATATGTAGCATTCGCCAAATATTTAGCAAATCCTACATACATTGCACTTTTCGAATTCTCTACTTGCGAATCCCTAAAAATCGCAATTTGTGAATCGCAAAACACATTTTTCATACATATGGCCTAAGGAATCTTATACTTGTGCACTTTACTACAATTTCATAAGAGTAAAGACTAAGAACTAGAGGCCAACGGTTCTAATGATGCTCACCAATGCTTGAATTGAGCAGCGTGTTATATGATAACATGATGTAGACAAAGAGCGAGTTCAGCACACAGCTGCCAAACTTTACATTAGTGGACCAATAGGCACCATTACAGTCACACAGGCAAAAAGACCTGTTTACACTACGGATAATCATTACAAAAACATGGTATGCTGTCAATAAATGTGCTCATGCTTCTTAACTCTTGGTAAAAGTGCTAGCCACGTACCACTAAGTGTTGTGCTTTGGGCATCACTCCCAGTCTTACAAGACCGTGATTGTGAGACATGGCTAGGTCAAGATGCACATGCATGATACATGTTAACCCATGACCAAGAAACAGTAACCAGGATCTACATATTATTGCATCTGGGACAATCAGAGGAAGGGTGCATATGTAATATCTTGTTTTGTTTTTTTGGATAATCAACTTTATTAGTTTTATAAGAACAAAGAAAATCCACTAGTTGCAGTTCAATAGGCTTAAAAGGAAATATGACAGAGTTGATTGATGACAAAGATTGGGCAAGTCCATCAGAGTCCAACACAGCAGTCCGTACGATAGTTACAGTGTGACATAGATTAAAAGGAAGACAGAGCATCATGGTGACATCATGTTAAACCATTTACCCCACACTTTGTTAAATAAGTCCAGACATCCCCGAGCCTCAAATAGGGCCTCTTCCTGGATCCCACACCAGTCCGCCCCCTCCTCCATCTCTGCACAGCAGGTGCCTTAGCCTGTGACCAAAGTGCTGCTATGTCCCTCTTGGCCACTGCCACAGCTGTCCCCAAGAGGCGCTTGTCCACCCTAGAGCCATCCAGGCCATCAAAGACCCCCAGCAACATATGCAGTGGGTCGTATGGAACCTCTCAGACCAAGGCCTCCATAAGCTCAAGCTCCACCCCCGTCCATAACGGCCCAAGCTCAAGCTCCACCCCCCTCCATAACGGCGCCAGCTGAGGCACATTGCGGGCTTGCTGGAGAGGGCCTCAACCGGGCCTGGAATAGACGTGCCGGGGTGAGGTATGCCATATGGAGGTAGAAGAATTGGACCAGGTGCAGCTTGAGGGATGTGGTCAAGGTTCTGGGTGCCATGAGGGTGTCCCTCCAGTCTGCCTCTTCTAGGGGGCGCAACCAACCCTCCCATCGGGCCCTGAGCCGTTCTAGGGAAGTGGGACCATTATTCCCCTGGGAGCGATATATGCGGGATACTCCCCCTCTGCCCAGGTTCCCCCTCATCACCTGCGCCTCCAATTGGCTAAACTCTGGAAGGGAGACAGGAGGCAAGACATGCGTGTAAAGGGCTTGTCTGAGTTGCAGCCAACCAGACAAATACTGGTCCATCTCCCTGCTCCCCTTTCCACTGTAGGTTATCGAGAAAGCAATCAACCAGCAACTTATTGAACACTTGGAACACAACAACTTCCTGGACCCTCTCAATCTCAATTCCGAGCCAACCACAGCACCAAGACAGCCATGTTTTCAGCTACCGACGACATCAGGGCCCTCGTGGACCGAGGCAAAATGGAAGCCCTTATCCTGCTGGACCTGTCAGCCACTTTTGACACTGTCTCCCATCAATTTCCTCATACCTCACCAGAAGAAACCAGAGAATTTGTCTTTCACTTTTCAGCTCGTAACCCATGAAAATCTTCTGCGGTGTCCCCCAAGGATCATCTCTCAGACCCACCCATTTCAACACATACATGATGCCCCTGGTCAACACCATCAGATCGCAAGGAGTCAACATCATCTTCTACGCTGATGACACCCAGCTCATCCTCTCTCTGTCAGAACACAGAGCCAATTTCCACAAATACACAATGAGCCTTGCCGACTGCATCAAGGAAACTATCTCAAGCTCAATACAGACAAAACGGAAGTCCTCATCTTTGGGAAAAACACCTCACCATGGAACGACACATGGTCGCCTGCTGAACTCTACCCATCCCCTACCTCCACAAAGCATGCTTGGAACCTCAGCATCATCTTGGACTGCAAGCTATCTTTGAAGAAACAGGTAAATGCAGTTTCACCCACCTGGTTTCACACCCTATGCATGCTCCACAAGATCTTCAGGTGGATACTAGTCAACACCAGAAAGACCATCAGGAAGGTCCTCATCACCGGCAGGATAGACTATTGGAATACACTCTATGTAGAAATTATTGCATTGCACCTTTGCATGCCTCCTGAAGAGACTACTGAAAATACAAAATTCAGCAGCAAGATTTATCCTCAACCTCCCCAGACAGACACACATCATATCCCACCTCAAAAAGATACACTGGCTCCTGATCCAGAAGAGATGCCAGTTCAAGATGTTTCTAATTTTATTAAGTTTTATATAGCGCGAACATGACCCAAGTTGGTATCAGAGCGCTTTACATAAGAGTTGAGAAACCCAAAAGGCAGAGATATATTATGCAATAACCACCAATATAATGATATAGGGCAAAATACAAAACCAAGACTGCTGGTGAGGAGAGAAAAAAAACATAGAAGAAGGAGGCAATGGGTAATACAATTGCCAAGTATGCCAAAGTCAGCGTTACATAACGACGGGTAAGAGTTTCTAGCTCAGAGCAGTGGTCATCCGTAAAGATTTCACTTTACTTTTGAAGGCAATCGAAGAGGGAATCAGTCTAGTTTCTGGAGGCAGGGAGTTCAAGATTCTCGGGGCAATGCCTGAGAAAGCACTTTTGTAGGTTTTCATATTTTTATATTTCTTCGGTTTGAGAAGCAAGGTGCTGGAGCTCCTTGAGGAAAGGTGATTTGAGCTTATTTGCCAGGTACAAAGGGGTATTGAAATGCAGTGCTTGTTGAGTCATACATGCAATTTGTAATTGAATCCTTGCCTAAAAACGGAAGCCAGTTGAGCGATTTCAAGTCAGGAGAAATGTGGTTATTTTTCTTGGAGGCGGCGATAAGCCTCGCTGCCACATTCAGAGATGCTCTGAGGGAGGCTAATCTGTATCTAGGAAGCCCGCAAAGTGTGGCACTACCATATTCCAACCGTGAGATGACCAAGTATGGGCCGAAAATTCGTTCCGCTCGTGGAATTTGCGGATTATCTGCGATTTCACGATCCGCGAATCTCGCGAAATCTCAGAAAATCCGCGAATCCGTGAGCGGGACGAATATTCATGAGGCACTTACAGGGTTACAGTAGCAGGTGCCCAAGTTGAAGGTAATTTCTTTGTAACCATTTACAAAAGGGATTTTATGATGTTACCTGAATCATATTGCCAAGATGGCCACCAGGTAGGAGCTGCTAGCGTGAGCTCTCGGGTCTGGGGATAACCAAAGAGGTTTAAATCCCTTTTAAACCCGATATAAACTGCTCAGCAGTCTCCCAACAACAGAGGATCCCCAAGCGTGGTCAGGACTGAGATTGGGATCGGAACGGCTGACATCGGGAAGCCGACAGGGAGCCACAGGGAGCCGCCATCGCGACACTGCGAGCCCTGCAGTCGGATTGCATCGGACTTGGACACTGTCACAGAGGCGGAAAGAAGGCTGCCCGAAGTGTCCTGGCGAAGGAGAGACGGATTTCAAGCAAGACTGAAGTTGTTCGGGACTTGCCCACCTAGACGGAGATCCGGCGTGCGGAGGAGCAGAGGAGCGGCGAGAGGCTGAATCAGCCCCGCGACGCTGAAGTGGGGGCAGGAGGGCACAAACACTGGGAGACGGAACATCACGAGACTTGAAAGACTGGAGAGAGCCCAGCGGCGGAGCCAAACCGATTTAAAGACCACAACACAGCGCGAAGGCATGGAGCAAGGACGAACATAAAGAAGGGACTACGGGGAGCGAAGGTGAGGGATCGCCGCGATACCCTGGAGACTCTTATTCTGGTCTGGTTACACATAATTTATTGAGACCCTGAGGACATTAAAAAAAAACGGTAAAGATGAGACAAGAGTTTAATACCCACAGGAAATTAAATGAAACAATGATGTGTCGCGCCTGACCTTAAGATGGTGGCCAAAATAGGCTTCTACCGATCTAATTAAACAGAATGTAGGTTTTTGGTGTCTAGAAAGACAAGCGACAAAACCAATTGAAAATAATGGAAAATATACCCTAAAATGTTGGAAAGACTCATGGATAGCGAAAGTGTGCAGATAAATAGAGAAAGCCTTCTACAAACAGGAGAAAGTAAAAAAGGACTCCCAAACAGTGACCAGAAGAGGACTTTAATTATAGAAGCAGAGAAAGTGACCAACTCGAAGTATTATTAAGCACAGCTGACATCTTGAAAAATTCTTCACCATTAAATATAAAACCTAATAAATTCCTTACATAGAGACTCCAGATACTGGAAATAATTCTTCCCTCCAAAAGAATATTCCTGGAAAAGAAACTTAATAAGTGCACATGCAATAAAGATCTTCCATAAGGCCAGATACATCTATAAGTATAATTTGCATTAAACTTAATTAAAAGACTCTCATATCAATCAGGAAGAGAGATACAAATCCTTAGTACTCTTTCCCAAAAATGGAAGAAAACTACCTTAAACCAACTAATGGGAACGCATACTCCATAAAATACCCATCCCATCTTTCCAAGAATGCAGCCAAGAATTTTAAGCATAACATTATGAGGAAAAACCCTGACACATTGATCGCGGACATTTCGTTATGCATGGCTATAGGAGTCATCAAGAAAGACATTATATTCTTCACCAGAAGAAGGGCAAAATGGCGCAATGCCATTACAACGTTACTACGTATAAAATCCACAACTAACATCCCTCATGGTACTAAATATATGTTGAAAACATCACCCAACTTGGAAGCAGACCTCTGCATCACTATCTTCAAGAATGGGATAGTGATGGTCCAAGCCTCTAACAACGACCTGGAAAAGTTCGACAACTTTTTCCCATCCTTAAAAAGAAACGTAGAATCCTCGAAGCCACTAATTCTTCAGAGAAACATAGAAGACAACCGTATCCCATCCTTCAACTCCATTACAATTAACACATCGACCAATACCCAACGGGAACCTGATCAACTCACGCAGTCAACTAGGCCATTACAACACCAGAGACAGTCAGAAGACAACTCAGTCTCACCCAACACTATCGCCACTATTGTTAACCCTACTAGGGACCGACAAGAACCTGAATTTGTTAGCACTCCAACTAGAGACTTCCAGGAACAGGCTACTCAACCAGGAGACATATTTGGAACAGAAAGAACGTTGACCAGAAACGAAGCTGAGAGAAAGCATGATTCATATAACTTCAACAACAACAGTAATTCACCAAGATTAGACAAAACGTCCAACTCAGAAATTAAGAGCCGAGGAGAAAACCGATCAAAGGAAAGAAATATAAAGGCAAGGAGGCATGGGTCCGAACAGAAACTCAGGAACAGAAAACGCGTAGATCGAAACAGACGGATGAATAATCGCACTACATCACCTAAGGTCATGAGAAAAATCCTCGAGATCCAAACACAAATCAATATACTGGCGCAGAATCTACTAAACACGTTGAAAGGGATAGAAAAACTTCAGGATATCTCAGAAATCACCAACACGGAAGTAGAACACATCAAACAGATTTTAAATTCATCAAAAAACAATAACGAGAAAAGAACGATGCCATTGACAAATAGACAAAACAAACCAGATAGGAATGATAATTCTTTATCGGAAGTAGAAATCCTAGCACTACTCAGAGAATACGAGCAAACGGACTCCACTAGGATTCAGGTTATTAAAAGAGTACCGATAGATGCAAACAGAACAACCACGAGAAATGGAAGGAAACCAAATCTCAACAACCTACAACAAATCCAACTAAACGACGATCTGTCTAACAAGATCACAGATAGACCGGAAAAATCTTTAAAATGCCTATTGCTCAACTGCCGATCAGCAGCGAAACATGCTTCTGACATAGCCGATATCATTATCAATCAGGATATAGACGTCTCTATCCTCACCGAAACGTGGCTATCTGATTCCTCGTCCCCAGTATTAGACCTGTTAGTGCCACCACACTATAACATAATGAGACTGGACAGACAAAAAAGACAGGAGGTGGTATTGCCTGTATCCACAGATCAAACCTAGAAATTGGCCAGTTTCAGTCAGACCCTCTCGAAACATGTGAATACCTAGGACTCCATATAAGATCAGACAACAAACAGATTTGCAACTTACATGCCTTATATCACCCACCAGGAAATAACATGGATTTCATTAACCAACTAATGGAGATCATCACTGCCAACTCTAGCAAAGACATTAATAATATATTTCTTGGTGATTTTAATCTACACTGGAACGACAACAAAGACAAACAGATCAATGCATTTAAAGACTTTCTAACTGAGCTAGAATTATCACAAGCCTGTCTACAACCTACACATGAGAAAGGAGCAACATTAGACTGGATTATCTCAAAGATTAATAACATCACAAACCTCTCAATAGAACCGTGCGATTGGTCAGATCACCACGCCATAACCTTCCTAATACCATCACGAGAGAAGCTAAAAACCACCCAATCCAGCAAAATAAAAAGATGGATACGAGATACCAGAGACTCAAACATGGATCTTCTAAGGGGAAGCTGTAAAAGAGACCTAATCTTACCGGACAACACACGGAACGTGACTGATCTTACGAACCATTACACGACCACAATAAGGCAAATAGTCGAATCCACATTACCACTCAAATTAAAAAGAGTCACAGAAAAGATCAAAAACCCATGGTTCAATGGAATATTGAATGAAGATAGGCGAAAATTGAGACAAGCAGAAAGAAAATGGAGACAACACCCGTCGTCCCCGGAGCTGAAATCCCTCAGAAAGATCAGGAAGGAATATAATAAAAAGATCCTCAATTCGAAAAAGGAATATATTAGATCTGAACTGGACAACGCTAAAAATAGACCAAGAAAACTATTCGAAATTATAAAACTGCAGTCTAATAAGATGGCAAAATCGACCCAAGAAATCTCTAAAACACAACTTAGTTGCGAAGAATTCTCAAAATTTTTCAATAACAAAGCCAACGAACTGGAAAAAGAACTTGGGATTGCTGCAGATAACCCTATCTACAAAATACCATCACCGCATTCTACACCGAACGAAGGAAAAAAAAGCCTAAAAAAACAAGGCACATTGGGACACTTTCAAATTACTAGACCAGGCGGAGGTTACTAAAACACTAGCGGTCACTAAACCAAACAACCACTTTAACGACCCGCTACCATCGAAAAGCCTGAAAGAAATAAGCCAGATTATGATTCCCATGTGGACTGAAATTATAAACGCCTCACTTTCACAGGGGGTCTTCCCAGAATGCCTCAAGACAGGACAAGTAGTCCCAATCATCAAAAAACCCACAGCAGACCCGTCAGACCCTACTAACTATCGCCCAGTGACCAACATCCCTCTTCTTGCCAAACTGATAGAGAGATGTGTACAAAATCAATTAAGCCAACACATTGATAACTTCTCACTATTGGATGATTGCCAATCGGGATTCAGAACTGGACACAGCACGGAAACGGCAATCCTTCACATAGTCGATGATGCACTTCAAGCTTTAGATCAAAACCAATCTTGTCTACTCATCCTCCTAGACATGTCTTCAGCGTTCGACACGGTTAACCACGAAAAACTTCTAAACAGACTCCACGACAGGATGGGAATTTCCGGCACGGTATGGGATTGGTTCAATTCATTCTTACAGAACAGAACTCTGAGATTCCTAGTAAACCAATCTCTTTCTCCCTCTTGTCCTAACACAATTCGAGTTCCCCAAGGATCGACTCTATCTCCTTCACTGTTTAATTTATACATCGAACCACTTACAGAAATCCTGCGAGAGTCTAAAATATCTTACCATATGTACGCAGACGATACGCAACTTTACATCAAGATTGCATCACTGGAAGACACAACCATTATGAATGAGGCCCTCAAAATGACTCTAAAATGGCTAACTAACAATCACCTCAAGCTAAATGCAAATAAAACCGAATTCCTACTCATCGCACCACAAAAGAATCAAACAGAAGTAAAAGAGTGGTCGAAGATGATCACAGCACTAAACTGCACACCGACTCTAGTTGAGTCTGCGAAATCTCTCGGAATCACTCTGGATGAACACCTCGATATGAAAACCCACATTAGAGTAATGGCAAAAAACGCACGCTTTCATCTGAACTATCTGAGAAAACAGAAGCCATTTTTATCGGAGAAAGACCTAAAACTAGCTGTGCAATCACTGGTTATCTCAAGAATTGAATATGGATGTACAACTCTAGCAGGTCTTCCAAAAATTTCCATAGCCCCCCTAAAAGCTTGTCTCAATGCAGCGGCAAGACTTATCACAGGAACGAGGAAATTTGACCACATCACCCCTCACTTGAAGGCGCTAAACTGGCTACCCTTTGAAGCTAGAATACAACGAAAAATGGCATGTATCGCCCACAAAGCGATTCACCACAACACACCCAGATATCTTGCCCAGAAAATAGAAATTTCAGGAAGAAACAGACCAGCCCGAAGTGCCAATTTGCTACTGCTGAGACCACCTATCTGCAGGAAGAAAAAAACTTATGAGAGAGCGTTCTCCGGAGCAGCCCCTAGAATCTGGAACTCTCTGCCTGTGAATATCAGAAAAATTTCGAACATAGCATCGTTTAGGAAGGAAGCTAAGACCTTCCTCATGAGCAAATTCCTCCCATAGGCAGACATTTCGCCTTCTATGACTTAACTGTGAGGTTCTTAAGATAACAAAATGAGAAATTGAAGAACAGTGGAAGTCAAAGCGCAATCTCATTGCTTGTTATATACACTGCTGTTTTATCCTATGCCATTGTTGTAAAGCGCTCTGATACCCATGGGTCTAGTTCGCGCTATAGAAAACTGTTTATAAATAAATAAATAAATAAATACTTCTGCTACCCCTGGCTTTTAGTGAATTGATATACATTGGTCTACCTGGCCCATTCAGGTGACCAGTTTGTCGGCTTAGTCTGTCCTCTCTGAAAATTGTTCTTAATGCATAGAGAATGTGATCGACATGCCGGCCTAGGATCATAGGTCACATTTTTGCTGTGTCTACATTCTTCTCATTCATATTATGTCACACCACTTCTGACACCAATATCTGTGGCAAACTCCTTCCGGCAAGGACTGCATTGGCCCTCTCCTCTGGGTTATGTGTGGCTGACATAATGGCGGATGGTATGGTGAATAGCAACCATCTGCTGGAACCAAAATTTTAAAACCATTTAACAAGTTCTAAACATTACCACAGGACCTTGCTGTGGCATACCAACCATTTGGACAAAATCAGTCTTTGTTTCCTTCTCTTCATTATTGAAATAAAGAATCTAAACTCAGCATTCAGTCTCCTCATCCAATTTTGGCCTTTCACCAAGCTGAGCTTTCAGTGTAAGTTCAGTTGGGTCGTCAGAACCACTTTCATTCTACCCAAATCCATAACCAAAATACTGGCAACTGTCCCGAAGCAGCTCTCTTCATTCCAAAACCATTGACCGTTGTGCAGTTATGTTTTTTTCTTTAGTCTCCACCTTAAACTCCTTGAGCCTCAAGTAGACCCATTACCTGACCTTTTTATGAAGTAACACCTATATTTAATTTTTTTGTCCATTCTGCTATCCCCTTAACCATAACACATAGTGCTTTTTTGTTTTTTTACAGAGTCTTATATAACACGAACTTGACCCGGTATCGGGTATCAGAGTGCTTACATAGCACAAGTTGTGTTACATGAGGACATATTCATTTTTGTTAGGCACGGGGAGATTAAGTGATTTGCTCAGAATCAGAGGATGTTCAGCATCATTGCAGAGACTCGAACCTGGTTCCCCAGATTCGAGGTCGACTGCCCTAGCCGTTAGACCAACTCCGCTCCTTACTGTTATTTTAAATTTTTTTCCTGAAGTACATTTTTCCTGTATTTGTATCCCAATGTCATTTATTCAAGGAAAGCACATAACCTTCAGCACATAACCTTCAGAGTACCGATGACTTAACATCCCAGCTCAGCTACTTAGTAATTATGGGATATATGAAAACAGATTTTTTTAGAATATTGATCTGCCAAGTAGTACTGTCCGGCAGCATTTGAGTGAGTGTTTGGTGTTTGAAGGGTGAGACGGGAGGCATATACCAAGTCACTTGCTCTTCCTCTAGAATGGTTGGCATGTCCAAAAGTAGATGGTTGGTGGCATGTTATATGGGCCTCGTAATAGCCATTAGTTAAAAGCGTATTGGTTGTTTGTTGTACCTATGACCAGGAGCCTGCTTTCTTCTCATCTGCTGCCCTGCTCGCTCTCCGACCCACACAAGAGGCATGTGAACTCGCATTGAAGCCCTGCCCGTTTGGCCCCGCCGCACACACTAGCGCTATGAAACATATTCCCGCCCTTTCCCCACTATGATGGACAGCTCACTCAAGGGACCTCGGAGCCTTTTGGCGCGGTGGCAAAGTTACAGGCACACATGGTCACTGGAGACACATCTTCTGGCCCTTTATGCAGCTGCAGTGTAGTAAAAGCACTATACATTTACCCAACGAGGGAGCACTTACTGGATTAGCCAGTAGAAAGTACTCCAGTGCAAATCGCAAACATATCGGACATTTTGCGAGAAAATCCACGAATTCTCTGATTTTTTTGCAATTTCGCGGACCGCAGATCCGCAAAATTCACCCATACTTAGAGATGACTAACAATTGCACCGCAGATTTGAAGTCCTAATGGGGAAGGAAGGGTTTAAGTTTCCTGAAGATGCTCAGTTGGAAATTTGCTCCTTCCATTGAGTCAATAATGTGGGTTGTGCAGTTTGAGAGGGTTTTCAAATATTTCTCCATGATGGGGGTTTGCTTGGATGGTGCTATAAGGAAGAATTCCATTTTGAGGGTGTTAAGTTTGAGGTGGTTGGAGGTTAACCAATTTTGAGTTTGAGCAGGGTTCTGTTGAGTATCTTAATATCTTCAGGGGAAGCGATTTTCATGTACAATTGGGTGTCATCCGCATTCATGTGATATTGGATTTTAGATGCTTTGAGGATTACAGTAAGAGGTTCCATGAATAGATTGAAAAGAGTGGGGAAGAGAGAGGACCCTTGAGGCACCCCTAGAGTGCAGGGACGGGAGTTGGATATAGATTGATTGGATTTGACTCTTTGCATTCTGTTATTGAGAAAGGAGGAAAACCATTTTAGAACAGTGCCAGCGAACCCCATCCTGCATTCCAGAAGCCTCAGTAGATTGTCATGTTTGACAGTGTCAAATGCCGATGAGAGGTAGATTAGGATTAGAAGCCAAGATTCGTTCTGGTCAAGCATTGTGAGAGCGTCGTCAACAATGTTGAAATGGAGTTGGAATTCCTCAATGTGGGTACACAATTGTTCATGAATGCATTTCTCGAGGAGTTTTGCCGGAGTAGGGATGTTTGTAATTGGACGAAAATTATTTAGATTATCAGGGTCAGCTGTCTGTTTTTTAAGAATAGGCAGAACCAGACCCGATTTTTGACAGTCTGGGATTTTGCCTTGAAGGAGAGAAGCATTGATAATCTTGGCCCAAAGGGGGACTAGTGATCTTATCCTGCCTTTAAAGAGATTGGGGGAGGGAATCATTGAAGTGATTTGAAGGTTTCAAGGTAGCAAGAATGTTGAAGATGGATGTGTTGTTGAGGGTTATGAATTGACTCCAAGAGGCATTGTTTTTAGGAGAGTGACCGGGGACTATGAGAGGAAGCTTGGGTAAGGAGGAGTCAGGAGCGAGTGATAGATCGATCAGGGCCTACCTTAGGTCCAATTCAATCTTCTTCAACTTTTTAAGGAAGTAGTCTGCAAAGTCATAGGCTGAGGGCAGGAGATGAGAGGATATTGGATAGGCGTGTTATAGGCTTGTGACTTAATCAGTTCAAACAGCCTTTTGGGTCGATTTTTTGCTTTGTCCATTTGGGATTTGAAGAAGGTTGCTTTTGCTGATCTGATGTGCTTGTTGCAACTATTCCTTCTTAGTCTTAGAATCTTCAGGCGGTCAATAGATGGAGCTGATCTCCAGGAGCGTTCTGCTAGTCTCATGTTGCACAATGGCTTGGAGTCGTTGTTGGACTTTTTTTGTTGTTGAAGGGGGACAATTGCATTCAGTGCGGTCAAGATGGAGTTGTTGTAGTGATCAGTGAGTTTGTGAACATCAGACATGGAAACAGGCAGCAGGAAGGACAGATTTCAATGGGAAATGAGCTCATTTATGTTTGTGTTATGCAGCGCTCTTTTTCAGAGTTTTATTTTAGAGGTTGCCCTCTTTTGGAGCTCAACCTTTCTAGGATTTGGAAGATGATATAATGATGATCCGACCAGTCACACAGATCAATAGATTCAAGCTAAATGGAGTTAAAAATGGAGATGATTAGATCGAGGTTAGAGCCTAAGAAGTGCTTCAAGTTGAGGTCAGCCAGGACGTTTTTGAGACTGATCACGGTCAGATTATTCGGGTCACTCCAGTGAAGATTGAAGTCACCAGGAAAGATCTGGGGGGCTGTGTAGTCCCAGATTAGTCGTGATGGTTTCCATCGTTGGTTCAATCGAAGAGCGGTTATCACCAGGAGGATGGTAAAAAATGTGTAGGTTGCATAAGGGTCTCTGTTTGCTGATGATGTCTATGCACATTTTGCAAAAAAGAGAGTATAACGGAAACATCTGGCACCTTTGAGGTTTTTTAATAAAACCCTCACACACCAACCTGGTTGGTGCCATGCTTGCTCATCGGGTCCAATTTGAGTAGCCGAATGCTACTCTGCTGTGCTGCGACACCAGGTTACAGTGGAGCAGGTTTACCGTGTGCGTGAGTAGGATGAAGTGTAGAGTGAATGTTAAAAATACCTCAGGTTTCTACCTGTTGAATTTATTTGCGGTGATCCTGGGTATGAGAGTGTGGATAAACAGTACTATGTGCCACTGTATGTTATTATCCAGTGGTGGTCAACATGTTTCAGCCCTCAAAAATATAGTGAGTGGTAAAAAATCCCCATATGTGTTGCATATTAAGTGTTCACGCTAAGGAGCACTGAATGCAAATAGTTTGTTTTTTAAAATAAAGGACTGACCGTATTATGGGTCCTTATACGCTGGTACCTGTAAAGAAAAGGGACAAATGGACAAGACAAAGATATCTCATTCGTATAGCATCCATATCGTTTTTCATGCAAGCAGATGTCCTTAATTATCATGAGTGTCAGACATAGTAACAGTCATAATTTACACACATGCGCTTTGTCTTTAGTGCGTGGTGACAGACATACTTGTTTCCAGCATTAATAAATCTTGTTGTTATCAGGACCAAAATGGTGGTCATGCCAATTGTGAGCACTACTAAAGCACTTTGATGTCTTACTTTAAGCGTGAAAAGGTGGTAGTGTACCTGTGGCAAACACACTTCAACAAAATGTCTGACAATATTGCGCCGTAAAATAAAGACAAAAAACAAAGTGCCGAAAGTCATTTTGCCTGTTATGATGTTAAAATTACTGTGAACTGATACGGTATATTTACTTCAAAATTTATTATTGCTCGAATATCTGCTCCTGAGCACTTAGGGGGAGCTGTTACATCACCAACTCTAGCGATGTAAAAGGAAGAGAGGAAGAAATCGTGAGTTGGCAGATTGGGAGCAAAAAAACGGGATGGCTGCGGTAACGTTTAAACTAGGAAGGTCTTACTTTATGTTGTGGTCTCTCTCTTTTTTGCAAAACTGCCGTCTCTATTGGTTTTGTATTTTTTTATCGGGACAAGGAAGGCTGTCCAGTAGTCCTGGTGAGGATAAGGGTTTACCCCGTTATTACCTACCCGTCCAGTAGTCCTAGCTCTCCCTTTTGTTTTAAAAAATTATGCACATATATTCACAGGATGAGTGAGTAGCATTTCAGGTGTGATTTGATATTAGTGTTAGAGGGCTCAGTAATTGCAAAAGCCTAGCAGTGTTTAACGCATTAGCATTGAGCCCGGGCACTCTGTGTGGGTTAGATGGAATGTATTGTTTAGCTTCTGCTATGGCTTGTTTGTGATTAGTATCTCCCGGAAGGATTAGCAGGACAGTTTGGGTGATTCCAGTAAAGACTTGTTTGACCGGTAGAGGGGAGTTGTAGTTACGGAGGAGGGAGAGAATGTCGAGATCAGATAGGTGATTCTTATATCTAGTGGGTTTAAATGGGGCGTTAGGATAGGGATAAGTACTCCAATTTTTGATGGGCGTATTCTGCCTGCGGTCGGTTGGTTGCATAAGGGAGGTAGTTGGCGTTTTCTGCCCATGATCGGTCGGTTGGATAAGGGAGGGAGTTGTTATTTTGGGGTATTGGTTGTTCATTTGCAGGATATCCTGTGAAGTCCTGTTAGAAGATATGTCAAAGGCTAATTCAGAGATGAGGTGATGTGTATGAGTTTTTGGATGTTTGCTTTGAGTATTAGAAGCTCCAGAGTTATTTGGTTGCACCTAGATGCGGGCCCGGATCGGGGATCATGGCTATTGGGTATGGGAGGAGGTGGGCCATCCTCAGAGAAGGAGCTCCTGAGCTGTTGGTCAGAAGGGAGCTGCAAGGGGGAGCCTGGGTTGGAGCAATGGAGGTGCTTGGTTGGAGGGGGAGAGGGAATCAGGGGATGAGGATTTGCAGTGGTTAAAGTTCCCTTGTTGTTAATGTGGTTAGGGATGACAGCCATAAAAGTAGAGAGTGGGTGTGGCAAAGTAGAATTATCTAGGTAAGTGGCAGTATGAAGGGGAGAAAGGGTAGTATTATAGGGGTAATCAGGGTTAAGGGTATCGCTCGATCCAGCCATTAGAGAGTGGAGGCAGTCCAGTCTGGCTGTATGGGAGATGGGGGGTGAGTCTGTGCTACCTAGTTGTTGAGGATCTATGTTCATATGGGTGGTGTTCAATGTAGGATATGCAGTCATCAGATGATTAAGGTTCAATAAAGAGCGTTCTTTGGAGTCATGAGGGCTGGTTAAGGGGCTGGCCACACAAGAGAGATTGAGAGTGTAACTTTGCTTGAGAGATTTTTTGAGGGAGGAGAAGTTGACATCGAAGATACCTGGATTACGATTGGAGGCTTGTATGAGTATAGTCCCATTGGTTGTAATATGGTGGCATTTGCTCTGTGTGTGGGTGAAGGGACAGCCGTGAGCCTTAGGCCATGTGGACTTTTCTCCACTGGGCTCTTCTTTTCATATAAAATATCAGATCACTAATAATAGCCCTTTTTTATGCAGAAGTAAGGGTCAGAGATAAGGGTTTTTGGATTAGCTTTGAGTAGTCTATGTTTGAGAGATTTCGCTGAGTTTTGGACAAGTTGGTCATGTAGTTAATTGATAGCTATTTATACCTAACTTCTCTAGTCTGAGTTCCAGTGTGTTCTGAGCGTGAGAGGGCATGATTTAGAGAAGAGGAGGTTGGATCACAAGAGGAAGAAACACCTGGTGGAAGGGATTTATTTTTAGTTGTGGGGCCTAGCGTGGAAAACCGAGTCAGTGACCATTGAAGCTGGCCTACAAGATTGGCGAGTGAAGAGCTGAGCGGGAGCCTCAAATAATTAAGGTAGGAGAGGGGAGAAGGAGAGGGGATAGTTTACCTTGAGGATGTACTATTTACGAGAAGAAAACAAAGTTGATAACACAGTAACATTAATCTTAAACGATGGCCAACACATGGTAGTTGCAGTGGTATAGGAGTTTAAGTCGTGCTAAGAGTGCACAAAGTCACAGGCCAGTGTCTGGAGATGTTGAAACTATAGTAACTAGTCAATCCTAGTCTGCCTTATCTTGGGGAGTGCTGTGCTGGGTGGGAGACCTAGGAAGAAAACCGTATGGAGGAGGGGGTGAGTGCAGAGCATAGGAAGATGAATTCATCTCATAAAGGCAGAGAGCCGCAGACATCAGAAAAAAGTGAAATTCATAGCCGTAAAATTCTTAAACTAATTGCAATACCAAATGTAGAAGCATGATTCCTCAGGTGCGGCCATTTTGAGAGGGGTCGATAGATAAAGACATCCTGTGATGCTGAATAGACACACGAAATGGCGGACAGGCAGAGGAATGCGGCATCATAAAATAGCCTTGAGATTCTTAAGCTAGTTACAATTCCAAATGGGGAGACATTATTCCTCAGGTGCGGCCATTTTGTGAGGGGCTGATAGATACAGACACAACATGTTGCTAAAGAGACACACAAAATGGCGAACAGTCAGAGGAATGCAGCGTCATAAAAAGAACACAAAATACTTACTTAAACATATAGATTTAGGGCTAGAGCTTAGTAATGTAAGTGCTTAGGCAGCCGAGATTAGGCAGTCAGTAGATTCATGGCATCCGAAGCTCCACGGTCGTCTGAGTCAAGTTCTGATATACCATGGATATAGGCTGTAGTTGGATATGAAAAGTTTGGATATCAGGGAAGTGCACTTACCCCAGCCCAGCGTCTCCCAACAGCGGGAAGGAGGTCAGGAGCGACAGGGGGACTGAGCGTGCTGTGAACTTCCTCAAAACGATCAAGCTAATAGTGCAACTGGCAGAGGCACCTGGGTAGAGGCCTGCTGGGAAAAGCCGTAACATTACCAGCAATTCCTAGCAAGCTCAACACCATAGTGCCAGGATACAGTACTCCCACCTCTCGCTACTGGGCCATCACGAGGCTGGGAGTCCCGGCAGGCATCACAGCAGAAGGGTCGGGAAGAGGCAACCGGAAGATCAGGAAGGAGGGTCTGCCTCACAGCAGAGACTTCGTTGGGGCTGTGGATCACGGCCGCACGATCGAGGCAGCAGGCAGAGGCTCCAACGCCTCAGAGACAGACTTGGCTTGGAGTCTCAGCAGGTGTCACAGCAGAGGGTTGGGAAGAGGCAGCCGGATGATCAGGCAGGAGGACCTGCCTCGCAGCAGGGGCTTTGTTGGGGCTGTGAATCACGTCCGCACGGTTGGGGCAGCAGGCAGAGGCTCCAGAGCCTCAGCGACAGACTAGGAACAGCCTCCCAGTTACACAGCTAGCCCCCTTAACACCTGATTAAAGGCCACCACTTCAGGGCCCGGCTTAAGGCAGGTAGTCATGGTCCTATCCAAACCGAGTGAGTCCGTCCTGTCGTGTCGATCACACTGTAATCAAACCTGTCAAGGGTGTCTTCACGGAAGAAGTGAGGCTCCAGGTACCAGGAATGTCGTTTCCCCAGGTAAGCGGCATCCAAAAAAGGGGCTTAGCATAGATCAGCATAGTAGTGGGTCCAAAGTAGATTGTGGTAACGGATGGCCAGGTTATGAGGGGGATAACTACTGATACCGTAATCCCAGAATCTGGGAGCTCTAGAGATGAGCTTCTACTTTGTGGCCATCTTGTCATGCTCCTCATGTTGACTTAAGAATACAAAGCCCTCTACAACGAAGGACCAGTATACATCTAAAAATGCATGACCTTCCACCAACTGACCAGACACCTATGATCCACCTCCCTCTTTCTTGCAGACACCCCCTGTATCCACCAAGGCAACAGAGGAGGAATCTTCTTTTCACACTTGGCGATCAAAGCTTTGAAGGACCTTCCTTGGCACCTCAGGACTGCCTCATCCCTCTGGCAGTCTAGTAAAGGACTCAAGATCTGGCTGTTGCATGAACAGCTCACCATGAAGCAGCTAGCAACTTCAGCACCTTGAGACCCACACTGATGATTTGCTGTGCATTATAATTCCTTTATTGATTGATTGATAGCAGGTGAGAAGGGTGTATATGATGTTTTTGTGGGTGTTGTTTGGAAGTCATTTGAAGATGTTCTTTTTTTGTCCTCATTCATCGCAGGATCAATGTCCATTTCTTTAGCCCTTTTACGAGAGTGTGACTAACAATCTAGAAGCCTTCGACAATGAGTATTATCTTGCCTGTTGATATCTCTCTCTCGCTGTGTTAGCTTCACACCAGCAGCTGCCTTAAATACAAGTGAGGGGGCCTGCAACAGATCAGAGCACTTTTACCAGTGTAATCATTAGACAGATTTATATTTCATATGGCCCGTTGTATCCTCATTACCCCGTTTACCTAGGGCACCCTACCTGGATCAACGCTCCGAACTTCCAAAGGCTTCCAAAATCATTTCCTCTTAGAGTCTTTCCCTGATAAGTCCATTCTAGACATATAGAAAGAGATTCCAACCATTCTGAATGCTGAGGTGGGATACCTCCCACCACTTACGACAGATTTCTCTTCTGGCGAGTAGGATTGCGTAGAACAGCAGGTCTCTCGGAATGCACATAAGGCCATCAATCACACCAAAGATAATCAATGATAGGCTTACCTTGATTTTCAGTCCCTAAAATACCCGATATAGTTGTTTCCACTTCGTTCCAAAACCCTCCGATTTCTGGGCATTGGTAGAACATATGGTCATCTGTCACTTTTTCATGGCCACATTTTGCACAGCTGATAGGTCTTCCCTTCCCCATCTTTGACAACTTTTCAGGTGTTATTTATGTCCTGTGGAGTTAGAAAAGGTGTTTCCTTCTTAAAAAAGCAGGCTTGACAATGAGATATTATGTACGCATCGATACTTGCTAAATATTTTGTAACTGCTCCCTCAGCAAGTATCTTCCCTACAGCTCTTCTGCCAAAGTAAAATCTCCATCCATGATGTCTTGTATTTCCCAATACCAGGATGAGACTTCCTTGTTTCCTGGTGGTTTTACGACCAGTTGTTCCTCCAAATCATTTCCCACTGCAAACTGCAATTTTGACTTTGTTCCCAACTTTTTAGTTGTATATATTTGAACTTTGAAAGATCATTCCATTTAAATCTCGCCATGGTATAAGACTACCATTTCGTGTCAAATCTCCTTAGACCCTTGCACCTGCGTTTCTCATAGGTAATGCCAATTTATCATTGATACACTCCGGGGTCCCTCGTGACTCCCAAATAGGAGCACAGTTGGAGTAGTATTACATTTTGAACTCCATTAACTGTAGTACCTTTAGTTACATTTTTTTAAAGTACTTTGGGTCACCAAATTTAAAAAGGAAGCCATCTACATTTGCCTTGCTTTCTTTTAACATTGTGAAGAGCATAGATCCTATTTCTGATCCATCTGGTGTTTTCACAAGCATTCAAGAATGTGTCAATTGGTAGGCCCAAGCATAGTATTGTATATCTGGTAGGGTTAATCATCCTTTCTCTCCGCATTTTTTTCCTGGAGATATTGATCCCCTTATATGCCCTGCTGCTTTTTATCTATGGTAGGTTTCTCAAAATGCAGGGGTATGATGTTAAAAAAAATAAGTTATTTTTGGCAATATAGTTATCTTGTCCAAATTAACCCTCCCCAGAACAGTTAGAGCAAGGTGTGTCCACCCCTTCATTAGTTACACAATCCCTTTAAATATTTTTCACAGATTTACTTCTGAGATTTCATTTATATCTGGTACTGTTTTTAAACCCAGGTAATTCATTTTTCTCTTACTCAGCTGATTCTCACTCCCCTGGTTCCATACCATAACCTCTGTGTTGTCCTCGTTTACTAAATAACCCGACACCTTACCAAATTCTAAGGCCAGCCGTATAATAGCCGGCATGGCCACCCCAAGTTCTGAGGAGAAAACCATGAGATATAGTGCTACCTTCCTCACCTGTTCCCCCTGAAAGAAAGGAGGAATGTCCGCTGTTGTTCTAAGTTCGTGTGTGTGACAGCCCTGTTTTGTACCCCTAAGTATTTTAAAGGATGAAAATAAGTTCCCATTCACCAAACCTCTTGCTGAGTGTTCTTGATATATCAATTGGATGACTCTACAAAATATACTTCCTAGTTCATACCGTGTTAAAACGGAAAGCAAATATGACTACCTCACCCTATCAAAGGCTTTGGAGGCATCTAATTTTATTATTGCTAAAGGTGATGAATAGGTTGTTGCAAAGTTAATAGCTCCTATTAACCCATATGTTAGCTCTTGTAGATACCTTCCTTATACTAAGCCCCTCTGGTCTTTATGTATCACTTCTACAGCTATTTTGCTTAATCTTCCTGCCAGGATTGTTGTAAAGATTTTATAATCCGAGGTCAGGAGAGATATCATTCTGTATGATTCACATCTAGTTTGACACTTACCTGTTTTTCAAAATGAGAGTGATATTGGCCTCATTCCAGGAGTTTCGTAATTGTTTCCCTTGATCTAATATCTTTCCTGTCATTACTGTCATAAATGGATTTAACACTTCCCCAAGAATTTTATACAGATCCACTGGTATACTATCTGGCTCGGCAGCTTTACCCCCTCCTTACTTGACTGAATGGCCTTGCTATCTCCTTCCTGAGTGATATCCTGAATTAAGATATTTTGCTGATTAGTAACTAATGGTTGGATAGAGTTAGCTAATCATCCCTCAATCCCTGCTTCTGCAGTTGTATTTTCCTTGGTATATAAAACCTCAAAATATTCCTTAAATGCCTTCTCTATCTCAGTCTCATTCCTCAGAATATCCCCAAACTGCTCCTCCTTAATCTCCTTAATCCAATTTCTATTCTGATCTGTCTTAGTTTTCCAAGCTAGAAGCTTCCCAGCCCCCTTCCTACACTTACGGTGTGCTAGCTTACTAGCATCCCATCTTTTTTTAATCCGACTTTGGAGGATTTACTGCATCTGGTTCTTCAAAAGGAGCGATAGTTAGTGGTCTTTTTATTTCAATTTCTATTTTTTCCATTTTATTCTCTAACAGGGAGATTTAATTCCAATAACTTTTATTTCTATAGAAAACTGCACTAGTGATCTTACCTCTAATAAATGCTTTTATTTTATCACAAACTATACGAGTTGGAGCGGAACCCCTATTAATCTTAATAAATTCAATATCTTCTACCTTTAAACTTTCCATAATTTCCATATCTGCCAGTATGGTGTGGTCTAATGTCCACTTCCTTTCTTTATGCTTACTGATATATTTCATTGTTATTGTTACAGCCGAATGATCTGATAGATGGCCCACCTTATACCAAATGTCTAAGTTACCCTCTATAAGGCTCCAGTCTACTAAAAAGTAGTCTATCTTTGATCTATGCCCATATTTCTTATTATGGAATGAAGTACCTTGCAGATTTCCAACTCTCACTCTCCAGAAATCACACAGAGTGTGTTGATTCATCATGGCTTTCAGAAAGGCTCATAATATAGCGTAGGTACAGCTCTACTTTTTTTTGATTTATCTAACTTTAAGTCCATTACTACATTAAAATCTCCTGCCACAATTACCAGACTCAAGAACTCTAAAACATATTTTTAAGTGGTTCACAATCATCGGGGTTTGGACCATAATATCTTACCAATGTTAGTGGCCTAGCCACTATTTTCATACTTGCTATGGTTCACCTATGCCCCTTATCTGCTCTCGTATGTGATATACATATTTTTGCTTGTTTTTTCACCACTGTTGCAACACCTCTTATGTGTGCAATATGATCCGTACATATTATCTGTTGTACCCATCTTTGTTTTCTAAATAATTGCACATTTTCCTTATTTACCAAATGTGTCTCCTGTAAAATCAGAATCTGCACAGGATAGTCTCTAAGGTATTGTAATATATTGTCCCTGCGCCCCTTCATACGTAGGCCATTAACATTCCATGTTAAGATCTGGATAGCCATATCACTATTCTTCCAAATCCGTTATAACTCTCTGATGTTTTTGAGGAATCTTTTATCAGTTTTTCCCACATGCTCCCCACCCAGTGCTCCCCCCTCATCCCTCCCTCCACCTTTCTTGGAGAACCCCCCCATAGTTCTTCCTGGACCTGATGTTAGCCCAAATGTATTTTCCCGTACCACTGGCACCCACCACCAAGAATAACTATGTGTATGCATGTGCCCCTCCCACCACCATCTCTACAGCATTCCTTTAGAAACAAAAAAACAGAGGAGAGGAAGCAAAGATCTTACTATGATATGGCCTCTTTTTATTCACATATACCTCAGCTACCCAATCCTCCCTTCTTGATGATTTTCAGTGAATAATATGCCTCCCTTGAGCTTCTTATCATATGCATTTTGTTATTATGCATTACTCTTAGGGATGCAGAGAATTTGAGCTGCGCAGTTGCTCCAAATTTTTTTAATTCATCCATAAGCTTACCCAACTCCTATTGTCTATCTAAGGTCATCCGTGATATATCTGATCTAATTTCAAATGGGAAATCTGCCCCCCTTAGAGTTTTTATTTTTAATGCAGAAAGTAGGATTTTTTCCTTTAGGGCATGTGTCTGAAAGTTAATCAGAATCTTCCTTGGCTTGACTCTACTTGGATTGTTTCTAAAGGGGTCTCTGTGTATTCTTTGAATATCGTTCGCAATGTCATTCTCACTCTCATCAACCTGGATTGATGAATTTATCAGTGATACCATATACATTTTCAAATTGTCCCCCTCCTTTCCCTCAGGAATATTCAGAACTCTCAAGTTGTTTCTTCTAGAACTATTTTAGCTGTTCCAGTTTCTCCCGCAGCCCCTGCTCATCCTGGTGCAACGACTGGAGCACCATTTTGCTACTGCATAAGTCTTTTTTCAATTCCTCCACCGTGGTTTCAAGGGTTTGCGTCCTTTCGGACAGAGAGTCCAATGCCTCACAAAAGCCACGTATTTTCCCCTGGTTTGCTTCAGATTCTGCAAACCCTTTCTTAATGTCTACAGTGAGTGATGAGAGCATAGCATCTAGGGAACTAACGGAGGTCTCTATGTTGTTTTTCGGTACTCCTGAGTTTTTTGCTGCTATATCTGATAGATGTTCTCCACCACAAGTATAGTACAGCACGCCTGGTACTCATTTTCAACTGTATTGGGAACTGCTAAACACTTCTCCTGATGGAGCCCTTCTGTGCTAAGGTGTACCTCCCCAACCTCCTTTGTTGCTGTATCAAAATTATCTCCAACCTTCCCTGCTACAGCTTGCAATGGCTCCTGCAGAGTCACTATGGGTGGAAAGACCTTAAAAAAGAACCTCAGGGAAGGTGTAATATTTACGTTACGCTCCAAAATGTCATTTTCTTTCAGCAGTTTTCTAATTTTCTGCACTTCCCTCCTCAGCTTCTCTTTAGGGTTACACCCTTGTAGTTGAGAGAGAGCTCTTTCTGGGCAAAACGGGGGCAATAGGCAAAATGGGCAAATACCTATTGCCAAATCAGACAGCCACCTTTTATCTCTCTATGCAGCTTTTGTCTCTTCCCTTGGCAGGTTTTATCTGGCTACTTTCCTTCCCCCCACTAAAAATGGCCCCAAGGCTGACCCCCCTACCTTTTCTGCCAAGAGTATCCTTGCTGTGAACACTGACCGAGTGCCTCTCAGCTCCCTCTTCTTCGGGCACCCCAAAGCTCTCCAAACCATTGCCTGGAGGAGACCTCGTGCTGCTGCCCTGTGGCTCTTCCTGAGCTCCAGGGCAGCACTGAACCAGCGAGAGCCTCCACCATCCGCATCCCGACTTCCCTGTCACTCCGCGAGCCCAACCGCCATCTCCGTCGTACCTCCAGACGCAGTAAGGCACATTGGCTCTATTGTAACTGCTGGGGAAGGATTAATTTACATTACTGGTGGGTGCCTCGCCCTGCTCAGTGACCTCTGTGCGATGTGGCCGCCATGCTTTCCTCAGTTCAACTCCATTTGAATATGCTCTTGAGCATCTTATGGGTATGGAAGCAAGATATTGTGACTGCATTGATTTTAATGGTCATGTCCAGCTTATTGCCAATGCTGATCCTGGCAGCTGGGGGTGGGTTTGTGTCTGAGGTTGGCCAACCACAAGGTCAAATTCCATGTAGAGGTGATTCTGTTTTTTTGGTGTTGAGCTTGAGGCAGCTAAACTTCATCCAGCTTGCAACTTTGGTCATACAGGTGGTAAAATTGTTTCTGTTTTTGAACGCATCCAATAAAGAGAGAATGAGCTGAGTGTTGCTGTTGTAGGACAGGATGTTGATGTCATGTGAATGGATGACGCTAGCCAGAAGGGTAATGTAGACATTGAAAACATCAGAGCTGAGGCACTCTACAGATGAGGTTGCTGGTTACCGAGAAGTATGAGGGCAGGCTGTCAGCTTGAGTTCTGTCCATCAAGAATGAGCAGATCCAGTGGGAAGCTGAGAATCTTGTATAGGTGACAGATAAGTATCGTTAACCGCCCCTTACTCACTGGCAGCCTGCTAATAACCATCAAGACCTTCAACAATTAGATCATTGCATGCACTGATGCCCTGGCTCCTGTCAAGCATTGCAACATGCCCAGAGCTTGAGCACAAGCCATCTAGTGCACAGAAGAACTTAGAAAGGCGAAGTGCTGTTGCAAGCAACTGAAGAGTAAATGGAGAATGATCTGGGGCATCAAAGACAAAAACATCTACAAATCTATCCTGTTGCACTACCACCGACTATCCAGAACACCAAATGCCAAGCACTCCCAGACCACATTAACGCCACCAACAGCAAAGAAATTCCACCATCATAAATTTTTTTACTGTGCTAGCAGGTTCCTCCAAGAGCATTATTCCCTCACAGGACCTTTTCAACAAGCTCTCTGAGTTAGTCTGCAAAAAGATCACCTCCATCAACAGCAACTTCAACCCTGAACTGAACTGAATCTCGGTCGGAGCAAGCTTGTGAACTGTTATCACCATAATAAGGGCCTAGCTACCATGTACTTCATCCACTCCTGGGTCCTGTCCAACTGGTGCCCTCACCACATGTTCACCAACAATCTGTCACAATGTAAGGGACTTTTATGTCCCAATAGTGAGCTTTTCTATGAACTGCTAATGGATATAAAGGCACTAGACCTAAACATGTGTTCAGGTTAAATGCAATGATGAGCCTGTGTTTTCAGATAACAATCGAACAACACAAAATTAGAAGCAGGACTGTGTTTTAATTCCCCTGCCTTTTAATTTGGATACTTAGGATTTGGGAGCAGCAGCTGAACAGCAGAGATATCCTCCCAAGCTATAAAACCGGCATATGCCCCCATATCAATATGTGGATGATACAGGACTAAAACATGTAGATATTAAAGCACGCAGGATATTCTTCACATTTGAGATAGAATAACTCAACTCTAAGTCCAGCCCCCCGTTTATATGCTTTGTTCTCCGGGGTGTATATACAATATATGCTGTTTCCAATTTACCTCTGTGTCCTGGATACTGCAAAAAATTGAATGACTACATTCACAATAGATTTTTTTTTTTTTTTAAACATTTACATTGCCACTAAGAGCAATCTATGTTCCAGCGACATTTTAACTGGAATTCAAAAGAACCCCTTGGGAAAACGCATTGAGAGAACTCAGATTCCCAGAGATTTTGAGAAAAACCTTTGCTCCTGCATAGGAAAATACTAGAGCTGTTAGGCACAGCTATTTTTCACTTGTTATTAAAATCTATTTATCTGTTGAAAGTAGGTTTTTGAAAACGTTAGTCAAAAAGGAAGTTAGAAAAGTTTATTCTGTGCTTCCTAATGGAAAAAGTTATTTATTATTGGTTTGCCTCACAGCCCTACTCTAAAACAGAATACACCTCCCTGGCTGACTGCCAATGACCCTCTTTATGATAACAATAGTTTAGCCTCTGGTAGGTGGAAAGCTGGAATGCACCACATAGAAGCAATTAGCCATTTGAAAACAGGATAGAAAGATTTGGCAATAAAAAGGACTGCTTTCGCATTCATTTCTTTTGAAGAGGTGATTCAAAATGGGATTTGAGAAACTGAAACCATGTATGCCTAGTGCCACTCTCTGGGGTGGTTTGCAGTAATCTGAGAAATGAAGTGCTGCAAAGAGAGGTGAGAATACAGTGGGAAAGTTGATAGGATGGCTGTATAAAATTCTCCAATTACTGGCTAGTGCACAGGGTAACATGGACATCTCACCATACCTGATCAGAACATTCCTAAACTTGGCAGGAAAGCTCAGTCAGCCTGAAAAAAGAAAGACCCAAGTGTCCTGAATTTGCTTGCACCCCAGTCCTGTAACTGACCTCTGTGCCTCCCTTTCCTACTCATCGGTGTTAAAGTTAAAATCCTGGACAAAGCACTTTCTATTAGACTCACCAAATTGATAACTGCTTTGGTCTGCTAAGATCAGATTTTTGCCAGAAAGTAAAACAAAATATCTTCAGTCTGCTTTAGCTCAAATCTGAGAGTTCACTGGCCTATGGGCACAAACACTCATAATTTTGAGAAGGTGTTTGATTTGCTCAAATGGGAATTTCTCTAGCAAATTTTGAACACATTTGAACTTTGGCCAAAACGTCCTCTGCTAACCCCTTTTGGTCCATCCTTTGGCCCGAGTCTGAGTCAACATTGACCTTTAAAATCGCTATTCTCTTTAAAGAAAAACAAGGTGTCCAGGTGCCCCTTTATGATTTGTACTAACTTGCAAAATGGATTAGATGAGATGGAATGGGTTCAAGGTTTTCAATGGAAGGGAACTAGGAAGACCGCGTGTCACTGCACAAATGAAATTTTATTTTTTTCCTGGTTAGCCATACTACACTGGAAATAAACTAATTTCAATTTTAGATCTCTATGCTGTTGCCTCAGGTGTAAGAATAAATGTGGATAAGTCTCTACTAATCCTGCTGGATTACTGAGCCATCAATAATTTCAGGTACCGACAGACCCCTTTAAATAACTCAGAATATGTATCCCTGCAGATGAGGTGATTTGCAATGACCTTAATATAACAACATTATTAAAAAATGTACACAAAATATAAGGACTTGAAAGAACCTCCCTATAAGCATCTTTGAATTGTTGGTTCTTTTGAAAATAATCATACTTCCTAAATTCCTCTACGTCCTCTGGAATTATGCATTTGAGATTACCTGGGACTTCTTTAAAACTTTTATAGCAGTAGTGAGTAATTTTCTGTGGTTGTCAGAAAACCTGGCGGATCTCCTGGGATAAATGCTCCCAATCATCATACGGTGGAGGCTTGAGCATTCCACCAAATCACTGAACAACATTACTTCAGGTTGTCAATGGGTGGTTTTTCAAAGCCAGATATGACCCATCCACAAGACCTGAACCTGACCCATTTGAAAAACCAGCTCTGCTAGAACTCTAGGGTTCACAAACCTTCCCTGCTCCAACAAAAGTGGTACTGCATGCCTGAAGATGTCATGAACTGCCCCGACTCCTTAGAGATGCGGGGATCCGATTTCAAACCCGCTGGTACAAGAACTTAGGTAAATAATTAAATGTAACAATACAAATTAGAAATCCAGTTGAACTGCGACCCTTACACAACCCACAGAGCAATAGTGTGCAGGAAGTGTTTTCTTGTCATCATCTATCCCTCTAGATAAGTTCAAGGATACACTGGAAATCATAACCCTCTTTCCTAAATAAATAACACACTAAAAATAGCCTTAAGAAATAGAGGCAAAGGGCCCAATTCATAGAATGAACTTAAGACTCAATCCTAAACTTACTACTATTTTGGTATTCACAGAATGCACTTACTACTTTTGGCATTCACAGAATGAACTTACTACTTTTGGTATTCACAGAAGTTAGGATTTTGTCTTAAGTTTGTCTTACGACAAACTTAAGGTAGACTTAAGACAGATTTAAGACAAAATCCTAACTGAACTCTGTCTTAAGTTTGTCTTAAGACAAACTTAAGACAAAATCCTAACTTCTGTGAATACCAAAAGTAGTTAGTTCATTCTGTGAATGCCAAAAGTAGTAAGTGCATTCTGTGAATACCAAAATAGTAGTAAGTTTAGGATTGAGTCTTAAGTTCATTCTATGCATTTAAATACTTTTTTATAAAACCCAAGTCTAATGCACAAAATATGAACAGTAACCACACAGAATGCGAAAATAAATGCAGACTGTGTGACGTGGTGAGTGAACACAATATAAACAACATGGTTACCAGGTTCCGAGCATCCTACCACACTAATGCAGTTTTTTTGCACTATGCTATATTTCAGCAGATACAAAAGGGGGTGGTGATGGACGGAGCATCTGAACCAATCAAACACTCACACCCAGTCAAAAGATCTGGGTTTGATCCATCACCGTTCTTTACCCACTCTGCCACCCCAGTTCAGACATGGCTATATGCAAATCAGTCTGACCCTGTGCCTCATGGGAACAGTCCAGCCCGAACTGCCAAGCCATGCCTTCCCTGGACCGGAAACAAGCTTCCGAGGACCGGCTTCTGGCATTACAGCCGTCTTCAGCCCGGCTTGCTTGAATCCAGTGGCAAAGTGAGCAAGGGACTCACGTCTGCGAATACCCTGCCACATTTATGGCCAAAGCGGTAGCCTTTTGTATATTTCAGCAGAAGCACAAACAGCAAGCCGACAAATCGATTTTCTTAATATGGATCCCACAGCATACCTTCTCTTAATATAAAATAGCTGTTATGCTGTTATCTATCAGAGCTTTAGCCAGGGAATGACAAGCAGTGCAAAGCTGAATGCTTCTTCTCTACACCGCTGCCTTTGACTAAGGCTGGTTGCCCTTGCAAAACCAGCCTGACATCTGTCGAGATAGTCTTAAATCGAAGCTCCTCCAACTTATGGTCAGCTACCTGGGTTTTTATACTGTCTGATTGACCGATTTGTCTAATATTTCTAAAATAAAACATTGTTTGCAGCCGCAAAAGCATGACTATAAAACTATGGTGAAAAAATATGTCATCTTGATTCACAAGTCGCTTAAATACTCATTTAAGTAAAACCAATAAAAACATGTCAGGTTAGAGAGTAAGCATCCATGATATTATGACCACGTCCATAACAAAAACTATAAATATTTCATCGCAGATAGGGGTCAGACATGATACTAACATTTTTAAGCATTTTTATGACTTTGCACTTTCTATTAAAAATGATGAAAAGTCTGCGAGCGGGCGCATACTGGAGCTAGAAGAAGCCTAAACTGGACTATTGAGAGTGTTCATGACAGAGAGAGACACTGCAGTGGATTTATGTCAAGGGTAAGCTCATTCATGAAACCCCATTATAGTATGATAGACAGATTTCCCAGGTAGTTGCACTTCTCAAATTTGGATAATGGGACCTTATGGAGGTGCTTAAGATCGGATCACTGGAGTCACTCTCCAATGAGTTTGGCTTTCACAAGATCATTTTTTTGTCACATTTACAAATTAGACATGCCTTAGATATATACAGCACAACATTAGAGACAATACCAGAATATAACCTTGTAGAAGCTGAAATCACCATTAAGCTTAAGGAGCAAAAATAGGAGTTTCATGAATATATATTGCAAACTCATAATCACCACCCCAAACTGCTTCAATACCCTTAATGCCCAATAGGTCAAAGCTATAAGCACATGCCAAGAACTGGCACTATTGATGTGGCTGCGACTAATTCAATTAAAACACCTCCATAGATACTACTATGCCCCAATAAGCTTTGTGAATATAGACAGAATCCAAGCATTGCACTGCTTGAGATGCAGCCAGAAAAAAACAATTTCTTCTTCAGGATTGGTCATGCCCACACTTTATTAGATATAGGCAAGCATTGTAATCCACATTAAAACAGGTATTGGAGCACTCTGTTGAAGCTACAGTTTGGGTTAAAATAATGAGTGTGTGTGATAAATCCGTAATCTTGTAGACTTGAAAAGCTTGTCGAAAAGAGAGACAGTGCTTGACACAGGATAAGTGGAGATACTCCCACTAACCTCAGTATCGTAGTAATAAATTGTAGGAATTTGGGTTACTGGTTAAAGGAGGTAAAGCCCAAAAGCAGCAACCACAATTTTTGTCAGGCTGAAACACACAAAAAAAAATAATTAACCTGTGCTCAACCTTCTGGTAGCTTGACACAAAAGTAGTCAAGCTTTGCTTAGAGCAATGCATACAATATTTATGAAGCACTTTAAACATGAAAACCCAACACAAGAAAAATCCCATAACAATTTAGAAACATAGAGCAAATGTTAATAATTATTTGACACCAAACCCACAAAATCAAATTAGTAGAACCAGAAATATGCAATTTTAAAGGTTTAAATTGAAAAAGAGTTTAAAAGCACAAAGCGTAGCGTCTAGGGGAACATGGCGCCAACTAGGTGCCGGTCGCAAGTGTCTGGGGGAACATGGCGGCAAGCTAGGTGCCGGTCGCGAGTCCTGAGCTACATCGCCTCTGCTATTGGGATGCTGGGTCGTCTATCCTGCCCTCTCCCTAACTGTGTCGATCCGTGCTGCCCCTGGCGAGGTGCAGACTGTCTGAACCGTCCTCTCTCACGGAGTGTGGAGACCGGAGAACGGAGATCTGAGATCCCTGTGACCGTGGCGGCTGCGAGTTCACGCACACTGCCGCCGAGGCTGCTTCCTGGTCTGGAGTCTGTTGGAAACTGCCGCACCTTCGCCTGCTCCTACTGAGGCGTTCTCGTTTTGTTTTTGTTGTGCCGCTGGAGCCACTCGGGGTGTTCCTCGGGTGGCAGTATCGTCCTGCCTGCAGGGGAAATGCAGGGGATATGCCCTTGTGGTTTTTCACCCCCTTTCCAGGGGCCCGATGTTTGAGAGCTACCAGTGAGCGCCTATAAGGTTGGTTGGAGAAGACTAAGCAGGGTGCAGAGGTGGGAAGGGAAAGACAGAAGGCTGAAGGCAGAAAGCAGTATATTGAGTGACTTACGAAGCTCTGTCTGAAACACAGTGGAAAAAAGGAAAAAAACAAACTGCAGAACAGTGGTTTTTGAGAGGCACCTGAAACGTTTTGTCTCCAGGGGGCAGGTTTGACTTTACTTAACTTTACTTCACTTTGAACATTCTAATACTGAGCTGCATATTCAGGGGAAGTAGGCTTGATCTTTTGTATGGTATTGCTATTAACATTCCTATCTTGAGTGTAATACAACACTCAACCTCTCTGCACTGTTGCTAGATGTAGTTCTAAAATTTAGAACATTACCATAATTTTCAAACTCAATTTCAAAATGATATTACACTTTACACAAGAATTTCAACGCATATTTTATGTTTGTAATTCACATAATTATCGTTTTCTTGAAAACATTCCTGTTTGTCATTTTTCAGAACAAAACATGTATTTACAAATATTTCAATTTTTATACAACAACAATTATAAGAACATCCAGAGAAGTTTTCTTCATGCCCGATGCATTTCGAGCCACTTGAGCTCTTCCTCGGGGGCCTGAAATCTAAACATGCATGAATGAATGAATTATTTTCTTGAATACTCAGAATTCATGACATTCATAAACTTATACAATGTGCACAATTCAAACAAAATCTACCCTTTACCACACCACTGTGTTAAAGTGTAAAGAAGTGGGGATAATTGAAAGTAACTTACTATAAGTCAAAAAGTCACTAAACTTTCAAACGAGACCTGAATGGAAAAAATCTGTTTAGTCCACTAAACTACCAAAATTACACCCTAAAACCATGTTAATACACAAGCATACAGGCAAATCTTACCTCCTAGGCGTAATGCACTAACTCTAAGTCTTCTAGTCTTCCCAATCGATGTCTTCACAATTCAATCAGCCACCTGGAAAGGCGGTGAGAAACAGTTTCAAAACTGAGCTCGATTCCTAAATATCGAACTCTATGCTATTTTACCATTTTTGAGGTGCCAACCTCAACCGTGCTTACTCTTCTCTTACCTAATGCGCCTCAAGGAACGCCGTGTACAAAGCTCGTTCTTCTTCTCCTACTCAAACCTCTCGCTAAACCTCCGCTCTGCCGGTAATCATTTCTGTGCGCCCTGCGCAGTATATTAAATGTCAAAAACCGAAAACGGACTCATTATCAAAAATGTATAAGCGCCATCTTGGAGTGGTGTCTAAC
Organism: Lissotriton helveticus; assembly: GCF_964261635.1. Classification (NCBI taxonomy): domain Eukaryota; kingdom Metazoa; phylum Chordata; class Amphibia; order Caudata; family Salamandridae; genus Lissotriton; species Lissotriton helveticus. Next base: position 463,912,980 of record NC_136067.1, on the reverse strand, counting down.
GGGGAAAGAGGAAACAAATACACAAACAAAGGGGTAGAATACCGAAAAAATGTGAAAAAATTAAAAAAGGATTAAAAAAGGAAAATGAAGGAAAATAAAGGGAAAATAGTGCTTTTAGAAATTTCAACTGTGCTGTTCCAAATACATTTTCTGTTCAACATGCAAGCAGCAATCCTATTGTACCACAGGGTAAATTTACAAAAAACACATTAGATCAATTTTTTCATTGAGCCCTTTCGGCTCCTGCGTTTCTAATCTCCTAATCCAGTAGATTTCTCTTTGAAGGAGGGATCTAGTAAGATCAACCCCCTCATAGATTCTGACTTTTTCCAGTATTGAAAACCTAATCTGGGCTATGTTGTGATGATATTCAATCCAATGTTTTGCCAAATTGCTTTTGATATTTGCGTTTCTGATGGTACTCTTATGTTCAGTAATTCTGGTTTTCAATTTCCTCTCCGTTTTTCCTACATATATTTTCCCACATGGGCATTTTATATGATAAATTACATTTTGGGTATTGCAATCTCCATCATAGTGTAGTGTGATTTCTTTTCCTGTGTGGGGATGGTGGATTATCCTACCTTCCGTAACATTAGCACAATGTACACAATTGTGACATTTCTTCATACCCCTGTAACTGGTTTCCTTATCTCTTTTTGGTGTCTGTAAGAGCTCTTTTAGATTCTTCGATCTCGTGTGGGCAAATATTGGTTTTTGATTAAATATTCCTTTAAAATCTGGTTCATTTTGTAACAACTCCCAATGTTTATTCACTATGTTCTTGATTTTTTTGAGATGTTGTCGAAAATTTCAAGACAAACACATGTCTTTCAAGTTTTTTCTTTGGCTTGTGCTGTAGAAGGTTCACTCGACTGCAGGACTGAATTCTTTTGCTAGTTTTATCAAGTACCTCGTCTGGGTATCCTTTTTCTTTATATCTTTGGCGTTGGATTTCTAGTTGTTCTGCACATTCTGTTTCTTCTGAACAAATCCTCATGATTCTCATATACTGTGAGATTGGTAAGTTATTTTTCAGATTTTGTGGGTGAAAGCTTTGGTAAGATAAAGAGTTATTTACATCAGTCTCTTTTCTATACATTTTTGTCTTAATTGTCAATTCTTCAATGTTGACCATAACATCCAGAAATGGTAGTTCTTTTTCACTGATAGTGTATGTGAATTCAATGTGATCCATGCTATGATTTAATCTCTCAACTTGATCCTCTAGACTTTTTTTTGATCCTAAACAAATTACAAAGATGTCATCTATGAATCGTTGGTATATGATCGCTTGTTCCTGCCAACTCTTATTGCTGTATATAACGTCAGCCTCAAATTTAGCCATAAAGGTATTTGCATAGGCCGGAGCCCCTGCAAATCCCATGGAGGTTCCATTTTGTTGTAGAAAAAACTTGGTCGCCCATTGAAAGTAACTGTGATACAAACAAAAATGTAACAGTTCCAAAACAAAAACTTTGTCTGCTCTTATTGAGGTTTGTTGCAACAAAGCCCATTCAACGGCTTCAAGACCGGATTTATGGGGAATAGAAGTGTATAATGATTTTACATCAATTGTACACAATAACATTTGGTCTGTGATGGTAATGTCTTTTAACTTCAATAAGAAGTCGTTAGTGTCTTTAGTGTATGATGGCCAGTGTTGTACAAATGGCTGAAGGAATTTGTCAATATATTGACCAAGTGGCTCAAAAATGGTTCCACACCCCGTGACTATGGGGCGCATCGGTGGATCAAACAGGTTCTTGTGAACCTTCGGGAGCATGTAAAGACGTGGTCTCCTGGGGTATTGTGTGGTGAGAAATTGTTTTGTCGCTGACGAAATGTATCCTAATTCAAGAGCTTGTTCTAGAATGACTTGAAGGGTGGTTTTTAATTCTTCTGTTGGATCTTTATCCAATTCAAAATAAGTTGATGTATCCGCCACATGTTCATCAACTTTACGCTCGTACATCTTCCTGTCCATGACAATTATGGCTCCCCTTTGTCAGCCTTTTGAAAATCATTGCTATTAACCATACCAGCCATTGCTCGGTCTAGCTTGATGATTGAAAATCCGGTGGTCACGTTTCATAGAGCCACTGGGGCTCTGGTGGAGCTTCGTCACACACGGTGTAGCGTACTAGGGAGAGATATCCTTTATAGCTTGGGTCTGCTTAGGGTCGTCACCTACATTACACCTACTAAAGGCAAGTTCGGGTCAAACCAGGACCCCTATCTTCACCTAGGTGTAGACCCTATTAGACTGACAGGACTGAGATTGTCTCCGTCTTCTCCTGACTCCCCTACTTATCTTCTGGGGTATCGCAAACAATCCTTAAAAACGCGACATGTACCACACTTTTATCCCATGGAGGTAGCTAGCCCCAATCTTCCCCAACACCTGAGTGCACCAAAAGCCGTGGGGGGCGAAGGACAGGTACAGGTACACACAGTAAAATCTGAAATTTTAGCCAGTTTAGGTCCTATTTCCACCCCTAGTACCCCTATCCTCCTTCCTCCTACGTCACATACTGAACCGTCTCGTGGGAGAAGGTATAAATTAAGATCACATAATTTCTTGGGGGGGGAGACCAGACAATACAGCAACACCGAGTTATGGAGAACGAGCAATGTCAAGCCAGACAAACAGTTAAACAGAGGCAGGTAGTGAATAAATTGTCTAATAAATCAGTCAAGCTTACGTCGGCAAAGAGCCAAAGAAAACAAAGAGTCTAGTTCCCATAAAAGTAGCCCCTTCACTCAAGACCTATTTCATGGCTAACACCCAGGGCAATCCTGACTTAAATAGGCAGGGTGGTTCTAGTGTAGGAGGTGGTGGACTCCTCTATTACACTGTCCAATCGTTTTGCACCTCTAAGTACTCTGCTTGTATTGAGGGGGGTGAAAAGACAGGAAGAACCTGAGGAGGTAGGGCCTACCCTGCTGGAAGAGGGTCCCCAAAGCGTAGAATCGGGGTTCAGGGGCTACTAAAATGAATTGACACTGGAAATGGGGGCCGGTTTTTCTATCTCAGAAACAAATTAAAAAAAATACAACACACTTGTACCGGCCTAGAAGAAAACTTCCTGGCACTCACCCACAGGATGGACGACCTAGAACAAAAAGTAGGGAGCTTTGGGCAAGAGGCTAAGAACAACACCCAAGAGATATTGAGATTGAAGGAGAGGGAGCGGGACATGGCAGAAAGACTGGAGAGGCAGGAGAATATGTCTAGGAGGAATAACATCAGGATCTTAAACCTAAAGGAAGGGCTGGAAGGAGATAATCTAAAATCTTATGTTATTATTATCCTGACTAATGCCTTCCCTCAGATTGCATCCACCTCAGTCTGGGATGTAGAAATACAGCAAATCAATAGAGACCCTTTCAGGCTAAACCCGGCTCAGAAAAAACCTAGAAAGATCTTGGCATGAATACCGTATTATACTCTTAAGGAACAGCTATTGGGGGCTGCTCTTAAACTTAAGTCTATTCAAGTGCAAGGCGCCTCCTTTAGAGTCCGTTCAGATATCTCTCGGGTCACAGAGGACAGGAGGTGGGAGCTGGGAAAAAGGATTGATGCGTTAAAGGAATTGGGAGCCAAGGTGCAGTTGCTTTTTCCAGCTTTTCTGAAAGTAGTCCTTGCAAGTAACATGTATAACTTCAGGTTTCCGGAAGAGGTAGACAGTTTTTTGGCACAATATAATGCAGCCGTTTAAGGAGGGGGTTGGAGATCCAGCATCCAACTTTCTTTTTCAAGGCGGTCCTTGATCCTGTTTTCAGGCCAGGTCACTCCCCCAACGCGGTAGCACACCCTGCTCCTGCTGTGCCCCTGAGCCCTGCTGCCTGCCAGTTCGATCCCTGGTGGCCCAGTGGTGGGTCTCCTTCACTGGTACCTTTTGTTTCTCTGTGCCTCTTCTCCCTAATTTCTGTCTTTCCTTTTGCTGTCTTGATTTCTATCTTTCTTTGCTTTTCCCACTGTTTTTATTTCCCAACTTGTATTGCCTTGTCTGTGCCGTTTTTTTACCCACTGTTGTATCCCATTATTCTGTATTGCCTTGTCTGTGCCGCTCATTCCCCTCCCCCCCATCCCACGTCTGCCCCGCACCTGTTTCCCGCAGCTTCCTCCCCTGCGGCCATGCCCCCGAGCCCCGATTTGCTCCCTCTCCCCCTCCCAGCTGCTCCTCCCTCCCTCGACCCCTCATAATGAAGGACGCTGCGTGCTGAGGGAGCGACCCTTGACCCTGTTTTCAGGCCAGGTTGCTCCCCCAACGCGGTAGCACACCCTGCTCCTGCCATGTCCCTGAGCCCTGCTGCCTGCAGCTTCGATCCCTGGTGGCTCAGTGGTGGGTCTCCTTCACTGGTACCTGTTGTTTCTCTGTGCCTCTTCTCCCTAATTTCTGTCTTTCTTTTTGCTGTCTTGATTTCTATCTTTCTTTGCTTCTCCCACTGTTTTTATTTCCCGACTTGTATTGCCTTGTCCGTGCCATTTTTTACCCACTGTTGTATCCCATTGTTCTGTATTGCCTTGTCTGTGCCGCTCATTCCCCTCGCCCCCATCCCGCGTCTGCCCCGCGTCTGTTTCCCACAGCTGCCTCCCCTGCGGCCCCGCCCCACCGAGCCCCCCCTTCGCTCCCCCTCCCAGCTGCTCCTCCCTCCCTCGACCCCTCATAAAGCAGGTAGCTGCACGCTGAGGGAGCGGCCCTTGACCCTGTTTTCAGGCCAGGTCGCTCCCCCAATGCGGTACCACACCCTGCTCCTGCCATGCTCCTGAGCCCTGCTGCCTGCCGGTTCGATCCCTGGTGGCCCAGTGGTGGGTCTCCTTCACTGGTACCTGTTGTTTCTCTGTGCCTCTTCTCCCTAATTTTTATCTTTCCTTTTGCTGTCTTGATTTCTATATTTCTTTGCTTTTCCCACTATTTTTATTTCCCGACTTGTATTGCCTTGTCTGTTCCGTTTTTTTACCCACTGTAAAATCCCATTATTCTGTATTGCCTTGTCTGTGCCACTTATTCCCCTCACCCCCATCCCACGTCTGCTCCACGTCTGTTTCTTGCCGCTGCCTCCCCTGCGGCAAAGCCCCGAGGCCCGATTCGCTCCCGCTCCCCTCTCCCAGCTGCTCCTCCCTCCCTCGACCCCTCATAATGAAGGACGCTGCGCCCTGAGGGAGCGACCCTTGACCCTGTTCTCAGGCCAGGTCGCTCCCCCAACGCGGTAGCACACCCCGCTCCTGCCATGTCCCTGAGCCCTGCTGCCTGCCGCTTCGATCCCTGGTGGCTCAGTGGTGGGTCTCCATCACTAGTACCTGTTGTTTCTCTGTGCCTCGTCTCCCTAATTTCTGTCTTTCTTTTTGCTGTCTTGATTTCTATCTTCTTTGCTTCTCCCAATGTTTTTATTTCCCGACTTGTATTGCCTTGTCTGTGCCGTTTTTTTACCCACTGTTGTATCCCATTGTTCTGTAATGCATTGTCTGTGCCGCTCATTCCCCTCGCCCCCATCCCGCGTCTGCCCCGCGTCTGTTTCCCACCGCTGCCTCCCCTGCGGCCCCGCCCCACCGAGCCCCGATTCACTCTCCCCTCCCAGCTGCTCCTCCCTCCCTCGACCCTTCATAAAGCAGGCAGCTGCACGCTGAGGGAGCGGCCTTGACCCTGTTTTCAGGCCAGGTCGCTCCCCCAACGCGTACCACACCCTGCTCCTGCCATGCCCCTGAGCCCTGCTGCCTGCCGGTTCGATCCCTGGTGGCCCAGTGGTGGGTCTCCTTAACTGGTACCTGTTGTTTCGATGAGCCTCTTCTCCCTAATTTCTATCTTTCCTTTTGCTGTCTTGATTTCTATCTTTCTTTGCTTTTCCCACTATTTTTATGTCCCGACTTGTATTGCCTTGTCTGTTCCGTTTTTTTACCCACTGTTATATCCCATTATTCTGTATTGCCTTGTCTGTGCCACTTATTCCCCTCACCCCATCCCACGTCTGCCCCACGTCTGTTTCCTGCCGCTGCCTCCCCTGCGGCAACGCCCCGAGGCCCGATTCACTCCCGCTCCCCCCCTCCCAGCTGCTCCTCCCTCCCTCTACCCCTCATAATGCAGGCCGCTGCGTGCTGATGGAGCGGCCCTTGACCCTGTTTTCAGGCCAGGTCGCTCCCCCAACGCAGTAGCACAACCTGCTCCTGCCATACCCCTGAGCCTAGCTGCCTGCCGGTTCGATCCCTGGTGGCCCAGTGGTGGGTCTCCTTCACTGGTACCTGTTGTTTCTCTGTGCCTCTTCTCCCTAATTTCTGTCTTTCTTTTTGCTGTCTTGATTTCTATCTTTCTTTGCTTTTCCCACTGTTTTTATTTCCCAACTAGTATTGCCTTGTCTGTTCCGTTTTTTTTACCCACTGTTATATCCCATTATTCTGAATTGCCTTGTCTGTGCTGCTCATTCCCCTCACCCCCATCCCACGTCTGCCCCGCGTCTGTTTCCTGCCGCTGCCTCCCCTGCGGCAACGCCCCGAGCCCCGATTCGCTCCCGCTCCCCCCTCCCAGCTGCTCCTCCCTCCCTCGACCCCTCATAATGCAGGCCGCTGCGTGCTGATGGAGCGGCCCTTGACCCTGTTTTCAGGCCAGGTCGCTCCCCCAACGCAGTAGCACACCCTGCTCCTGCCATACCCCTGAGCCGTGCTGCCTGCCGGTTCGATCCCTGGTGGCCCAGTGGTGGGTCTCCTTCACTGGTACCTGTTGTTTCTCTGTGCCTCTGCTCCCTAATTTCTGTCTTTCTTTTTGCTGTCTTGATTTCTATCTTTCTTTGCTTTTCCCACTGTGTTTATTTCCCGACTTGTATTGCCTTGTCTGTGCCGTTTTTTTACCCACTGTTGTATCCCATTGTTCTGTATTGCCTTGTCTGTGCCACTCATTCCCCTCGCCCCCATCCCGCGTCTGCCCCGCGTCTGTTTCCCACAGCTGCCTCCCCTGCGGCCCCGCCCCACCGAGCCCCCCCTTCGCTCCCCTTCCCAGCTGCTCCTCCCTCCCTCGACCCCTCATAAAGCAGGTAGCTGCACGCTGAGGGAGCGGCCCTTGACCCTGTTTTCAGGCCAGGTTGCTCCCCCAAAGCGGTAGCACACCCTGCTCCTGCCATGCCCCTGAGCCCTGCTGCCTGCCGGTTCGATCCCTGGTGGCCCAGTGGTGGGTCTCCTTCACTGGTACCTCTTGTTTCTCTGTGCCTCTTCTCCCTAATTTCTGCCTTTCTTTTTGCTGTCTTAATTTCTATCTTTCTTTGCTTTTCCCACTGTTTTTATTTCCCGACTTGTATTGCCTTGTCTGTGCCGTTTTTTTCCCCACTCTTGTATCCCATTATTCTGTATTGCCTTGTTTGTGCCGCTCATTCCCCTCGCCCCAATCCACGTCTGCCCCGCGTCTGTTTCCCACCGCTGCCTCCCCTGCGGCCACGCCCCGAGCCCCGATTTGCTCCTTCCTCCCAGCTGCTCCTCCCTCCCTCGACCCCTCATTATGCAGGCCGCTGCGTGGCCGCATGCAGCAGATGCGCCGCTGGCGCACCGAAGGCATGCCTAACGCAAGCCCGTCTGCGCCCGTCCGCGCCTGGACCGCGCCCAGCGAAATAAACCCTGGCCCCTGCAGGAACCATACAACCAGGCTGAGCTACGACACCGCCACTCTCCACGCACTCAACACCGGCCGAGCCTCCACCTGCTACCGAGCCACCCCAAAGCGCACCCACGGACCCTTTTCCTGCCAAACGTGCAACTTCACCTGCCTCTGCACCGGCACCCCACCCCCCAGACCATGTAACAACAACTACCTCAAGTGCATCCTTCTCAACACCCGCTCCGTCCACAAACACGCTATCGAGCTCTGGGACCTCCTCGACACAACTGCACCGGACATCGCCTTCCCCACGGAAACCTGGATGAACGCCTCCTCAACCCCCGACATCACCATAGCCATCCCGGACGGCTACAAGATCACCCGGAAGGGGGGGGAGACCAGACAATACAGCAACACCGAGTTATGGAGAACGAGCAATGTCAAGCCAGACAAACAGTTAAACAGAGGCAGGTAGTGAATAAATTGTCTAATAAATCAGTCAAGCTTACGTCGGCAAAGAGCCAAAGAAAACAAAGAGTCTAGTTCCCATAAAAGTAGCCCCTTCACTCAAGACCTATTTCATGGCTAACACCCAGGGCAATCCTGACTTAAATAGGCAGGGTGGTTCTAGTGTAGGAGGTGGTGGACTCCTCTATTACACTGTCCAATCGTTTTGCACCTCTAAGTACTCTGCTTGTATTGAGGGGGGTGAAAAGACAGGAAGAACCTGAGGAGGTAGGGCCTACCCTGCTGGAAGAGGGTCCCCAAAGCGTAGAATCGGGGTTCAGGGGCTACTAAAATGAATTGACACTGGAAATGGGGGCCGGTTTTTCTATCTCAGAAACAAATTAAAAAAAATACAACACACTTGTACCGGCCTAGAAGAAAACTTCCTGGCACTCACCCACAGGATGGACGACCTAGAACAAAAAGTAGGGAGCTTTGGGCAAGAGGCTAAGAACAACACCCAAGAGATATTGAGATTGAAGGAGAGGGAGCGGGACATGGCAGAAAGACTGGAGAGGCAGGAGAATATGTCTAGGAGGAATAACATCAGGATCTTAAACCTAAAGGAAGGGCTGGAAGGAGATAATCTAAAATCTTATGTTATTATTATCCTGACTAATGCCTTCCCTCAGATTGCATCCACCTCAGTCTGGGATGTAGAAATACATCAAATCAATAGAGACCCTTTCAGGCTAAACCCGGCTCAGAAAAAACCTAGAAAGATCTTGGCATGAATACCGTATTATACTCTTAAGGAACAGCTATTGGGGGCTGCTCTTAAACTTAAGTCTATTCAAGTGCAAGGCGCCTCCTTTAGAGTCCGTTCAGATATCTCTCGGGTCACAGAGGACAGGAGGTGGGAGCTGGGAAAAAGGATTGATGCGTTAAAGGAATTGGGAGCCAAGGTGCAGTTGCTTTTTCCAGCTTTTCTGAAAGTAGTCCTTGCAAGTAACATGTATAACTTCAGGTTTCCGGAAGAGGTAGACAGTTTTTTGGCACAATATAATGCAGCCGTTTAAGGAGGGGGTTGGAGATCCAGCATCCAACTTTCTTTTTCAAGGCGGTCCTTGATCCTGTTTTCAGGCCAGGTCACTCCCCCAACGCGGTAGCACACCCTGCTCCTGCTGTGCCCCTGAGCCCTGCTGCCTGCCAGTTCGATCCCTGGTGGCCCAGTGGTGGGTCTCCTTCACTGGTACCTTTTGTTTCTCTGTGCCTCTTCTCCCTAATTTCTGTCTTTCCTTTTGCTGTCTTGATTTCTATCTTTCTTTGCTTTTCCCACTGTTTTTATTTCCCAACTTGTATTGCCTTGTCTGTGCCATTTTTTTACCCACTGTTGTATCCCATTATTCTGTATTGCCTTGTCTGTGCCGCTCATTCCCCTCCCCCCCATCCCACGTCTGCCCCGCACCTGTTTCCCGCAGCTTCCTCCCCTGCGGCCATGCCCCCGAGCCCCGATTTGCTCCCTCTCCCCCTCCCAGCTGCTCCTCCCTCCCTCGACCCCTCATAATGAAGGACGCTGCGTGCTGAGGGAGCGACCCTTGACCCTGTTTTCAGGCCAGGTTGCTCCCCCAACGCGGTAGCACACCCTGCTCCTGCCATGTCCCTGAGCCCTGCTGCCTGCAGCTTCGATCCCTGGTGGCTCAGTGGTGGGTCTCCTTCACTGGTACCGGTTGTTTCTCTGTGCCTCTTCTCCCTAATTTCTGTCTTTCTTTTTGCTGTCTTGATTTCTATCTTTCTTTGCTTCTCCCACTGTTTTTATTTCCCGACTTGTATTGCCTTGTCCGTGCCATTTTTTACCCACTGTTGTATCCCATTGTTCTGTATTGCCTTGTCTGTGCCGCTCATTCCCCTCGCCCCCATCCCGCGTCTGCCCCGCGTCTGTTTCCCACAGCTGCCTCCCCTGCGGCCCCACCCCACCGAGCCCCCCCTTCGCTCCCCCTCCCAGCTGCTCCTCCCTCCCTCGACCCCTCATAAAGCAGGCCGCTGCGTGCTGAGGGAGCGGCCCTTGACCCTGTTTTCAGGCCAGGTTGCTCCCCCAAAGCGGTAGCACACCCTGCTCCTGCCATGCCCCTGAGCCCTGCTGCCTGCCGGTTCGATCCCTGGTGGCCCAGTGGTGGGTCTCCTTCACTGGTACCTCTTGTTTCTCTGTGCCTCTTCTCCCTAATTTCTGTCTTTCTTTTTGCTGTCTTAATTTCTATCTTTCTTTGCTTTTCCCACTGTTTTTATTTCCCGACTTGTATTGCCTTGTCTGTGCCGTTTTTTTCCCCACTCTTGTATCCCATTATTCTGTATTGCCTTGTTTGTGCCGCTCATTCCCCTCGCCCCAATCCACGTCTGCCCCGCGTCTGTTTCCCACCGTTGCCTCCCCTGCGGCCACGCCCCGAGCCCCGATTTGCTCCTTCCTCCCAGCTGCTCCTCCCTCCCTCGACCCCTCATTATGCAGGCCGCTGCGTGGCCGCATGCAGCAGATGCGCCGCTGGCGCACCGAAGGCATGCCTAACGCAAGCCCGTCTGCGCCCGTCCGCGCCTGGACCGCGCCCAGCGAAATAAACCCTGGCCCCTG